>NC_044558.1:85353443-85971892 GCF_007565055.1 Rhinopithecus roxellana
TAATTTTTGTATTTTATTGTAGAGACAGAGTTTCACCATGTTGCCCTGGCTGGGCTCAAACTCTTGAGTTTAAACGATCCGCAGGGCTCGGCCTCGCAAAGTATTGGGATTACACGCGTGAACCGCCACGCCTGGCTACTCTGCCCAGTCTTTTGTGAGTATCATTTCTTCCAGCCTTGGAAGCTAAGTTGAATTAGAAAGACACTTCCAGGAAGCAAGCAAGCACCTTGAAACCTGAGTAATGATTAACAATCACCATCTACGAATTATTTACTCTGTACCAGGACTGTGTGTCCATAAATCCTCTTGACAGCCCTATGAGGTATTGGCACTATTAGCAAATATTATTTTCCTATACTGAGGCTCAACAGGAGAGGCCACTTTTCCAGAGCTATCATCTAGTAAGCAGCAGAGAAGGAATTTGAACCCAGCAAGTCTAACAACAGAAAACACACGCTCAACCACTGCCCTTCCCTGTCTGAAGTGGTAGGCTTTCGTTTGAGCCAGACCTTGCCCCCATCTCATGATTCTGCCTTCATTTTCAACTGTATTAAACCATTTTTCTTCAATGACTTTCTTTTCTAAATAAAAGGCTTCGCCACACTCTACAAGCTAATTTTGATACTATAGTCATGAAATATAATAAACATTAACAAGCCGGGCATGGTGGCACGCGCCTATGGTCCTAGCTACTCAAGAGGCTGAGGCAGGAGGATCTCTTGATCCCGGGTGTTTGAGGCTGCAGTGAGCTATGATCACATCACTGCACTCCAGCCTGGGTGAAAGAGTGAGACCCTGTTTCAAGCTACTAGGGAGGCTGAGGTGGAAGGATCCCCTGAGCCCAGGAGTTGGAGGCTGCAGTGAGCTGTCATCATGCCACTGCACTCCAGGCTGGGTGACAGAGAGACACGCTATCTCAAACACACACACACATAAAACCCAAACAAAAACAAAACAAAACAAAAAACCAATAACAGCTTGCATTTCTTGAGCACTTACTGCATACTTCCTTGTTCTGAGTTTTCCACATCTCATCTCATTACATGTTCAAACCAGTTCTGTGATATTGATGTTTGCTCCCATTTCATGGATGAGGAACTACAAATTCAGAGAAGTTAAGTCATTTGTCCAAGATCACACAAATGGCAAGATCAGGATTTGGCCAGGTCTGTCTGATGGCATTGCCTGAGCTCTTAACCACTAAGTCACTCAGTTCAATTCCTCTGTTAGTATTTATGACTATATTGACATTGAAATTCACCAGAGCTAGGCCAGGGGCAGCGGCTCACGCCTGTAATCCCAGCACTTTGAGAAGCCTAGGCGGGCAGATCACTTGAGGCCAGGAGTTTGAGACCAGCCTGGCCAACATGGCAAAACCCTGTCTATACTAAAAAATACAAAAATTAGCTGAGTGTGGTGGCGCACACCTGTAATCCCAACTACTCGGAGGCTGAGGCAGGAGAATGGCTTGAATCGGCTAGGCTGAGGTTGCAGTGAGCTGAGATCGCACCACTGCACTCCAGCGTGGGTGATAGAGTAACACTCGGCCAAAGAAAGAAAGAAAAGAAAAAGAAATTCACCAGAGCAAGTGGGGAGAGGCAGAGAAGGGAACTGAAGCAGAAAAGCAAAGTTGAGGCCAGGCACAGTGGTTCACGCCTCTAATCCCAGTACTTTGGGAAGCCGAGGAGGGCAGATCACCTCAGGTCAGGAGTTCGAGACCAGCCTGGCCAACACGGTGAAACCTCATCTCTACTAAAAAATACAAAATTTAGCTGGGCATGATGGCGTGCACCTGTAATCCCAGCTACACAGGAGACTGAGACAGAAGAATCGATTGAACCCTGGAGGCAAAGGTAGAAGTGAGCTGAGATCACGCCACTGCACTCCAGCCTGGGTGACAGAGTGAGACTCTGTCTCAAAAAAAAAAAAGCAAAGTTGAGAAAAGATCATAGGAACTATCAAAAGGCACCATTAAGCAGTTTCAGACCACTGGAAACTGACAGAACAGCCACCACTTCTGGGTGTGTGGTAGGCAGTAAAAGACCTTCTTCTATTTGAAGAAGGGAGTGTGTGTGGACTTATCTTTTGGCATAATTACTCCCTCATTTTATTTATTTATTTATTTATTTAATTTTTTGAGATGGATTCTCACTCTGTCACTAGGCTGGAGTGCAGTGGCACAATCTCGGCTCACTAACCTCTGCCTCCCGGGTTCAAGTGATTCCCTTGCCTCAGCCTCCTGAGTAGCTGGGACTACAGGTGCGCACCACCACGCCCAGCTAATTTTTTTTTGTATTTTAATAGAGACAGGGTTTCATCATGTTGGCCAGGATGGTCTCGATCTCCTGACCTCGTGATCTGCCCACCTTGGCCTCCCAAAGTGCTGGGATTACAGACGTGAGCCACCGTGCCCAGCCCCTCATTTTATTCATCCATTCAATGATTATTTATTGAACACTTACTCTGGGCCAGGAACCATACAAAATGCTGAGGATACAATGTATTTGGTGCTGACCACAAGACAATGATTTAGTGTTAGTATCTGTCTACAATTCAGTCTGCTCTGAGACTGTTTTCCTACTCTTCAAACTGGCATCCTTATATGTATTATGCTGTATGCTCCAGATGGTGTCATGTCTTTTGCACAATAACCTTGTCATCCTTGAAGTTCTATAGTTGTAGGTACTGTTATATCCACATCTGATGGATAAGGAAACTGGCTTAAATATGCAAGGGATTGCCAAAAGTCATTCCTGGGTGGCACAGCTGACCTTGGAACCCAAATCCAGATAATTCAGAGAAGTGCTATCAGATTGTGAACTTGTTGAAGGCAGAGTGAGGTGTCTTAGCCACTTTTGTTTCTCTACCTGCCTATAGGAGACACTCAATAAATGATTGCTGAATGCTAAATGAAGCGTTGGTCATCAGTGCTCAGGATCTTTCTAATTATTTGGCAGTCAAGAATGGAACTATTCTCAAATTCAAATTCAACAAGCATAAACTGAAGAACCCTTCTTTGCATACTGTGCTATGAAGAATTTCAAGGGATGCAAAATTAAGTTAGACCTGGCCTTAGTCTTCAACGAACTGTGAAGGCCATAAAAAAGTATTTCTTCAGTGAAAAGAAATTGCAAGTCCCTGTTGGATGGAAGAAAAGTTGGCTTTTAGGAAAATGGTGCTTACTTTTTTTTTTTTTTTTTTTTAAGATGACAGAACAAACAAGAGAGAGAGCAGTCACCGGGCTACTAAAAGCCCTAAAGATATCCTCTGATGTAAAAATCTATCTCTTGGGCCGGGTGTGGTAGTTCAGGCCTGTAAATCCCAGCACTTTGAGAAGCCGAGGCTTGCTTGAGTCCAGCCTGGACAACACAGTGAAATCCCGTCTCTACAAAAAATCAGCAAGGTGTTGCATGGCTGTAGTCCCAGCTACAGCCGAGATGGGAGTATCACCTGAGCCCAGAAGGTTGAGGCTGCAGTGAGACTGCACTCTGGCCTGGGTGACAGAAAGAGACCCTATCTCAAATAAAAAAAAAAAAAGAAAAAACACAAACATAAAACCAACAACAAAATAACCCACCTCTTTTTCATTATCAAGGCTCGGGAAAGAGAATAAATTTCCTTAATAATCTTTAAATGAACATTTGTATGAAAGTAGGATACGCAAAACTAATTGAATGGCTAGGATGATTTGAATGAAGAAATAAGGAAATAAGCTGGATAGAGTAATTTGATGGAGAGATTACAAATTCCAGCAACCACATTGTCTTAGCAGTGTCTAGCGCATCACATATGTTCACTAAATAATTGTTCAGCGAAGTTAGTGTGACGTACTGTTTCGCCGAAGCTAAGGAGAAAAAGCCACGTGGCCGTATTTACCTTTTCATGTCACGTGATGCTGCGTGCCCAACCCGATCTCTAGTCCACCGCCCCCCATCCTCCGCCAAAGGATGTGATTGTGATTGGGTATCTTATGAGCACGTGGCTCTCGATTTATCTTTTCTATTGGTCAATAGCGGCCCGGCCCCCCGGTCTACTTCTACCCCTCCCCGGCCCAGGCCCCGCCCCTCTGGGTCGCCCGGGAAACCTGAGTCGGCGCAGGCGCAGTGGCTGGTAATGGTCACCCCCCCCCCCCCCCCCCCCCCCCAGTGGCGTCCGCGTGAGGTGGCAGAGGGTCCTGTCTACAGCTTCCTGGGGTCCTGGCGGCGCTCTTCTCCTGAGCCAGAATCCAGCAGGAAGGACAGAATGGGCGCTAGAGTGTGAAAAGAGGGCGAACTCACGTGGATATGACTCTCCGGGTCGCTCTTCCCTGTCCTCCAGCTCCCCCTGCCGGTTTCCTGTGGGCATGGCCTTCATTGCTTTTATCCCGGGGACGGATTAGCGGGTAGGGAAAGTGGGGTGCAGGGAACAAAGAGGAGCTGAGAGGACAGATGGCCAAGCAGAGAGGCGAGGGGATGGTGGGCGAGCCACAGGCCTCTGAGGCGCCGCAAATCTACACTTAAATTTCCACCCCCACATTGAAGGGGAAAAAAAAAACGAAGAGATTTGCTGGTCTAACCTCCATGCTTTTTGTATGTTGTTTCCTACCTTTTCCTACCTGGTGAAGGCATGTTTACCTTTCAGAACCCAGCCTGGGTCCCTTCTGGAAGTTTCTTGAGCTTTGTCCTTCTTCCCCAGGTACAGCTGCTGTTACCCCACCGGGTTTCTACAGCAGAAAGTCCGAGAGCGAACTCAGAACTGGACTGGCCTTCATTCCTGGCCTAGTTACCCTGTTGGTGACCTTGGGCAGGTTACCCGAAATAATAGTGCCCATATTGTAGGGTTGGAGGAATTAAGTGTGCAAATATGTTGTGTAAATGCTTTCTAAGTGCTTGTTGTATAGTGAATGTTCAATAAATATTATTTTCCTAAGGGGAAGGAGAGGAAAGGATAATGCACTTTAATTTTTCTTTAGAAAGTCTTTATTACATTAAGCAAGCCTTGATTTGTCATCTTTTTCTATTTTTTTTTTTTTACTTTTTATTACTATTATTTTTATTTTATTTTATTTTATTTTTTGAGACGGAGTTTTGCTCTTGTTGCCCAGGCTGGAGTGCAATGGTGCGATCTCAGCGCACTGCAACCTCCGCCTCCCAGGTTCAAACGATTCTCCTGCCTCAGCCTCCCAAGTAGCTGGGATTACAGGGGCCAGCCACCATGCCCAGCTGATTTTGTGTTTTTAGTAGAGACGGGGTTTCACCATGTTGGTCAGGCTGGCTGGTTTCGAACTCCTGACCTTGGATGATCCACCGGCCTCGGTCTCCCAAAGTGCTGGGATTACAGACTCATGTGAGCCTCCGTGCTGGGCCTATTATTATTATTATTATTATTTTATTTATTTATTTTTGAGATGGAGTCTCACTCTGTCGCCCAGGCTGGAGTGCAGTGGCGCTATCTCGGCTCACTGCAAGCTCCGCCTCCCAGGTTCATGCTATCCTCCTGCCTCAGCCTCCCAAGTAGCTGGGACTGCAGGCGCCCACCACCATGCCCGGCTAATTTTTTGTATTTTTCAGTAGAGACGGGGTTTCACTGTGTTAGCCAGGATGGGCTCGAACTCCTGACCTCATGATCCACCCGCCTCGGCCTCCCAAAGTGCTGGGATTACAGGTGTGAGTCACCGCGCCTGGACTTTTTTTTTTTTTTTTTTTTTTTTTTGAGACGGAGTTTTGCTCTATCGCCCAAGCTGGAGTGCAGTGGCATGATCTTGGCTCACTGCAGCCTCTGCCTCCTCGACTCAAGCAGTTCTTCAGCCTCAGCCTCCTAAGTGGTGGGATTACAGGCACTGGCCACCACGCCCGGCTAATTTTTGTATTTTTAGTAGAGACGGTTTTCACCATGTTGGCCAGGCTAGTCTGGAACTCCTGACCTCAGATAATCTGGCCACCTCGGCCTCCCACCGAGCCCTGTTTGCAGTCTTTTTTAAAAGAGACAAACAGGTACACTTTGGGAGGCCGAGGCGGATGGATCACGAGGTCAGCAGATCGAGACCATCCTGGCTAACACAGTGAAATCCCATCTCTACTAAAAAAAAAAATACAAAAAAAATTAGCCGGGCGTGGTGGCGGGCGTCTGTAGACCCAGCTACTCGGGAGGCTGAGGCAGGAGAATGGCGTGAACCCGGGAGGCGGGGGTTGTAGTGAGCCGAGATTGCGCCACTGCACTCCAGCCTGGGCGAGAGAGCGAGACTCTGGTCTCAAAAAAAAAAAAAAAAAAAAGGCGACAAATAGGTACACAAAAAGGAAATGAAGCTCTGGGCAGATGATTGTGAAGTCTAGTTAAAGAAGCTGGGCGCAGTGGTTCACAATGTAATCCCAGCCCTTGGAAAGGCCAAGGTGGGCGGATCACTTCAGGCCGGAAGTTCAACATGGTGAATCCCCGTCTCTACTAAAAATACTAAAATTAGCCAGGTGTAGAGACCCACGGATGTAATCCCAGTTACTTGGTGGGTGAGGCACAAGAATCGCTTGAACCCGGGAGGTGAAAGTTGCAGCGAGCCGAGATCATGCCACTGCACTCCAGCCTGGGCTACAGAGTGAGATTCTGTCTCAAAAAAAGCAGTCAATGTGGGCCAAAGGCAGATATGATGATTTCCTTTTCCATCATCCTGTCCATGTCCTAATGATAGTGACTGCCTTTCCTTATTATGTGCCAGGTACTGTGCTATGAGCTTCACGTGCATCATTGCCCTGCTTAATCTTAAAACCAACCCAATGAGGTAGCTACTATTATCTTCATCTACAAAGAGCCTGAAGTTAGATAAAAATAACTTGCCCAAGTCTTCTAACTAGTAAGTAGAAAAACTGGGATTGACGCTGGGTAAGGTGACTCACACCTGTAATCCCAGCCCTTTGGGAGACCAATGTGGGAGGATCGCTTGAGTCCAGGAGTTTGAGACCAGCCTGGGCAACACAGTGAGATCCTGTCTTTACAAAAAATTCAAAAATTTATCCAGGCATGGTGGTACACACCTGTAGTCCGAGCTATGTGGGAGGATTCCTTGTGCCAAGGAGGTTGAGACTGCAGTGAGCCCTGTTCCTGCCACTGCACTCCAGCCTGGGTGACAGCAAGACCCTGTCTCAAAAAAAAAAGTTGGGGGACGTTGAAATCCAAGTCGATCTATAACCTAAGAGTTGTTTTGTTTTGTTTTTGAGACATTGTCACTCTGTCACCCAGGCTGGAGTGCAGTGGCACGATCTTGGCTCACTGCAGTCTCTCCCTCCCAGGTTCAAGTGATTATTGTTCCTGTGAAACCCCTCAGTACTGGGCAATCTCTGACAATTGGTCACGCTGCCTAGGAGTGTTGGATTTCCTATTGGTCCTTCCTCTGATCCACTCAGAAAAACTTTAGTTCACTTTTGCAAAAGTAGTAGCTGGGATTACAGGTGTGCACCATCACACCTGGCTAATTTTTGTATTTTTAGTAGAAACAGAGTTTTGGCATGTTGGCCAGGCTGGTGTCAAATTCCTGGCCTCAAGTGATCCACTCACTTGAGGCATGAGTCACCTCACCTGGCTACCTAAGGGTTTTAATTCCATGCTATATTCCTTTTCTAATAAATTGAAAAAAAAGACAAAAAAAGAAAAACCTAGGCTGGGCACTATGGCTCACACCTGTAATCCCAGCACTTTGGGAGGCTGAGGCGGGCGGATTGCTCGAGGTCAGGAGTTCAAGACCAATCTGGCCAACATAGCGAAGCCCCGTCTCTACTAAAAATACAAAAAATAGCTAGGTGTGGTGGCACGTGCCTGTAATCCCAACTACTTGGGAGGCTGAGGCAGGAGAATCACTTGAACCTGGGGCAGGGGTGAGGGTGGGGGCGGGGGTGCAGAGATTGCAGTGAGTGAGATCGTGCCATTGCAGTCCAGCCTGGGTGACAGAGCTAGACTCTGTCTCCAAAAAAACAAAAGGAAACAAAACAAAACAACCTCCTTTCTTGGATTAGTCTAATTTCTTTCTTCATGAAGTGGAAATTACCTGTATTGTGACATAAACATTAAGTAAAAAACCTATATCTCAAAGTAGTGTATTGAATCTCAGCAAGAATAATATATATTGAATTAATTATTATATCTGGGTAGTCAGGCGTGGTGGCTCACGCCTGTAATCCTAGCCCTTATGGAGGCTGAGGTGGGTGGATCACGAGGTCAGGAGATCGAGACCATCCTGGCTAACTTGGTGAAACCCCGTCTCTACTAAAAAAATACAAAAAAAATTAGCCAGGCGTGGTGGCGGGCGCCTGTAGTCCCAGCTACTCGGAGGCTGAGGCAGGAGAATGGCGTGAACCTGGGAGGCAAAGCTTGCAGTGAGCCGAGATCATGCCACTGCACTCCAGCCTGGGCAACACAGCGAGACTCCATCTCAAAAAAAAAAATTATATATCTGGGCAACTTCTGTTGGGTGAGTTGAATGATGGTCCAGGTGACCAACTCATCCTGGCTTTAACACTGAAAGTCTTGCATCCTGTGAAACCCCTCAGTACTGGGCAATCTGTAACAGTTGGTCACGCTACCTAGGAGTGTTGGATTTCCTGTTGGTCCTTCCTCTGATCCACTCAGAAAAACTTTAGTTCACTTTTGCAAAAGTTCACCTTTATGTATGCCCAGGCATCTCTTGAGGGGTAAACTTTCATTAAGTGAGTTAATGTATTGTTAAATGCTTTGCACTGTGTTTGGTTTATGGTATGTGCTCAATAAATGCCTGGAGTTTTTTGGTTTTTTGTTTTTGATTTTTTGAGCGGACTTTCGCTCCTGTCGCCCAGGCTGAAGTACAGTGGTGCAATCTCGGCTCACTGCAACCTCTGCCTCCTGGGTTCAAGCAGTTATCCTGCCTCAGCCTCCCAAGTAGCTGGGATTACATGCACCTGCCAGCACACCCAGCTAATTTTTTGTATTTTTGGTGGAGATGGGGTTTTGCCATGTTGGCCAGGCTGGTCTCGAACTCCTGACCCCAAGAGATCCACCCGCCTCAGCCTCCCAAAGTGCTGGGATTACAGGCATGAGCCACTGCACCCAGTCAATAAATGCTTGCATTTAAGGGAGAGGTGAGAGAAGGATATCCGTTTATGAGAGCACTAAGAGGAAGAATATGAGTTAGTGGGGAGGAAGTTTCCAGTCTTATGTGCCTGTTTGCCTGTGTGAATCCCACTTACTAAAACCATGACAGCAGAGCACAACTGCCGAGGCAACTGAGTGGAGACACAACCCAAAGTTATGCTTAAGGCTGGTGTTGTGCGGCCGGGACCGCAGAACCAGGCCAGTGGCAAACTGATAGCACCCACTACTAGTGTGTCACTCTAATGAAGGGTACATGCAAGTGGGTTAGGAGCTGCCACGATGGTGGAAAGCAAAAGACTTAAAGCAAGGAGACAGACATGAGGAGTGTCAGCTTCAGGAAATACTACCTTCCTCTTGGGGTGCATTTTTTGGTGGAAAGAATTCCATCTCAGGAGGAAATATGAACAAAGCAAACATTCCAAAGGCTCTCCAGACTTGATTTCATCATTCATGCCAGTTCTGAGGTACTAAAAGAGCCTGCCTTCCCTCCCTGGCTGCCTAATCTGCTCTCCATTGGCCATTACATTTTGTTTGTTTGTTTGTTTGTTTGTGTGTTTGTTTTGAGACGGAGTCTCGCTCTGTTGCCCAGGCTGGAGTGCAGTGGCCGGATCTCAGCTCACTGCAAGCTCCGCCTCCCGGGTTTACGCCATTCTCCTGCCTCAGCCTCCCGAGTAGCTGGGACTACAGGCGCCTGCCACCTCGCCCGGCTAGTTTTTTTGTATTTTTTAGTAGAGACGGGGTTTCACCGTGTTAGCCAGGATGGTCTCGATCTCCTGACCTCGTGATCCGCCCGTCTCGGCCTCCCAAAGTGCTGGGATTACAGGCTTGAGCCACCGCGCCCGGCCTTTGTTTGTTTAAGTGCAGAAATCTTGGGCAAGGCCACTACATTGTAACCATTCCTGGTCTCCTTGGCCAAGTGTACTACTGGTTTTTACTTCAACTTTAGGCTGGCCACCTTTCCCACAATCTGATCATAATCTGCAGACAAATTAGATTGCTAAAAAAAGAAAAAAAACTATGCCAGATGTGGTGGCTCATGCCTGTAATCACAACACTTTGGGAGGCCGAGGCGGGCAGATCGCTTGAGGTTAGGAGATCGAGACCAGCCTGGCCAACACAGTGAAACCCCGTCTCTACTAAAAACACAAAAATTAGTTGGACATTGTGGCGCACGCCTGTAATCCCAGCTACTTGGGAGGCTGAGGCAGGAGAATCACTTGAACCCTGGAGTTGGGTGTTTCAGTGCATTGCACTCCAGCCTGGGTGACAGAGCAAGACTCCATCTCAAAAAAAAAAAAAAAGAAAGAAAAACAAAAACTAGAAGGAAAGTCTACTTCAATTCTAGTCCTGGCTCTGACATTATATAGTGTGACCTTAGGTAAATCTGGATTTTAGTTTATTAAGAAATAAAATGGGCTGGGCGCAGTGACTCACGCCTGTAGTCCCAGCACTTTGGGAGGCTGAGGTGGGCAGATCACAAGGTTAGGAGATCGAGACCATCCTGGCTAACACGGTGAAACCCCGTCTCTACTAAAAATACAAAAAATTAGCCGGGCGTGGTGGCCGGCGCCTGTAGTCCCAGCTACTCAGGAGGCTGAGGCAGGAGAATGGCGTGAACCTGGGAGGCGGAGCTTGCAGTGTGCCGAGATTGCGCCACAGCACTGCAGCCTGGGCGACAGAGCAAGACTCCGTCTTAAAATTTTTTTTTTTTAAAAAGTATCTTTTATTTGTATTTTATTTATTTATTTATTCATTTAGAGACAGAATCTATGTCACCCAGGCTGGGGTGCAGTGGCACAATCATGGCTCACTGCAGCTTGGACCACCTGGCCTCAAGTGATCCTCTCACATCACTTCCCAAGTAGTTAGGACCACAGGTTTGTGTATGGCCAGATAATTCAGACAATTGTTTTGTATTTCTTTTTTTTTTTTTTTTTGAGACAGTTTCACTCTGTCACCCAGGCTGGAGTGCAATGGCGCCATCTTGGCTACTGCAACCTCCACCTCCTGGGATCAAACGATTCTCCTGCCTCAGCCTCCCGAGCAGCTGGGATTACAAGCTCCCACTACCACGCCCAGCTAATTTTTTTTTTTATTTTTAGTAGAGACAGGGTTTCACCATCCTGGCCTGGCTGGTCTTGAACTCCTGGCCTGTCAAATAAGGAAACAAAGGCATAAGGCCAGCGCAGTGGCTCACACCTGTAATCCCAGCACTTTAGGAGGCCAAGACAGGTGGATCACCTGAGGTCAGGAGTTCGAGACCAGCCTGGCCAACATGGTGAAGCCCCCATCTCTACTAAAAATACAAAAAAATTAGCTGGACGTGGTGGTGGGTGCCTGTAATCCCAGCTGCTCAGGAGGCTGAAGCAGGAGAATCACTTGAACCCAGGAGGCAGAGGTTGCAGTAGGCTGAGATCATGTCACTGCACTCCAGCCTGGACAACAGAGCAAGACACCATCTCAAAAGAAAAAAAAAAAAAAAAAACAGCCAGGCACAGTGGTTCATGCCTTTAATCTCAGCACCTTGGGAGGCCAAGGTGGGCGGATCACCTGAGGTCAGGAGTTTGAGATCAGACTGACCAACATGGAGAAACCCCGTCTCCACTAAAAATACAAAATTTGCCAGGTGTGGTGGCACATGCCTGTAATGCCAACTACTCGAGAGGCTGAGGCAGAAGAATTGCTTGAGCCCAGGAGGTGGAGGATGTAGTGAGCCAAGATCGTGCCTTTGCACTCCAGCCTGGACAACAAGAGTGAAACTCCATCTCAAAAAAAAAAAAAAAAAAAAAAAAAGGCCATCCACTGACTGGGCATGGTTGCTCATGCCTATAATCCCAGCACTTTGGGAGGCCAAGGCGGGTGGATCACTTGAGGTCAGGAGTTTGAGACCAGCCTGACCAACATGGTGAAACCCTGTCTCTACTAAAAATACAAAAATTAGCCAGACGTGGTGGTGCATGCCTGTAGTCCCAGCTACTTGGGAGGCTGAGGCAGGAGAATCGCTTGAACCCTGGAGGCAGAGGTTGCAGTAAGCCGATATCGTGTCATTGCACTCCAGCCTGGGCAACAAGAGTGAAAAAAAAAGAAAAAAAAAAATGTATGAAGTGTTCAGAATAGGCAGAAACAGAGTGATTAGTTGTTGCCGGGGCCAACAGGTGATAATTGCAGTGGTGGGAAACAGGAAATGACTGCTAATGGGCCCAAAATGTCTTCTTGGGATGATAAAAATGTTCTAGAATTAGATAGTAGTGATCAGAGCACACCTTTGTGAGTGCACCAAAAAATAAGTCAATTATACATTTTTATTTTTTTTATTTTTTATTTTTTATTTTTTATTTTTTTTTTGAGGTGGAGTCTCGCTCTGTCGCCAGGACTGGAGTGCAGTGGCCAGATCTCAGCTCACTGCAAGCTCCGCCTCCCGGGTTCACGCCATTCTCCTGCCTCAGCCTCCCGAGTAGCTGGGACTACAGGCACCCGCCACCTCGCCCGGCTAGTTTTTGTATTTTTAGTAGAGACGGGGTTTCACCGTGTTAGCCAGGATGGTCTCGATCTCCTGACCTCGTGATCTGCCCGTCTTGGCCTCCCAAAGTGCTGGGATTACAGGCTTGAGCCACCGCGCCCGGCCAATTATACATTTTCAAAGAGTGTACTTGATGTTGTATAAATTATTATTTCAAAATTATTATTTTTAAAAGTGGGGAAAAAGCAATGGCAGATTCTGGAACATTTAGTGTCTTAAAGAGCTACATGTCTAGAATTTGAAAACCGTAATATTTCAAACACTACAGCTTAATGTACATTAAAAAATTAGCTTTTGCTGGGCACGGTGGCTCATGCTTGTAATCCCAGCACTTTGGGAGGCCAAGGCGGGCGGATCACGAGGTCAGGAGATCGAGACCATCCTGGCTAACACGGTGAAACCCCATCTCTACTAAAAATTAAAAAATGAGCCAGGCGTGGTAGCGGGTGCCTGTAGTCCCAGCTACCCTGGAGGCTGAGGCAGGAGAATGGCATGAACCTGGGAGGCGGAGCTTGCAGTGAGCCAAGATCGCACCACTGCCCTCCAGCCTGGGGGACAGAGCGAGACTCCGTCTCAAAAAAAAAAAAAAAAATTAGCTTTGAGGCTGGGCTCGGTGGCTCATGCCTGTTATCCCAGTACTTTGGGAGGCTGAGGCAGGTGGATCACTTGAGGTCAGGAGTTTGAAACCAGCCTGGCCACCATGGTGAAACCCCGTCTCTACTGAAAATACAAAAATTAGCCGGGTATAGTGGTGGGCACCTGTAGTCCCAGCTACTCGGGAGGCTGAGACAGGAGAATCGCTTGAACCCGGGAGGCAGAGGTTGCAGTGAGCCAAGATCATGCCACTGCACTCTAGTCTGGGCTACAGAATGAGACTCCATCTCAAAAAAAAAACAAAAAACAAAAAAAAAAACGCCTGGGCATGGTGGTTCATGCCTGTAATCCCAGCACTTTGGGAGGCCAAGGCAGGCAGATCACTTGAGGTCAGGAGTTTGAGACCAGCTTGGCTAATATGGTAAAACCACATCTCTACCAAAACTATAAAAAATTAGCCAGGTGTGGTGTGGTACATGCCTGTAATCTCAGTGACTCGGGAGCCTGAGGCAGGAGAATCACTTGAACCCAGGAGGCGGAGGTTGCAGTGAGTTGAGATCGCAACACTGCACTCCAGCCTGGGCAACAGAGCGAGACTCTGTCTCAAAAAAAAAAAAAAGTTTTGGCCGGGTGTGATATCATGCCTATAATCTCAGCACTTTGGGTGGCTGAGGCGGGTGGATGGCTTGAGCTCAGGACTTCGAGACCAGCTTGGGTGACAAAGTGAGACCCTGTCTCTACAAAAAGTACAAAAAATTAGTTGGGCATGATGGTGCACGCCTGTAGTCCTAGCTACTTGGGAGGCAGAGGTGGGAGGATGGTTTGAACCTGGGAGGCAGAAGTTGCAGTGAGCTGAGGTCAGGCCATTGCACTTCAGCCTGGGTGATAGAGTCAGACCCTGTCTCAAAAAAAAAAAAAAAAAAAAATTAGTTTTAGTGCTCTCTTCAGCAGCACATATACTAAAACTGGAATGATACAGAGAAGGTTAGCATGACCCCCATGCAAGGATGACATACAAATTCATGAAGCATTTCATGTAAAGCTGAACAAATTTATTTTAAAAAAATGAGTTTTAATTAAGAATATCCACACATTAAGATACCTAGAACCTTCTATACTTTGTCAGTGCACGCTTCTCTGTCTAATGGGAACTGGAATCTGTTATCTGAGAAGGCAATTACCTTTAGCAGCAAGACTCAAGTGAGAGTCCCTGTTCCAGGTTCTGGAACATTAGGCTGTGGTCAGCGTGGGTCTATCAAAGGCAGCAACTCTCCACAACGAGAATTCAGTTTCAGACACGCCAAGTCATCTGACCGTGTGGGCCCAATGTTCAGTATTGCAATCGGCAGCTTATTCTCCCGGGCAGTGAGGATAAACCTGTAACTGGAGTATACCTGCACGGGTAAAAGACACACAGAAGAATGTCTAGTTCTCTAGATCTAGAAAAAGCTAAACCAAACGGGGTCTCTCCAGGACTCACAATCCCGCACAGCAGGGGGTTACCACTCTGGCCAAGTCAGATACCTGCAAGGATGATCCCACCACCAAGAGGGAGTCGGCTTCTTTTACACGCTTGTGCACAAAATCAACCTTGTCAGGGTTCACTGTGTCCCCGAAGAAAACGACATCTGGTTTCAGATGGCCTCCACATTGAACGCAGGATGGGACCTGAAAGCTCCGGACTTGCTCCTCTGAGAGAAAGACGTCACCATCAGGAGCCAGACCATAGGCCTCAGCACTCCAGGTGGGGTTCAGGACTTGGAAGCGCTCTTGCAGCACCCCCCGGGGAGTCTGTTCCCCACAATCCAAGCACAGGACCCTGGAACCAAGGAAGACGCCGACTGAACAGTATGTCCTTGGGAGGGACAAAGCTGTCAGAGACGTTTCATCCCCAACCATTTTCAGCCCTTCCATTGCTGCTTTCTTTCCCTAACACACAATCCCCACCCCATTTTAGCCATACTTTCTATTTTATTTTTTTAATTTTTGGAGACAGGGTCTGGCTGTTGCCCAGGCTGGAATGCAGTGGCATGATCTCAGCTCACTGCAGCCTCAACCTCCTGGTCTCAAGTGATCCTCCCACTTTGGCCTCCCAAAGTGCTGGGATTACAGGTGTGAAACACTGTACCCGGCCCATCTATTTCCTTCCTGTACACTCCTTCCTAACCTTCTGCTATAGCTCACTTTTATGCTTAACATGACTGCAAATGCTTTCCCTGCTGGTTTCCTTAGTGCCCAAACCTGCGTTTTTCCCTCTATCCTTTCCCTTGCTCATCTGCCGCATTTGCCACTGTCTATTACCATCCCCTCTAAAATGCTTCTCCTTCTTGGTTTCCAGGACACAGTGTCTCCTGGTTCGTTCCCTTCTCACCTCTTTTTTTTTTTTTTTTTTTTTTGAGAGGGAGTTTCACTCTTATTGCCCAGGCTGGAGTGCAATGGCATGATCTTGGCTCACTGCAACCTCCTCCTTGTGGGCTCAAGTGATTCTCCTGCCTCAGCCTCCTGAGTAGCTGGGATTACAGGCATGTGCCACAACACCCAACTAATTTTTTTAGTATTTTTAGTAGAGATGGGGTTTCTCCATGTTGGTCAGGCTGGTCTCAAACTTCCGACCTCAGGTGATCCACCCACCTCGGCCTCCCAAAGTGCTGGGATTACAGGTGTGAGCCACCACACCCGGGCCTCCTTTTCACCTCTGTAATCACCAGAGCTTAAGCCAGTGAGGGGGAGCATTTTGTGTCTGTTTTTATTTTTTTATTTTTATTTTTATTATTTATTGTATTTATTTACTTGTTTGAAACGGAGTTTCGCTCTTGTTGCCCAGGCTGGAGTGCAATGGCACGATCTTGGCTCACCACAACCTCTACCTCCCAGGTTCACGCAATTCTCCTGCCTCAGCCTCCCAAGTTGCTGGGATTACAGGCATGCACCACCACGTCCGGTTAATTTTATATTTTTAATAGAGACGGGGTTTCTCCATGTTGAGGCTGGTCTCAAACTCCTGACGTCAGGTGATCCACCCGCCTCGGCCTCCCAAAGTGCTGGGATTACAGGCATGAGTCACGACGCTCCACCTATTTTTTTATTTTTTTAAGGGACAGGGTCTTGGTCAGGCGTGGTGGCTCTTACCTGGAGTGCAGTGGCATGATTATAGCTCACTGCAGCCTCGAACTCCTAGGCTCAAGCAATCCTCCTGCCTTAGCCTTCCAAAGTGCTGGGACTACAGGTGTGAGCCACCACACCAGCCTCATTTTTCTCCTTTTAGTTCTAGTCAGCTATCAGATTATGTTGATTTGCTTCTCTTAAAAGGCCCCCTGTGGCCAGGTATGGTGGCTCACACCTTATAATCCCAGCACTTTGGGAGAGTAAAGAGAGAGAATCACTTGAGCCAAGGAGTTCCAGACCAGTCTGGGTAGACAGCAAGACCCTGTCTCTACAAAAAAAAAAAATTTGTTTTGCTTGTCTTTTTGATTTTTGGGACAGGGTCTTGCTCTGTCGCTCAGGCTGGAGTGCAATGGCGCGATCTCGGCACACTGCAACCTCTGGAGCCTCCTGGGCTAAAGCGATTCTCCTGCCTCAGCCTCCCAAGCAGATGGGATTACAGGCGCCTGCCACCAGGCCCAGCTAATTTTTGTGATCTACCCACCTCAGCCTCCCAAAGTGCTGAGACTACAGATGTGAGCCACTATGCCTGACCAAAAAATGTATTTTTTAATTAGCTGGAGCTCTAATTACCTAGGAGTTCTAGGTTACAGGGAGCTATAATGGCACCATTGCACTCTAGCCTGGGTGTCAGAGCCAGACCCTGTCTAAATAAGAAAAAAGGGCCAGGCCGGGCGCGGTGGCTCACACCCATAATCCCAGCACTTTGGGAGGTCAAGGTGGGTGGATCACTTGAGATCAGGAGTTTGAGACCCGCCTGGCCAACATGGTGAAACCCCGTCTTTACAAAAATACAAAAAAATTAGCCGAGTGTAGTGGCGCACACCTGTAATCCCAGCTACTCGGGAGGCTGAGACAGGAGAATTGCTTGAACCCAGGAGGCAGAGGTTACAGTGAGCTGAGATCATGCCATTGCATTCCAGCCTGGGTGACAGAGTGAGACTTCATCTCAAAAAAAAAAAAAAAAAAAAAAGGCCAGGCGCAGTGGCTCATGCCTGTAATCCCAGCCCTTTGGGAGGCCAAGGCAGGCAGATCACCTGAGGTCAGGAGTTTGAGACCGGCCTGGCCAACACTGTGAAACCCAGTCTCTACCAAAAATACAAAAATTAGCCGGGCGTGGTGGCGGGTGCCTATAATCCCAGCTATTCAGGAGGTTGAGGCAGGAGAATCGGTTGAACCCAGGAGGTGGAGGTTGCAGTGAGCCAGGATCACACCACTGCACTCCAGCCTGGGCAACAGAGTGAGACTCTGTCTCAAAAAAAAAAAAGAAAGGAAGGAAGAAAGAAAAAGACCCCTGTGAAATGTCAAGAAGTCCTGGATTGTTTTAAAATGCTTAAGAAGAGACACAGAGAATAGGTAAAGTAGACATGACAAAATCTTGATAAAACCTTGGAATCTGGGTGATGGTATATGAGAATTCACTATACTGTTCTCTTTACTTTTGTGAATGTTTGAGATTTTCTTTATTTAAAAAAAGATTTTCATCATGAAAAAAATTGTGGTTTTTGTTTTTTTTAAGGTGGAGTTTCACTATTGTCACCCAGGCTGGAGTGCAATGGCACAGTCTTGGCTCCCTGCAACCTCCGCCTCCCAGGTTCAAGCGATTCTCCTGCCTCAGCCTCCCGAGTAGCTGGGATTACCAGCATGTAGCACCACGCCCGGCTAATTTTTTTTTGTTGTTGTATTTTTAGTAGAGACAGGGTTCTCCATGTTGGTCAGGCTGGTATTGAATTCCTGACCTCAGGTGATCCGCCCGCTTCGGCATTCCAAAATGCTGAGATTACAGGTGTAAGCCACTGCGCCCGGTGAAAAAAATTGTTTTACTGAATCCATAAGCATCATTAATTCAAATTCCCTGGATACCACCTTAGTCTAGGTCCTTCAGGCTGACCTCACTGACCTGCTCTTGTTAATCCTGTCTAGCCTTCCTCAAATGCTATTTTTATCATGTTGCTTTCTTGCTCAGAAACCACTAACAAACCCCTTTGGTGTCTCACAACAGACCCAACTGCACTGCCTGATTTTCAAATGCAACCATGATTTGGGCCTAACTTTCCCAGATAATCTGGTTTCTGCAAGTCCCAGGTCCAAGCCTCTACAGAGGCCAGGCCAGACTCCTCTGGGATCTACAATTTCCCTTCATTTGGAAAGCCCTGTTTCCCGCTCTTGCCTAGACAAACCTGAGCCAATCTCAAGCCCCCTGTATCCATAAAAGCTTTCTTGGGGCTGGGTGCGGTGGCTCACACCTGTAATCCCAGAGCTTTGGGAGGCCGAGGCAGGCGGATCACGAGATCAGGAGTTCAAGACCAGGTTGGCCCACATGGTGAAACCCTACCTCTACTAAAAATACAAAAAATTAGCTGGACGTGGTGGCAGGTGCCCGTAATCCCAACTACTCGGGAGGCTGAGGCAGGAGAATCTCTTGAACCCAGGAGGCAGAGGTTGCAGTGAGCTGAGACCATGCCACTACACTCCAGCCTCGGCAACGAGAACAAGACTCTGTCTCAAAAAAAAAAGAAAGTGTTCTTGGGCCAGGCGTGGTGGCTCACACCTGTAATCCCAACACTTTGGAAGACGGAGGCAGAAGGATAACTTGAGCTCAGGAGTTCGAGACCAGACTAGGCAACACAGCAAGATCCTGTCTCTATTTTTAAAAAGTTTAAAAAACAAAAAAAAAAGTTTTCTCAACCAATTATTCCAGTCTTTACTAAATCTGTTTATTTGAACATGCACAGCATATAAATCAAGACCCACACAATTTAACAATCATGCATTGTCATTTATCATTAATTATGTGTTTTTCATTTGTTTACTTGTTTGCTTTTTGAGGAGTTTCGTTCTTGTTGCCCAGGCTGGAGTGCGATGGTGGGATTTCGGCTCATTACAACCTCCGCCTCCCAGGTTCAAACAATTCTCCTGTTTCAGCCTCCTGAGTAGCCGGGATTATAGGCATGCACCACCATGTCTGGCTAATTTTGTATTTTTAGTAGAGACAGGGTTTCACTATGTTGGTCAGGTTGGTCTTAAACTACTGACCTCAGGTGATCCGCCTGCCTCGGCCTCCCAAAGTGCTAGGATTACAGGAGTGAGCCACCGCGCCCAGCCAATTATGTTATTTTTGTGTCTCCCCAAATATTACAAAGTTCTTGCATATAAAGTGGGTCATGTTTTATACTTTGGTTTTTGTTTGTTTGTTTGTTTGAGACAATCTCCCTCTGTCGCCCAGGCTAGAGTGCAATGGCATGATCTCAGCTCACTGTAACCTCTGCCACCCATGTTCATGCAATTCTCCTGCCTCAGCCTCCCTAGTAGCTGGGACTATAGGCACGCACCACCACGCCCGGCCAATCTTTTATTTTTAGCAGAGACCAGGTTTCGACATACTGGCCAAGCTGGTCTCAAACTCCTGAGCTCAAGTGATCTGCCCCCCTCAGCCTCTCAAAATGCTGGGATTACAAGTGTGAGTCACTGCGCCCAGCCTATACTTTGGTTTAGGTACTACATAGTGTAATGTATGTACACCGTACATTCTAGGCACCCAGTAAATATTTCACCATTTGCAGACTGATTTCAGCCCTCAGAGGAGCCTCTTTAGGGCTTAAAGAAATAAGTCTCCAATTAGCTACAATTATTACCAGACCCATAAGCATGATACCCTCCCATGTATTTGTTCCCTCATTATTTGTTGAATTCTGACTATTGCCCAGCTACATTATATTCTATGTATCCAGGCATCCTAGGCATCAGAAACCCAGCAGCTTATAGCACATGCTATTGGTGTTCAGCTCATATTTTCCTCAGAATATGCCAAAGGCCACGTTCAATCAGTTTCCTTTCTTTTTGTTTTTTTATTGAGATAGAGTCTCACTCTTGTCCAGCCTGGAGTGCAGTGGCACAATCTTGGCTCACTGCAACCTCTGCCTCCCAGGTTCAGGTGATTCTTGTGCCTCAGCCTCCCAAATAGCTGAGACTACAGGCGTGTGCCACCACGCCCAGGTAATTTTTTGTATTTTTAGTAGAGATGGGGTTTCACCGTGTCAGCCAGGATGGTCTCAAACTCCTGACCTCAAGTGATTTGCCTGCCTCTCTGCCTCCCAAAGTGCTGAGATTACAGGCATGAGCCACCGCACCCATCCCAGTTTCCTTTCTCTCTCTGTTTTTTTTTTTTTTTTTTTTTTTTTTTTGATGGAGTTCCACTCTTGTTGCCCAGGCTGCAGGCTAGAGTGCAATGGCACAATCTCGGCTCACCACAACCTCCACCTACTGGGTTCAAGCAATTCTCCTGCCTCAGCCTCCCGAGTAGCTGGGATTACAGGCATGCACCACCACGCCCGGCTAATTTTGTACTTTTAGTAGAGACGGGATTTCTCCATGTAGGTCAGGCTGGTCTCGAACTCCCAACCTCAGGTGATCTGTCCGACTCAGCCTCACAAAGTGCTGAGATTGCAGGCGTGAGCCACCGCACCTGGCCAATTTCCTTTCTTAAAATTTTTTTTTGTAGAGACGGAGTCTGGCTGTGTTACCCAGGCTGGTCTTGATCTCCTAACCTCAAGCAATCCTCCTGCCTCGGCCTCTTGAGTTGCTGGGATGACAGATATGAACCACAGCACCCTGGTGCACACAGTTTTCTTACAAGCAGTTTCCTGTGTCTCTCTTGCTTCAGATGTTCTCTGCCCATGGAAGCCTCCTTGGGAGGAGCAGAGTCAAAATATTAGGGAATTAATTTCCCTACAGTGATCCTGGACCCATGAGGGATGAAAGATGGTGAATAAATACCCTAGCTTCAAGGCCAAGCACAGTGGCTCACACTTGTAATCCCAGCACTTTGAGATGCCAAGGCAGGAGGATCACGTGAGCCCAGGAGTTCGAGACCAGCCTGGGCAACATAGTAAGACTTCATCTCTACAAAAAAATAAAAATTAAATTAAAAATTAGCTGGGCATGGTGGTGTTTGTCTATAGTCCCAGCTACTTAGGAGGCTGGGGTGAAAGGATCACTTGAGCCCAGGAGATTGAGGCTATAGTGAGCTATAATCACACCACTGCACTCCAGTCTGTGTGATAGAGTGAGAGCCTGTCACACACACATACATGTGCACACACAAACACAAAAGAAAAGAAAAAAGAAAAAAAAATCACCCTAGCTTGCTCAACTTTTTTTTTTTTTTTTGAGACAGAGTCTCGCTCTGTAGCCCGGGCTGGAGTGCAGTGGCCGGATCTCAGCTCACTGCAAGCTCTGCCCCCCGGGTTTACGCCATTCTCCTGCCTCAGCCTCCCAAGTAACTGGGACTACAGGCGCCCGCCACATCGCCCGGCTAGTTTTTTTGTATTTTTTTAGTAGAGACGGGGTTTCACCGTGTTAGCCAGGATGGTCTCGATCTCCTGACCTCGTGATCCACCCGTCTCGACCTCCCAAAGTGCTGGGATTACAGGCTTGAGCCACCGCGCCCGGCCTACTTTTTTTTTTTTTTTTTTTTTTTTGAGACAGAGTTTTGCTCTGTCACCTAGGCTGGCATGTAGTGGCATGATCTCAGCTCATGATCTCAGCTCACTGGAACCTCCACCTCCCAGGTTCAAGCAATTCTCCTGCCTCAGCCTCCTGAGTAGCTGGAATTACAAGTGCGTGCCACCACATCCAACAAATTTTTGTATTTTTAGTAAAGATGGGGTTTCACCATGTTGACCAGGTTGATCTTGAACTCCTGACCTCTGGTAATCCACCTGCCTCGGCCTCCCAAAGTGCTGGGATTACAGGCGTGAGCCACCACACCCGGCCTCAACTTTCTTTAAAAAAAAAAATATATATATATATATATATATATGTATATATAAAATTTACTTTATTTATATAGAGACAGAGTCTCACTGTGTTGGCCAGGTTGGTCCTGAACTGTTGGCCTCAAGCAGTCTTCCTGTCTCAGCCTTCCAAAGTGCTAGGATTACAGGCATAAGCCATCGTGCACCATCCTCAACTTTTGTTTTCTTTTTTTTTGAGATGGAGTCTTGCTCTGTTGCCCAGGCTGGAGTGCAGTGGTGCAATCTTGGCTCACTGCAGCAACCTCTGCCTCCCAAGAGATTTTCCTGCCTCAGCCTCCCAAGTAGCTGGGATTACAGGCATGTGCCGCCATGACCGCCTAATTTTTGTATTTTTAGTAGAAATGGGGTTTCACCATGTTGGCCAGGCTGGTCTCGAACTCCTGAGCTCACATGATCTGCCCACCTCGTTCTCCCAAAGTGCTGGGATTACAGGCATGAGCCACTGCGCCCAGCCCCAGCCCTCAAGTTTCATTGAGACAATCCTCAGACATGTCCTAGACAGTTGGAGGGTTCCTCACAGGACTGAACCCCAGTGCCCAAAGCAGTAACCCACTCATTAACACACCCTTTCCTGGCTTTCCTCTCTTTTCTGTTTTACGTCCTCACTCCATCAATGAATTTACTGGAATCAACTCCAAAATAAACAACTTGTTCTGAAATCCTTTTCTCAAGGTCTAAGACTGCGGTGATCAAGACAGCCAACGTCCCTACTCTGCCAAAACAACACACAGGTTTGCGTTCAAACCATGTACACCTCCTGCACCTGTGCATGCATCCGTGGAGCTCTGTCAGGCGCCGACTCCCTGCCTTGGTGTGCAAGGCATCCACATTTTGGGTCACCAACCAGTACAGCTTTCCGAGTTTCTCCCAGGTACTCAAAGCCCAGTGTGCAGGGTTAGGCTGGTGGGAGGAGAATTGAGGCCAGCCCACAAAGTTTCTCGCCCAGTACCGCTGGCGGATTGGGGCACTCCGGACAAAATCGCCATGCTGGATGGGCCTGCGGTCAGTGCGGGCATAAAGCCCCACCTTTTCTGACCTGTAGTCTGGTATCCCTGACTCGGTGGAGATTCCTGCCCCAGTCATTACGAGGAGTCTCTTGGAAAGTGTGATGAAGCGCTGTAACTCTTTGACCTTCTCAGGGTCCAAAGGAGGACTTGCTGGCACAAATAACCCAATGGAAGCTTTCGAGCATTGCCAGCTGGGGTTTGCGATCCAACGGCCTTTTGCTGACCTGAAAGTCAACCCAAAGCTCATCTTCATTCTAGAGAAAAAGAAACCTCATGTGAGAAACTGGGGTGTTTTTTCTCATTTTTTGTTTGTTTGTTTTGTTTTTTGAGACAGAGCCTCCCTCCGTTGCCCAGGCTAGAGTACAGTGGCGCAATCTCATCTCACTGCAACCTCCACCTCCTAGGTTCAAGTGATTCTGTCTCAGCCTCCCAAATAGCGGGATTACAGGTGTGCACCACCACACTCAGCTAATTTTTTTGTATTTTACTAGAGACGGAGTTTCACCATGTTGGTCAGGCTGGTCTCAAACTCCTGACCTCAGGTGATCTGCCTGCCTCGGCCTCCCAAAGTGTTGGGATTACAGCCGTGAGCCACCGCACCCGGCCCCATTCATTCTTTTTTGAGCCAGCATCTCACTCTGTCACCCAGGCTGGAGTGCAGTGGCATGATCTTGGCTCACTGTAACCTCCGCCTCCCGGGTTCAAGTGATTCTCCTGCCTCAGCCTCCAGAATAGCTGGGACTATAGGTGAGCGCCACCATGCCCAGCTAATTATTGTATTTTTAGTAGAGACGAGATTTCACCATGTTGGCCAGGCTGCTCTCGAACTCCTGAGCTCTAGTGATCTGCCCGCCTTGGCCTCCCAACGTGCTGGGATTACAGGTGTCAGCCTCCAAGCCTGGCCCTAATAAGTCAGGTTTTGTTTGATTTTGTTCATGTAATTAAGCACACATATACACTCCTTTTATTTTTTCATTTCCCCCTTAGTTTAGTTTACCTTCCACTGCAAGCTCTGCTACTTGGATACATCAGAGAGACAAGACCCCTGCCTGTCAGCTTTTCTAGCTGTAACAATAGAGGGCCGGGTGCTGTGGCTCACGTCTGAAATCCCAGCACTTTGGGAGGCTGAGGTTGGCAGATCACTTGAGATCAGGAGTTCGAGACATGCCTGGCCAACATGGTGAAACCCCGTCTCTACTAAACCTACAAAAAAATTTAGCCGGGAGTAGTGGCACCTGCCCGCAATCCCAGCTACTGGGGAGGCTGAGGCAGAATTGCTTGAACCTGGGAGTCGGAGGTTGCAGTGAGCCAAGGTCGCGCCATTGCACTCCAGCCTGGGCGAAGAAGCGAGACTCCGTCTCAAAAAAAACCCTTTGACATATTATTTGATATAATGCATAAATCCTCTAGTGACATGCAACCCGTATGTAAACATTATTTTATGCTTGGCTTTCCAGATCTGAGATCAGGACCCCGCTTTCTCCTTGACATTCCACAGCAACACGTGAACAGCTAAACAAACACACATTTCGGTTTCCCGAGACCAAAGGGCCAGGGAAACCCCAGCTGAAAACGTGCATCAGCGGAACAACTGCTCTCTTCCAGGTCCCACCAAGGGCAAAGGAGAGAAATAGAATCCCTCACAAGAAATCCACAACTTCTAGAAACCCGCAGCACGCGCAGAACACACTTACTTCTCACAGCTCTGCGGACACTTCACAGCCCACAGTGGGGCTGTCTGATTACATTTGCATTTTGGGACATGTAGTCCAGAAAGATTAAATTATCAGAGAAAAACTACAAGTCCCATAATCTTCCGCGTCTCGCAATTGACGGCCCCAGATCATCCAGGATCGCCCCCTGTCGGCTCTTTCTGGTCAGAGGTCCTCTGTTAATATAAAAGCTTTTAATCATGGATTGTTTGTTTGTTTTCAATTTTTGTGGGCACTTAGTAGGTGTATATATTGATGGTGTACATAAGATTTTTTTTGTGTGTTTTCTTTTTTCTTTTCTTTTAAGACGGAGTTTTTCTTTTGAAAAAACTCCAGGCTGGAGTGCAGTGGCACGATCTCGGCTCACTGCAACCTCCCCCTCCCAGGTTCAACCGATTCTCCTGCCTCAGCCTCCAGAGTAGCTGGGATTATTATTATTATTATTATGTATTTATTTAATTTAATTTTTTTTTTTTTTTTTTTTTTTTTGAGGCGGAGTCTCGCTCTGTTGCCCGGACTGGAGTGCAGTGGCCGGATCTCAGCTCACTGCAAGCTCCGCCTCCCGGGTTTACGCCATTCTCCTGCCTCAGCCTCCCGAGTAGCTGGGACTACAGGCGCCCGCCACCTCGCCCGGCTAGTTTTTGTATTTTTTTTTTTTTTTTTTTTTTGAGATGGAGTCTTGCTCTGTCGCCCAGGCTGGAGTGCAGTGGCCGGATCTCAGCTCACTGCAAGCTCCACCTCCCGGGTTGAAGCCATTCTCCTGCCTCAGCCTCCCGAGTAGCTGGGACTACAGGCGCCCGCCACCTCGCCCGGCTAGTTTTTTGTATTTTTTAGTAGAGACGGGGTTTCACCGGATTAGCCAGGATGGTCTCGATCTCCTGACCTCGTGATCCGCCGGTCTCGGCCTCCCAAAGTGCTGGGATTACAGGCTTGAGCCACCGCGCCCGGCCAGTTTTTGTATTTTTTTTAGTAGAGACGGGGTTTCACCGTGCTAGCCAGGATGGTCTCGATCTCCTGACCTCGTGATCCGCCCGTCTCGGCCTCCCAAAGTGCTGGGATTACAGGCTTGAGCCACCGCGCCCGGCCAGTTTTTGTATTTTTTTTAGTAGAGACGGGGTTTCACCGTGCTAGCCAGGATGGTCTCGATCTCCTGACCTCGTGATCCGCCCGTCTCGGCCTCCCAAAGTGCTGGGATTACAGGCTTGAGCCACCGCGCCCGGCCTATTTAATTTTTGAGTCGGAGTCTTGCTCTGTGCCCCAGGCTGGAGTGCAGTGGCGAGATCTCAGCTCACTGCAAGCTCCGCCTCCCGGGCTCACGCCATTCTCCTGCCTCCGCCTCCCCAGTAGCTGGGACTACAGGCGCCCGCCACCACGCCCGGCTAATTTCTTTTTGTATTTTTAGCGGAGACGGGGTTTCACCATGTTAGCCAGGATAATCTCAATCTCCTGACCTCGTGATCTACCCGCCTCAGGCTCCCAAAGTGGTGGGATTACAGGCGTGAGCCACGCGCCCGACCTATTTTTGTATTTTTAGTACAGACGGGGGTTTCGCCATGTTGGCCAGGCTGGTCTTGAACTCCTAACCTCAGGTGATCTGCACGCCTTGACCTCCCAAAGTGCTGGGATTACAGGAATGAGCCACCGCGCCTGGCCATCTTTTCTCTTATTTTTTGTCTTCTTTTCTTTTCTCTGTGCCTATCTATGCTTTCCCACATGGGATGTTTTGATACAAACATGCAATGTGAAATAAGCACATCATTTTTTTTTTTTTTTTTTTTTTTTTTGAGACGGAGTCTCGCTCTGTCACCCAGGCTAGAGTGCTGTGGCCGGATCTCAGCTCACTGCAAGCTCCGCCTCCCGGGTTCTCGCCATTCTCCTGTCTCAGCCTCCCGAGTAGCTGGGACTACAGGCGCCGCCACGTCGCCCGGCTAGTTTTTTGTAGTTTTTAGTAGAGACGGGGTTTCACCATGTTAGCCAGGATGGTCTCGATCTCCTGACCTCGTGATCCGCCCGTCTCGGCCTCCCAAAGTGCTGGGATTACAGGCTTGAGCCACCGCGCCCGGCCAAGCACATCATTAATCATGGATCTAGATTTGACTTCTTAAAAAGTTTTTGTATTTTTAGTAGAGACAGAGTTTCACAATGTTGGCCAGGCTGGTCTCCAACTCCTGAGCTCAAGTGATCCAGGCTGGTCTCGAACTCCCAACCTCAGGTGATCGGCCAGCCTCGGCCTCCCAAAGTGCTGGGATTACAGGCCTGAGCCACTGCACCTGGCCTAGATTTGACTCATTCTAAACATCAGAGTTTGTGATCCTTTTCATTGATAGCGACAGAATCGTTCTTACCTTGAACTTGCGAAGAAATGCATTTATACATATCTAAAAAAGTGATAGTTTGTTTGTTTTTTTTGTTTGTTTTTGAGACAGAGTCTCCCTCTGTCACCCAGGCTGGAGTGCAGTGGTGCCATCTCGGCTCACTGCAATCTCCACCTCCCGGGTTCAGGCGATTCTCCTGCCTCAGTCTCCTGAGTAGCGGGGATTACAGGCGCGTGCCACTACGCCTTGCTAATTTTTTTATTTTTAGTAGAGACAAGGTTTCACCGTGTTAGCCAGGATGGTCTTGATCTCCTGACCTCATGATCTGCCCGCCCTAGCTTCCCAAAGTGCTGGGATTACAGGCGTGAGCCACCGCGCCTGGCCAAAAGTGTTGTTTTTACAGTTAATATGAAGCCAAATATATTATACTTGGACTAATGTACCTAACCTGCTTGGCTTCTCCAATTCTATTTATCATCTTGTTTTTTTGTTAAGTTAATCAACACAATGCATGTGTCTCACTCCCAGTGATTGTGATCTACAAATTTCCTAATTATTCCTAATGTATAGACAACCAGAACTGCTGTTCTACAGCATCACGTAAATCAATACATTTATAAGTGTCTGTGGACATAAAGGTGGGCAGCTAGCAGGGACCTTGAAGACCACCTAAAGACTCCCTTCCCCCATTTTAAGATGAATTGGGCTGAGCGCAGTGGTTCCCACCTGTAATCCCAACATTTTGGAAGGCCAAGGCAGGAGGATCACTTGAACCCAAAAGTTTGAGATCAGCCTGGGCAACATAGTGAGACCCAATCACTACAAAAAATAAAATTAGCTGGGTGTGGTGGTATGTGCCTGTAGTCCCAGTTACTCAGGAGGCTCAGGTAGGAGGATCACTTGGAGCCCAGGAGATCGAGGCTGCAGTGAGCCATAATTGTGCCACTGCACTTCAGCCTGGATGACAAAGTGAGAGCCCATCTCTTTAAAAAAGAATAATAATAAGTAAAGATGAACTGAAGTGCAGAGAAGTAATATGGAAGCTTGAGAAAGAGTTTCTAGGTTTTTGGTTCTATTATTGTATCTTTGGAGGTAATATTGGTAAAATGACCATTTAGTAGTTTGGGATGTGAGACAAACGTAAGAAGCCATGTTTGGGCCGGGCGCGGTGGCTCAAGCCTGTAATCCCAGCACTTTGGGAGGCCGAGACGGGCGGATCACGAGGTCAGGAGATCGAGACCATCCTGGCTAACGCGGTGAAACCCCGTCTCTACTAAAAAAAATACAAAAAACTAGCCGGGCGAGGTGGCAGGCGCCTGTAGTCCCAGTTACTCCAGAGGCTGAGGCAGGAGAATGGCGTGGGCCCAGGAGGTGGAGCTTGCAGTGAGCTGAGATCCGGCCACTGCACTCCAGCCTGGGCGACAGAGCGAGACTCCGTCTCAAAAAAAAAAAAAAAAAAAAAAAAAAAAAAAAAAGAAGCCATGTTTGGTCATTTCTGCCTTTTTTTTTTTTTTTTTTTTTTTGAGACAAGATCTCGTTCTGTCACCCAGGCTGGAGTGCAGTTGTGACATCACAGCTCACTGCAGTTTCTACTTCCCAGGCCCAAGGGTTCCTCTGACCTCAGCCTCTCAAGTAGCTGAGATCACAGGCATCCACCACCACGCCCAGCTAATTTTTGTATTTTTTTTTATAGAGACGGAGTTTTTCACCATGTTGCCCAGGCTGGTACTCAAACTCCTGGGCTCTAGGCTTTCCAAAGTGTTGTGATTACGGGAGTGAGCTACTGTGCCTGGCCGATTCTTTTTTTCCTTAGTGGAAAGGGAGTAGTAGCTCCAGCAACAGCGAAAGTCAGTAGTTGTAGGATCTACTAGGTGGGGAAACTCATCTGACAGCCCCCTCCTTTTTTTTTTTTTTTTTTTTTGAGACAGAGTTTCACTCTTGTTGCCCAGGCTGGCGTGCAATAGCGCCATCTTGGCTTACTGCAACCTCCGCATCCCAGGTTCAAGCGATTCTCCTTCCTCAGCCTCCCTAGTAGCTGGGATTACAGGTGTGAGTCACCGTGCCCAGCCACCCCCTTTTTTTTTCAAGGCTGCAGTGAGCCGTGATCCTGTGACTGCACTCCAGCCACTGACAGCCCTTTCTGCATTAGTTAACCTGACCACATCTGCTGAAAGAAAGAACCAGAAGCTAGACTGAAATTTTCGTTGTCAAAAAAATTATAATCCCCCCAAAATTTAAAAATTAAAATCCAGCACATTTTCTGCACACATTTTCTGGGTATTTGATCATAACTTTAAAAAATGTGAAAACAGTGACATTCTCCTTCCCCACCCACCAATTTTACTATGAAAAAGTTCAAACCTATGTCATTTTTTCAGTTCTCCAAGTGGAATGACCATCACTAATAGAGACTGGTCGGGAATTCTATTGTGCTTCTAGGCCCCCAAAACTCTCATGCTCTGAGGAAAAGTTAGCTGAGTTTTCAATTTTTCCTCATAGCGCTGGAAAATCATCCCTGGAAGGTGAAGTCATCCACGTCTTTTTTGTTTTGTTTTCTTTCTTTTCTTTTCTTCTTTCTTTTTTTTTTTTTTTTTTTTTTTTTTTTTTTTTTTTTTTTGAGACGGAGTCTCGCTCTGTCGCCCAGGCTGGAGTGCAGTGGCCGGATCTCAGCTCACTGCAAGCTCCGCCTCCCGGGTTCACGCCATTCTCCTGCCTCAGCCTCCCGAGTAGCTGGGACTACAGGCGCCCGCCACCTCGCCCGGCTAGTTTTCTGTATTTTTTAGTAGAGACGGGGTTTCACCGTGTTAGCCAGGATGGTCTCGATCTCCTGACCTCGTGATCCGCCCATCTCGGCCTCCCAAAGTGCTGGGATTACAGGCTTGAGCCACCGCGCCCGGCCTTCTTTTCTTCTTTCTTTCTTTCTTTCTTTCTTTCTTTCTTTCTTTCTTTCTTTCTTTCTTTCTTTCTTTCTTTCTTTCCTTCCTTCCTTCCTTCCTTCCTTCCTTCCTTCCTTCCTTCCTTCCTTCCTTCCTTCCTTCCTTCCTTCCTTCCTTCCTTCCTTCCTTCCTTCCTTCCCTCCCTCCCTCCCTCCCTCCCTCTCTCCCTCCTTTCTTTCTAATTTTTTGTATGCTTTTTTTTATTTGTTTCTATTTCTTTCTCTTTTTTTTTTGGCATCCAAGTCAGCTGGTGAAACACACAATTTCACTTCATAGCTACTGAGAGAGGGTAATGGGCCACACATTCTAGAATTCTCAAGGGCTGGGAAGTTCCTTTGATACCCTCATAGGATTAGGATTAGGGCTTTAGTTTGTTTCTCTCTTTTTTTTTTTGAGATGGAGACTCCAGTCTGTCACCCAGGCTGGAGTGCAGTGGCGCAATCTCAGCTCACTGAAATCTCTGCCTCCTGGGTTCCAGCGATTCTCCTACGTCAGCCTCCCGAGTAGCTGGGATTACAGGCGCCCACCACCATGCCCAGCTAATTTTTTTTTTTTTTTTGTATGTTTAGTAGAGATGAGATTTCACCATATTGGCCAGGCTGGTCTTGAACTCCTGACCTTGTGATCCACCCACCTTGGCCTCCCAAAGTTCTGGGATTACAGGCGTGAGCCACCGCGCCTGGCCTAGTCTTTTTCTCACAACTCCACCCTACCCAGAATTAATGACTGTATCCTTGACTGGATGATCAAAGTAAAATAATCTAAATTCTTTTCTTTTTTTTTTTTTTTTTCTACTGATTTTCCCTACCCTAGCAGGTGTTGGGAAAATCAGTATCCAGGCTGTGACTTAAATAAGTAGTCGCTGCAGTGGCTCACGCCTGTAATTCCACCCTTTGGGGAGGCTGAGGCGGCGGATCACTTGAGCCCAGGAGTTGGAGACCAGCATGGACAACATGGTGAAACCCCACATCTACAAAAATTACAGAAAAATTAGCTGGGCATGGTGGTGTGTGCCTGTAGTCCCAGCTACGTGGGAGGCTGTGGTGGGAAGATCGCTTGAGCCCAGGAGGTTTAGGCTGCACTGAGCCGTGATTGTGCCCCTGTGCTCCAACCTAGGCGACTGAGAACATGTCTCAAAAAAAAAAAAAAAAGGAAAAAAAAAAAAAAAAGAACCACACAACACATCAGCATCAAACAGGCCTTTTAAAATGTCATTTTTGTATATAGATGATGAGTACGTGAATGTTCACTGAGGAATTCTTTGAACATTTTGTGTTTAAAATTTTTTATAATAAAATGTTGGAGGAAATGTTACTTTCTTGGAGACTACTATTTGCATGTTAACGAGTAAAAAAACCCAAATAAATGTATTTCAGAGCATATAATTCAGTGAGGAAACAAGTTTAGATGTAGGTTTCTTTTTTTTTTTTTTTTGAGATGGAGTCTCGCTTTCTATTGCCCAGGCTGGAGTGCAGTGGCATGATCTCAGCTCACTGCAACCTCTGCCTCCCAGGTTCAAGCGATCCTCCTGCCTCAGCCCCCCTAGTAGCTGGGTTAATTTTTGTATTTTGTATTTTTGTAATTTTGTATTTTGTATTTACATGGGTGTCGCCATGTTGCCAGGCTGGTCTTGAACTCCTGACCTCATGTGATCCACCCACCTTGGCCTCCCAAAGTGTTGGGATTACAGGTGTGAGCCACTGCACCTAGACCAGATGTAGGTTTTTTTTTTTTTTTTTTTTTTTTTTTTTTTTTTTTGAGATGGAGTCTTGCTCTGTCGCCTAGGCTGGAGTGCAGTAGCACGATCTCCGCTCACTGCAAGCTGCGCTGCCTCCAGGGTTCATGCCATTCTCCTGCCTCAGCCTCCCGAGAAGCTAGGACCACAGGCGCCCGCCACCACGCCCGGCTAATTTTTTTGTATTTTTTAGTAGAGACGGGGTTTCACCGTGTTTACCAGGATGGTCTCGATCTCCTGACCTCGTGATCCGCCTGCCCCAGACTCCCAAAATGCTGGGATTACAGGCGTGAACCACCGCGCCCGGCCCAGATGTAGGTTTCTAACAGCTTTCCACATCCTGAAGGAAAAAAGGCAGTGAGGGTGAAAGTTGCTTCAAATTTTAGATACTGTGAACGTTTCTGTGGAAATAAATCCTTATTCTTTCAGCCTCCTTTTGAATTACAGTGTCCGAAGAAAACCCTTTTGAATTAACATATGATCCAGCAATTTTACTTCTAGGTATATACACTAAAGAATAGAAGGCCGGGCGCGGTGGCTCAAGCCTGTAATCCCAGCACTTTGGGAGGCCGAGACGGGCGTATCACGAGGTCAGGAGATGGAGACCATCCTGGCTAACACGGTGAAACTCCGTCTCTACTAAAAAAAAAATACAAAAAAACTAGCCGAGCGATGTGGCGGGCGCCTGTAGTCCCAGTTACTTGGGAGGCTGAGGCAGGAGAATGGCGTAAACCCGGGAGGCGGAGCTTGCAGTGAGCCGAGATCGCGCCACTGTACTCCAGCCTGGGCGACAGGACGAGACTCCGTCTCAAAAAAAAAAAAAAAAAAAGAATAGAAAACGGGGCCAGGTGTGGTGGCTCACACCTGTAATCCTAGCACTTTGGGAGGCTGAGGCAGGCAGATCACCTGAGGTCAGGAGTTCGAGACCAGCCTGACCAACATGGAGAAACTCCCGTCTCTACTTAAAAAAAAAAAAAAAAAATTACATATATATAAAATTAGCCAAGCATGGTGGCGCATGCCTGTAATCCCAGCTACTTGGGAGGCTGAGGCAGGAGAATCGTTTGAACCCAGGAGGCAGAGGTTGCAGTGAGCTGAGATTGTGCCATTGCAGTCCAGACTGGGTAACGAGCGAAACTCGGTCTCAAAAAAAAAAAAAAAAAGGAAAATAGGAACTTAAGCTGATATTTGCACACCAATAGCAGCATTATTCCCATAGACAAAAGTTAGAAACCAGCAATGTCCATCTAAGAATAAATAGATAGGACAGGCGCGGTGGCTCAGCACTTTGGGAGGCTGAGGCAGGCGGATCACTTGAGGTCAGGAGCTTGAGACCAGCCTGGCCAACATGGTGAAACCCCGTCTCTACTAAAAATACAAAAATTAGCCAAGCATGGTGGCACGCACCTGTAATCTCTGTTACTCGGGAGGCTGAGACAGAATTGCTTGAAACCGGGAGGCGGAGGTTGCAGTGAGCGGAGATTGAGCCACTGCACTCCAGCTTGGGCAACAGAGCCAGCCTCTCTGTCAAAAAAAAACAAAACAATGGATAAACAGTTGGCCTGGGTGGCAGCTCATGCCTATAGTTCCAGCACTTTGGGAGGCCAAGATGGGAGGATCGCTTAAGCCCAGGAGTTTGAGACCAGCCTGAGCAACATGGTGAGATCCTGTCTCTACGAAAAATATGCAAATTAGCCAGCTGAAGTGGGAGGAGGATCACTTGAGGCCTGGAAGCCCAGGTTGAAGTGAGCTGAGATTGCGCCACTGCATTCCATCCTGGGGGACAAAGCCAAAAGCTGCCTCAAAAACGAATGAATGGGACCGGCCACGGTGGTTCACGGCTGTAATCCCAGCACTTTGGGAAGCTGAGGCGGGTGGATCACCTGAAGTCAGGAGTTCAAGACCAGCCTGACCAACATGGTGAAACCCCGTCTCGGAGGGGCGCGGTGGCTTATGCCTGTAATCCCAGCACTTTGGGAGGCTGAGGCGGGCGGATCTTGTGGTCACGAGATAGAGACCATCCTGGCTAACACGGTGAAACCCCGTCTCTACTAAAAATACAAAAAATTAGCCAGGCCTGGTGGCGGGTGCCTGTAGTCCCAGCTACTTGGGAGGCTGAGGCAGGAGAATGGTGTGAACCCGGGAGGCGGAGCTTGCAGTGAGCAGAGATCGCGCCACTGCACTCCAGCCTGGGCGACAGAGCGAGACGCGAGACTCCGTCTCAAAAAAAAAAGAAAGAAAGAAAGAAAGAAAGAAAAGAAGGAAGGAGGGAGGGAGGGAGGGAAGGAAGGAAGGAAGGAAGGAAGGAAGGAAGGAAGGAAGGAAGGAAGGAAGGAAGGAAGGAAGGAAGGAAGGAAGGAAGGAAAGAAAGAAACCCCGTCTCTATTAAAAATACAAAAATTAGCTGGGCATGGTGTCAGACACCTGTAATCCCAGCTCCTCGGGAGGCTGAGGCAGGAGAATCGCTCTTGAACCCGGGAGGCAGAGGTTGATCTCGCCATTGCGCTCCAGCCTGGGCAACAAAAGCAAAACTTCGTCTCAAAAAAAAAAAAAAAAGAATAAATGGGGTGGGTGAGGTGGCTCACACCTGTAATTCCAGCACTTTGGGAGGCCGAGGCGGGCAGATCACCTGAGGTCAGGAGTTTGAGACCAGCCTGGCCAACATGGTGAAATCCCGTCTCTACTAAAAATACAGAGCAGTGGCGGGCACCTGTAATCCCAGCTACTTGGGAGACTGAGGCAGGAGAATCGCTTGAATCTGGGAGGCAGAGGTTGCGGTGAGCCGAGATCATGCTACTGCACTCCAGCCTGGGCAACAAGAGCAAAAACTCCATCTCAAAATAAAAAAGAATAAATATCTCAATGAAATATGATTCAGCCATAAAATTAATGAATTCCTGATACATACTACAACATGGATGAACCTTAAAAACATTATTTTGAATGAAGTAAGTCTGACCCCAAAGGGCAAATATTGTATGATTCCATTTATATATGTAAAGTACTCACAAACTAATAGAGATAGAAAGTAGAAAAGAGGTTGCCACGGGCTGGAGAAGGGAACAGGAAGTAAAGGTTTAATGGGTACAGAGTCTCAGTTTCCACCCTTGGGCATGGAAGATAAAGTTCTGGATGTAAGTAGTGGTGATGGTTGCACAACAATGTGAATATATTCTATGCCAGTGAATTTACACTTAAAGGTTAAAATGGTAAATTTTATGTATACTTTGGCACAATTTTTTAAAGTCTCAAAAAATAATAATAATAATCGTCTTTGGAGAAGTTAGTTACACTGAATCTGGAGCCAAGTGAACGGAACCCTGACTTAGATCCCTTTTCTCTCAACAGCCCCTAGCAATCTCTGAATTAAGTATATTAGCATGTTTCTCCCATAATGCTTTGCTTCATAGCCACAAAAACCTAGTTAAGTGAAATCAGCAACAATATGCAGAAACCACCTACATAGTTCAGAAACATCTTCCTAAGATGGCATAGTTTTCAGGCAAGCAATAAGTGAAGATTTTTCTATAGGCCCTAAACTCACCTTTGCGAAATAGGAAGCTGGCTTATTGGGAGTGATGAGAAGGGGCGGAACTCGATAGCTTTGCGCAGTGGCAGTATCGTAGCCAATGAGGTTTATCCGAGGCGCGATTATTGCTAATTGAAAACTTTTCCCAATACCCCGCCGTGACGACTTGCAATATAGTCGGCATTGGCAATTTTTGACAGTCTCTACGGAGACTGGATGTTGTGGTACTGAAAAAACAGACGCTTTCATGATTTAAGTGATAAACCATCTTTTCTTACCAAGAGCTTATGGAGGTTTAGGTTGTTGGAGTTGATGTTGTTTCTCAAGACTGCTTTCTTTCGAGCTGTTTTTTTTGCTTTTGAGATGAAGTCTCACTCTATCGGCTCCGGCTGGAGTGCAGTGGCGTGATCTCCGCTTCGCTGCAACCCCTGCCGCCCTGGTTCAAGCGATTCTCATGCCTCAGCCTCCCGACTAGTAGGATTACAGGCGCCTGTCACCGCACCCCGCTAATTTTTTGTATTTTTAGTAGAGACCCCGTTTCACCATCTTGGCCAGGCTGGTCTTGAATTCCTGACCTCGTGATTCACTCGCCTCGGCCTCCCAGAGTGCTGGGATTATAGGCGTGAGCCGCCGCGCCCAGCCGTATTTACATTCAGATTTTGTCACAGTAACGTCTTAAAATTATTCCCCTCTCCCACCCTGCTGTTTCCGCACCCCCGAGCACAGCTAATCCCTCTGCGCCCTCCAGCTTACTTTCCCGCTGCTCACTTTCCTCGCTCAAAATTCGTCTCAAGCCGTCATCTCTGTGACGTCACATTGATTTGCATAAGATTACCCAGCGTCTCAAGCGAATGTTCTTATCATTTCCAAAATCTGAATGTTTGATACGAGATGTTCCAACAACAAGAAACCTCCCACGTAGATGGGCCTTAAATACGGCTGGTGGAGTGGGAACACGTCGTATCGACGGACACCCTGGCAGGCACTCACCCTCAATGCAATGGGAGTCATCATCCGTGGGGGAGCGAGGCGCGAAGTTACACTTCTAGCTTTGCGCAGTGGCAGTATCGTAGCCAATGAGGTTTATCCGAGGCGCGATTATTGCTAATTGAAAACTTTTCCCAATACCCCGCCATGACGACTTGAAATATAGTCGGCATTGGCAATTTTTGACAGTCTCTACGGAGACTGATTTTTTTCACGTCTAAAAAAAAGATGTTTGTGTGTAGGATGATTTTGTTTGTTTTTTTCTGTTAGTGAGGAGCGGTTGTACGGTATTTCGTGTGGTTACTGTGCGTCGTTTTCCGAAATGTGTGATATGCTATGTTGGCAATTGGGTTACCAGGCAGTTACCATTAATTTTTATCCAAATGCAGCTAGCGAGTGAGTTACTTTACCTCCTTTATCACTGAAGGTCATAGATTCCCTTAAATGGAAGGTGGGAACTCTGAAACCAACACGTTAACACATCCAAAGTCTTCCTTTTTGTTTTCTTGAGACGGAGTTTTCGCTGTTGCCCAGGCTGGAGTACAGTGGCGCGATCTCGGCTCACTGCAACCTCCACATTCCAGGTTCAAGCGATTCTCTGTCTCAGCCTCCCGAATAGCTGGGATTACAGGAGCCCACCACCACGACCGACGCTGTTTTTGTGTTTTCAGTAGAGACGGGGTTTCGCCTTCTTGGTCAGGCTGGTCTCAAACTCCTGACCTCAGGTGTGACTTGGGTGTGAACCACCACACCCGGCCCAAAGTCTTCCTTTTAAAGCGACCAAGAGGGAAAAAGGCACAGAAGACTTGCTCAGGTCCTACGGTGGAGTCCTCGTCAGAGCTGGGGCTGATCAGGTTCTCTTGCCCCTAGTGCGGTACTTGTTCCCACTACATCAGCCTCTTCCGGTCTCATCTTTTTACAAAGACCTGGGTCGTCCATGGACAGAGGTCCTCAGGAGTCACAATCCTGGTCATGGCGGATCCAGCAGGACCTGTTTAGGACACCGCCCATAAAACACTCCTCCAGCCTGTAGCAAAAAGATGTGGCAAAAAGGGCGGCAACAATACCTATGAGGTCAAAGGTGGTGCCGGGAAAAACAGCTCCAGTGGCAAATTAAACTCAGTCCCCAGTTCAAGGACCTCACAGTCTGGAGCGCGCCACTGCACTCCAGCCTGGGTGACAGTGAGACTCTGTCTCAAAAAAAAAAGAAGAAGAAAAGAAGAAAAAGAAGAGGAAGAAGAAGAAAAAGAAAAAGAAAGAAGAAGAAGAAGCCGGGCGCAGTGGCCCACGACTGTGGGAGGCCAAGGCGGGCAGATCACGAGGTCAGGAGTTCAAGACCAGCCTGGCCAACATGGTGAAACCCCATCTCTACTAAAAATACAAAAAAAAAAAAAAAAAAAAAATTAGCCGGCCATGGTGGTGGGTGCCTGTAATATCAGCTACTTGGGAGGCTGAGGCAGGAGAATGGCTTGAACCCGGGAGGCAGAGGTTGCAGTGAGCCAAGACCGCGCCATTGCACTCCAGCCTGGGTGACAGAGCGAGACTCCATCTCAAAAAAAAAAAAAAAAAAAAAAAAAAAAAAAAAAAAAGTTATACAAAACTTAGAAATAACGTGAAAAGAATAGCGCATGTCCTTTCAAAACCAAACTACAACAATTTCTTAAATTTTGGCGTGCATAAAAATAACTTTGAGAATTTCTTAAGACACAGATCGAATCCCCATTCCTAGAGATTCCAGTTCAGGAGGTCTAGGATGGAGCCTAAGAGTCTGCATTTCTCAAAGTTTGCAGGCACTGGTCCAGAGTCCACAGCTTGAACAGCAGGGGAAGAAATGTAGCATTGTCTAATTAGCATCATCACACTGTAGAGGAAAACTTGACTTACTGTTTACTATGGATTTTTTATTAGAGATGGGTTCTTGGCCGGGCATGGTGGCTCACTCCTGTAATCCCAGCACTTTGGGAGGCCAAGGCAGGAGGATCTCTTGAGCCCAAGAGTTCAAGACCAGCTTGGGCAACATCGTGAGACCTTTGTCTCTACAAAAAAAAATGAGAATATTTTTGTTGTTGTTCTTTTTGTTTTTTGGGGGGGTTTTTTTGGAGACAGTAGGGTCTCACTCTGTCACCCCAGCTGGAGTGCAGTCATGCAATATCGGCTTACTGCAACCTCTGCTTCCCAGGTTCAAGTGATCCTCTCACCTCAGCCTCCTGAGTAGATGGAACTACAGGCACGTGCCACCACACTCGGCTAATTTTATTTCATTTTTTTGTAGAGGCGGAGGTTTTACATATTGCTCAAGCTAATCTCAAACTCCTGGGCTCAAGCCACCCACCTACCTTGGCCTCCCAATGCACTGAGATTACAGGCATGAGCCATCGTGCCTGGAAAAATTAAAAAATTAGCCAGGCGTGCTAGTGTGCGCCTGTAATCGTAACTACTCAGGGGGCTGAGTCAGGAGGATTGCTTGAGCCCAGGAGGTCGAGGCTGCAGTGAACCGTGATATCACCGCTGCACTCCAGCCCGGTCGACAGAGTGAGACCCTATCTTAAAACCCCCCACGAAGAAAATCCAAACCAAAAAATTGAGGTAAAATTTACGTAACATAAAATTAGCCATATTAAAGTGGATCCAATTTTTTGTTGTTGTTATTATTCTGCAGGGCAAGGAGGGGAGGGAGGGCTCCATGTGATTTTTACGTATCATTGTTTTCTGTTTCAAAACCTAAATTCTGGCTGGGCGCGGTGGCTCAAGCCTGTAATCCCAGCACTTTGGGAGGCCGAGACGGGCGGATCACGAGGTCAGGAGATCGAGACCATCTTGGCTACCACGGTGAAACCCGGTCTCTACTAAAAAATCCAAAAAACTAGCCGGGTGAGGTGGCGGCGCCTGTAGTCCCAGCTACTTGGGAGGCTGAGGCAGGAGAATGGTGGGAACCCGGGAGGCGGAGCTTGCAGTGAGCTGAGATCCGCCCACTGAACTCCAGCCTGGGCGACAGAGCGAGACTCCGTCTCAAAAAAAAAAAAAAAAAAAACCTAAATTCTTTTTTCTGAATACAAAAATTACTGCATGTTTGTATATAAAATTCAAATATACACATGAAACAGTGACAAAGGCTCCCACAATCATCTCACCTTGACTCCAAGGAGATAGTCACAGGTAGGTGAGATTATTCCTCCAAAATGTTCTACTCATAGGTCAACATAATTATTAACAAAAATTGGATTATACTCGGCCGGGCGCGGTGGCTCATACCTGTAATCCCAGCACTTTAGGGGGCCAAGGAGGGCGGATCACGAGGTCAGATCAAGACCATCCTGGCTAACATGGTGAAACCCCGTTTCTACTAAAAATACAAAAAAATTTAGCCAGGTTTGGTGGCAGCGCCTGTAGTCCCAGCTACTCGAGAGGCTGAGGCAGGAGAATGGTGTGAACCCGGGAGGTGGAGCTTGCAGTGAGCTGAGATCGCACCACTGCACTCCAGCCTGGGCGACAGAGCGAGACTCTGTCTCAAAACAAACAAACAAACAAAAAATTGGATTATACTCTACATACAGTTCTATTACTTCCTTTTTCTTTCTGCTATACAATACATTGTGGACACATTTTCCATGCCAGCACCTAGTTCCCCTTTTCCCATATAGATGTGACCTACCAAGGTTAACCAATCCCCCATTATTGGACATGTGAGTTGTTTCCAGTTTTTCCCATAAGCAATGCTATAATGAATACGATTGATGCTACTCATCTTTCCTTACTCTTGGGGTATTTCTGGGGGAAAATCTCTTTCTTTCTTTCTTTCTTTTTTTTTTTTCTTTAAACAGGGTCTTGCTCTGTTACCCAGGCTGGAGTGCAGTGGTGTGATCTTGGTTCACTGCAGCCTCGACCTCCCAGGCTCAAGCTATTCTGTCTCAGCCTCCCGAGTAGCTGGGATTACAGGCATGTGCCACCACACCCAGCTAATTTTTGTATTTTTTGTAGAGATGGGGTTTCACCATGTTAGCCAGGCTGGTCTTGAACTCCTAGACTCAAGCTTTCTGCCCGCCTTAGCCTCCCAAAGTGCTGGCACTATAGGCATGAGCTACCACGCAGGCCTGGGGAAAATTTCTTTTTTGAGATGGAGTTTCGCTCTTGTTGCTCAGGCTGGAGTGCAGTGGTGTGATCACGGCTCATGGCAACCTCCGCCTCCCAGGTTCAAGCAATTCTCCTGCCTCAGCCTCTCGAATAGCTGGGATTACAGGCACCTGCCACCACGCCTGGCTAATTTTGTATGTTTAGTAGAGACGGGGGTGTCACCATGTTGGTCAGGCTGGCCTCGAACTCCTGGCCTCAGGTAATCTGGGCCTGGGGAAAATTTCTATAGGTAGAATTGCCTCCTCAAAGGCCATGCTCACTTTGCATTTTAAGGGATATCCCCATACTGGCACCCCTAAGATTGTACCAATGTATTTGCCCAAAAAGCCACATATGAGGACATCTGGAGAAGGTTTGACATACACTTTTTTTTTTTTTTTTTTGAGATGGAGTCTTGCTCTGTTGCCCAGGCTAGGGTGTAATGGTGAGATCTTGGCTCACTGCAACCTCCACCTCCTGGGTTCCAGTGATTCTCTCACCTCAGCCTCCCAAATAGCTGGGATTACCGGCATGTGCCACCACACCCAGCTAATTTTTGTATTTTTAGTAGAGATGGAGTTTTGCCATATTTGCCAGGCTGGTCTCGAACTCCTGACCTTGTGATCCATCTGCCTCAGCCTCCCAAAGTGCTGGGATTACAGGCGTGAGCCACCATGCCCGGCCTGATGCATACATTTGTAAGTGTTCTGCAGCTTTCATGGGGCTGTCACAGGTCGTCAGGGAGGGAAAGAAGCGGGAGGGTAAACGTGCGCCCATTCTCCTGAGGCGCTGACTGTACAATCCAGCTTCAACCGAGTTTTGTCTTCCAGCTGCTTTCCAGGCAGAGAGAAGGGAGAAGGGGCTGAGTTGGGTGAGATAAAATGTCTCGGAGGGAGGAGAAATCTGGACTCATCCAAAACTTACTTTCTCCCTCTCCACCATATAGGGAATATCCTTGGATACATTAGCCACCCCACCCGCCATGAGGCCAACTCCCACCCACCCTCCCACCCTCTGGCTCCAGGGGATGGAAAAGTCCTACTACAAGGGCTATCTCAGCAGGGAAAGGGCCCACAGACCCCTAAACAATCTGCTCAGTGTTCAAGGCGCTGCAGAATGTTAGCAAGAATCACCAGCTTCTAGGATAAAAATATCCCGTGCCCAAGGGGCCCTCAGTGTCTGTCTCAAAACAGAGCTGGCTCTAAGCTCTACAGTTTCTCCATCGCTGGGAAATTAACTGAGGCCAACTGATTTTTTTTTTCCCCATGAAACTCTGAAGCCAGACTTGGGTTCAAGACCTTGCTTCGTTATTCTCTACTTGCATGACCACTCACCTACCCTCACCTACCTTCACTCACCTACCCTCACCTACCCTCTCGTGCCTCAGTGTTCCTGGCTGTAAAAACAAAAAGAATCGGCCAGGCGCGGTGGCTCAAGCCTGTAATCCCAGCACTTTGGGAGGCCGAGACGGGAGGATCACGAGGTCAGGAGATCGAGACCATCCTGGCGAACACGGTGAAACCCCGTCTCTACTAAAAAATACAAAAACTAGCCGGGCGAGGTGGCGGGCGCCTGTAGTCCCAGCTACTCCGGAGGCTGAGGCAGGAGAATGGCGTAAACCCGGGAGGCGGAGCTTGCAGTGAGCTGAGATCCGGCCACTGCACTCCAGCCTGGGCGGCAGAGCGAGACTCCGTCTCAAAAAAAAAAAAAAGAGTCCTGATTCTATCTCAGAGTTCAGCAGTTCTCCACCCTGACCATGTGCGCATGAAAACCACCTGAGGAGCTTTACAAAAATCCCTGGGCCCCGGCTGCATTCCAAACCCATTAAATCAGAATTTCTGAGGAATGGGTCAGGGCAAAAAAATGTGTATTAAAGCTTCCAATGTTTCTCCAAGGATGAGACCCACTACCAGAGAGATTTGGTGAGTATTTTTTTTTTTTTAAGACGGAGTCTCGCTCTGCTGTCCAAGCTAGAGTGCAATGGTGCGATCTCAGCTCACGGCAACCTCCGCCTCCCGGGTTCAAGCGATTCTCATGCCTCAGCCTCCCGAGTAGCTGGGACTACAGGTGCCCACCACCACGCCCGGCTAATTTTTTTTGTATTTTTAGTAGAGACGGGGTTTCACCGTGTTAGCCAGGATGGTCTTGATCTGACCTCATGATCACCTGCCTCAGCCTCCCAAAGTGCTGGGATTACAAGCATGAGCCACTGCGACTGGCCAGAGATTTGGTGAGTATTAAGTGAGATGATATGGGAAGACTGCTTCCTTTGGTGCCTGTTTCAGAGTTAAGTACTTTAGTGGGGGTAGGGTGGTCATGGGACTGACTAGCTAAGCCTAGGTGGTTGTCAAGGAGTGCTTCCTGAAGAAGGGGGTAGCTGAGCTGTGAACTGAAGGAGGAGAGGCATTAACCAGGTCAAAGAGGGCAGGATGCATTTTAGCAGCAGTAATAGCACTGGCAGGGGCCTGGAGACAGGAATATGTGGCCTTTTTGTTGTGGTTGTTGTTGTTGTTGTTGAGATGGAGTCTCGCTCTGTTGCCTGGGGTGGAGTGCAGTGGCACAATCTTGGCTCACTGCAACCTCCACCTCCCGGGTTTGAGCGATTCTTTGGCCTCAGCCTCCCGAGTAGCTGAGCTCACAGGTGTTCGTCACCACGCCCAGCTAATTTTTGTATTTGTAGTAAAGACAGGGTTCCACCATGTTGACCAGGCTGGTCTCGGACTCCTGACCTCAGGTGATCCGCCTGCCTCAGCCTCCCAAAGTGCTGGGATTACAGGCCTGAGCCACTGTGCCCAGCCTTTTTTTCTTTTTCTTTCTTTTTTGAGCTGGAGTTTCAGTCTGTCACCCAGGCTGGAGTCCAGTGGCACCATCTCGGCTCACTGCAAGCTCCATGTCCCAGATTCAAGCAATTCTCCTGCCTCAGCTTCCCAAGTAGCTGGGATTACAGGTGTGGGCTACCACGCCCAACTAATTTTGTAGTTTAGGAGAGATGGGGTTTCACCATGTTGGCCAGGCTGTTTTCAAACTCTTGACCTCAAGTGATCCACCCACCTCAACATCCCAAAGTGCTGGGATTAGAGGCGTGAGCCACCACCATGCCTGGTGTCTTGTTTGTTTTTGTCTTTTTTTTTTTTTTTTTTTTTTGAGATAGAGTCTCTCTCTGTTGTCCAGGCTGGAGTACAGTGGCGTAATCTTGACTCACTGCAGCCTCCGCCTCCCGGGTTCAAGTGATTCCCGTGCCTTAGCCTCCCAAATACCTGAGGAGACTGCAGGCATGCACCACCATGCCCAGCTAATTTTTGCATTTTTCTTTTTTTTTTTTTTTGAGACAGAGTTTCACTCTTGTTGCCCAGGCTGGAGTGGAATGGCAAGATCTCAGCTCACCGCAACCTCCGCCTCCCAGGTTCAAGCGATTCTCTTGCCTCAGCGTCCTGAGTAGCTGGGCTTATAGGCATGCGCCACCACACCCGGCTAATTTTGTATTTTTAGTGGAGACGGGGTTTCTCCATGTTCAGACTGGTCTCGAGCTCCTGACTTCAGGTGATCCACCTGCCTTGGCCTCCCAAAGTGCTGGGATTACAGGCGGGAGCCACCATACCTGGCCATCATGGCCAATTTTTTTATTTTTTTTATTTTTATTTTTTTGATTCAGTCTTGCTCTGTCTCCCAGGCTGGAGTAGAGTGGCACGATCTCGGCTTACTGCAACCTCTGCCTCCTGGGTTCAAGTGATTCTCCTGCCTCAGCCTCCTGAGTAGCTGGGATTACAGGCATGCGCCACCACGCCCAGCTAATTTTTGTATTTTTAGTAGAGATGAGGTTTTGCCATGTTGACCAGGCTGGTCCCAAACTCTTGACCTCAAGTGGTCCACCTGCCTCGGCCTCCCCAGTGTGCTGGGATTACAGGCATGAGCCACCACACCCAGCCCAACAAGGCTTATTGAACAACCTGAAAATCATTCCCAGTGAGTGGAGCTGAGAAGGGAGGAAGTAGAGAGAGTTGGTGAGGAGGCACATACTGGGTCCTCTAATGAGATCATGAAGAGCCACTGGGCTTTATTCTGGTGTCATGAAGGTTTTATGCAGGACAGTAACCCAGACTGTGTCCTCCCAAATTCAGAGGTAGCCAGAGCCTTCCCAAGGCACTGTATCCAAGTCAGCTGGGAATCCTGGACTTGCCCAAAGGTTGTGGCACAATCCCCACACTTCCCTTCATGGGTCAGTCTTGGGTTTGAATCCTGACTCTTACACTTTGTAGCTGTAGCTGGGGGCAGGTGACTTTACTTAATAAGCCTCAGTTTCCTGGCCTGTAAATTAGACATAAAACACCCATTAGGTTTTAAAGACTTAACATGACACCTTATACATGTTAAACAATGTGTTCTCAATAATAATAATTATATATATATATTTTTTTGAGACGGAGTCTTGCTCTGTTGCCCAGGCTGGAGTGCAGTGGCACAATCTCGGCTCACTGCAAGCTCCGCCTCCCGGGTTCACACCATTCCCCTGCCTCAGCCTCCCGAGTAGCTGGGACTACAGGCGCCCGCCATCACGCCCGGCTAATATTTTTTGTATTTTTAGTAGAGACGGGGTTTCACTATGTTAGCCAGGATGGTCTTGATCTCCTGACCTCATGGTCCGCCCGCCTCAGCCTCCCAAAGTGCTGGGATTATAGACGTGAGCCACTGCGCCCGGCAATAACAATAATTATTATTATTAATTTACAACAACTCAATTCTGGGGTGGCCGGATAAATCCCCAAACCTGTCCTTTTCCCTCTTAGCCCTAAAGTCTCACCTCTGTTCTTCGATGATGCTAATGGCTACAATTTCTCAGCCCCTTTCATGCATTTTTGTTTTTGTTGTTAAATCCGTATAACAGCCATGGAAGGCATATATATGTTTTATTATCCAGATTTTCAAATAAGGCAACTGAGGCTCAGAGTGGTCAAGTCAGTTGGCCTTAAACCACACAACTACTGAGTATTAGACCTGTAGAACCTCACTCCCATTTTGCTGATGAGAAAAGCGGGGCTCAGAAAGGTGAAAGGTGAGCTATCACGCCTAAGACTACACCGTTAGCAAACAGAACTGGGATTTTTTTTTCTTTTAAAGATGGGGTCTCACTCTGTCACTCAGGCTGGAGTGCAGTGGTGGAATCTCAGCTGACGGGACCTCCGCCTCCTGAGCTCAAGCCATCTTCCCACCTCAACCTCCCGAGTAGCTGGGACCACAGGCACCCACCACCACGCCTGGCTAATTTTTTGTATTTTCGGTAAAGACAGAGTTTCGCCGTGTTGCCCAGGCTGGTCTCGAACTCCTGAGCTCAAGTGATCCACCCGCCTTGGCCTGGGGAGTACTGGGATCATAGGCGTGAGCCACCACGCCCCGCCAGAACTGGGATTGAAACCCTTGCCTGTTTTGGGTTTCCTGGACACCAGGGGTCTCTCCCAGAGGGCCAAAGTGTCTGGTAGGACCCACCCTCTGAGCCATGAGGCTCCTCCTTGAAATAAGCCAGAGGAGGCTGGAAACTACCCCTATTCTGGGACCCTCAGCATACCTTTCCAAATACCAACCCCTCCTTCCAGAATGCTCTTCCCACAGCCTCCCTTTCGCAAAAAATCAGGCCAAGGTTAGCCCTTTTCCAGGAAACATTTTTAAGTCTCAGTTGAATCATGCTTGAGCGGTTGAGGCCCCTCTTGTTAAGTGTCTGTACTGCCTTTCTTTTCTTTTCTTTTCTTTCTTTTTTTTGAGATAGAGTCTCACTCTGTCGCCTAGGTTGGAGTGCAGTGGCGTGATCTCAGCTCACTGCAATCTTCACCTTCTGGGTACAAGTGATTCTCCTGCCTCAGCCTCCTGGGTGGCTGGGACTACAGGCACGTGCTACCACGCCCGGCTAATTTTTTGTATTTTTAGTAGAGACTGGTTTCACTGTATTAGCCCTGATGGTCTCGATCTCCTGACCTGGTGATCCGCCTGCCTCAGCCTCCCAAAGTGCTGGGATTATAGGCATGAGCCACCACTCGCGGCCTGGCTCTCTCTCTTTCTATTTCTCTTTCTCCCTTCCCCCCCTCCCTCCCTTCCTTCCTTCCATCCTTCCTTCCCTCCTTCCTTCCCTCCTTTTCCCTCCTCCCTCCCTTTCTCTCTTTCTCTCTTTCTCTCTTTCTTTCTTTTTTGAAACAAGGACTGGCTCTGTCACCCAGGCTGGAGTGTAATGGTGTGATCGTGGCTCACTGCAGCCTCCAACTCCTGGGCTCAAGCAATCTTCCTTCCTTAACATCCCGAGTACCTAGGACTACAAGTTGGCAGCTCTACAACTGGATAATTTTTTAAGGTTTTGTGGAGATGGGCTGTTTTCCTGAACTCAAGCAATCCTCCCGCCTGGCTTCCCTAAGTGCTGAGCTTATAGGCACCAGCCACCACACCCAGCCAGTAGTGACATTATTTTAAATGTACTTTTTAAAAAATTTTTTATTTATTTTATTTTATTTTATTTTTTTGAAACAGAGTCTCCCTCTTGTTGCCCAGGCTGGACTGTAGTGGTGCGATCTCGGCTCACTGCAACCTCCCACTCCTGGGTTCAAGCAATTCTCTTGCCTTAGCCTCCCCAGTAGCTGGGATTACAGGCATGCACTACCATGCCAGGCTAATTTTTGTATTCTTAGTAGAGACGAGGGTTTCACCATGTTGGCCAGGCTGGTCTAGAACTCTTGACCTCGTGATCCGCCTGCCTCGGCCTCCCAGAATGCTGGGATTACAGGTGTGAGCCACTGTGCGTGGCCTATATTTTAAAAATATTAATTTGTTTTAGCAGTAGATTAAGTTACATATGTAGGCCAAACTCAGTGGCTCACACCTATAATCCCAGCACTTTGGGAGGCCGAGGCGGGCAGATTACCTGAGGCCAGGAGTTTGAGACCAACCTGGCCAACATGGTGAGACCCCCATCTCTACTAAAAATACAAAAGAATTAGCCGGGAACAGTGGTGCGCATCTGTAATCCCAGCTACTCAGGAGGTTGAAACAGGAGAATCACTTGAACCCAGCAGGCGGAGGTTGCAGTGAGCCAGATGGTGCCATTGGACTCCAGCCTGGAGATAGAGCAAGACTCCGCCCCTTAAAAAAAAATCAAACTATGTGAAAGAGTACTTAGTGAAATCTCCTTTCTACTCTTGATTCCCAACCACCCCATTCCTGCAGCCCCACCCCTAGCCAGATAACACTGGTAGTGTGCATTCTTCCTGAGTTGTCCCAACTTGTATTTTTTTTTTTTTTTTTTTTTGAGACACAGCCTCACTCTGTCCTCCAGTCTGGAGTATAGTGGCACACTGCATCCTCCACCTCTTGGACTCAAGTGAGCCTCCTACCTCAGTCTCCCGAGCAGCTGGGACTACAGGCACCCAACACCATGCCTGACTAACTTTTTTTTTTTTTTTTTTTTTTTTTGAGATGGAGTCTTGCTCTGTCACCCAGGCTGGAGCGCAGTGGCCGGATCTCAGCTCACTGCAAGCTCCGCCTCCCGGGTTTACACCATTCTCCCGCCTCAGCCTCCCGAGTAGCTGGGACTACAGGCGCCCGCCACTTCGCCCGGCTAGTTTTTTTTTTTTTTTGTATTTTTAGTACAGACGGGGTTTCACCGTGTTCGCCAGGATGGTCTCGATCTCCTGACCTCGTGATCCGCCCGTCTCGGCCTCCCAAAGTGCTGGGATTACAGGCTTGAGCCACCGCGCCCGGCCCTGACTAACTTTTTTGTAATTTTTTTAGGGATGGGTTTTCACCATGTTGCCTAGGTTGGTCTGAAACTCCTGGGCTCAAGCAGTCCACCTGTCTTGACCTCCCAAAGTGTTGGGATTACAGGCGTGAGCCACTGCACCCAGCCTTGTATAAGTATCTTTTTTTTTTTTTTTTTTTTTTTTTTTTTTGAGATGGAGTTTCACTCTTATTTCCCAGGCTAGGGTGCAATTGCTTGATCTCTGCTCAACGCAACCTCCCCCTCCGGATTCAAGCGATTCTCCTGCCTCAGCCTCGCCAGTAGCTGGGACTACAGGTGTGAGCCACCACGCCCAGCTAATTTTTGTATTTTTAGTAGAGACGGGGTTTCACCAAGTTGGCCAGGCTGGTCTTGACCTCCTGACCTCGTGATCTGCCTGCCTCGGCCTCCCAAACGGCTGGGATTACAGACGTGAGCCACCACACCTGGCCTGTATAAGTATCTTATAAACATATGTATCTTATAAACATATTGTATCCCACTTTTTCCCACAAATGATACACATGTTACCTACATTTTTCAGTGTTATTTTTTCAGATCTTGGAGGCTGTTTCATATCAGTACATCTGAGCTTCCTGGGATCTTTTCTGTAGCTAGATAATTTTCCATTGTAGGACTGTATGTGATTTAATTAACCAGCCCCTATTGATGGATATTTGAGTTGTTTCCAGTCTCTTGCTCTTAAAAACAGGCCGGGTGCAGTGGCTCAAGCCTGTAATCCCAGCACTTTGGGAGGCCGAGACGGGCGGATCACGTGGTCAGGAGATCGAGACCATCCTAGCTAACACGGTGAAACCCCGTCTCTACTAAAAAACACAAAAAATTAGCCGGGCGAGGTGGTGGGCGCCTGTAGTCCCAGCTGCTCGGGAGGCTGAGGCAGGAGAATGGCGTAGACCCGGGAGGCGGAGCTTGCAGTGAGCCGAGATCTGGCCACTGCACTCCAGCCTGGGCGACAGAGCGAGACTCCGTCTCAAAAAAAAAAAAAAAAAAAAAAAAAAACAGCACTGCGGCCGGGCGCAGTGGTTCACGGCTCTAATCTCAACACTTTGGGAGGCTGAGGCAGGCGGATCAGGAGGTCAGGAGTTCGAGACCACCCTGGCCAACTTGGTGAAACCCCATCTCTACTAAAAATACAAAAATTAACCAGGCATGGTGGCTCACGCCTGTAATCCCAGCTACTTGGGAGGCTGAGGCAGGAGAATTGCTTGAATCTAGGAGGCAGAGGTTGCAGTGAGCCAAGATCGCGTGACTGCACTCTAGCCTGGGCGACGTAAGGAGACTCTGTCTCAAAAAAAAAAAAAAAAAAAAAAATTCCGGGTGGGCTGGCTCACGCCTGTAATCCCAGCACTTTGGGAGGCTGAGGCAGGTGGATCACTTGAGGTGAGGAGTTCGAGACCAGCCTGGCCAACATGATGTTTCTACTACAAATACAAAAATTAGCCGGGCATTGTGGTGCAGGCGTGTAATCCCAGCTACTCAGGAGGCTGAAGCAGGAGAATCACTTGAACCCACGAGGCAGAGGTTGTGGTGTGCCAAGATCGCACCACTGCACTCCAGCCTGGGCAACAGAGTGAGACTCTGTCAAAAAAAACCCCAAAACCAAAACAAACAAACAAAAACCTTCTATTTATCCTAAACAATAATATTGGAGCCATCACAGGTTTTATGTGCTAATTAGATAATTTTCTAATACATAAATACGTAACTATTAAAATAAGAAATCTGAGCTGGGCATGGTGGCTCATGCCTGTAATCCCAGCACTTTGGGAGGTCGAGGTGGGAGGATTCCTTGAGACCAGGAGTTTGAGACAAGTTGGGCAACAAAGTGAGACCTCTGTCTCTGCAAAAAATATAAATAAAATAATAAAATAAATCTTTGTACTAGCTACAACCTCTCATTCCATCAGTGGCAGTTAGTGACACTACATTTGGGAGAATTATGCCTGGAAACACCCCACAGTGTTGTGTGTCAACTCAGTACTCATGAAATATACATGATATATTTATCTAGATATAGCTGTTGTAGACCACACTTTGTCAACACATAGTGAACAGACTAACACGACACTTAAACTGACACTTCTACTCCTTAAGAACTGACCTGTGGGCCGGGCACAGTGGCTCAAGCCTGTAATCCCAGCACTTTGGGAGGCCGAGATGGGCGGATCACGAGGTCAGGAGATTAAGACCATCCTGGCTAACACAGTGAAACCCTGCCTCTACTAAAAAAAATACAAAAAACTAGCCTGGCGAGGTGGCGGGCGCCTGTAGTCCCAGCTACTCCGGAGGCTGAGGCAGGAGAATGGCGTAAACCCGGGAGGCGGAGCTTGCAGTGAGCTGAGATCCGGCCACTGCACTCCAGCCTGGGCGACAGAGCGAGACTCCGTCTCAACAACAACAACAACAACAACAAAAAACTGACCTGCAGGAAATAATTAAGGAAGTGCTCCGAGATTTAGCTACAAGGATGTCCTCGTAGAATTGCTGATTGTAGTGAAATTTTGGAGCTGACTAAATTTTATCAGATTGGTTAAGTAAATCCTGGTACAATTATACGATGCAATGCTGTTTTACTCAAGGAATTGATGTTTCAGAAGAATGTTAAAAGCCATGAAAAGATGCTCACACTGGGCTGGCCACAGTGGCTCATGCTTGTAATTCCACCACTTTGGGAGGCCAAGACTGGAGGACTGGTTGAGCCCAGGAGTTCGAGAACAGGCTGGACAACATAGGGAGACCCCCATCTCTACAAAAAATTTAAAAGAATAACTAGATGTGGTGGCGCACACCTGTAGTCCCAGCTACTCAGGAGGCTGAGGTGGGAGGATCACTTGAGTCTGGGAGGTCGAGGCTGCAGTAGCTGTGTTTGCACCACTGTAATCCAGCCTGGGTGATAGAGGGAGACCCTGTCCCCCCCAAAAAAAAACCCAAACAAAAAACAAAGTAGTGATAAATGGGTAAATGAGAAAACCAAGTTTCAAAACAATGTACAAAAATATTCAAATACATATTTAATGTTTTATATCTAAAAACATTATGTGTGTTTTTTTTGTGTGTGTAAGAGAACGCTCTGGAAAACATACAACTGGTCATTCTTTTATTTTTGGATTATGGATTTTAATTTTCATCTTAGTTTATTCATTTTAAAATAAGTTTTTTACTTTAAAAGATATCTGTAGGTCTGAATCTGAAAGGAAATCCAATAAAAAATAAAATAAAATAAAAATAAAGAAGAGGTCTTACTATGTTGCCCAGGCTGGTCTCGAACTCCTGAGCTCAAGTGATCCTCCTGCCTCAGCCTCCCAAGTGCTAGGATTACAGGTGTGAGCCACTGTGCTTGGCCATTTATTCGACTTTTTGAGACGTTTTCCTACAATGACCAACTATTGCTTTTGTAAAGAAAATGTCAACATCTATGTTGTAAGCTCTGGAACTGACTCTTCTAAATCTGCTTTTTTTCTCCTTTTTTTTGAGACAGAGTCTCGCTCTGTTGCCCAGACTAGAGTGCAGTGGCTCATGCAACCTCCACCTTCCAGATTCAAACGATCCTCCTGCCTCAGCCGCCCTAACAGCTGGGATGACACGCATGTGCCACCATGCCCAGGTACTTTTTGTATTTTAAGTAGAGACGGGGTTTCGGCATGTTGGCCAGGCTGGTCTTGAACTCCTGACCTCAGGTGATCCACCTGCCTCGGCCTCCCAAAGTGCTGGAATTACAGGTGTGAGCCACCACACCCAGCTGCTTTTTTTCTCTTAACCTCTTTCTTCCCAACTTCAGTTAATGCAGTGCTAAGGCTTAATAAATGTTATTCACCCAACAGATGTTTATTGAGCACCTGTTGTATGCCAGCACTGGGATAGAACAATGAGCAAATGGCCTCCACCTTTCTGAAGCCTAGAGTCTAGCAGGAGACAAACACAAATAACAAGTGAATAGGAATTATTATTATTATTTTTGAGATGGAGTCTTGCTCTGTCGCCAGGCTGGAGTGCAGGGGCAAAATCTTGGCTCACTGCAACCTCCGCCTCCCGGGTTCACGCCATTCTCCTGCCTCAGCCTCCCAAGTAGCTGGGACTACAGACACGTGCCACCACGCCCGGCTAATTTTTGTATTTTTAGTAGAGATGGGGTTTCACCGTGTTGGCCGGGATGGTCTCCATCTCCTGACCTCATTATCTGCCCGCCTCAGCCTCCCAAATTGCTGGGATTACAGGCATGAGCCACTGTGCCTGTCCGGAATTATTTAATTATAATCATGATGAGTGCTTCTAGAATACTAAAAAAAAAAAAAAGATTTTATTTATTTTTATTTTTATTAACTTATTTTTATTTACTTATTTTTATTTTTTTTGAGAGGGAGTCTTCTTCTGTCACCCAGGCTAAAGTGCAATGGCACGATCTCGGCTCACTGCAACCTCCACCTCTTGGGTTTGAGCGAGTCTCCTGCCTCAGCCTCCTGAGTAGTTGGGATTACAGGTGTGTGCTACTATGCCTGGCTAATTTGTGTATTTTTTATGGAGATGAGGGGTTTCACCATGATGGCCAGGCTGCTCTTGATCTCCTGACCTCAGGTGATTCATCTGTCTGCCTCCCAAAGTGCTGATTACCGGGGTGAGCCACTGCGCCTGGCCCAAAAAATGATTTTAATAACAGAGCTCGGCCGGACGCTGTGGCTCAAGCCTGTAATCCCAGCACTTTGGGAGGCCAAGACGGGCGGATCACGAGGTCAGGAGATCGAGACCATCCTGGCTAACACGGTGAAACCCCGTCTCTACTAAAAAATACAAAAATCTAGCCGGGCGAGGTGGCGGGTGCCTGTAGTCCCAGCTACTTGGGAGGCTGAGGCAGGAGAATGGCGTAAACCCGAGAGGCGGAGCTTGCAGTGAGCTGAGATCTGGCCACTGCACTCCAGCCCGGGCGACAGAGCGAGACTCCGTCTCAAAAAAATATATATATAAAATAAAAATAACAGAGCTGACAGTTCAGCAGGTCAGGGAACAGTTTTCTGAGGAAATGGTTTTTAGGTTAAAACCCCCAAAATAGACCAGGCACAGTGGCTCACGCCTGTAATCCCAGCACTTTGGGAGGCCAAGGTGAGTGAATCACAAGATAGGGCATTTGAGACCACCCTGGCCAACATGGTGAAACCCCATCTCTACTAAACATACAAAAATTAGCTGGGTGTGGTGGCACACGCCTGTAGTCCCAGCTACTCGGGAGGCTGAGGCAGGAGAATGGCTTGAACCCGGGAGGTGGAGGTTGCAGTGGGCTGAGATCATGCCATTGCAGTGGGCTGAGATCATGCCATTGCACTCCAGCCTGGGTGACAGAGCGAGACTCCGTCTCAAAAAAATAAATAAAATAAAATAACCCAAAATAATGACAGTTGACATTTAAAACTGTATTGTTCAATGCGGTAGCTGCTAGCCACATGTGACTACTGAGTAGTTAAAATGTGGCTAGCTGGGCCAGACGCAGTGGCTTATGCCTATAATCCCAACACTTTGAGAGGTAGAAGTGGGCGGATGGCTTGAGCCCAGGAGTTCGAGACCAGCCTGGGCAACATGGCAAAATCTCATCTCTACTAAAAATACAAAATATTAGCCAGGTCCGGTGAAGTGTGCCTGTAGTCCCAGCTGCCCAGGAGGCAGAGATGGGAGGATCACTTGAGCCTGGGAGATTGAAGCTGCAGTGAGTCTAGATCTCACCACTGTACTCTGGCATGGACAACAGAGTGAGACTCTGTCTCAAAAAAGAAAAAAAAAGAAAAGAAATGTGGCTATTTGGATTGAGATGTGCTGTAAGTGTAAAATACACATTAGATTTTGAAGACTTCATACAAAAAGAGAGTAAGATATCTCACTGATATTTTGTTATATTGATTACAAGTTGAAATGATAACATTTAGGATTTTTTGGCCAGGCGCGGTGGCTCAAGCCTGTAATCCCAGCACTTTGGGAGGCCGAGACGGGTGGATCACGAGGTCAGGAGATCGAGACCATCCTGGCTAACCCAGTGAAACCCCGTCTCTACTAAAAAATACAAAAAACTAGCCGGGCGAGGTGGCGGGTGCCTGTAGTCCCAGCTACTCGGGAGGCTGAGGCAGGAGAATGGCGTAAACCCGGGAGGCGGAGCTTGCAGTGAGCTGAGATCCGGCCACTGCACTCCAGCCTGGGCGACAGAGCGAAACTCCATCTCAAAAAAAAAAAAAAAATTCAGGATTTTTTTCTTTTTTTGAGACAGAATCTTGCTCTGTCACCAGGCAGTGGTGAGATCTCAGCTCACTGCGACCTCCGACTCCCTGGTTCAAGCGATTCTCCTGACACAGCCTCCCGAGTAGCTGGGAATACAGACACATGCCACCACCTAATTTTTGTATTTTTAGTAGAGATGGGGTTTCACCATGTTGGCCAGGATGGTCTTGATCTCCTGACCTCGTGATCTGCCTGCCTTGGCCTCCCAAAGGGCTGGGATCACAGGTGTGAGCCACCGTGCCCGGCCAACATTGAGGATATATTGAATTACATAAAATATATCATTAATATTAATTTTATCTGTTTCATTTATTTATTTATTTTGAGATGGAGTCTCACTCTGTCCCCCAGGCTGGAGTGCAGTAGCATGATCTTGGCTCACTTCAAACTCCACCTCCCAGGTTCAAGCAATTCTCCTGCCTCAGCCTCTGGAGTAGCTGGGATTACAGGCGCCCACCACCATGCCCGGCTAATTTTTGTGTTTTTAGTAGATCAGGCTGTTAGCCGGGCTGGTCTTGAACTCCTGACCTCAGGTGATCTGCCCACCTCAGCCTCCTAAAGTGCTGGGATTACAAGCATGAGCCACCGCACCCAGCCATATTTTTTTATTTTTTATTTTTTATTTTTTGAGATGGACTTCTGCTCTTGTAAGCCAGGCTGGAGTGCAGTGGCATGATCTTGGCCCACTGCAACTTCCGCCTCCCGGGTTCAGGTGATTCTCCTGACTCAGCCTCCCAAGTAGCTGGGATTACAGGCGTGCACCCCCACACCTGGCTAATTTTGTATATTTAGTTGAGATGGGATTTCACCATGTTGGTCAGGCTGGTCTCGAACTCCTGACCTGAGGTAATCCACCCATCTGGGCCTCCCAAAGTGCTGGGATTGCAGGCATGAGCCACTGTGCCTGGCCTGTTTCTTTTATTATTTATTTATTTATTATTTATTTATTTTGAGACGGAGTCTCGCTCTGTCACCCAGGCGGAGTGCAGTGGTGCGATCTCAGCTTACTGCAAGTTTTGCCTCCCGGGTTCATGCTGTTTTCCTGCCTCAGCCTCCTGAGTAGCTGGGACTACAGGCACCCACCACCTCGCCCGGCTAGTTTTTTTTGGGTTTTTTTTGTTTTTTGAGACAGAGTCTCGCTGTGTCACCCAGGCTGGAGTGCAGTGGTCGGATCTCAGCTCACTGCAAGCTCCGCCTCCCGGGTTTACGCCATTCTCCTGCCTCAGCCTCCGGAGTAGCTGGGACTACAGGCGCCCGCCACCTCGCCCGGCTAGATTTTTGTATTTTTTAGTAGAGATGGGGTATCACCGGGTTAGCCAGGATGGTCTCGATCTCCTGACCTCGTGATCCGCCTGTCTCGGCCTCCCAAAGTGCTCGGATTACAGGCTTGAGCCACTGCGCCCGGCCCCGGCTAGTTTTTTGTATTTTTAGTAGAGACGGGTTTCACCATGTTAGCCAGGATGGTCTCGATCTCCAGACCTCGTCATCCGCCCGTCTCAGCCTCCCTCTTTTATTTTTTTAAATATCTTTTTTAGAGAGGAGGTCTTGCTAGTTTCCCAGTTTGGACTCAAACTGCTAAACTCAAGCAATCCTCCAGCCTCAGTACCCCATGTAAGTGGGACTACAGGCATATGCCATTGCACTTGGCTAAAAAAGTTTTGATTGGGCCGGGCACGGTGGCTCACACCTGCAATCCCAGCACTTTGGGAGGTGAGGCAGGTGGGATCACCTGAGGTCAGGAGTTCAAGACCAGCCTGGCCAACATGGTGAAACCCCCCATCTCTACTTTAAAAACTATAAGAATTAGCTGAGTGTGATAGCGGGTGCCTGTAATCCCAGCTACTCAGGAGGCTGAGGCAGGAGAATCACTTGAACCCGGGAGGCGGAGGTTGCAATGAGCTGAGATCACGCCACTGCACTCCAGCCTGGGCGACAGAGTGAGACTGTGTCTCAAAAAAAAAAAAAAGAAAAGAAAAGTTTTGATTGCGTATCTGGCTTGCATTCTGTTTCTTTTCCCCTCCTTCCTTCCTTCCTTCTTTTTCTTTTTGTTTTTTTTGAGACAGAGTCTTGCTCTGTCACCCAGGCTGTAGTGCAGTGGTGTGATTTCAGCTCACTGCAAGCTCCGCCTCCCGGGTTCACGCCATTCTCCTGCCTCAGCCTCCCCAGCAGTTGGGACAAGAGGTGCCCACCACCACGCCTGGCTAATTTTTTTGCATTTTTAGTAGAGACGGGATTTTACCATGTTAGCCAGGATGGTCTCGATCTTCTGACCTTGTGATCTGCCCGCCTCTGCCTCCCAAAGTGCTGGGGTTACAGGTGTGAGCCACCACGCCGGGCCTTCTTTCTTTCTTTCTTTCTTTCTTTCTTTTTTTGACAGAGTCTCATTCTGTCACCCAGGCTGGAGTGCAGTGGTGTGATCTCGACTCACTGCAACCTCCATCTCCTGGGTTCAGGTGATTCTCCTGCCTCAGCCTCCCAAGCAGCTGGAATTACAGGTGCATACCACTATGCCCAGCTAATTTATGTTTTTAGTAGAGATGGTGTTTCACCATGTCAGCCAGGCTGGTCTCGAACTCCTGACCTTGAGTGATCCGCCCGCCTTGGCCTTCCAAAGTGCTGGGAATACAGGTGTGAGCCATGGTGTCCAGTTGAGTTCCCCTTCCTTCCTTCCTTCCTTCCTTCCTTCCTTCCTTCCTTCCTTCCTTCCTTCCTTCCTTCCTTTCGACGGAGTTTCGCTCTTGTTCCCCAGGCTGGAGTGCAATGGCGCAATCTTGGCTCACTGCAACCTCAGCCTCCCAGGTTCAAGTGATTCTCCTGCCTCAGCCTCCTGAGTAGCTGGGATTACAGGCACCTGCCACCATGCCTGGCTAACTTTTTGTATTTTCAGTATTTTCAGTAGAGATGGGGTTTCACCATGTTGGCCAGGCTGGTCTTGAACTCCTGACCTCAAGTGATCTGCCCACCTTGGCCTCCCAAAGTGCTGGGATTGCAGGTGTGAGCCACTGCGCCCGGCCAGGTCGAGTTCTGTTTCTAGTGTTGAGTCAAGAGTGTTATTTTGTGGTGACAAGGACCATTCTAAGTACTAGGTGTGTAGTTTCTTATTTAGTCCTGAGGACTCTGAGAGGTAGCTACCATTAACCTTTCTATAGGGGAAGAAACTGAGACACAGAGTAAATTGCCCAAGATGAACCACTAGCAAGAAGTCAGCAGAGTTGTCCATCTGCTCTGTTAATGTCATTTAATCTTTAGGAAGAATGAAAAAACCTGATTGATTTTATCAAATGCAAGGGACTGAATGTTCATATCCTTGAAAATTGATATATTGAAATCTAATCTCAATTCGATGGTGTTAGGTGAGGCCTCGAGAGGTGATTAGGTCATGAGGGCAAGGCCTTCACGAAAGAGATTAGTTAGTGCCTTTATAAAAGGGAAACCAGAGAGCTGTCTTGCCCTCTTTGAGCCATGTAAGGATACAAGAAGTCAACAGTCTGCCACCCGGAAGAGGGTCCTGCCCAGAACCTGACTGTGCTAGCACCCTGATCTTGAACTTTCAGTCTCAGAACTGTGAAAAAGTAGATTTCTGTTGTTTATAAGTCACTCGGTCTATAGTATTTTGTTGTAGCAGCCTGAACTAGACACCAAGTTTAATTGCTGTAGGGTGAGAGTTCGAGGGAAGAAGGAAGCCAGGGAGGAAATGGGGGTTTAGGAATGATTTACACGAGGAAATCCCTGGTAGGGACCTGAGTGTTCGAGTTCACCAGCACTGATCTCTGAAGCTTCAGTTCTCTTTAGAACTCCACATACCAATGAGAAACTTGCTCATTCAGTGGGTGCCTCGGCATTTCCAGACCACACAGCTTTGAAAAAGAAAGGTTTTAGACCTTTGGAGAAGTGGACAAGCGTATGCCCTGGGGTTGGTCTAAGTCGTAGCAGTTTCACTTAGCCGTTTCATAACCAGGCCTTGGCATAAGCCTCCCCAGGTTCAAATCTCAGTTTCCTTACTTATTAGCTGTATGACCTTGGGTAACTCAACCTCTCTGACTCTCAACTCTTCCAGCTGTAAAATGTGCTAACCGTGCTCATCTCCTAGGCTTGTGGTCAATATTAAATGTCTTGTCTACAGACCTTTGCACATGCTGTTTCACACAGCTGGGAGTGGTGCGAGGCTACTCATCCTTTATGCTAGCCACTTTGCTCTTTTGCATGCACCTTTAGATTCGAGAAGGTAGACATCATGTTAGTCTTATTCATCATCCCAGCCTAGGCAACAGAGCTATAGACTGTGTCTTAAAAACACAAAAACAGGCTGGGCGCGGTGGCTAACGCCTGTAATCCCAGCACTTTGGGAGGCTGAGGCAGGCGGATCACCTGAGGTCAGGAGTTCAAGACCAGCCTAGCCAACATGGTGAAACCCCATCTCTACTAAAAATACAAAAATGGCCGGGCGCAGTGGCTCATGCCTGTAATCCCAGCACTTTGGGAGGCTGAGGCAGGTGGATCACCTGAGGTCAGAAGTTCGAGACCAGCCTGACCAACATGGAGAAACCCTGTCTCTACTAAAAGTACCAAATTAGCCAGGCATGGTGGTGCATGCTTGTAGTCCAAGCTCCTTGGGAGGCTGAGGCAGGAGAGTCGCTTGAACTCGGGAGGTGGAGGTTGTGGTGAGCCGAGATCGTGTGCCATTGCACTCCAGCCTGGGCAACAAGAGCAAAACTCTGTTTAAAAAAAAAAAAAAAAAAAAAAAAAAAAAAAAAAAAAAAAAAAAAAAAAAAAAAAAATTAGCCAGGCATGGTAGTACACACCTGTAATCCCAGCAGGAGGCAGGAGATCTCCTGGGGTCAGGAATTCAAAACCAGCCTGGCCAGCATGGTGAAACCTCGTCTCTACTAAAAATACAAAAATTAGCCAGGCATGGTGGTACACACCTGTAATCCCAGCAGGAGGCAGGAGAATCACTTGAACCTGGGAGGCGGAGGTTGCAGTGAGCTGAGATTGCACCACTGCACTCTAGCCTGGGCGACAGAGTGAGACTCCATCTCAAAAAACAAAACAAAACAAAACAAAAAACACAAAAACGAAAACAAAATAGAGGCACGTGCAAGTTGTTGGAAAAGAATGCAATAGAGTGTTTGAGGAACAGTCTTTGCTCTTGAATTTATTATAGGAGAATGTGGCAGCCACAGAAGCTGCTTGGATCTGCCTTTACAAAATGACTGCACGTGGTGGGAGCATTGAAACCCGGATACTTCTGCCCAAGGGGACTTCTCATTTTTTTTGTCATGGAGTTCCCTGATGGGTTGACCTGTCTGTCAGATCTGAGTCTCCTTGCCCAGCCCTACTTATTTCCCCTTCTCTGTCACAGGCATTATCCCTAGCTCTACCTCAGCATCTCATCTGCTTTCTGGAGGACCTGACCTGGCCCAGAAGGCCTGGATTCTTGAGGGACAAGGGGAACTTGAAGCTGTACTTGCAGAGCAGTTTGATATGAAATCCACAAACTGCCATCACCCATCCCAACTGGTAGCAAAGGACCAATGATAGGATAATAGTAACTACCTCTAGGAGGATTAATTTAGAGAATAGCTATATAGTGTCTGTCTTTTCAGACACTTAGTAAATGGCAGCTGTTATTATTACCCAATTTCTGAGTGTGTGGGAGCACTGGGCGTGGCTTTCTTGTCGTTTTCCCTTTAATGTCTAATGTGGGGTACCCTCTGCCCCATGCACAGTTTTGGAAGAGTGTCTAGGGACGGTGGATGTGTGGAAGTAATATTAAGAGAGATGGAACCACACAGGTATTGGGTTTGGGCCAGAAAGGGTGAACTGCGAGCTGCACTGCCATCGATCCAGAGGGCGACCCCAGGAAAGGTCAGCCACGGACTCCAGGCCTTGCCTGGTACTGACTTATGATCCTCCTGGGTGGTGACCTACGGGTGACAGACGGACAGATGGGCAAAACTGACTCTCCAGTGGACAGGCATGTGATGACCGAGTGGCCGACGAATGCACAGACACATGGCTGACTGTGGACGGATGTGTCATCCGCAGGGTCAGGCAAGTGACTTTGAGAGGGACAGAAAGACGGATGGGAGTGGCTGGAGGCCTGGGAGCCGCCCACCTGCCCGCTCAGCCGCGAGGGGGCGCCACCGCCCCGCCCAGCGACGCCCACTGCCCGGGCTCGCGGCGGGGGCGGGACCAGCGCGCGCAGGGGGCGGGGTCAGCAAACTCGCGGGGGTGGGCGGGGGCGGGGCGCGCGTGCACAAGGGGGCGGCCGGGGGCGGGGCGCGCGGCGGGCGCGGGTGCGCGCGGCGGCGGCGCGTTCCGTTCCGAGCCAAGGCTCGCCGCGGAAAAGTTGCGGGGCATAGAGGAGCGGCCCCGGGACGGGCAGCTAGCGCGACCCCGAGCCGGCGCCCGTGGTCCGGCCATGGACGACCTCGGTGAGTGAGCAGGAGGCCGAGGGAGGAGGAGGCGAGAGGCGCACAGCTCCGGGCCGGGCGGGCGCCAGCGAGCGGCGGGGGCCGCGGGATCCCACCCGCGGCGGCCCCGGCCTCAGCTCCCGTCCCTGCCGGCCGGGGCTCCGCGGGGCCGGGATCCCTAACCGGGCCTCAGTCCTGGGCCAGGCCGGCCTCGGCACCGACCGCACAGCAGCCACTCCCCGTCTGGGACGGCTTCACCTCTGGACCCCCGACCTCGGGGACCCACCCCCATCTCCCAGAAGGGCCCCAGGGACCAGCCCGCCCCTCCGGGACCCACCCCGTCCGCTGCAGGGACGGGACTTCCTGGAGCGGACCACCTCGTCAGCTACGGGACCCTCACCTCGCAGACCTCTCCCCACCCCCACCTCACAGATCGACCGCCCAACTCGGGGAGCAGCTGCCCGATCTCATGGGCTGCTCCCTCATTTCTTCGACCTGCTCCCCGTCCCTCCAGGGTCGCCCCCCACTTCACAGACTGCACCCCCCCTTCAGGGATAACCCCTGGGAGCCCACCCCTTTCATTTCACAAGTCAGATGCAAAAGCTAGAGACGAGCGTGTGTGATGACCACACCCCCATTTCAAAGACAAGTTTCCCAGTCTGCCTGCTCTCCTGAACCCCCACTTCAAATCTGGTCACCCCGTTTCAAGGACCCATCACTTATTTTCTCTCACTGCCCTCCCCACTCTGTGGACCATCCCCCCTCAATTCACAGACCAGTCCGTCTTCCGTGTTATGTTAAGTCTAGAACGGTAATTTGGTGAGTCCTGATTCTCTCCCCACCCCCAGATTCTGGTGAAATGCCAGGGGAAGGAGGTGGGAGGTGGGCCCCAAGGTATGGCCATCCCTGAACGTGTCCTGGCTAGCAGGGTCCCCTCCACCCTCTCTGCGTCAGGCCCTGCTGGAAGCCATGCAGGTAAAAGAGGACAGGATGCCCAGAACAGAGTTTTACTGTTTTCCTGTTACTGGAGCCCCAAGGCTACTCTTTTCAGTCCAGTCTTGATCTGGTGTTAGGGGAAAGAAAGCATCTCCTGGAAGCGACTCTAAACCCAGGGGGGTGGGTGTCAGGGTTCTAGGAATGCCTTGGGTGGCGTGAACGCGGGAGTGGGAGGATTCGCTCTCTCTCCCTCCCCTTCACGCCTGTAGCTGGAGGGCCTTGAGCTTGGGAGGTGAGGAGGGGGGACACGTTTCTTCTCTGTAGGAGCCTTGTCTTTCCTCTCTGGACTGTGGGTGGCTTGTGTGACCACTGATGCTTCCTCTGTCCCAGGCTCTGAGGAGTAGATTCAGCAGACAGGACTGATGGGCCTCTACCAAGCAGCGCCGGGCACTAAGTTAAGACTGGCTGTTTGTAGGCGCTGGACTTGACTGCTTTCCTCCAGCTTCCTTTTGGGATCAGGGTGCCCCTGAGATCCCGGAGCTGGGGGTGGTGTAGGGTCCTGCCTGTTTTGCAGAGTGAGATGGCTGCCAAATGTAGTTCTGCCTTTGGGTCAGGCTTGGCACCCATTTTTCCAGTGTGCTCAAGGTTGGCATGGCTTCCAGGCAGGTATTTATTTTTATTTTTTTCACATAAAAATAGCTCAGCTGGAAGGAGGCTGGGGGATGTTCCTTGAATCCAGGATTTAAGAGTCTCAGTGCTTTCCCAGTGGGAACCGGGAGCAAAGTTGCAGTTTCTAAAATGCTGGTGCCGTTCTCTTGCTTCTCGGCAGTCCCCGTGCTGTTTCACGGACTGAGAAAGTCTTTGTAGAGCTCGCCATCGAAATCCGGAGGTCCTATCTTCTGACAGTCTTCCATTTAGGGCCAGGAAACTGAGTTCTGAAAGGAAAGAGAGCACTGTATACGCGAGAGGGGATTGTAAGGATCTAAATTGCTGTTTGTGGAGTACTTCCCTGTACCTCGATTTGTGGTATCCTCACAACAACCCTTTTATCAGATTCCGCCTTAAAGCCAATGCTATCATGACCACCTGCCTTTTTCCAGATTGAGAAAGCTGAGACTAAGAGGTTGATTCTCTTGCCCAAGGCTGCACAGCCATGAAATGACAAAACCATAGCTGGAAGCCCAATTCCTAGCTCCTAGATCTGCAGCTCTTGTATACCAAGAAGCCTTTTTTCCCTGGGGAGGAGGCAAGGGCACTTGAAGGAGGGGTTGCCACTGGGTGATGGCTGTCACCTGTAACTTCTGCTGCTTTCTACCATAGGCGCCCGGTTGCTTACATCCGGACTGCCCGATTTCCTTGGCCTGAGCTCCCAAGGGGAAAGCCACGCCTGGCTGACCAGAGCCCGGGGTGGGAGGAATGGGGTGTGCAGGAAGGGAGAGGAATTTGCCTCTGCACTGGGGCCCCGTCAGCTGTCTGGATGGCGGCTCAGTACACTGCCCGTCAGCTGTTTTCCTTAGGGTGGACACAAAGCCCAGACCTGTTGTTTTTATTTTTCTCCTGAGCGTGCTCTCAGCCATGTGCCTCCTGGTCCCTAACACAGGGGAGAGTTTATGGTGTGTCCAGTAGCAAGGCCAGAGGGTGCATCACCTCCTCCGTGACTTTGTTTTTTGGTCTGATAAAAAATGGGGAACTCTTCTCCTCCCCATAGCTGCCAATGAGAGATTTGCCATGTGCTATTTAATAAGTTACAAATTTAATAAGTTACAAATTTATAGCTCTCTGAGCACAAAACTATCAACACAGCATGTTCTGCCCTTCCCTGTGTGTTCTCTCTACTTTGTGCTTTGGGGTGGCTGCTTGGTGGCTTTTCTTATTACTGTTTAGATGCTGGTTTGGCCCGGAGTTCACTCTGTTCGAGTTCTGGCTGGAGTTTCCTGGACAGAGTTCCCACAACACTGAGATGCATTCTGACTGTGTTTTCTAACCCGATTGCTTGCTCTCCTTCTGTTCATGTTCTCAGTGTACTTGGTGGGGGCTTTGACCACAACTGTGGTCTAATCATGATCACATGCACTTCATGGGAGACAGGCGCTGTACTCAGCGCTTTACAAGCCGTATCACAACCTTTCAGAAACGGAGGTGTTTTGCCTCCACTTTATAGATGTGGAAACCTGAGCTCAGGGAAGTGTAGTGGTAATGCTTGGATTTGAACCCAGGCTCATCCAATTCCAGATCTGGTCGTCTTAAGCGTCATAAGGTGGTAGGTGCTGGTGACTAACCAGGGGGATGAGCCTTGGGGCCTGCTGAGTAATTGATAGTTACCTTTAACAATTCCTGCCCTAGGGGCCATTCTCGGGAAATGGCAAAGGGTGTGTCCAGTCCGAGACTCGGTAGCTTTGCCTTCCCATCCTCTAGCAGGGGGAACAGCCAGCTGTTGGCAGTGCCCAGTTGCTGCTGGAATCTGGACATGTCTTCTTTCAGCTTCTCAGCAGTCTTGACCCTTTGGAAAACAGTGCCTCATTGTCCTTGGGGGTAGTGCTAGGGGGGCAGAGGAGTTGCCTGGGGCATTGGGAGCTATGGAACCTCCCTGTTTCCATGGAAAGTCTGGACTTTGGGCTTTCCTGTCTGTGGTCCCTCTGTGTGTTAGGGCAGAGTCAGGGCACCCAGCTGCTGGGCCTGTGGCAGAGGCGGCATTTACCCAAGCAGCGATGGTGCCCTCCTGTGGGCTCTGTGTCAGTGCCAGACCTTCTCCTGGGCTTTGTACTACTAAGGGGCAGAGCTGGGATTCAAACCCTGGTGGGTTTGATTCTTCAGCAGGTACCCTTTCTGATACGTGAAGCTGTCTGCTACCTGGGCAGACATAGCTTGATGGAGAAAGGCTCAGCCTACTGGAAGCCAAAGCCCTGTCACTATGGGTTCAAGGTCTTTTGAGGGAATATCTCAGTATTCCTTTTTTTCCAGCTTCCCTAGTGATGGTCATGCATTGAAGAAGCTGGGTGTACCCTTGGCTGGAGAGGCTGATGGAAGGCCAGAGTTATTGGTGAGCCACTGAGCAGCCCTCCTTTCCTATTTAGTCATCACGCATGGAGTATCTGAATCTGAAGCTTCCCTTGGGTCTTTACCTCGCTCCAGAGATGTTGAATAAACTTCTAGCCTCATTGCCGCCTTTCCTGGGGTCATCCTAGTCTGAGTCATTAATAATAGCAAAATCTGCCGGGCATGGTGGCTCACACATGTAATCCCAGCACTTTGGGAGGCCGAGGTGGGTGGATCATTTGAGGTCAGGAATTCAAGACCAGCCTGGTCAACATGGTGAAAGCCAATCTCTACTAAAAATACAAAAATTAGCTGAGCGTGGTGGCGGGTGCCTGTAGTCTCAGGTATTCTACTCAGGAGGCTGAGGCAGGAGAATCGCTTGAACCCGGGAGGCGAAGATTGCGGTGAGCCGAGATCGCGTCACCACACTCTGGCCTGGGGACACTTTTCTTTTTTACAGTGTTTACAGAACTTTTTCCCGTAATATTTATTGAGCACTCATTATGTGCAGGCACTGTGCTGGGCACCTTACATCCATTGCTTGTTTGAATCAAGCTGTCCATATGAGGCAGGTTTTATTAGTAGTAGTATTACCACTACCCATTTTATAAGTGAGGAAACTGAGACACAGAGAGGTGAGCCCACGTGCCCAAGTTCTACAGCTAGTGAATGGCAGTGCTAGGATTTGAATCCAGGTGGTCTGGCTGCTGAGTGGGACTTGCGGCCAACTGTTTTGTACACTTTTTTTTTTGAGACAGGGTCTGCAGCCTCCGCCTTCTAGGCCCAAGTGATCCTCTTCCCTCAGCCTCCCCAGTAGCTGGGACTACAGGCGCATGCCGCAATGCCCCGCTAATTTTTAAAATTTTTTGCGGAGACAGGGTTTCACCATGTTGCCCAAGCTGTTCTTGAACACCTGGCCTCAAGCAATGTGCCCGCATCGACCTCCCAAAGTGCTGGGATTACAGGCGTGAGCCATTGCGCCTGTCGCATTCTTTACTCTTCTGTTCACGATACTGCATCTGATATGAGTTGCTCATTGGTTTGACTGTTTTCTGTTTCTAGGACACTAACATTTTTCTGCCCCCACCCTATTCTCTGTTGTCTTCCACATCTGTCATTTCCCTGTTCTCTGCAGCTTCTTCTCTTTCTTTTGTTCTTTCTTTCTTTCTTTTATTTGAGACGGAGTTTCGCTCTCATTGCCCAGGCTGGAGGGCAGTGGCATGATCTCAGCTCACCACAACCTCCGCCTCCCCGGTTCAAGCGATTCTCCTGCCTCTGTCTCCCGAGTAGCTGGAATTACAGGCATGCACCACCACGCCCAGCTAATTTTGTATTTTTCGTGGAGACAGGGTTTCTCCGTGTTCGTCAGGCTGGTCTCGAACTCCCGACCTCAGGTGATCCTCCTGCCTCAGCCTCCCAAAGTGTTGGCATTACAGGCGTGAGCCACTACACCCGGCCTTTTTGTTCTTTCGTGGGGACACACACTCAGGATGGGATGCAGGGTCCTGTGGGGAGTGTCTCCTGTTCCAGGGGAGGCCCCACTCCTCCCTCCCTGGTCACCTCTCCAGTCGCCTGTTACTCTTGAGACAGAGCAGTGAGCTTACAGCACCACTGCTAAGGAGAACCTGGGGCAGGTCCCCTGTGGTCCCTTCCCAGCTCCTCTGCTCAGGAATCAAAAGCCTTCCTGTGCCTCCAGCCTCACTGCACCTAAACATGCTCCTTGTCTTTCCCATGTCCAGAGGAGGGAGTTGTTGAAAACTTTATGGTGGAGAATGAAGGATGTCCTATGGGAGGAGGAGAGGAAGAGAAAGAATCAGGAAGCTGAGTTTTCTCAGAAATGTTCGCAAAGCAAGTCATGGAAATAGCTTCCAGGTGCCCTTCTCACCTGGGATGGGCCCCGAGCCTCCATCTACAGCCTCACAGGGTCTGCTCTGCCTTTTGCAGTCTGGGTCTTGTTGGGAGTCTCATATCTGGCCTCGAGTGTACATTCATATCCTGATAAGTCTTCCAACTAACTAACCGATTGCCTAACCAGGGGCTCAGGGCTGGCCTCTCCAGGGAGGCCTTGGATGCTGGGCCAGTGGTAGACAGAATATGCGGCTGGCCAGGCACAGTGGAGCCCCAGTGGCCAAATCTTCCCTTAAAGATGGCCTCTTAATGCTTATTTCTTGTGTGATTGTGGTATTGTGGTTTTATGGGAGAATATTGTTATTGTTAGGTGCATGCTAAAGTATTTAGGAGTAAAGTGTCATGATGTCTTGCAACTTATTTTTATTTTTTTATTTTTTATTTTTGAGGTGGAGTCTTGCCCTGTCACCCAGGCTGGAGTGCAGCAGCACGATCTTGGCTCACTGCAACCTCCGCCTCCTGGGTTTAAGCAATTCTCCTGTCTCAGCTTCCTGAGTAGCTGGGACTATGGGTGCATGCCACCACAACTGGCTAATTTTTGTATTTTTAGTAGAGGTAGGGTTTCACCGTATTGGTCAGGCTGGTCTTCAACTCCTGACCTCAGGTGATTCACCTGCCTCAGCCTCCCAAAGTGCTGGGATTACAGGCTGGGATTACAGGTGTGAGCCACCCCACCTGGCCTCAACTTAGTTTGATTTGCTTTTTTTGTTTTTTGTTTTTTCTTTAGGCAGAGTTTTGCTCTTGTTGCCCCAGCTGGAGTGCAGTGGCATGATCTCAGCTCACTGCAACCTTCGCCTCCCAGGTTCAAGCGATTCTCCTGCCTTGGTCTCCCAAGTAGCTGGGATTACAGGCATGCGTCACCACACCCAGCTAATTTTTGTATTTTTAGTAGAGACCAGGTTTCTTCATGTTGGTCAGGCTGGTCTCGAACTCCTGACCTCAGGTGATCTGCCTACCTCGGCCTCCCAAAGTGCTGGGATTACAGGCGTGAGCCACTGCGCCCAACTTAACTTAGTTTTAAATGATATAATGAAAAACAGGATACACACATAGAGGGCAGAGAGCACAAGGGCCATGCATTCACACAACCTGGTAAAACAATGACAGTCAGCCGGGCGCGGTGGCTCAAGCCTGTAATCCCAGCACTTTGGGAGGCCGAGACGGGCGGATCACAAGGTCAGGAGTTCGAGACCATCCTGGCTAACACAGTGAAACCCCGTCTCTACTAAAAAATACAAAAAGCTAGCCGGGCGAGGTGGCGGGCGCCTGTAGTCCCAGCTACTCGGGAGGCTGAGGCAGGAGAATGGCGTAAACCCGGGAGGCGGAGCTTGCAGTGAGCTGAGATCCGGCCACTGCACTCCAGCCCGGGCGACAGAGCGAGACTCCGTCTCAAAAAAAAAAAAAAAAAAAAAAAAAAAAACAATGACAGTCATTCAATCTAAATGAGAGTACACAGGCCTCTCAACTTCTCTGTGTGTTTAGATATTTTCATAATGAAAAGTTGGAGAAAAGTAAGGAAACCCTGCTTTTCCGTGGTGGGCTTGCAGTTGTCAGGCCAAGGTGCTGGCCTGCGCCTGCCTGTGGTTGGCCTGAGTGACTGTTGGCCTCCTGTGATTGCGCAGATGGTGGGAAGACTGGGTGACCAGAGACAGGAGCTGGGGGGGGCCTCAGGTGACAGTGACTGCCGACTATCAGCTGGGAAATGGGGAGCATAGTGCTGTGACCTGTGCAGAAAAAAGACAGGCCCAGAGACAGTGTGTGTCCATAGGTGTGGAGGCAACCTCATGAGTTATTTGAGCATGATGACATTAATCAGACCAGGGTTGAAGCATGTGAGATGCTGAACTTTGGTTGGAGTTTGAGATGGGTTGTCCAGGCTGGTGGGACACAGAGCAAGACTTTTTTTTTTTCTTTTTTCTTTTTGAAATGGAGTCTTACTCTGTCACCCAGGCTGGAGTGCAGTGGGGTAATCTTGGCTCACTGCAACGTCTGCCTCCCAGGTTCAAGTGATTCTTGTGCCTCAGCCTCCCCAGTAGCTAGGATTATAGGTGTGTGTCATCATGCCTGACTAATTTTTGTAATTTTAGTAGAGATGGGGTTGCACCATGTTGGCCAGCCTGGTCTCGAACTCCTGACCTCAGGTGATCCGCCTGCCTCGGCCTCCGAAAGTGCTGGGATTACAGGTGTGAGCCATGGCGCCTGGCCAGAGCAAGGCTTTACACAATTCAGGGAACGGTCTCTGGGCAGCTTGAGGCCTGCAGGAGGGGAGGGGCTGCCTTTTGCCTCACATCATGAACCCCTTATCTGTGGCCAGTGGAATACCATTTACCTGTGGGCAGTGATGGCTGATGGCCCCACGCTCTTGCTTGTAGCTCAAGTCTGACCATCCAGTTTTTCAGCCTTCAGGCTCCCTCTCCTGGAATCCCCACTCCCTTGGTCCCTCGTGTCTAGTTTGTGCTGACTCAAAGCTGGCCTTCTTGGGCCTCCAGTCTGTTTTGGGAAAATAGCTGCATTCTGGCACCAGTGGCCCTCTTGGCTCTGAGGCAGAGGTGAGGGCCCTGCTGCCTACTAGAAACATTTCGGGCAGCCAGCAGGCTCTCATAAGGGGAGGGCTTCATGCCAAGGTCTTCTTTCAGCCTCATGTCATCTGTGTCAGCATGCAAAGATGCCGAGACTGCCACTTTGCAAGGACCATGAGGTCTTCTAGCGAAGGCTCAGAGCTTCACTCTGCCTATCTGAAAGCAGCATGATGTGTGTTTTATGGGGGAGGGGGTGGTGCTGGGAGGAAGCTTTATGTAATTCTTGGCTGGAGCTCAGGTAATTGTTTTAATGAAATGGAATGCAGCTTATTCAGAATTCGCTTGGCAGAAACAGCCATGTTCTGTTCTGTTTTCTTGTTGGGGAGAGCAGGGCACACATTTCCAGCTGTTTTGAATCGTAGAACTCTGGGTGAGCTGGAGCAAGGTGGGTGGAACCCTCCAGGGAGCTCCGAGGAGCTTCAGGCCGATTCTCTTCTGGATCCCGGTCTGTGTGTATCATTTTGAATGAGCTATGGAGACTTTGGCCTCTTCTAACAACATAAAAGCCCTACTGAGGCCAGGTACGTTGGCTCATGCCTGTAATCCCAGCATTTTGGGAGGCCGAGGCGGGTGGAACACTTGAGGCCTGAGGTTGGGAGTTCCAGACCAGCTTGACCAACATGGAGAAACCTCATCTCTACTAAAATACAACATTAGCTGGGCGTGGTGGTACATGCTTGTAATCCCAGCTACTCAGGAGGCTGAGGCAGGAGGACTGCTTAAACCTGGGAGGCGGAGGATGTAGTGAGCCAAGATCAGGCCACTGCACTCCAGCCTGGGTGACAGAGTGAGACTCTGTCTCAAAATAAATAAATAAACCCTATTGAAAGCAGGCTATGAAATGGGCACAATGCCTTCTTTCCACGTTGTTAGGAGACTGAGTGAGGTGCTTAGCACATAGTAGACAGATCCTCAAGGATGGCCTCTATTTCCTCGCGCTTTATTCCACCCCCCACGTCCCCATCTTCCCACCCCCTTTTATACCTCATGGCCACCATCTTCTGTCAGTGTAGATGGCTGTGGCCCCATGTGGCCCCGAGGTCCCCATCTGCAGGTCCACCTGGCTCTCCTTTTTCTTCTGGTTCCCTTTTTCTCCTCTTTTTCTCTTCTTTCTGTTTTCTCACGGGGTGGTCTTTTTCTCTTGCCCAGGATGAAGTACAGTGATCTGATCACAGCTCACTGTAACCTCCAATTCAAGCAATCCTCCTGCCTCAGCCTCCTGAGCAGCTGGGACTACAGGCACGTGCTATCATGCCTGGCTAATTTTTTATTTTTTATACAGCCAGAGTCTCATTATGTTCAGGCCGGTCTCGAACTCCTGGCTTCAAGCAGTCTTTCTGCCTTGGTTTTCCAAAGTGCTGGTATTGTAAGTGTGAGCCACCATGCGTCTTGCCTGTTTCCCTCTTTTTACTTTTCTGCTCTTATTAACTTCAGTTTTTTGTTTTGTTTTGTTTTTTAGACAGTCTTGCTTTGCCGCCCAGAGTGGAGTATAGTGGCGTGATCTTGGCTCACTGCAAGCTCTGTCTCCCAGGGTCAAGCGGTCCTCCTGCCTCAGCGCCTCACTTCCCCACCCCCCTCACCCCTTCCTCCCACACCTCACCCCCAGCAGTAGCTGAGATTACAGGCACATACCACCATGCCTGGCTAATTTTGTATTTTTGGTAGAGATGGGGTTTCGTTTGCCATGTTGGCCAGGCTGGTCTCGAACTCCTGAGCTCAGGTGATCCGCTCACCTCCACCTCCCAAAGTGTTGGAATTACAGATGTGAGCCATTGTGCCTGGCCTACTCTTACTAACTTTTTTACTTTGCTCCTTTTTATTTTATTTTTTTTTTAAATTTATTATTATCTTTTTTGAGACAGAGTCTTGTTCTGTCACCCAGGCTGGAATGCAGTGGAGTGGATCTCGGCTCACTGCAACCTCTGCTGCCTCCTGGGTTCAAGTGATTCTTCTGCCTCAGCCTCCTGAGTAGCTGGGACTACAGGCGCCCGCCACCACACCCGGCTAATTTTTGTGGTTTTAGTAGAGATGGGGTTTCACCATAGTGGCCAGGCTGGTCTTGAACTCCTGACCTCGTGATCTGCCTGCCTTGGCCTCCCAGTGCTGGGATTACAGGTGTGAGCCACTGCGCCTGGCCTGCTCCTTTTTAAATTTTAACACAGCCCGACCCATTCTTCCACATTTGCTCTTTTGCTGAGACACCCGTTTCATCCTTTAGCTGCAATATTTTTTTCTCCCTTCCTTAAGCTCTGCTTGCTTCTCCGGAGACACTCCCACCTTCTTTTCCCAAGTCTCCTCTGGTCCCTGAGTGGAGGTGCACCTGGGTGTTTTCTCAAAGGATTTCTCTGAACTCCTTGTTTTTCTCCTGTGCACCCCGGTCAGTTAATCAACTGCATGACCTCTTTTATAACCTGTGTGCTGGTGACTCCCAAATTTATATTTCCACCCCTGACGTGAATTCTATTGTCTAGATTCTTCCGGTCTGCCCGCCAGCAGAGACTCAACTCATTTCCTTTCCACTCTCCCTTCTCATCTACTCCCTTCTCATTTCCTTTCTCCTCTCCCAGGCCCCATCTACTGCCTGTTCTCTGTTAGCGCCCCCTCTCTTCTCTGGGCCTGTATTAGATAATGGGCATTTCTGCAGCACGTTAAGCTTGAGGACACATTTTCACGTGCTTCTTTATTTTTTAAAAAACTGAACCTTAGGCCAGGCGTTGTGGCTCACGCCTGTAATCCCAGCACTTTGGGAAGCCAAGGCAGGCGGATCTCGAGGTCAAGAGATCGAGACCAGCCTGGCCAACATGGTGAAACCCCGTCTCTACTAAAAATACAAAAATTAGGCCAGGCGCGGTGGCTCAGCCTGTAATCCCAGCACTTTGGGAGGCCGAGACCGGCGGATCACGAGGTCAGGAGATCAAGACCATCCTGGCTAACATGGTGAAACCCCGTCTCTACTAAAAATACAAAAAAAACTAGCCGGGCGAGGTGGTGGACGCCTGTAGTCCCAGCTACTCGGGAGGCTGAGGCAGGAGAATGGCGTAAACCCGGGAGGCGGAGCTTGCAGTGAGCTGAGATCTAGCCACTGCACTCCAGCCCAGGCGACAGAGCAAGACTCCGTCTCAAAAAAAAAAAAAAAAAATTAGCTGGGCATGGTGGCCTGTGCCTGTAATCCCAGCTACTCGGGAGGCTGAGGCAAGAGAATCTCTTGAAACAAGAGGCGGAGGTTGCAGTGAGCCGAGATCGCGCCGCTGCACTCCAGCCTGGTGAAAGAGCGAGACTCAGTTTCAAAAAAAAAAAAAAAAACCACTAAACCTTATTGCCTATATTCGAAGTTTACAACATTGTTGTTATGGGATACATATAGATAGTAAGGTGGTTACTAAAGTGAAGCCGATTAATGTATCAGTCATCTCACAGTTACTTTCCTGTGTGCCAAGAGCAGCTAAATCTACTTATGTAACGAAAATCCCTAGCAGGATTTTCTTAACTTCAGCCCTCATGTCATACATTTGATTTCTAAACTTGTGCATCCCATGTATCTGCTACTTAGTATTCTTTGACCCACATCTCCCCATTCCCCACTTCTGCCCATAGTAACCACTGTTTCATTCTCTCTCTATATATATGTATTTATATATATATGTAAAAATATATATATATTGGACTGGGCACGATGGCTCACGCCTGTAATCCCAGCACTTTGGGAGGCTAAGGTGGGTGGATCATCTGAAGTCAGGAGTTTGAGACCATCCTGGCCAACATGACGAAACCCCGTCTCTATTAAAAATACAAAAATTAGCCGAGCGTGGTGGCATGGGCCTGTAGTCTCAGGCACTTGGGAGCCTGAGGCAGGAGAATCGCTTGAACCCAGGAGGTGGAGGCCGGAATGAGCCAAGATCATGTCACTGCACTCCAGCCTGGGTGACAGAGCAATACTCCATCTCAAAAATAAATAAAATAGTAAATAAATATATGTATATAGTACATATATAAGTGAGGTCACGCAATGTTTTTGTTGTGTCTGCCTTATCTTACTTAGCATGTCCTTCCATGCTGTGGCAAATTGGCAGAATCTCCCTTTTTAAGGCTGAATAATTCATTGTATCTATATACAATGATGTATAAACCACATTTTTTTTTATCTATTTGTCCATTGACAATCATCATTTTTTTTTTTTTTTGAGACGGAGTCTTGCTCTGTCGCCTGGGCTGGAGTGCAGTGGCTAGATCTCAGCTCACTGCAAGCTCCGCCTCCCGGGTTTACGCCATTCTCCTGCCTCAGCCTCCCGAGTAGCTGGGACTACAGGCGCCCACCACCTCGCCCGGCTAGTTTTTTGTATTTTTTTAGTAGAGACGGGGTTTCACCATGTTAGCCAGGATGGTCTCGATCTCCTGACCTCGTGATCCGCCCGTCTCGGCCTCCTAAAGTGCTGGGATTACAGGCTTGAGCCACCGCGCCCGGCCGACAATCATCATTTTTTATATGGTTCTGATCACTGCCTTTTGAGGTAGGTAGTAGTTATCTTCATAGTAATGAGGAAGTCAAACTGAAGCCCAGAGGAGTTAGGGGAAGGGAACACACCCAGTGTTACCACAGGCAATGATGCAAGAACCTGAACCTTGGGTGGGTCTTCCCACAACTAGCCTAGTCTCTTTCTGGTTTCTCTCTCTCTTTTTTTTTTTTTTTTTTTTTTTGAGATAGAGTCTCGCTCTGTCACCCAGGTTAGAGTACAGTGGCGTGATCTCAGCTCACTGCAACCTCCGCCTCCGGGGTTCAGGCGATTCTCCTGCCTCAGCCTCCCGAGTAGCTGAGACTGCAGGTGTGTGCCATCATGCCTGGCTACTTTTCGTATTTTTAGTAGAGATGGGGTTTCACCATATTGGTCAGACTGGTCTCAAATTCCTGACCTCAGGTGATCCACCTGCCTTAGCCTCCCAAAGAGCTGGGATTACAGGTGTGGGCCACTGTGCCTGGCCTTCTTTCTGGTTTTTCATACGGGAAACCTCATGGCAGAAATCTATGGGTTAGTTTTGGCCTGCAGACCATTGTTGCTTGGTCTCCATGGTATTTAAAATATTCCAAATTAGTTGCCTACATTTAAAGCATCAGGTGATTGCACCAAAAAGTCCATGTCATTCCTTTTTTTTTTTTTTTTTTTTTGAGACAGAGTCTCACTGCGTCACCCAGGCTGAAGTGCAGTGGCACAATCTCGGCTCACTGCAACCTCCGTCTCCTCGGTTCAAGCAATTCTCCTACCTCAACCTCCTGAGTAGTTGGGATTACAGGCACCACCACGCCTGTCTAATTTTTGTATATTTAGTAGAGACAGAATTTCACTGCGTATCGTTTCTTTTGAAAAATCAGATCAGGCTTCATGGGATGCATGTACTCTGTCACCACTTGGTTAACCTCAGTAGCTCCAGCCTCATATTTGACCCTCTCTGTTGCCTACGCTGGGTCTCACTGGCCTCATACATGTTCCTACTTGGCCCCTGCTTTGGGGGATTCTAAGAACGCCCTGTGCTCAATATTTAATGACCAATGCAGTTGCCAAATCTTGGGGGTATCTTGTATTGCAGTCTCTGGATTACATTTGACTTCTGACCATGCCAACCACTCAGTTCTGCCTTGAGTCTAGATCTTGGTTCAAGTTGCAGAAAATAGCCTTCTCCTGACTCACCTTACCCTCTGCCTTTAAAATCTTAGCTGAATCCACCTTTTTGAGAAGGCTTTTTTCGCAGATAAAACCAACCAGCCTGTTGACCCTCCTACTAAGGTGAAACTTTACAGGTCTGTGTAAATTGGGCTTTCTTCTGTCTCCTGCTCTGCCCTGTAAGCTCCTTGAAGACAGGGATTTTATCTGCCTTTCAAATATCTCTTACCACCAGGCACTGCTCTGTTCTCTCTGTGGTCGCTTAATAAATACTTAATGGTGGTTGGTGGTTAAATGGGTATAAACTGCGCCACCCACAGTGATGCTGAGCCTGCAGCAAACCACTTCCTCCTCTGGAGAACCTGAGTTCTCTCTGGGTTCAGGGTGGGGAGGTGGCATAGAACCCAGCCTCTGACATCAGCCACACTTGGTTCTGTATCAGTGCAGTCGCCTACGACTTGTGTGACCTTGGCAGGTCACTTTACACTCTGAGCCTTGGTCTCCTAATCCATGAAATAGGTCCATTTCCTGACATACTTTCCTGAAATACTTTCAAAGAGCTCAGTAAATGGTGATGGTTATCGTTCATTCTTGGAATAATCTTGACAGCTCCTGGGGTGGAGGGTTTGGCTTTTGGTATCACTCTCTTGGCATTTGTTTATTTATTTATTTTTGAGACTAAGTCTCGCATTATCGCCCAGGCTGGAGTGCAGTGGCGCAATCTCAGCTCACTGCAGTCTCCGCCTCCTGGGTTCAAGAGATTCTCTTGCCTCAGCCTCCCAAGTAGCTGGGATTACAGGTGCCCACCACCACGCCTGGCTAATTGTTGTACTTTTAGTAGAGACAGGGTTTCCCCATGTTGGCCAGGCTGGTCTCAAATTCCTGACCTCAAATGACCTGCCCGCCTTGCCTCCCAAATTGCTGGGATTACAGGAGTGAGCCACCGTGCCGGCCTGTTTGTTTATTTATTTATTGAGATGGAGTCTTGCTTTGTTGCCCAGGCTGGAGTGCAGGGGTGTGATCTCAGCTCACTGCAGCCTCCGCCTCCCATGTTCAAGTGATTCTCATGCCTCAGCCTCATGAGTAGCTGGGATTACAGGCATGCGCCACCATGCTGGCTGTTTTTTGTAGTTTTGCTAGAGATAGGGTTTCACCATGTTCGCCAGGCTGGTCTCAAACTCCTGACCTCAATTGATCCACCCACCTTGGCCTCCCAAAGTGCTGGAATTACAGGCGTGAGCCACCATGCAGGGCCTTATTTATTTTTTAATTAATTGATTTTTTTTTTTGAGACAGAGTCTCGTTCCGTCGCCCCGGCTGGAGTACAATGGCACGATCTCGGCTCACTGCAACCTCCACTTCCTGGGTTCAAGCAATTCTCCTGCTTCAGCCTCCCGAGTAGGTGGGATCATAGGCGCCTGCCACCACACCCAGCTAATTTTTTGTATTTTTAGTAGAAATGGGATTTCGCCATGTTGGACAGGCTAGTCTTGAACTCCTGGGCTCAAGTGATCTGCTCACCTCGGCCTCCCAGAGTGTTGGGATTACGGGTGTGAGCCATTGCACCCAGCCCACTCTTCGAATTTAACTTCCACTTCGTCTTTAGGTTGGCTGCATGTCCCATGGCCTTGCTGGTGGGCAGTTAATGCATTTGGCCCTGTTTGGTTGCTTAGCTTGGCCTGGGGGAAGAATCTGACTTCAGTTATTTTCTGGGAGAGGGTGATTTAGGACTCTTCATGGCGCCGTGGGTTAGAGAATGTTTGGGACTCTGCTGTGGAGGTGAAATGGCCATACCCCTGGGCTAGTGGTATTAAGTTGGGTTTTGGTTATATGACTTTTAATTTCCCCTGAGCCTCTTTGGTGGCTTTCATGCGGAAGTGGTGGGGGAGGAGGTGGCTTGGTGGCTTGGTTTATACTAATCGCTCATCTAACACTCATATTAGTGAGAGCTGCCACAGGGAGCTGCTCTGGGATCCACTCCCAGGTCAGCCCTGGGCTTCTCCCAGCACTCTAGGCATCCAGAAAGCCTCATGGGGTGGTCTGGCCCCTGAGGCCCCTAGTAGCAGTAGAAAAAAAAAGAGTCGGTTTTCTGTACTGTGAACTTGGTGGTTGTGCACTGAGTGTACACAGCTGTGTCATGAAGCTGGCCCAGTGACTGTACCTCTTTACAGGCGGTTGATCTATGGGACCCACCCTGGGCTCTATTGGAGGTTTGAAGTGGCTCAGAGAGTTCTGGCCGAGCTTCGCCTCCTCTCTGTTTCCAGGAACATTCCTCTTCCTTAGGTGGAAACGGGAGTGTCCGATGGCCTGCACTTGGTTTCCTCTGGATTTGCCATTTCCCCTGTGGACTCCTGGCTTGGCTGGCTGGCTAAGGCAGTTTCTCATCACTGATGTGCTCTGGGACAGCCGAGTGGGACAGGCTTCTCTGGGGTGGGTGTGGAGGAGTGGTCGTGATGCCTGGAACACGGCACTCGCTCCTCAGAGACGCGACTTGGCAGCCCTCCTGAGCCTGCCTGGTCACGTGCTGCGTGTCTTGGAAGGTCCTCTGTCCCAAGCAGTGGATGTGCAGTTTCTTCCCCGCTCCTTATCATCATCAGCCTCAATGCGTCTTTGAGGTGAGGTAGCTGTCGGGATAGCTGGGTGGTCTCATTTCTTCCTGCCTCACCACCTCAAATGGCCTCTTCTGCTGTGTCCTGAACTTTCCAAGAACTCCTCCCCCTTCTCTCTCTTTGGAAGTTGGCACTTGAAGTCTTTTTGCTTGGTCTTTGGAGGCAGCCAAGCCGGAAAGAAGCTGGGGAAGAAGATCGTCACCTGGAGGCGGTTGTCATGGCTTCCTGTGGTCACTTGTGGTCATCTGCTTCTAAACATCCTGTTTGTGCCTCTAGAGCAGCAGGAACAGTGACCAGAAGACAGCTGTTATCTGCCTGACTTTGGCCAAAGCATGGGGGCTGGGGTGTCACTATCCTGGGGGACCCTTGATTGACTGATCACTGGCAGTTGAGGGCGTTGCTGGTAGCAGCTCCTTTGGGCATCACTGGCTTGGGCTCTATCCTGGCTCTGTCCTTCCTCTTCTCCCTGCTTCAACTGTCTGTGAGATTTTCCTTCCTAACGGCCTGTTGGGTATTACCAGTCTGCACTCCCCCTTTGTGCTTCTGGACTGATCCGTTCTTTCTTAGACTCCTCCTATGCTTCCAGAGCTGGAAGGAGCCTTAGGATATCATTTCCTCCTATGGTTGGGAGTTTGTGGCCGTCACCTTCTTCAGTCAGAGCTGCTCACTTTTTCTCTGTTTATGTATTCGGCTTCCATCTAAGACCACAATTACGAAAGGGGTTTTGTGGATTTTTAAAAATTTGAAAACAAATATATAAAAACATCTGAAGCTGGGTGCAGTGGCTTATGCCTATATTCCCAGCACTTTGGGAGGCTGATGCAGGAGGATCACTTGAGCCCAGGAGTTTGAGACCAGCCTGGGCAACATAGTGACTCCATCTCTATAGAAAATAAAAAAAATTGGCTGGGCGTGGTGGCTCATGCCTGTAATCCTGGCACTTTGAGATGCTGAGGTGGGAGAATCACCTGAGGTCAGGAGTTCGAGATCAGCCTGGCCACCATGGTGAAACCCCGTCTCTACTAAAAATACAAAGATTAGCCAGGTGTGGTGGCGGGCACCTGTAATCCCAGCTACCTGGGAGGCTGAGACAGGAGAATCGCTCCAATCCGGGAAGGGGAGGTTGAAGTGAGCAGAGATTGCGCTCCTCTACTCCAGCTTTGGCAACAGAGCGAGACTTTGTCTCAAAAATAAATAAATAAATACATAAATAACATAAAAACTAAAAAAACTAGCTGGGCATGGTAGCATACACCTGTAGTCCCAGCTACCTGGGAGGCTGGGGCGGGAGGGTCTGTTGAATCCAGGAAGATTTGCTACTTCCCTCCGGCCTGGGGTAACAGAGCAAGATCTTGTCTCTAAAAAACCCCAAAACACATGTTTGAAAATTGCTTATCAAGTTCAACCCCCTCATTTTGCTGAGGCACTCCCAGGAGAAAGGACTTGTCCAGGAACGTAACAGAGTAAGCTTTTTCCTCCGTCTGGCCCCTTTTTGGGAAATCTGGAATCCTAGTTTTCCTCATTTCTAGAACATGCCTGCCATGGTGTGGCCTCAAACCTTCATTTTTGCCTAGGGACCTTTCTCATGTCATTTTGTATCTGATACTGTTATTTACTTTTATGAAAGTTTTTTTTTTTCTTTTTTTTTTTCTTTCTTGAGACAGGGTCTTGCTCTGTTGCCCAGGCTGAAGTACAGTGGCGTGATCTTGGCCCACTGCAGCCTCAATCTCCCAGGCTTAGGTGATCCTCCCACCTCAGCCTCCTGAGTACTGTAACTGCAGGCATGTGCCACCACGCCCAGCTAATTTTTGTATTATTTTTAGAGACAGGGTTTCACCATATTGCCCAGGCTGGTCTTGAACTCCCGACCTCAGGTGATCCACCCGCCTCAGCCTCCCAAAGTGCTGGCTTATAGGCATGAGCCACCATTCCTGGCCTACTTTTATGAAAGTTTTTAAGTTAAAGAAGATACATGTGTCTGGACACAGTGGCTCATGCCTATAAGCCAGCACTTTGGGAGGCTGAGGCGGGTGGATCACCTGAGGTCGGGAGTTCAAGACCAGCCTGACCAACACGGTGAAGCCCCGTCTATACTAAAACTACAAGTTAACCAGGCATAGTGGCGGGCATCTGTAATCCCAGCTATTCGGGAGACTGAGGCAGGAGAATCGCTTGAACCTGAGAGGCGGAGGTTGCAGTGAGCTGAGATCGCGCCATTGCACTCCAGCCTAGATGACAGAGCAAGACTCTGTCTCAAGAAAAAAAGAAGATACATGCTTTTTGTAAAAAGGAAAAAAAAAAAGCTACAGAAGTGAAAGTTCCTTCTTCCTTTCCTCCACCAGGTGTAAATATTGTTAATAGTTTGATGTGCATCTTTCTCAACCATTTTCTATGCATTTATAAATATATAAGCATGGATATGATATGCATTCCCTTCATTGTTATTTTTTTAAAACTAAGGTGAAACTCACATAGTGTAAAATTAACCATTTTATTTAATTATATATATGTGTGTGTGTGTGTATATATGTGTGTATATATATATATATTTTTCAGACAGAGTCTCGCTCTGTCGACCAGGCCAGAGCGCAGCGGTGCAATCTTGGCTCACTGCGACCTCTGCCTCCCAGGTTCAAGCGATTCTCGTGCCTCAGCCTACCAAGTAGCTAGATTACAGGCATGTGCCAGCACGCCCAGCTAAATTTTTGGATTTTCGGTAGAGACAGTGTTTCCCCATGTTGGCCAGGCTAGTCTCAAACTCCTGGCCTCAAGTGACTTGCCTGCCTCAGCTTCCAAAGTGTTTGGATTACAGGTGTGAGCCACTGTGGCCAGCCCAAATTAACTATTCTAAAGTGTACAATTCAAAACAATTTTAAAATGGGCAGAGTAGCACCTGACTGTAGTCTCGGTTACTTGGAAGGGTAAGGTGGGAGGATACCTTGAGCTCAGGAGCTCAAGTCCAGCCAGGGCAACATAGCAAGACACCATCCACCTCTTAAATAAAAAGGTAGAAAACCACTTTGTTGTTATTATTATTGAGACAGGGTCTCACTCTGTCATCTAGGCTGGAGTGTAGTGGTGTGATCACAGCTCACCGCAACCTTGACTTCCCAGGCTCAAGTGATTCTCCCACGTCAACTGGGACCACAGATGTGCGCCACCACACCTAGCTAGTCTTTGTATCTTTTGTAGCGATGAGGTCTCGCTGTGTTGCCTAGGCTGGTCTTGAACTCCTGGGCTCAGCCTATCCTCCCACCTCAGCCTCTCAAAGCGCTGGGATGATTACAGCCACCACACTCAGCCTCCAAAACATTTTAAATTCCACTTCAGTGACATTGAGTAAGTTCACAGTGGTGTGCATCTATTCTCTCTATCTAGTTCTAAAACATTTTCATCACTCCCCGTTACCACTTCCCTCTACTACTCTACTTTTGGTCTTGATGAAAGTAGAATCATATAATATGGAATCATAAAATGAAATCATATAGTATGTGACCTTTTGTGACTGGCCTCTTTCACTTAGTGTAATGTTTTCGAGTTTCATCCAATTTGTAGCATGTATTGATACTCAAAAGGCCAAGAAGTAATTGGCCTTAAATATCTTCACAGTTTTTAAAATTTATTTTTGTATATTGCTATAAATATGTATTAAATGGGTTAATTATATTTGTGTTTTTTAAATATTTTACTGGTTTTTGGCCGGGCGCGGTGGCTCAAGCCTGTAATCCCAGCACTTTGGGAGGCCGAGACGGGCGGATCACGAGGTCAGGAGATCGAGACCATCCTGGCTAACACGGTGAAACCCCGTCTCTACTAAAAAATACAAAAAACTAGCCGGGCGAGGTGGCGGGCGCCTGTAGTCCCAGCTACCCGGGAGGCTGAGGCAGGAGAATGGCGTAAACCCGGGAGGCGGAGCTTGCAGTGAGCTGAGATCCGGCCACTGCACTCCAGCCCGGGAGATAGAGCGAGACTCCGTCTCAAAAAAAAAAAAAAAAAAAAAAAAAAAAAAAAATAAATATTTTACTGGTTTTTAAAAACTGATTATCAGTGTTATACATATTCATTGTAGAAAATTTCAAAACCAGCCTGGGCAACATAGTGAAATCTCGTCTTTACAAAAAAAATTAAAAAAGCGGGGTGTGATGGCGTGCGCCTGTGGTCCCCCGGGAGGCTGAGGTGGGAGGATTGCCTGAGCCCAGGAGATCGAGGCTGCAGTGATCCGTGATTGCACCACTGCACTCCAGCCTGGGCAACAGAACGAGACCTTGTCTAAAACAAAACAAAACAAAAAACAGAAATTGAAAACTACAGAGATGCCAAGAAAGAAAATAATGAAAGCTCATAGAATCATCCAGAGATGACCACAATTCATAAATTAATGTATTTCTGTAAAATATTTTTGGTACATGTGTGTTTACATAATTGGAATCATAACTGGTAGCATTTTGGTTTTTTTTTTGAGACAAAGTCTTGGTCTGTCACCCAGGCTGGAGTGCAGTGGTGCAATCTTGGCTCACTGTAACTTCCACCTCACAGGTTCAAGCGATTCTCCTGTCTCAGCCTCCAGAGTAGCTGGAATTACAGGCGCCCATCACCACACCCAGCTAATTTTTGTATTTTTATTTTTATTTTTTTATTTTATTTTATTTATTTATTTATTTATTTTGAGACGGAGTCTTGCTCTGTCGCCCGGGCTGGAGTGCAGTGGCCGGATCTCAGCTCACTGCAAGCTCCGCCTCCCGGGTTTACGCCATTCTCCTGCCTCAGTCTCCGGAGTAGCTGGGACTACAGGCGCCTGCCACCTCGCCCAGCTAGTTTTTTGTATTTTTAGTAGAGACGGGGTTTCACCGTGTTAGCCAGGATGGTCTCGATCTCCTGACCTCGTGATCCGCCCATCTCGGCCTCCCAAAGTGCTGGGATTACAGGCTTGAGCCACCGCGCCCGGCCTAATTTTTGTATTTTTAGTAGAGATGGGGTTTCACCATGTTGGCCAGGCTGGTCTTGAACTCCTGACTTCAGGTGATCCTCCCACCTCAGCCTCCCAAACTTTTGGGATTACAGATGTGAACCACCGCACCTGGCCATAAGTGCCAGCATTAATATAGTGTCACTCACTCTGTGGCAGCCACTGTTCTAAATACCTCCCTTGTGTTCCCTTATCGTTTCCTCACAACAGCCCTCTGAAGTAGGTATTCTGGATGACGACACTGAAGGACAGAGAGGTGAGCGACTTGCCCGAGGTGAGTTGCTGGTTAGTGGCAGAGCTGGGATTGGATTCAGTGACTGTCCCGTACAGCCCATTGCTCACATTGTAGACTCTGTTCTGATTCCCGCTCGCCGGTAAGGGTGATGCCACGCGGTGCCATTGGGGAGGAGGGAAGAGAGGGGACAGTCTGGTGTGTGCGTGTGCGTGTGTGTGTGTGTGTGTGAGAGAGAGAGAGAGAAAGTCATCTGTGGATCATATATGGTGTGCTCGGGGGTGCAGTAATTGAGGAAACATAATAAACCAGGTGTCTGCTGATGGCAGTGGGGGCTGTTGAGCACTGACCCCTACCCAGGATTATCAGGGACTGAAAGTGACCCCAGGAGAAGTGTGGTGTGAGCTGGTGTGCTTCCCTCTGGGGAAGGTCTGTGGGCTGTGTACAGAGGAGGGAGGATTTCCTGCTCTGTGGCCATCCTCCAGCCGCCTCTTCTTCTGTGAGCAAAGGCTTGGGGTCCCTCACGTTCCCCAGACCAGCAGTCTGTCAGCCTGCTGTCCTCCTACTCTTCACCTTTCTTCGGTTATTTGCTTTTATCTTCCCCTGGCTTCCTTTGGAAGAGGTTTTTCTCAATTATTGAGCTTTCTCAACTGGAGAGTCAAAATCTCCAGTTTCCAACTAGGATTGTGGATTTGTCGCTTTTTCTTTTCAGTGTTGTCCATTTTTGCTTTATCTACTTTAGAACTCTGTCATTGAGTGGGTGTACATTTAGGATGATTATGTCTTCATGATGAGTTGACTCTTATCATTATGAAATGTCCCTCTTTACCTCTGGTAATATTCCTGTCTGGAAGTCTGCCTTGTCTGATATTTACAGAAGCACTTCAACTTTCTTTCTTTTTTCTTTTAAACAACTGCTATTCTGTTTAATAAAATAGTTGCTTCAAACATCTGCAGTGGTGACTTTAACCTTGAATCTCAGCTCAGGACAGATGGACGTAATCTGCTTAGCAATCTTGGGAGGACCATCCAGGTCAGTGAGTCACTTGCGGATTCTCATCTGGAAACGATCCCTTGTTTCCTTCACCACGAGGCGTTTTTCTTATAGTGATTCTCAGAGTCTTGGTAGGCATCCAAACTGATCTTCACTTTGAGATTCTTTTCCTTGGCACCTCTGATCAAGTCAGCACACACCTTCTCCAAAGATTTGATGTTGCAGCAGGTTAGGGTAATTCTGATTTAATAAATTGCCACCTCTAGTTCCACAGATGGCTTTGAAAGCCATAGCTATGGTGTGGCTTCCTAGCTGACTTGTTCTGGGGTGAGGGCAAACAGTGACAAGTTGGGAGCAGGCGAGGGCACACCAGAGCTCAGTGGCAGCTGCCAGCTGGCTCCCTCCAAGGGCCACTCTGCCTTCCTTGATATTAGTGTTTGCATGGTATATCTTTCCCCATTGCTTTACACTGAATCTATCTGTGTCTTTATATGTAAAGTGTGTTTCTTGTAGATAGCATGTATTAAATACTGCATTTCTACCCAGCCTGACGATTTCTGCCTTTTAATTGGAGTATATAAACCTTTTAAATTTTAAAGTAATTATCAGTGTGGTTAGATTGAAGTCTATCATCTTGACATTCATTTTCCATTGTGCCATCTGTTCTTTATTCTTTCTTCTTTTCTAGCCTTCTTTTTTTAAAAAAATTTTTTTTGTAGAGACAGGTCTTGCTGTCACCCAGGCTGAAGTGCAGTGGTGCAGCCATGGCTTACTACAGTGTCAAACTCCTAGGCTCAAGTGATCCTCCTGCCTCAGTCTCTCGAGTAGCTGGGATTACAGGCATGTGCTGACATGCCCGACTACATTTTTCTTCTTCATTTCTTTTCTTTTTTTTTTTTTTAAGACAGAGTCTCACTCTATTGCCCAGGCTGGAGTACAATGGCATGATCCTGGCTCACTGCAACCTCTGCCTCCTGGGTTCAAGTGATTCTCCTGCCTCAGCCTCCTGAGTAACTGGGACTACAGGCACACACCACCATGCCTAGCTAATTTTTTGTATTTTTAGTAGAGACGGGGTTTCACCATGTTAGCCAGGATGGTCTCGATCTCCTGACCTCGTGATCTGCCCGCCTCAGCCTCACAAAGTGCTGGGATTACAGGCATGAGCCACTGTGCCCGGCCTGGCTAAATTTTTTTTTTTTTTTTGAGACAGAGTCTTTCTCTGTCCCCCAGGCTGGGGTGCAGTGGCATGATCTTGGCTCACTGCAACCTCTGCCTCCCAGGTTCAGGTGATTCTCATGCCTCAGCCTCTAGAGGAACTGGGATAACAGGCATGCGCTACCTTGCCCAGCTAATTTTTGTATTTTTAGTAGAGATGGGGTTTCACCATGTTGGCCAGGCTGGACTCAAACTCCTGACCTCAAGTGATCTGCCCACCTCAACCTCCCAAAGTGCTAGGATTAAAGGCGTGAGCCACTGTGCCCAGCCTAATTTTTTATTTTTATTTTTATTTTTGTAGAGATGGAATGTCACTGTGTTGCCCAGGCTGGTCTCTAACTCCTGGTCTCAAGCAGTCCTTCTGCCTTGGCCTCCCAACGTGCTGGGATTACAGGTGTGAGCCATCGTGTCTGGCCTCTTGCCTTGTTTTAGACTCACTGAGTATGTTTTAGGGTTCCATTTTATTTCCACTCTTTGCTTATTTAGCTATACTTCATTGGTTTGATTATTTTCGTGGTCACTCTATGGTTTGCAGGTTTAAATTAATCAGTCTGCCTTCGAATCATACCATTTCATGTGTAATGTAAGAGCAGTGTATTTCCATTTCCCTCCTGTCTTTTGTGTTATTTCTACATATATTATGAAGCCCATGCTATGTAGTCCACCTTTTATATTTATCACACATTTAATATTTCTAGCATTCTTTTTTTTTTTTTTTTAAAGGCCTTTTATTTATTTATTTTTTTTGAGACGGAGTCTCGCTCTGTCGCCCAGGCTGGAGTGCAGTGGCCGGATCTCAGCTCACTGCAAGCTCCGCCTCCCGGGTTCACGCCATTCTCCTGCCTCAGCCTCCTGAGTAGCTGGGACTACAGGCGCCTGCCACATCGCCCGGCTAGATTTTTGTATTTTTTAGTAGAGACGGGGTTTCACCATGTTAGCCAGGATGGTCTCGATCTGCTGACCTCGTGATCTGCCTGTCTTGGCTTCCCAAAGTGCTGGGATTGCAGGCTTGAGCCACCGCACCCGGCCCCAAAGGCCTTTTAAAGTCTAAAGAAGTTAACAAAAATGTTGGGAAAACATTGTGTTTTGTTTTTGTTTTCTTTTTCTTCCCTTCCTTTTCCCATTCTTGTCTGAGAACGTGTTGTCTTCTTCCTCCCTGGCTAGTTTCCCTGCCTGTGAACTCCCTCAGCCTCACTAATCTGTGCGTGCTTTGTGGTTCATCCCATCTGTGGTTCAGTCATCATAATCGATGCTGTCAGTCTCTCTGGGCTACACAGCCCCATGCTTGGTGTTGCTGACACATTCCAGTGATGCACGTTTGAGAAAATCCACACATTCCATCTCACGTTCCCTACCTCCTCTGCTCCATGGGGGAGAGGTGTGACCAGATCTGCAGGACCTGGGGCTGCCACACTCCTATTCCTTCTTGCTCTGTTGCTACATGATGCCCCTCCTCCTCCTTCCCCAGCACCAAAGAGTCACCCAGTCCCAGGCCTCGACTCCCTCCCAGCTGCCTCATTCCTATGCCCTGAGTCCACCTCGTGGAGCTCCCCTTCCCCACCCACAAAGGAAGCCAGATAGGCCACCCAGTGAGTTTAAACCTTAAGTACCCACGGGGGCTGTGCTCCAGCCACAAAATCTTGTGGACTATTCCTTTTATTTTTTATTTTTTTATTTTAGGGTAGGAGTTTTGCTGGTTGGGGAGGGGTGATGGCAACTAGATCACAGTAGATGGGACATTCTGGGATAGAAGAGTAGGAACAACTCGGGCCCTGTGCTCCTGTGTTGCTCTCCCTCACTGGGCTTTGCATATAGTGAGCTCTTAGGGAGGACTGGGAGGCGGCATGAGCTGAAGTGGCAAGGCTGATCTCAGCAGCAGACTAGCTTGGCGTGGGTCATTTGTTGATTTGTTTGGTATCATCCATGGAGCCCGTATTATGTGCTAGGCTCTGGTCAATGCTCAGATGAAGATGAATATAGGCATACTCCCTACCCACACCGTGCTATTCCTAGGCTGTGAGACATGGCCCCTTAGGCAGACAGTTCCTACCAGCTTGAGATGTGTTCTCATAGAATTGCACAGTGCTTTGGGAACTCAAAGGAATGGAGCCTCAAACCCTTTATAGGGGAGTAAAGTCAGGGAGGGTTTCCTGGAGGAAATGGTACCTTAAACTGACACTGTTTTGTGTGTGTTTTAAGAGATAGGATTTCTTGGCCGGGCGTAGTGGCTCACACCTATAATCCCAGCACTTTGGGAGGCCGAGGCGGGTTGATGGAGACCATCCTGGCTAACAAGGTGAAACCCTGTCTCTACTGAAAATAGAAAAAATTAGCTGGGCGTGGTGGCGGGCACCTGTAGTCTCAGCTTCTTGGAAGGCTGAGGCAGGAGAATGGTGTGAACCCGGGAGACTGAGCTTTTAGTGAGCCAAGATCGCACCACTGCACTCCAGTCTAGGCGACAGAGTGAGACTCCGTCTCAAAAAAAAAAAAAAGAGATAGGATTTCTCTGTTGCCCAGGCTGGAGTGCAGTGATGCCATCAGAGCACACTTGCAGCTTCAAACACCTGGGTTCAATCCATTTTCCAGCCTCAGCTTCCTAAGTAACTGGAATTACAGGTGTGTGCTATAGCACCTGGCTAATTATTTAAAATTTTTTGTAGAGACAGGGTCTTGCTGTGTTGCCCAGCCTGGTCTCAAATTCCTGCCCTCAAGCAATCGTCCCGCCTTGGCCTCCCAAAATGTTTGGACTTGTAGTCCATGAGCCACCATGCCCAGCCCTTTGTTGTGTGTTTAAATAGAACCTCAACATTTAGAAAAGGCCCCAACCTTTGTCCTTTACTTAAATGGTCGTTCTATGATAAGATTTTGGAAAGAGGCCTTCCCAGCATAAAAACAACACGTTGCTTTTTCTCTAGGTAGGCAGGATGGATCCTTTTTATCCTCTTGTTGAAGAAGATAAACTAAGCTATTATGAGTCTCAAGGGATTAGAAAGGATTTAGCCTGGTAAAGAAGACAGGAGAGAGGTCTAGGGAGAGGGAATAGCTCACTCATGCAGAGGCCTGGAGGGAGGATGTGTGTGTGTGTTTAGTTCATTGGTAGTGATTTGGTGCCCTGTGTCCAGTTGGATCTTTCAAGCTAATCAAACTTATCCTGAGCCACAAGGTCAAGGACTGTTATTAGGCTTTGCATCCTCATTGGAATGACCTTTTGAGGATGACCTTGCTACGATAGCTGAGATGGGGCTGGCCTCTGTGGCATCTGTTATCCTACAGTGAGATGAGGTGGGTTTTTTTTTGTTTTTGTTTTTGTTTTGCCCGAGTCTTGCTCTGTCGCCCAGGCTGGAGTGCGGTGGCATGATCTCGGCTCACTGCAACCTCTGCCTCCCAGGTTCAAGCAATTCTCCTGCCTCAGCCTCCTGAGTAACTGGGATTACAGGTGTGTACCACCACACCTGGCCATTTTTTGTATTTTTAGTAGAGACAAGGTTTCTCCATGTTGGCCAGGCTGGACTCAAACTCCTGACCTCAAGTGATCCGTCCGCCTCAGCCTCGCAAAGGCTGGCATTGCAGGCATGAGCCACCACACTTGGCCATGAGATGAGCTTTATCTGTGCAAAGTCTCTCTCTGGTCAGCTGGGGTTGGGGCCGTGGGTCAGTTCTGAAGGGCATTTCCATGAGGGTTTGGGGCCTGAGATTGTGTCCTGGGCCCTCTGGCCCCAGGGGTGCGCCGCATGCTCATGTGGCAGGAAGGATCTGGTTCCTCTGATAACCTGCTTAGCCTGACCCCTCTTTTTCCTGGAGGAGGGCTGTCAGAGATGGGGCTGGCTTTGTATTTGAATTTCAGAGGCAGACTCAGTGCAGATGGGAGCAGGCAGAGGAAGGGAGCCCATAGTCTTCCTGAGCACTCTGAGAATTCCCAGAGCAGGCTGCATGCAACTTCCTGAAGTTCTCCCAAAGCCAGACAGGGAGAACAACTTATGTTCAGGAGAAGGGTACCATATAATTTAACAAACTGTTACTTAGATAGGTGCCTTGGCCAGAGAAAACAGTCCTTGAGCCCTGGCTCAGGGAACCCTGTGGCTCTGCCTGTCTTTGGAGTGACTCCTGATCCCTTGTTACCGTCATCACCTGACCCCTGCCGCAGACCTTCTTCCCTGTCTCATCTGGTGGCTGTTCCATCCCTCCCGCAGGAAACAAACGTGGGAGGCATCCTGCACTCCTCGCTCCTTCTCCATATCCACTCAGTTTCCAGGTAACGTTGATTTTACCTGGTTTCATGTAGAGTATTGCAACTTCTTCCAGTTGATCCCTGCCTCTCTCTCATCTCCCCTGCCTGAGTGATGTAAAGCACAAGCCTGGTCCTGCTGTTCCACTGCTGACCGCCTTCCTTCTGTGGCTTGCCCTTGTAAGTCCAGACTCCCCAGCCGGCCCTCAGCCCTTGACTCCTCTTCCATCAAGCTGGGACTTGCACTCTGAGCTCCCATCCCCTCTGTCTGGGCACTTTCCCAGGCTGTTTTCCACTTCTGCCTGGAAAGCCCCTCCCCTTTCCTCCTGGCCCATTGCCTCTTTCAAGGCCTTCTGCCCCTCATTTATGACAGTCTCCTGCTAGTCAGTGCTCCCCGGGGACAGGCATTGTATCTTGGCCCCTCCCATGCCCAGCATAGTGCCCATGTGCACTATGTGTTTGTGAACGCGATTGGAGCTGTCATTAGTAAAGGTGAGGCTGTCCCAGTGAGAGCGTCGAAGGGAGGGTCTTGGGAGGAGGTATGTGAGATAGGTGCAGGTGGCTCTGCCTTGGATACCCAAGCGAGGCCACATCTGTTTTGTGTCCTCTGAACTGGGGTGGCTTTGCTGGAGTTTGCTGCCTGAGTCAGTGCCCAGGCGGGTCCCCTTCTAGAAATTCCAATCACCTGGGATTGAGGTGAAGATGAGGCAGCTTCAGCCCCCAAGTGATCAGACTTGTCTTCAAAGGACCAAGCCTTGAGCTGACAGGGGCAGGGTGGTGCACGGTCAGGCCTGCCCAGGACCGTGGTTTCTTTGAGATTCCCAACCCCTTTGGACCATGACTATTGGGATCTCTCCCCAGAGTAGTGTGGTAGGGACATGAGAGTGAAATTTCAGGTAGTCCACAGATACCCAGGAGGGTCATCTCTAGATGCCAGATTAAGACTTCTGATGTCAAGTTTAGCTCCCTCGGGGGACTGTCTTCCTCCCTTTCCCTTAGAAAGGGAAGAAAAGAGAATGTGGAATACTTCTGCTCCAGGGGTGGGGAGCCGAACTGAGTCAGCAGGAAGAGGGTGGATTGTGGGGCCAGGTGCAGGCCACCCTGAGTCGATGGGCACTGTTAGCCTGACACTCAGGGCCTCTGGAGTCAGTCCTGGGCGGGCCAGTGTTGATGTTCCAATGGCTGAATGCTCTGGCAGAGTTAGGAGGCGGAGACTTCAGAAGGGCCATCCCTGGACTCCTTTCTTGGCACTTGCATTGTTGGGAGCACTGTGGGGCTGCGATGCCGGTCTTTGGACTGGACTTCTGGGAGGATCAGCAGTGCCCTTCTTCCCGTTGGCTTGTGCACTGAACTTCCCACACCACAAGTGCGGGGGCCTCCAGATGCATCTGCTTGGTGACCCTTTGAACTTGGGAATGGCTTCAAAGCCAGGGAGAGAGATTGCTGTTTTGGTTGGGTCCTGCAAAGCCTCTCAGTTTTTTAGCCCAGATCTTGTTTACAGTCTGATGGTCTGGTCCCGGTGTCCTAACAAATGACTCTAGAGGCACTGTGGGAGAGTCAGGCTACCTGACACCTATCAGAGCACCTTCTCTGTGGTTGCTTGTGGCTTGCAGTGCTGGGCATGACCTGCTCTGGTGGGGCAATCAGGGATGTCAGCTTTGTGGGTGGGATAGCTCCTCATCCCCCATCTGTCACCTGGTGAGATAGGCACTAATGATATGCCTGGCTGTGTGCTGGTGATGTACCAGGACGGAGTCTCGCTCTGTAGCCCAGGCTGGAGTGCAGTGGCGCCATCTCAGCTCACTGCAACTCTGCCTCCTGGGTTCACGCCATTCTCCTGCCTCAGCCTCCTGAGTAGCTGGGACTACAGGTGCCCACCACCACGCCTGGCTAATTTTTTGTATTTTCAGTAGAGATGGGGTTTCACTATGCTGGCCAGGCTGGTCTCTAACTCCTGACTTCGTGATCCACCCGCCTCAGCCTCCCAAAGTGTTGGGATTACAGGCGTGAGCCACCGCGCCCGGCCTAATTTTTTTGTATTTTTAGTAGAGACGGGGTTTCACCACGTTGGCCAGGCTGGTTTGGAACTGTTGACCTCAGGCGATCCGTTGGCCTTGGCCTCGCAAAGTGCTGGGATTACAAGCATGATCCACCACACCCGGCAGAAACTTCCACCTTTTAAAAAAGAGAAACCAGTAGCACCTGAAAGGGCAGTAGTGGGACAGGTACTTGCTCAGCTCCCTGGCTTTTTTGGTGGCCATTTCCTGTCTGAACCTAAAGATGGGCAGGAGGAGAAGGAGCAGCCCCACCTGACCATTTGGTTCCCATCAGAGGTTCCCCAGCTGGCCACGAAGCTCCCTGTGTTGCAGCACAGTTGTTAGGGGGCAGAAGCATGGGATTTGCTGTCCTTGGGAAGTTTAGCTTAGGAGCATCCAAGGACAGCTGTGCTCCCCATACATAGCCAGGCACAGAGCAGTCACTGTCTGAAGGAGAAATGATGGGGTTCACCCTGGCACTTATGGCAAGAGAGCAGTCTCTGCATATACGGCAGAACCTAGCATCCGCTGGAGCTAGTGATGTAAATGGTCTACCTAAACAGTCACCTAGGTTTCCCCGCAGAGTATCATTTCTATTAGAAGACATTCTCCACAGCTCAAAATCCAACTTCCAAACAACCTTCTGGAATGCTCCATGTGTGTATGTGGGGACTTTCTGTGTGGTGTTTCTGGGCATTGCTGCCATGTACTGCTGTTGCTATCTGGCTCTGCTGGGCTGGATTTGCAGAGCCCCAGAGTGTCTTCTGCAATAAAATCCAAACCAGGGGCAAGGTGTGTACCCCCTCTCCCATCAGTCCCTGGCATAGCCAGCTGGGCACAGTGGAGGGAGGCCAGGCCAGCTAAGCCTCGTTGGAGCGCTGGAACCCTCTCTGCTGCATGAGCCCCCGGGCACAGACACCTCCATTCAGTTTACCCATGAGGCTTGGCATTTGCTTGGCCTGCTTCCTCAGCTTTGGGGTTAGTGGGCTTCTTGCAGGCTAACTATAACGTGATCTCATTTGAGTTCTGTTCGTACCCTCTCTCTCTCCCCTGCACCTTGATATCCCTACATGTGAGCTCCACCAGCCAGGCTGAAAGCCCAGAGGTCTCCCTGAGTGCTTTTTGTTTCAGGAAAATATCTTCTCTCTTTTTTTCTATTGTGGTTTCCCAGTGTGACTCTGCAGCTCCATCTGCTTCCTCCCTGTCCAGGAAGAGGCAGATTTCCCCATGTGGAGAGTTGGCAAGTCTCCGGGCCTCCAGAGAAATTGGCTTTGCCCTCTTCAGGACAGTGGCCGGGGGCATTCCTCCTTTGTAGCTCAGTGATACCATCCTACCAGGGCCCTGGGTCGGGTCAGACATGCTGCCTACCATTGTGCCTGGGGAGCCTACAAAGCTCAGTGGGGTGGGGGGACTGAGATGAGACTTGGAGCTTCTGTGCATGGGATGGGCCTCCTGAGACCACTCCTTATTCAGGAGGTGCCAACTCTCTGTGGGGACACCAGCTGTCAAGGGCCCCCATCATTTCCTAGAGCCCTGAAATCAGCAGATGACTTCCAAAACTTGTGTGCCCAAGAAGACCCAGGGCTGGATGATGTAGACACTTCTAGGGAGGCAAAAGGGTCACTGAGGGTCAGCTTGGGGAGCACTCTGGGGGCAGCTGGCGTGACTCCCCTCCCCTCCCCCACTTCTCAGCACTTGTGACCATCTATGATAGTGGTTTCAAATGGTGCGCTGTCAGGACATAGCCTTCAGATGACACCGAGGGTGTGTCTGGCATTCTGTGCACTCCTGGCTCTTTCTTTCACTCAAGTAAATGCATTGGAACACATGTGGGTGGCGCTGATGGTCATGGAGCCATCTTGAACCCACTTCAGTTTATTTTCTCCAGAGTAAAAGCAGTGACCAGCAGGAGTTTGAGACCAGCCTGGCCAGCATGGTGAAACCCCATCTCTACTAAAAATACAAAAATTAGCAGGGCGTGTTAGCAGATGCTTGTAATTCCAGCTACTTGGGAGGCTGAGGCACAAGAATTGCTAGAATCCAAGAGGCAGAAATTGCAGGGAACCGTGATCATGCCACTGTACCCCAGCCTGGGCAACAGAAGTGAAATTCTGTGTATGTGTATATGTATGTACATATATATATGTGTGTGTGTGTGTATACATACATATATACATAAGCACATAAGCATGCAAGCAATGACCAGGTGCAGTGGCTCATGCCCATAATGCCAGCACTGTGAGAGACTGAGGCAGGAGGATCACTTGAGCCCAGAAGTTCCAGGCTACCCCGGCAACATCCTGAGACCCTGTCTCTACAAAAAATAGAAAAATTAGCCAAGTATGCTGGCATTTACCTGTAGCCCTCATGACTTGGGAGGCTGAGGTGAGAGGATCACTTGAGCCCAGAAGTTTGAGGTTGCAGTGAGCTATGATCACACCACTGCACTCCAGCCTGGGTGAAAGAGTGAGACCTTGTCCCAAATTAATTAATTAATTAATTAAATTAAAAGATCAGCTGGGGTATGGGCACGGTGGCTCACGCCTGTAATGCCAGCACTTTGGGAAGCCAAGGTGGGTGGATCACAAGGTCAGGAGTTCAAGACCAGCCTGGCCAAGATAATGAAACCTTGTCTCTACTAAAAATACAAAAATTAGCTGGGCGTGGTGGCAGGCATCTGTAATCCCAGCTACTCGGGAGGCTGAGGCAGGGAATTGCTTAAACCCAGGAGGCAGATGTTGTAGTGAGCTGAGATGGCACCACTGCATGCCAGCCTGGGTGACAGTGAGACTCCATCTCAAAAAAAAAAAAAAAGATCAGCTGGGCATGGTGGCACACACCTATAGTTCCAGCTAGTCAGGAAACTGAGGTGGGAGGATCGCTTGAGCCCAGGAGGTGGAGACCAGTGAGTTGAGACCGTGCTACTGTATTCCAGCCTTCAGCCTGGGTAACAGAGCGAGACCCTGTCTCAAAAAAAAAAAAAAAAATCAGTTGCAGATGTCCATACCTTATGATGATTAGCCAGGGACTGGTGGCACACCTCATGGCTGATTGATGGCACGTCAGGGTCGAGAACCAGTGGCTGAGGATAGCTCTATGCTCAGACTTGTGTTTCCCCAGCGTGCTGTGCCCTCTGGAGGCCTCTTGCGCCCAGACACAGAATAGGTAAAAACAGCAGTACAAGACATGGAACTGCCTACATTTTTGCTCATTGGGAAAAGTGCTTGGGTGAGACATGTGGCTGTCCATTGAAGGGAACAGCTAGGCTGAGTGTGGGCTGGAAAATCTAGGCTGGCTGTCTTGCTGACTGTCCCCTGTTGGCTGGTTCGGTGCCTACAGTGGAGTCCCTTGTCTGCCTGTGTGTCTCCTAATGATTCTGATGTCATCTGTGTGAGGTCAGAGATTGGTTCCTGGGGCAGGCCCATCTTGCATCCTGGGGTTCAGATGGGCCCATCAGCAGCGTAGCACAGGGGGAAAGCACTTGAGCGCGTCGGCCTTGCACATCAACAAGTTAGGCCAGAACATGGAGTGCACCAGCCTTCTCAGAATTCTTGAGCTCTCTCTACCACCACTAGGGGCTCCTCCGTAGCTCAAGACCACTCCTGAGGCACAGGGTGAGGAGGAGGCAGAGAGAAAAGAGAACCGGAGACCTGGAGTGGGCAGCGGCAGAGCGGAACCCAGCAGCCTGCATTTTTGGCTTCCTCTGGGGGCTCTGGGGATGTGTGTTGTGGGAGTGGAGAGTGGTGACGAGCAGAGGAGGGACAGCTGCTGAAAGCGATCATTCCTCTCCTTGTGGGGCGTCCTGGGAAGAACATGGGTAATCTCTGCAGTCAGGCAGCGCTGTCCTCATGGGGCCTCATGGGGCGGCTCTGGGTGTCCGCATTCTAATCCCTGGCAACAAATGGGCCTGCAAGGCTGGGCTCCTGGTGGATGCTCAGGAAGGGTTGTTCCACTCCTCACCCCCTCCTGAGCTGCTTTCTGGCCTCACAGCCCCGTCTTTGGATCCCTGTTTGGCACTCTGCTGGGGTCAGAGCTTCCGTGGCAGGAGCAGAGGCTGCTCTCTCCTGGGTTCCTCTGGGAGCTACTGTGGAGCTTGGGCAGTTCCTTCTATTGTCGCGATTCTGGGTTCAAAGCCACAGGCTTCTCAGACAGCTGTGACTTCCCGGCAGGCAGTAGGGATGGGGTGGGGGTGGAGGCGCTGGGGCCCTGCAGCTTCCCTCGCTTGCCTCGGTCCTTGCTAGGCAGTGAGTCGGAGGCGCCTGGGCTCAGCTGACGTTCTCCAAGGAGGACTTGGAATGAACCCGAGACACAGAGGGTGAGGTCAGTGGTTTGCTCAGCAAGAAGGCTGAGTTAGTGACAACCTGTCACAGCTCCCAGGATCCCTGGCTGCAGTCCTTGGCTCGGACTCCTCCCCCTGCTGGCCTTACGGGAGATGAAAATCAGTGATGTGGATCTACTGACTGTCTCCTGTGTGTCAGAGTGGGAGGTTAACGTTTATTTTATCCCAGTCACCAGGATGGCTTTCACATTCCTTTTCATCCATTACTCACTATGTGTGCTATGAGGTGCCTGAGTAAACTAAAACCCATAATGATTTAGTCACTGTCACCCAGGCTAGTGAGTGGCGGATTTGAACCCATCCTCCTCACTGTTAGAAGGCCCATTCCTTCCACTCTACCACACTGCCATGCAGGTGGGATGCCAGGAGGGTGTCCAAAGAACTGTGTGACTGTCCCAGCTCCCAGTGATGCCAGACCAGCCAAATCTGTGATACGGGCAGGGTGGTTTTATGTGTGGACAGTGGGGGCTTTGTGGTGCTGCTTAAAATTGTTTGCTAAAAGTCCCCAAGAGCATGAGCATGTGCAAAACGTCCTCTTATCTGTTTTTTTTTTTTTTTTTTTTTTTTTGAGACAGAGTCTTGCTCTGTCACCCAGGCTGGAGTGCAGTGGCGCAATCTCTGTCCACTGCAACCTCTGCCTCCTGGGTTTAAGCTGTTCTCCTGCCTCAGCCTCCCAGGAGGCTGGGATTACAGGCATGCACCACCATGCTCAGATAAGTTTTGTATTTTTAGTAGAGATGAGGTTTCACCACCTTGGCCTGGCCAACGTGGTTTCGAACTCCTGGCCTCAAGCAATCTCCCTGCCTCCCAAAGTGCTAGGATTACAAGCATAAACCACCATGCAGGCCTTGAAGCCTCTTTTTTTACCTTACAATTTCACTTGTATTTTGCATTTGACTCCGTAATGTAGCCTTGTTTGTTTTAAGACAATGATTTACATTTCTTGCCCCTGAGTACATTTGATCCTCAAAGTGTTCTGGCTTTATCCTGAGGTGGCTTCCTGTGTCCGCTGGGGGTATGGATATCCTTGTGTGAGAGGCTCAAACCAGGTGAAAGATGATAGAGGTAGTGGTGGGGCACATTCAGTATTGTGAAGAAAGGCACACAGGCGAAAAGGGAAGCAGGGATCCCAATTTGGCTAGAGATGTGGGCTGCAGTGAGGGGGACCAAGGAAGCAGTGAAGGTTAGTTTGGGGCCGTATTCTGAGAGGGTTAAGAACAGAATGCCATCCCCAGGGTTTCTGACCTTGTTTTATAGGCAAAGAGGGCAACAGTGGGTGAGTATTATAACTCTGCCCCTTGGTCTGCACACATTCATTCAAGCCCCTCTAAGAAGCCTGTGGGGGCTGGGCACAGTGGCTCATGCTTGTAATCCCAGCACTTTGGAATGCCAAGGCGGGTGGATCACTTGAAGTCAGGAGTTCGAGACAAGTCTGGCCAACAATGTGAAACCTCAACTCTACTAAGAAAATAAAAAAATTAGCCGGGTGTGGTGTGTACCTGTAGTCCCAGCTACTTGGGAGACTGAGGCGGGAGGATTGTTTGAACCCAGGAGGTAGAGGCTACAGTGAGCTGAGATCATGCCACTGCACTCCAGCCTGGTTGACAGAGCAAGATTCCATTTCAAAAAAAAAAAGGAGGCCTTTGAGGGTATCCATGCTGTGGGGATTCAGGAGCGGGAGGATGTTCTTGCCCACAGAGGGCCTGTAGTCTAGTGGGAGAGGCCAGAGTGAAGTGTGAGGCATGCCCCAAAAAGACTGGGTGCCAGGAAGTTCGGGCCGATGGTGTCTGCAGGAAGGGTTAGATTGGGCAGGGGGCAAGGGGCTGCAGTCAAGTTCAGGAAGGCACTGAGCATGGATTCGGATGCTAGTCCAAGTGGCTGGCTGTGTGTGATGAAAGGAAAGGAAGGCAAGTGATGACAGGGAGAGGCCCCGCGAGGGAAGAATTGATGTGACGTGGTGACCAGCTAAATGTGGGAGCTATTAAAGGGACTTAGAAAAGAGAGCTGGGGAAGTCAGGCAAGTGAGAGCTGACTTCAGGGAAATGACCTTGCTGCCTGAAAAAAGGGGAAGGTGCTGGCTGGTTAGTGAGAACCCGACTAACAGAGTGGGTAACATGCTATGAAATCCACAAACATCGCAAAAAAAAACTGCAGCTCATCTCAGGAACAGGCAAACTTTTGAACTTTTTGTTCGGGTCTCTGTGGGATGATGACTCACTTTGAGCCCCTCCTAACCTCTGTTGGTGATTAGCAGGGGTGAGAGGCCCAAGGAGCCGCCCTGCTCTGCAACAGATCAACTTGCCTGGAAGAGCCCAGATTGCAGGAATGGGTTGGAGTAGATTTGGAACAGCTAAGAACCTTTCCAGCCCATGAGTCTCCTGGGTTTGAGGCTTTTTGTATGTAAATCTGGGTTTTACCCATTGAAGGAGCTGTGAGTTGGGCCTGGAATGGGGCCCTAGACTTGACCTTAAAAGGTCTAGCATCTCTGGGTGACCTAAAGAGGTGGATGACATCTGACCAATGAAATGTGTCCACAATGTTCTGGGACCTCTGAAGGAGGGAGGGGCCCACTGATTCTGGATAGGAGAGATGAGTCTCTTACAATATGAAAGAGGCTCTGGGGCCGGGCATGGTAGCTCATGTCTGTAATCTCAGCACTTTGGGAAGGCCCAGGCAGGAAGATGGCTTGAGGCCAGGAGTTCAAGACCAGCCTGGGCAACATAGCAAGACCCTGTCTCTACAAAAAAATTTTTAAAAGCTTTTAGTCCTAGCTACTCGGGAGGCTGAGGCAGGAAGACCCCTCGAGCCCAAGAATTCTAGGCTGCAATGAGCTATGATCAGGCCTCTAGCCTGAGTGACAGAACAAGAGTTGTCTCAAAAAAAGAAAAAAAGAAGAGAAGGACTCTGGTATTCGGCCAGCCTGGCCTGAACTCCTGTGCCTGTAGCCCAGGGCAGAGGCATACAAGTGCTCAGAGTCAACCTGGGCGGCCTCAGCCTCGTCTCACTTGCTGTTGCTTAAGGTCCTGGAGCCCAATTTGATGGGGAAGTGGCGGCAGCCAGGAGCCTGACGGGTGGGCCCTGTGTGGGTGCCTGGTGCAGATGGGCCTGGCACAGTTGGGCTTCTGCCTGGAGCTCAGGGTGACTGCTGGAGTTGCCTTGCAGCCTTTATTCTCTCGGGTCTCCGGTTACCTGTGCCCTGTGACCTTGGGTACAAGCCAGGCAGCCAATAAAGTCAGCCTGCCTGCACACTCATATTGTGCCAGCCTCTGCAAGGAAGAGCTCGTCAGCACACAGGAAGCCACCCTCCTAAACTAGGCCTGTAGGAAGCCACTTTATCCAAATGACCACCCCCTCCTCCCCTGGCGGCTGACTGGAAGACTCCCGGGCCTTCTCCCCTGGCTTCCTGTGTGTCACCCCCCAGCCCACACTTCCTTCAGGGCTGTGAGGGTAAAATGCAGTTCCTGTTGAGTGAGGTATGAGTCAGCGGAGGAGAATTGGTGGCTGAGTCTTTGTAACCTCCAGGCATGGCTATTAAATATTTACATGACACTATGGTATTGATCGTTTCTCATCCATCCTCTTAGGAGAGCAGTTCCTGTCTGGGATTCAAATAATAGCAGAATCTTGGATTTAGACTAACTCGGAAGAGCTCAAAGGTGCTATATACTCACCCATAATCGCATTATCTCCTCAGAGCATGCTACTAGGAATGGGGACAAATTGGGTTCTGTCCATTTTCTTGATAGAGAAGACATCCAGAGAGGTTAGAGGATCCGCTGAGGGGCCCCCACTGATCCACTGGGTCCGAGATCAGGGCATCCCAGCTCCCCTCCTCTGCACTGGCTGTTTGTTCTGCTCACTGCTGCTTCCCCATCCTCCTGCTCTTCACAGCCCCTCTGTCATTCAGCCATTCATTCTAGCTGCTGGGGATATGGCGTCGAACAAGACTGACAAGGCCGCTGCTCTCTGGAGCTTAATTCTTGGAGAGGAGACAGTTGACAAGAACCCAAATTGGCAGGGAAGACCCCTCAAGGAGACTGAGTTCCTAGTCAGCGTCCAGGCCCTAGGTCCCTGGGCTGGGGGTGGGTGGGGCAGAGTGGATCTGGCCTAATTGTGGATTGGCCCTTACTGAGGACGGACGGTTATCAGGATAAATATACCCAGCTCACCATTCCTGGGGACTTACTCACCGAGTGAAAGCACCCCACTGCGGATTAGATTACCTCTGCTCTAACTGCTCATGTGCTCCGGGCTGGGGAAGGGGAGGGGAACTTGGAGCTGGGGGAGGGGGGAGACCCGCCTTCCCGTTCTGTTTTCCTTCCTAATCTGGAAGAGTCTCACCAAAGGGGCTGAGATGAGACCATCCCTGAGCCGGTCCTGCTGTTTACATAGCTCCTTCCTTAGGAAGGGCCAAGCCCCGCTCACTGCTCATATCCCTGAGCGTGGGCAACTGTAAGGAGGCCGCAGCTTCTCTGACACTCAGAGCTACCAAGGCTGCCCAGGTGGTCATCAGGGAGTTGGGACCCTCCCTTGTCCAGAGTTCTGGACCCAACAGGATAGACAAGCCATGAGACTGGGCTTCCCCAGACCCCCTAGGACAGGGACTTTTCTCTCTGGGAGTCTGGGTTTCCTATCAGATGGCAGGGAGGGACAGCTGGCCCAGGGCTGCGGGGAAGGCCCCTGTGCTATGGCAGCCGGTTGCTGCTGGTGCTGGAGCTTTCAGGGTGGTGTTTGCTGCTCCTTCCTTCGGCTTGTCAGCTCCTAAGGAAGCTGCACTGGCTTCTCCCTGCCTGGGGCAATGAAAGCTGAGTGAAATTGGCCTGCAGAAGAAGGTGGGTGAGGTGGCTGGAAAATACCTTGTTCTTACTGTGGGCCTCTCCTGGGCCAGGCCTCGAAAATACAAGGCGTGCTAAGGTGGGGCCGTGGCCTCGAGAATACAAGGTGGGTTCTGCCTGGAACTGCTGGTGGAGGAGTCCAGAATGGCAAAGGTGGTCAGGGACCACGGGGCCCTGGCGCTGGGGTTGGTGTGGCAGGGCAGCTTGTAAACTCCAAGAAGGGATGGAAAAGCTGGCTCCATGCCCCACATGCTTCCTGCTGATCTGGGAATAGAGGGCAGCACCCTTTGCCCTCAGGGATTGTATGGGACAGGGAGGTGATTTCTTTTCCCTCCTAGGGCTCAACACCTCTCTGGGAAGAAGCTTGTATCTACTTAACAACTCCCATTTCCTGTGTGCTCTGTTCCAGGCACTGTGCTAAGTCAGCACTTTATATCTGTTTTTCTCATGTAGTCCCAATCCTGTGAGTAAAATGGTGAAATTCCTATTGGGCAGACAAGGAAACTGAGGCACAAAAGCAGTTAAACCTCTCTGAGCAATTCAGCCATTGAGCAGAGTCCAGGTGACTCAGGATTCACCGTACACGTTGTAACACTGAAAATCCTCAGAGCCTGGGAGGAGAGAATGGAATCGCTCTGGGTCCTCCCTCCCCCTCAGAGAGATGGACCTTTATCTCCTCTCTCTTGGCACCTGTCCAGCTCCAGGCCTCTGGTCTCGACAGTCTTTATCACACACTAAGAAGTGGCAGGGGCTTGGGTAGGAGGAAGAAGCCTGGCTTGTTTCTATGCTGCAGTTGGGGGTGGGGACGGAAGGGTTTCATTGATCCTCTTTAATCTGGTATTGAGTGCCATGTGTCAGAAGCCACGGTCTGGGGGACATCCCCATTGTAGGTACAAAGGGACCCAGGTTTCCTTCCACCCTGAGCCCCTGGGTGGGTACAGGAATGTGAGGGGCGCAGCTGCAGCACTTGCTCTGGAATGCAGGCGAACCGGTCCCCCCCTCCTCGGAGCAGTGGGCTGAAGGTGTCTGCACCTTAACCCTCCAGCGGCTCCCACTGGAGGATTATGCGGCTCCAGCCAGCGGCTCCCACTGTAAGGATTATGCTCAGTTGGTTGCTGAGGCCTGGGGAAGGGCCTCTTCCTCTCAGCCTGGCCGTGGTGTGCTGCTTCTGCCCAGCCACCTGCCCCAGGACGGCCTCCCGGCCCAAAGCTGCAGCTGCTCCATGCTGTTGCTCCGACCAGGTGCAGCCATGGGGTACAGATGGGGGCGCACACAGTGCCGCATTTGCACAGGGCCCTGGAAGCGAGGGCGTGCACCCCTCTGGTTCTCCAGAGCCCTGCATGTCACCCTTGGGTTGCGCCTTCAAGTGATAGCGTGTACCCAGGCCACCTATGTTCCTCCTAGTAGCTTGCTGTGTTCCTCCAACTCAGCCTTGTTCTCTCAGGATTGAAACTTCCCCACTGCACCCATGGCCAGGGGCTCCCCGGTCTTCCCCTGCTAGAAAATTCCAAGATTGCACGAGGTTACCTTTGGTTACTCCCAGTGGCAGGAAGCTGACGGGCCAATGGTGCCCTCTGGTGGGCAGCAGCAGACAGACTGCACCCCTTCCTTGCTGCGGCGGAGCCAGGACATAGCTCCATGGCCTTTGCCCATGGCTCGCTGGGGACTTTGCACCTAGCCCGCCCCCAGCCTCGAGACAGCCTGGCCTACCTCCTCATGTTGCATACTTTCGCTGGCCCAGAGAGACAGAAAACCTGCAGAATTCAGGGTGCGTTTGCTCCAGAAAGTGGTTGGGAAGCCCCAGAGAGAGCCTCCTCCTTCAGGGTGACTTGGGTCTGGAGGGCCCCAAGCCTGGACCTGGAAACTTAGTAGAGTAATGCCTAGGAAGTTTGAGGCCTTCCTTAGCTTGGATGAGGGCTCCCAACTACTTCCCAGCAGCGTGTCTGGAACCTGTCCTCCCTGCATGTGGGAAGGGAGGGTGTATTCCTGGTCTCGAATGGTTTCAGTGGGTACCATTTTCTCTGAAGAGTGGGTAGCCTGACACCTTCCTTGGGGTATGAGTAGAAGGAATATTTAGAGCGGAGGGAAAGGCTGGAGCTGGACACTGGGGGACCCCGCTGCGATGGGGCTCTGCCTTCAAGTGGACTCCTGCGCAGTGTCTGCCGGCTCTGTTCGCTCAAGCCAGAGGGGACATTTGCTGAGCTTGCAAGGGGACTTTGACCCTTAACCATTTTGCAGCCTATGGCGAAGTCTCAGGTATTTGTACCCACTGGAAACCAAAGTAAAGCTACGAGTCTGCTGTTGGCTTGCCTCCTATATTTCTGGTTCTTTCTTGAGGAGTTTGTGGGGGGTTTGGAGGCACCAACCCCTACCCCTCTTGCCTAGTTCTTGCCTGTCCAAATCTCTAGGTGAGGATGAAGGGTTGAGAGAGAGGAGGAAGCCATACCAGAGACCCTGTGGCTGGTGGATGGACTTGCTGGGGTTTTTCTCTGTCCGTCAAATGGACAAATCTTTGGAGGAAACTGAATAATGATGTGCTTTCTCCCTGACGTCTACACTCTATGGTTTGCTTGTTTTTTTTAAGACAGAGTCTGTCTCTGTCACCCCAGCTAGAGTGCAGTGGTGCAATTGTAGCTCACTGTAGCCTTGACCTCCTGGGCTCAAGCAGTCCTCCTGCCTCAGCCTCCTGAGTCACTGGGACTACAGGCACCTATCACCACATCCAGCTAATTTTTAAATTTTCTGTAGAGATGGGGTCTCACTATGTTGCCCAGGCTGATCTCCAACTCCTGTTCTCAAGTGATCCTCTCACCTCAGCCTCCTGAGTAGCTGGGACTATAGGCATGCGCCACCACAGCCAGCTAATTTTTACATTGTTTGTAGAGACAGGCTGTCACTGTATTACCCAGGGTGGGACGTGCTGCACTTCGAATATTCCTTTATTACTTTCCTTTCCTTTTCAAGGTTGCCGTCTTCATGTTTTGCTCGTATTCTACCCAGAAAAGACTTAGGAGACAGGAGAAGGCAGTACTTTGCATCCTATCTACACTGCTCTCCCTGGAGGAAGGCCTTATTCTGGATTTTACAGAGCAAGTCAGATCTGATGTTTGTAGCTTCCATTGTGCTATGGAGCTTCCTCCTGCAGAGTGACTTGGGTCTGGAGAGCCTGATATTTGCAGCTGATGTTTGCAGCTTCCAGTGTACCTGCTGGCCCTTATAAACCTCACACCAGTGCTTTGAGGTCAGAGTTATTCAAGAGCTTACTGAGAAAACAGGCCCTGAGAAGTTAAGCGATTTGCCATGTGGCATGGATAGTAGAGAGGGGAGCTGGCGCTTGAACTCAGGTGTGGCTCGACCTCAGAATGAGTGATCTTTTGTCTCTGTGCCCCAGGACTGCATCCTCTCACCAATACTCCACCAACCTAGGGATCTGTGCTCCCAAGAGCCTGTTGACATTGTAAACCAGAATCCAATCCATAAACCAAAAGCCCAGGCTTAGAATCACATTGTGGTGGAGCGGGCGTTTGGTGGAGTCCCTGATTCAAAATGTTTGACAAGGAAGCCTGACCATTTGTCTTCTGTTGGGTGTTTGGAGTCCAAGAGACCTGAGTTCAGAGTCCAGCATTCTCACTTCAGCCAGCCGTGGGAGTGTGGGATGTGACTCTGCCTCTGAACCACAGTTATGCCATCTGTGCTAGTGGCATTGTGAGGAGGGTGGCAGGTAACAAAGGTGAAGTTCCTGGCCCCGGTGGGCCTTCAAAGATGGCAGCTGCCACTGGGGTTGCACTCACTGCCTGCTCTGGGGAGTCCTGTGGAGTTTCTTAGCTGGCCCTGCCCATGGTGGAGAAAGAGGGACCCGCCCACTGCTGATTGGCCCCAGAGGAAATGAGAACACTGCGTGAAGCCAGGACGGCAGGTGTGGCGCTGGAGAGGCTGTGGGGATTGGCCTGGACACTGGTTCCTTTTCTGCTGTTACCTAGATACCTGCCAACTCCTTCTAGTTCCGGTTTGCTAGAGACAGGAAGCCAGGCCTCCTCCATGGGACCTGGAGGGGCGGGGCGGGCTGTAGGACCTGACCTTCCTTGGAGGTCAGGAGACAAGACCCGGGGTCTTAGGCCTTGGAACAGACATCCCCTCCGTCCATCTGGGCAGGAGCCAGGGGTAGGTGTGGCCAGCCTTGAGGGTAGGAGATCAGGACAGGCAGCTGGGAGAAGGTGTGGCCCCATAAACCAAGGCCCTGGGTGAGGGCCTTGCTTCTCTCTTCCCTCCTCTGAACACAGGTTGGGGGACTAGGAGCAAGGCCACAAGGAAGGATCACACTGGCAGGCCTCACAGCTTGGGCTTCCAGCGTTCAGGAAGTTGAACCCTTTAAGTGTGGCGTCATCTGGTAGTCATAGTGGCCTCTTACAGGCCAGGTTTTTGGGGTTTGGGGCTTCTGAGGAGTCAGACAATTGTGCCACTCACTGGCTTTGTTATTCGGAGCAAACATGTCTGACCTCTGCCTCTCCAAGCCAGCTTTATTCATCCCTGCGGGGAGAATCAGAATTCCAACTACAGGGGGTATTAGGGGGATTAACGGAGACCTTGTACATGCCACTAGAATGCCTAGCAGTGTGCCTGGTACTAATAAGTGGCAATAAACGCAGCCATTGCTTTTTAGATGTTTATTATCCTGAGGGCTAGGGATCAAGCTGTCAGCTCCCTGGACCCAGCAGGTTACCAGGGAGCTGAGAGCGAGCAAGTTGTGAACGGGGCAGGAATGAGGGTGTGGCATCTAGGGCCAGGCTGTCTGAGCTGTGGGGCTGTTGAGGGTCCCAGGAGGGGATGGAGGAGGTGGGGGTCAGCAGGTCCTACCCCTGCCCCTCTATCTATATCCTTCTTTTCTGGAGACTGGGGAGACCTAGTGCCCCCTGTTGGCTGCCAGGTGCCAGGGCAATGGAAGCTTACACTGGAGGGCTGATTTGGCTCCTTTGCTGCTGTTAAAAGCAGAACAGTGGGGGCCTGGAGCCTCTGGGGTCGGGCTGCTTGCCAGACTTCTGCAGAAACAGCCAACGGAGCAGTCTTGCCCCCTGCTCACTGAGCGGGTAGGGACCGCTGCACCAGCCTCCCTCCAGCCCCCACCTCCCTGCACACCTTACCCCATAAGCCTGGAGCCTCAGGAGGAACCTGGAGCCTGGGCTTCTGCTTCCACCTGGTCAGGAGGGCAGGGACTATTCTGTGTGCCCCTTCCAGTCGGGGGCTGAGAAAGCCTAAGCTCTTAGAAATCAAGTGAGGGCCTGACACTGCCAGAGCCCCTCCCTGTGACGTGGGGCCCCTCCCGCCCATTCTCTCCGCGTTGCCCTGCAGATTCAGAGTTCCAGGCAGGCACTTCTCACTCGCGGCTGCGCGGCCCTGTCAGGAGGGAACGCAGCACCAGGTGCCTGACTCCCAGAGGTAGGAGATCCCATGGGGCAGCCCCAGAGCCCGCCTATAGGGCACCTTCAGTCCTGGGTGGCCAGAAGAAGTCAGCTTTGGGAGCCGGCTCTTGGTTAGGCTGGTCCGCTTCCTGTCCTGAGGCTGGTCATTTCTCCCATGGGTGGGGCAGGTGCTAGAAGGCATTAACTCTTGAGGTGCAGGCAGGGAGGGCCCTGCCATGGGAGAGTCCCCGGGATCCCGGTTCTCACCTGCTCCCTGTGCCTTCTCTTTGCAGACGCCCTGCTGGCGGACTTGGAGTCCACCACCTCCCACATCTCCAAACGGCCTGTGTTCTTGTCGGAGGAGACCCCCTACTCATACCCAACTGGAAACCACACATACCAGGAGATTGCCGTGCCACCCCCCGTCCCCCCACCCCCGTCCAGCGAGGCCCTCAATGGCACAATCCTTGACCCTTTAGACCAGTGGCAGCCCAGTGGCTCCCGATTCATCCACCAGCAGGTGAGGCGGGGACAGGGACTGGAAAGGTGGAGGAGGCTGGGGGACAGAGGGAACTTACCTGGCAGGGACTTAGGGAACCAGGGGATGGAATGGAATTGGGGCAGTCGACCCTTCCCAACCAGACACTGCTTTTTCTACTCACCACGTGAGTGGGGCAGTGACCAAGTGGTTAATCACAGGTCTCCTGGCCTGACTGTGGAAATTCCCTGGTGAGGCTGGCTGTGGGCAGGGGCCTCCTGGGGGTGACTCGAGCTGCTCCTGGCCCCATTCCTTTTTCTCTCCTTGGGGTAGCCTCTGAGTGTTCTCCTTCTCATAGCCTCAGTCCTCATCACCTGTGTACGGCTCCAGTGCCAAAACTTACAGTGCCTCCAACCCTCAGGACAGCGTTGGCTCTCCGTGCTCCAGAGTGGGTGAGGAGGAGCACGTCTACAGGTACTGCCCCCGTCTGCCCAGGGCACCTTTCCTCCTGCTTAGAAATCTCAGGGACCTGGCCAGGGTGGGAGGCAGTGGAGGCCCAGGAGCAGGCATGGCGACTGGGCCTTGTGGGGTTCTTCTGGTTTAAGCTGCAGAAGGCCTCTCGATGGGCCCATCTGCCTCATCAGTGCCATCTCCATGCCGTGGACATTCTGGGCTGTCACAGCATCTCTGTGTACCTGAGGAACTGAAGCAAGACTTCCTTCCTCCCCTCTTCTTACTAGTCCCTTCCCTACCCTCTGTCCTCTTGTGGGGGAAGACTTCACATCTCCTCTGCCTTGTTCTCCTTGGGAATTTGGGAACTGCCAAGCCAGTACAAAGCCAGAGAGCATCTCTCACTGTCTTCTTTCCTTTGCCTCTCAAAGCTTCCCCAACAAGCAGAAATCAGCTGAGCCTTCACCCACCGTAATGAGCACGTCCCTGGGCAGCAACCTTTCTGAACTCGACCGCCTGCTGCTGGAACTGAATGCTGTGCAGCATAACCCACCAGGCTTCCCTGCAGGTAGGACCAGGTCCCTGGGGCAGGGTCTACCAGGGCCCAGGGCCTACCTGCTGACCTCTAGATCCCAGGAGGGCTCAAGGGCTGAGCAGCCTTTTTCTCTCCTCTCTGCAAGATGAGGCCAACTCAAGCCCCCCGCTTCCTGGGGCCCTGAGCTCCCACTATGGTGTCCCAGAGACTAACAGCCCCCTGGGAGGCAAAGCTGGGCCCCTGACGAAAGAGAAGCCTAAGCGGAATGGGGGCCGGGGCCTGGAGGACGTGCGGCCCAGCGTGGAGAGTCTCTTGGATGAACTGGAGAGCTCTGTGCCCAGCCCCGTGTGAGTACCCACTGGGCTCTCTCCAGGTGGGGAAGGGCTGGCCCAGCCTGCCCCGGGTCCAGTGTCTGTCCCCTCAGCCCTGGTATCACCCATTCACGCCAGTGTCTGCCGTTTGCCAGGCACTGGGGGGATAGTGGAGAGTCTCATGGACACCATCCCTGCCTTCAGCCAGTCACTATCAGTCAGAAAGGACAGATACTGTGCACGCCGAGGGCGCCTGAAGCTTAGCAGCTCTTAGCACAGGCTTTGGGGCCACACAGTAGGGTTTCACTTCTTGGCTCTGACTGTCAGCTCTCTAGCCTTAGTTTTCCCATCTGTAAAATGGGACAAAAGCTTATGGGATCACTGGAATAAGACCACCTACCTCAGTAAGGGTGAGAACCAGTAATCCATGTAAAGCACTTAGAATGGTTTCTGGTGTGCAGTGCGTGGCGCACATGGTGAGTGCCTAACACGCGAGTTCTTACCAGTGCCGTTGTGTTACTGCAGTAGCCTCACCTCCACGTCTGGTGTTGTGGAGGAAACACAGGGCTCTTGGGCTTGTTTCACAGGCCACCTTTCACTTGGGCTGGGGGCTAGAGGAGTCTTCCTGGCACTTCCTGGTGCCATTGAGCTGCCCTTTCTTCTGACCCAATGATGGGTCCCCAGGAGAGACTGGGAGCTGGTGGGCCTCCCTGGGCGTGGGGATGGTGAGACCCCAGTGTCCGAGCTGAGGGATTGATTTGATCCCTGGGAAGTGTGGGGCTGACTTTGGGCTCCCCACTGATGCCATCCCCACCTGCAGCCCTGCCATCACTGTGAACCAGGGCGAGATGAGCAGCCCGCAGCGCGTCACCTCCACCCAGCAGCAGACGCGCATCTCAGCCTCCTCTGCCACCAGGGAGCTGGACGAGCTGATGGCTTCGCTGTCGGATTTCAAGGTGCCCTGTGAACCCTCCATCTTCCCTGCCCTGCTGCCCCTCCCTCATCCTTCTCCTCCCTTACCTCAGTGTGGGTAGCTAGACCTTGGTACCTCAGTGTTTGGGTGCCTTGCCCCTGAGCCAGGGACCCTGTCATGCCCTGGCCTTGCTGTGATGCCAAGAGATAGGGGAGGGAGGGCCGGGTGAGCCTGCCTGAGGATTGCAGTAGCCAGTGAAGGCAGACAAGCTGGAGAAGTGCTCAGCTGGGACATTCCTTCCTCCCTGGGTGCTCCCAGCCACTCAGGTCAAGGGGATCAGGAGGCTGGGACGCTGGGACAAAGAACCTTGTGTTGATGGCTGCTCTTGGTGGGGGAGGGCATTCTGTGCTGGGCCATGTGGGACTTGGGAGCCTGTGCCTGGGAGGTCATTTGCCCTGGAGCCCCATCTCCCACGCTAGCTGTCCTCAACACATCCTCTTTCTTTCTGCCTCTGCTCCTGAATCCACAAGCCTCCCTCGCTACCCTTCTCCCATCCTTCCCTCTCGCCCTCCAGGGCCTCTGAGTTCCCACGAGCATGTCTGTGGGAAACCATGGGGCCAGCCTTGCACAAGGTACCTGCCCTTCCCCTCCCTTGCTGGGTCTCCCCAGTCCTGCCAGGCCTGGGATGTTTAATTTAGAGGATACAGTGTTTCCATGGGGATTGATACTGACAGAACTCACCAGCAGTTGCTGACTTCACACTTCCACGTGGGTCAGCTGGAGACCTTTGGGGCATGACCTAGGGAATATGAGAGGGGAGTGAGCGGTCCGTGCACCCTTGGCCTTGATGGTGCCTCCTAGCCTCCCTCCAGTTGAGGTTACATGGTGGGAGATGGGAGTGTGGCTGGGGTGGAAGGTTGAGCCTGGCCCTGTGACCCTTGCGTGCTGTAGTTCTAGCTCCAGGCCAGTGGTTCTGAGCCGCCGTAGTCAGAAGCAAGGAAGTTGGATTCAGGGCCTGGCCTGAGGGAGCTGTGCCCCGGTGCTTGTAAGACTGCCGTTTTCTCAGACAGCCTGTGTCCTGATGCCAGAAGCAGCAGTGGTTTTAGTCAGATCCCTGGAGCAAGGACTTGGAAGACGTAGAGGACTCGGGGTGGAGGAAAGCTGGGATTGTCCGGAGGGACATGGCCCAGCTGGGCCAGCATCCGAGGCGGGCTTAGCAGCCCCCCAGGGCTGGCTCTTCCTCCATTTGTGCCTGGGGCTGTCTTCCCTAGCCACCTGGCTCCCCATTTGTCCACCTCACCATGGTCTTTTCTTTCTCATACCCTCCCGGGGTGGCCCCACAGGCATGACTCGGTGGCTGCTTTCTCTTGCTTGGGTTTGATAAGGGCTAAGCATGCGAAGCCCAGGGAAGCCTTTTTGGGATCTGGGTCTCTTTCAAGGGTCAGTCCTGTGCGTCAGCTTTGCAGCCACCTTGGTTAGCCCTAAGGCCGAGCCCACCGCCTGCAGGACACAGCCATCCTCACTCCCCTCATCTCTCTCTCTCTCTCTCTCTCTTCTCCCCTCTGCCTTTCTCTCTCCTCCTCCAGACCAGCTCCTCCACTGTGGCTCTGAGTGCCCCGGGGCTGCTGCCCAGCTCTGCTCCATCCTCATACTGCTCCCTTCCTCCTTCTCCTCCTCCCATACCATCTGTATTCCTGCCACCCACCACTAAACCCTCCCCTCGAGGCCAGGGCCGCACTCCAGAGTTCCCTTGTACTGAGCAGAGTGGACGAGGCCTTCTACCTCCTGTGGCCCCCAGCTGGCTTGATTTGGCTGGTCTTGGGGTGATGCCTGATACCCTCAACTCAAGGTCTCCCTCTGTGGAGGGTTCTTTGTGGGCAGTGGGCACAGAGAGCCAGGGTCGAGATTGGAGGCACCTGCTGACCCTCACACGTGAGCTCTCTGGGGCTCCCCGCTGCCACACTGTACCCTATGCTGGGAGCATAGGTCCCCAAGAGCCTGGGGAGCCCCAGGGGCCACCAGCCAGCCCTTCGTGCCCAGAGGAGGCCTTGGCTGCCACAAGGGAGCAGCCATGGGCTTCAGAGGTATTCAGGCCTGAGAGAATGCCGCCCTCTGGAGCTGCTCGAAGCTTCCAAGAAGTAATAGAGCCAGCTATAATGGCAGTGGACCGGCAGGCTGTCTTCCCAGATACCTGGACTCTCACGGAGGAACACGGCCTACAGCAGGAGAGGCCAAGGCCAGAGCCAGGGAGGCTGGGAAGCAGCTCCCCTGCCTCAGTTACCATGGAGCAGCTAGGTGCAAAGATGACTGAGAGGGGAAGCGTGGCCAGGCCAACCCAGGGACCTGAAACCCCAAGGAGCCCAGAGGGCACCACCGAAGCTGCCACCCAGGCCGGGAAGGAACAGCCAGAGCTTCCATGTGCCATGGCCACGAGCACACCCAGCATCACGGAGAGGATTTCCACCTCTGGCCAGGCAGGCGCCAGCTCGCATGGCTGCTGGGCATGGCCCTTGGCGGGTCTGAGTGTGGGCCGCTCCTCGCTAACTGCATGCAGCCTCCCGCTCTGCACGTGTCTGCTTGGGCAGAAAATTTGAGACACTGTGACCAGACCTGACAGTCAGCACTCGGCAGTGGGCTCTGTGGACCCGGCATTTCTCATAGCGTCAACACACCTCTTGCTTTGTTAAGGCTTTTTCCTTTCAGATGAGCTAGCCTTGACATTCTGATGTGGTGAAATGGTTAGAAGCATGGACTTTGGAACCAGATAGACCTAGATCCAAACCACATCTCTAACACTTGCTACCTCTGTGACCTTGGGCAACCCCCTCCCTCAGCCTCAGTTTTCTCATCTGTAAAGTGGGGAGTAAATAGGCCATTTCCATCAAGATTGTCCAGAGACCTAAATGAGATAATTCCTGGAAAGTATTTAGAACACAGCATGTGGTCCCTCAATAGGCCATGGCTGACAGTAGTTTTATTACTTGCTTTTAACTTAATTAAAACTTTATGCCGGGCCGGGCGTGGTGGCTCACGCCTGTAATCCCAGAACTTTGGGAAGCCGAGGCAGGTGGATCACCTGAGGTCGGGAGTTCGAGACCAGCCTGACCAACATGGAGAAACCCTGTCTCTACTAAAAATACAAAAAAATTAGCTGGGCATGGTGGCACATGCCTGTAATCCCAGCTACTCGGGAGGCTGAGGCAGGAGAATCGCTTAAACTCGGATGATGGAGGTTGCGGTGAGCCAAGATTGCGCCATTGCACTCCAGCCTGGGCAACAAGAGCAAAACTCGGTCTCAAAAAACAAAAAAAGAGAAAAAGAAAAAACTTTATGCCCCACCCAGGCACAGTGGCTTATGCCTGTAATCTCAGAACTTTGGGAGGCTGAGGCAAGAGGATCGCTTGAGCCCAGGAGTTTGAGACAAGCCTAGGCAACACAGCGAAACCCTGTCTCTACAAAAAAAATTAAAAATTAGCTGGGTGTGGTGGCTCATGCCTATAGTCCCAGCTGCGGGGAAGGCTAAAACAGGAGGATCACTTGAGCCCAGGAGTTTGGGGCTGCAGTGAGTTGTGATCGCACCACTGCACTCAGCCTGAGCAACAGAGCAAGACACTGTCTCAAAAAAAAACCAAAAATAAAATAACCCAAATCCCCCAAGCTTTATGCCTCTTTGGAAAACAAAACGAAATAATCAAAACCCCTCAAAACACTACCAACAAGTATAATAGCGTAATATAAGTGTAATATTAGCATAATAATATAAATAAGAAAAAAAAAACTAGTTAAAAAAGTTCCTGGCCAGCTGAGCCACGGCGGCTCACTCCTGTAATCCCAGCACTTTGGGAGGCCAAGGCAGGTGGATCACGAGGTTAGGAGTTTCAGACCACCCTAACCAACATGGTGAAACCCCGTCTCTACTAAAAAAAGAAAATATTAGCCAGGCGTGGTGGTATGTGCCTTTAATCCCAGCTACTCAGGAGGCTGAGGCAGGAGAATCTCTTAAACCCAGGAGGCGGAGGTTGCAGTGAGCCCAGATCGTGCCGCTGCACTCCAGCCTGGGCAACACAGTGAGACTCCGTACCCCCAAAAAAAGTTCTTGGAAGGAAAGACTTTTTCTATTATCAATTAAAAAGAAAGAAAGAAAGAAAAAGCCGTATGCCTTGTCAAGGGCATGCACTTACATCCTCTGGAATAATTCTTGCGCAAACCCTGTGTGGTAAGCTAAGAAAATCCTGTGGTTCCATTTTAAGGAAGGGGAAGCTGAGGCCCACGGCACTTAAGTGTCTTGCCCAAGGTCAGTGGCCAACTTGGAGGTAAATGCTGGCTCAGAGGTCTCCCTGGCAGCCTGTGCTCCTGGAGCCCGTCCGATCTGCCCCCCACGTGCCTCCACCCACCTCTGCTTGGCTCTTTGATGGTTTTCTTCTGTGCTGCCTCTCCTGAGGCATCTGAGTGTGGCCTGAGCAGTGTGTGCAAGCTCGGAGTGGGACGGTGACAGCCTCCCCCCCCCCCCCAGATCCGATCTGTGATCAGGAGGAGCCGGGAGACGGGCCACGCACACCCCATGTCCCGGGAGCCCTCCCCTCGCCGCCGGCTGGACCCTGCCACCCTGAGCAGGACCCCATCCCAGGAGCAGCTCATCGCGGAGCTGCAGGGGCGGCTGGGCATCCAGCCTGAGGCAGAGGAGCCGGCGGAGGCAGCAGGGCCCTCTGCCCAGGACTGGCTGACCGAGGGCATCGTCATCACCGTGCAGCCACGTGGGAAGCGGGCCGGGGGGCAACTTGTAGAGAAGGTGGCAAGAAGATGCCTAGGGCTGGGGCTGGGCGAGAGCCAAGCACCTGGGGTCCAGGTTCTTCTGGCCTCAGTGCTGGCTGGAGGGGAGATCTGGGGAGGGTGGGAGTTTCTTGCCTCCTGTGACCTTGGAAGACTGGCCCCACTCTTGGTGCAGAGTGGGAAGGCCCAGGGGAAGCCTGGGGAGGTCCCCCCACCCCCGTGGGCTGAGCTGGCGATTTCTTCCTCATCGCTGTCCCTCCTTTCTTTTCCCCAGGTTGTCTTCCCTCCTGGCTCTCCCATTCCCCTGAGAAGAACCATCTCTGTCCTGGCTTCTCCTTCTGTCCCTTTGCTCCAGCATCACACAGACGCCGCGGCCAGCAGCTCTTCTCCCCTGCCCAGCCTGCCCACTTCCTCCCCTCTGGGGCCCTCAGCTTACACCTGTGGTTCTTCTGAGGTCCAGAGTGCAGGGGAAGAGCCCCATGATGAGGGGGTGCAGGGCCCCACCCTTTCCACTCCTGCATCCCACACCCTGAGGTCCGTGGGCTGCCAGACCGATGAGGACCCGCTCTTCCCCCCGATGCAGGCAGGCCTTAAAGGAGCCCCTCCCTTTCTGTCCCCTGTCCTAATGCCTGAGCCTCCCCCACTCTGCACACACACATATACACACTCAGATACCCTCCATCCTTCCATCCACCAGCCCCAGCACAGTAACCACAGTCCTGCCTTAAACCTTGACCCTGGTATTCCCCTACTTGGAAGGTCTGCCGCCCTCTTGCTTTCCTGTGGGTTCGCCTGTGTCTGCTCCTTCCTCGACTGGTCCTTGGTACTGCCCTGGGCTCACATCGAGGAAGGAAGCCACTCCAGAAGGAGACCAGAAACCTATCTCCTCCCTTCCAGCCCCCAGGCCCAGTGCCCGGTGAGGCCTCCTCACTGAGTCTGGCCACCTCCCCTTGCCATGTCCTCTGCCTTTGGTCGACTCCCCTCCCTGTCCTCCTTCCTTTCTCCCTGGGCCTCTCTCTCAGGGCTCTTTTTCTCCAGATTTTTTTCCCCAATTTTGGTCCTGCCAGTGGGGGAGAAACCCTCAGATCTCATCCTAGATTCCCTTTTAGTCCAGTGACAAGGTCCCGTATTCGTTCTTTAATTTTTAAAAAAGATTTCTTATCCTCATCTCTTCCCCTATCTAAGATCCAGGGCCTGGAGCAAAGAGCGGATGGGGAGCGGTGCTGGGCGGCTGGCTGGCCTCGGGACAGCGGGCGGAGCAGCCCCGGAGGGCAGGACGAGGGAGGGGTCAGTGCCAAGGCTGGGCTGGGTGTCCTGCGTGTCGTGCTCTCCCTGGGCTTGGCCGTGCCTGCTGGGTGCCCTGAGCCTTTCTGACCCCAGTGGGCCCTTCCGACCATGAGTCCTGCTGATGTCACTCCCACTTTAGGGCTCCTGGCCCCTGGAGGAGGTTGTACTTCTTGTCTCCATCAGCTCATCTGTTCAGGAGGGAGAAAAGTACCCCCATCCTTGTGCTGCCAGACACCGTACCCCGAGCCTCAAGACTCTTGACCAGCCCCTCCCTGTCTCCACAGTTCATGGCCCAGGGGAAGACAGGGAGCAGCTCGCCCCCTGGGGGGCCCCCGAAACCCGGGAGCCAGCTAGACAGCATGCTGGGGAGCCTGCAGTCCGACCTCAACAAGCTGGGGGTTGCCACGGTCGCCAAAGGAGTCTGCGGGGCCTGCAAGAAGCCCATCGCGGGGCAGGTGATGAGGGGGAGTGGGTGGGGTGTGGCCAGTGGACCCCTGCAGGGGTGGGGGTGCTCCGGGGCTGGCCTCGGCCCTGGACAACATTCATCTCCTCCTCAGGTTGTGACCGCCATGGGGAAGACGTGGCACCCCGAGCACTTCGTCTGCACCCACTGCCAGGAGGAGATCGGATCCCGGAACTTCTTCGAGCGGGATGGGCAGCCCTACTGTGAAAAGGACTACCACAACCTCTTCTCCCCGCGCTGCTACTACTGCAACGGCCCCATCCTGGATGTGAGTTCCTTATCGACTCATTCCAGCTTCACTGCAGCCCTCTGAGGGTTCAGGGGGTGTCATGGGAGACTCTCAGGGCTAGGGAACAGTGCGGCTGGACTCACACCCACACCTGAACCACAGCCTGTCCTGATGTGCATCAGGCAGCCCCACCTCCCCTCACTTCCCATCTCGCTTCCCTTCTCTGGAGACTCCCGGAAGGTCCCAGGACTCAGGAGCCCTGAGGACAGAAATGGAGCTGGATGCCAGAGGCCTCACTCTCCCACTCCGTGAACTTAGGAAATGCCTGGCCTCTCTGAGCCTATGTTTCTTCACTTATAAAATGGGAGTCACAGTAGAACTTGTGCCCTCTGCTTGGGGTGAGGATTAGAGAGGGTGTGTGTCTGGCTCGTCCCATCCTCAGTAACTCTGAATTCTTAGATTCGTTCACAGCACAGTTAGGAGAGACCCCCCGGCCGGGCGCGGTGGCTCAAGCCTGTAATCCCAGCGCTTTGGGAGGCCGAGACGGGCGGATCACGAGGTCAGAAGATCGAGACCATCTTGGCTAACATGGTGAAACCCCGTCTCTACTAAAAAAAATACAAAAAACGGCCGGGCGCGGTGGCTCAAGCCTGTAATCCCAGCACTTTGGGAGGCCGAGACGGGCGGATCACGAGGTCAGGAGATCGAGACCATCCTGGCTAATATGGTGAAACCCCGTCTCTACTAAAAAATACAAAAAACTAGCCGGGCGACGAGGCAGGCGCCTGTAGTCCCAGCTACTGGGGAGGCTGAGACAGGAGAATGGCGTGAACCCGGGAGGCGGAGCTTGCAGTGAGCTGAGAGCTGGCCACTGCACTCCAGCCTGGGCGGCAGAGCAAGACTCCGTCTCAAAAAAAAAAAAAAAAAAAATACAAAAAACTAGCCGGGTGAGGTGGCGGGCGCCTGTAGTCCCAGCTACTCGGGAGGCTGAGGCAGGAGAATGGCGTAAACCCGGGAGGCGGAGCTTGCAGTGAGCTGAGATCCGGCCACTGCACTCCAGCCCGGGCGACAGAGCGAGACTCCGTCTCAAAAAAAAAAAAAAAAAAAAAAAAAAGGAGAGACCCCCATGTTGGGAGTGTTTCGCTCTGTCTGTGGCTATGAGCTACGGGTGGAAGGCAGCCTTGCTGGGCATCTCAGTTGTGAGATCTGCCCAGTGGGGTGGAGCTCAGTCTTGATCCCACACTTGGCTTTCACAGAAAGTGGTGACAGCCCTTGACCGGACGTGGCACCCTGAACACTTCTTCTGTGCCCAGTGTGGAGCCTTCTTCGGTCCTGAAGGTACGGGCTGGACCAGCGGACTGACTCGCCACCTCTCAGGAGGGCCGGGGAGGTGGGGGTGGGAGACGCTGCTGAGGTTGGAGTCAGAGTGGCTCCACTTCTGGAGCCGGAATGAACTGTGCCTCCAAAACCCCCACTCCCCAGGGTTCCACGAGAAGGACGGCAAGGCCTACTGCCGCAAGGACTACTTCGACATGTTCGCACCCAAGTGTGGCGGCTGCGCCCGGGCCATCCTGGAGAACTATATCTCGGCCCTTAACACGCTGTGGCATCCTGAGTGCTTTGTGTGCCGGGTAAGGAGCCCCTGAACGCATCTGGAGGGGCTAGGAGCAGGCAGTGGGGAGAGAGGGGTCTTGCTCATTGTGCTCTCTGGACCCAACTCAGAGGCCTCCTTTTGGGTTATTAATGGGGGGAGCAGGCAGGGGGTCTCCTTTCTCCAGTCCAGGGCCAGGGTTTGTACTGAGGCTGGGACAAACCAGGAGCAAGGTAGACATGTCCCCCAGTCCAGCCCTGTGCAGCAGCCCTGGGCCACTCCTATTTGGGAGGTGAGTATGTGAGAATTAAATGAGATAATGCAAGTATTTAGCAGACTCGACAGAAGTGGGCCGTGGTTTCCAAAACCACTGCATTCTGGGGGCCCCACAGAGGTTACTAGGGATTCAACAAGGGCTCTGTGACCAAATGAGTTTGGGAAACACTGTCCCTGCAGGACTTCTCAGAGCCTTGTCTTGTCTTTCTTTTTTTTTTTTTTTTTTTTGTAGACGGAGTCTCACTCTGTTGCCCAGACTGGAGCGCAGTGGCGCGATCTTGGCTCACTGCAACCTCCACCTCCTGGGTTCCAGTGATTCTCCCACCTCAGGCTCCCAAGTAGCTGGGATTACAGGCATGCGCCACCATGCCTGGCTAATTTTTTGTATTTTCAGTAGAGATGGGGTTTCACCATGTTGGCCAGGCTGGTCTTGAACTCTTGACCTCAGGTGATCCGCGCCCCCCCCTTGGCCTCCCAAAGTGCTGGGATTACAGGTGTGAGCCACCGTGCCCGGCCCCTCTCAGAGCCTTTTCTACCTATATGTGATGTGAACCTCCAATGAGAATCTAGGATGCAGAGTTTGACCACACACCAGTGTCACACCTGTGTTTCTGGGAACACTGTTGCAGCCACCTGGCTAAGTGCTCAGGAGTCAGACCTGTGTATGAATCCAGGCTGTGAACTCAGTAGCCGCATGATCCTGGGCAAGTCACTTCACCTGTGTGCTTCAGTTGCCTCCCCTGTTGGAAGAATTAAAGAATCCCAGCGCAGGCCAGGCGCGGGGGCTCAAGCCTGTAATCCCAGCACTTTGGGAGGCCGAGGCGGGCGGATCACGAGGTCAGGAGATCGAGACCATCCTGGCTAACACGGTGAAACCCCGTCTCTACTAAAAAAATACAAAAAACTAGCCGGGCGAGGTGGCGGGCGCCTGTAGTCCCAGCTGCTCCGGAGGCTGAGGCAGGAGAATGGCGTAAACCCGGGAGGCTGAGGTTGCAGTGAGCTGAGATCCGGCCACTGCACCTCAGCCCGGGCGACAGAGCGAGACTCCAAAAAAAAAAAAAAAAAAAAAAAAAAAAAGAATCCCAGCGCTGCAGGAGGCGAGGTGGGAGGATTGCTGGAGGCTGCATTTCACCAGCATGGCAATATAGTGAAACCCCCATTTCTACAAAAAAAATTTTTTTAATAAAAATAAAAAATAAGTGTTTAGGACAGCATGGCACATAGAAAATGCCTAGCGAGTAGGAGTCCCTCCGAGTGTGCCCATCTGGGCCCCATCATACTGGGTGCTGCTCTAGCCCTTGGGACAGCCCCCTGAGCCCCTCTCTCCACCTGGCAGGAATGCTTCACGCCATTCGTCAACGGCAGCTTCTTCGAGCATGACGGGCAGCCCTACTGTGAGGTGCACTACCACGAGCGGCGCGGCTCACTGTGCTCCGGCTGCCAGAAGCCCATCACTGGCCGCTGCATCACCGCCATGGCCAAGAAGTTCCACCCCGAGCACTTCGTCTGTGCCTTCTGCCTCAAGCAGCTCAACAAGGGCACCTTCAAGGAGCAGAACGACAAGCCTTACTGTCAGAACTGCTTCCTCAAGCTCTTCTGCTAGGCGCCCTGCCCCTGTCTCTGCCCCCCTTCCCCAGCCAGCATCCCCAACGGCTACTGTGACCCCGATACTTCGCCCGGGGGTGAAGGGGTAAACCCACTGAAACTGGAACCCTTGTTCTCGGCTGGTGCAGGAGGGACAGGGCTGTGAGGGGTCCCCCTGCTTGTCTTCACCCCTGCCGAAGCCTCTGGACCCCCTCCTCCCTCCTGCAGCTCTCCCCAGGCTGCCGACTCCATCCTCCCCAGGGGTAGAGGCTGGGGGCCCACCCCAGCCCACGTACGTCCCCATGAACTGGCCTGGCCAGCACCCCACACTGGAGCCATCTCTTCCTCATATTTCTGCAGTGCAGCTGGAGGGCCGGGAAGGGCAGGCAGGGTCTTTTGGGGTCTCTTTTTACCCTTATTTCCCCCCTGACCTAATTGTCTTTGTTCTGTGATTATTGGGGGACACCCGGCTCCCTCCAGACAATGCCAGCATAAATCCATCCATCCAAAGGCAGAGAAGCCAAGGGGCATGGAAGGTTCTCTGTGCTCCTCCTACCCTTCCAGTGCCCTAGGCCTGGCAACTGCCCCTGCCTTTACCCGCCCTCCCCTTTTATACCCGCTCTGGTTCTACTGAGAAAAGCCTCTCCAGCAATAATGTTTTCTAGTCACTTTCTCCGTCTCCGGGACGGCGTGCCTGGACACTGTACCGACTTTGATAGATTTCTACACTGAGGTTTGAATTCATATCGCCTGAGTTGCTTTTACTTCTCTATACAAAATGATTTTGAAGAGATTTTAAAGATGTTCCCTTTTGTATTCTCTTCTTTGTCCACCGCCACTGGGCCTGTCACTGATGGTGGCTCTGGTGTGGAGTTTGCTTTGTACTGAGGGTTGGGGTGGGAAAGCAATTTGTATTTTATTTTTTCTTAGCACGAGCAGGTGAACTGGGAGTACCCCTGTGACTCCCCCTCTTTCACTTCATAGCTCACCAGGACTGTTTTATAAACTGCTGTATTTGGAAACCCCTTCTTTACTTCCCAGGCCAGCAAGCTCTTCACTGAAACTGGTTGAAGGGTGTCACACCCTTTTGGGCCTAGAATTCTGAACCTCATCTGTTCTGTTTCTGCGGGAGGAGAAGGGGAAAGTATGTTTTGGGGGGCTGCTTCCTGTCTAAGCCCTCAGGAGCCTCTGCTCCCCTGTGAACCCACTGAACCTTCTGAGCCCCCACCGCTTCTGTGGGGCTCTCTCTTCTGCCTTCTCAGGAAAGCTGGTGTCTGATTTTGGCCATCAGGACTCTGACGTCTCTTTGGTCTTGTTGATTTCCTCTGGGCATATCCCTTCCCCAGATCTGCTCCTCCCCTTTCACAGGTGGGATCGGCACTCAGGGGGTCTGGAAAGAAGGTCATAAAGGAGCATGATAGGATTTGGGTCAGAGGGACAGTCTCCTCTGGGGAAAGCCCCAGAGCTCTTTACCGAGGATGAAAGAGGAGCCAGGCCTTGGGCTCCTGATCAAGAGAAAGGGGCCCCACCGGGATCTAATGGTGAGAGTCCAAACCACTCCACTGGCCTCCTGGCAGAAGCCGTGTGTGCTGGGGTCTCCGAAGAGGGTCTCTCCTTTGTTTGTGGGGGAAGGTCAGCCTGGCCCCTCCAGAGGTCTGATGTCTCCACTTCCACCCACAGGCCTTACCGCTCTGTTTACAGTGACTCCCCCCAGACCCTCCCCAAGAGGGACTGGGGTTTCTGGGGTCTACTCTCTGAGTCAATGGTTATTTGAAAATTTGATTTTGATTTTATTTTTTCTCTGTAAACTTCTAACCTGGCTTTTCCCATTTCAATTCCTGTGATTTATGCCAATAAAGTTTGCCCGTGATTTTCACCTGTGCTAGTGCCGTTTCTTGCTGGTCTGAGATAACCTCGTGGTCCCAGCAGAGAGCAAACCCACCCCAGATGCAGCTGGGTCACCAGACGGAGGGTAAATTCTGGATGTTTCCTTTCTTGAGGTCAAAATCCCTGGGGCTGGGGTCCGTGGTCCTTGCCTGTGGTCACAGGTCCTCCCCGTGGGCTTTGCTCTTGCCTGGGCAGTTGGTGAGGACAGGCTGGGAACAGCGGGATGGGGCCCTCATGGGGCAGGGCCTGCCCAGGGTGTGATCACCTGCGTTTACCAAGGGCATCCTCACAGGGGCCTGTGGGTGGCTTTCCACTCATTCAGAGGTGGGGAAAGAGGCTCCAAGACAAGAACCTACGTGTACAAGGCAGTCTGAGTGAGGGCAGAACCATGATGCAGACCCAGGGCTTGCCTCTGCCTGTGTTCCTGCACTGAACCAGACGTGGCCGTGCCTGAGCCCACACAACTTGGGTTAGTCCCTTCCCTGCCAAAGGCAGCTACTTAGAGTTGAGAATGGGTCTCTACTGCCTCCTCGTGGTCGTGTCCGGATTTGCATGCCTCCTCTTTGCTCCTGGTCAGATCCAGAGCTCCAGTCCTAGGCCCTAGAGCAGGGGTGTCCAATCTCTTTTTTTTTTTTTTTTTTTTTTTGAGATAGAGTCTCCCTCTGCCCAGGCTGGAGTACAGTGGCATGATCTCGGTTCACTGCAACCTCCACTTCCCAGGTTCAAGCGATTCTCCTGCCTCAGCCTCCTGAGTAGCTGGGATTACAGGCACCCGCCACCACACCCTGCTAATTTTTGTATTTTTAGTAAAGCCAGGGTTTCACCATGTTCGCCAGCCTGGTCTTGAACTCCTGATCTCAAGTGATCTGCCTCGGCCTCCCAAAATGCTGGGATTACAGGCTTGAGCCACCACTCCTGGCATTTTTTTTTTTTTTTTGAGATGGAGTCTCACTCTGTCATCCAAGCTAGAGTGTAGTGGCACGATCTCGGTTCACTGCAGCCTCTGCCTCCTGGGTTCAAGTAATTATCATGCCTCAGCCTCCCAAGTACCTAGGATTACAGGTGTCCGTCACCACACCCAGGTAATTTTTGTATTTTTAGTAGGGACGAAATTTCACCATGTTGGCCAGGCTGGTCTCGAACTCCTGGCCTCAAGTGATCTGCCTGCCTCGACCTCCCAAAGTACTGGGATTACAGGCGTGGGCTACTGCGCCTGAGTGTCCAATTTTTTGGCTTCCTGGGGCCATGTTGGAAAAAGAATTGTCTTGGGCCACACATAAAATACACTAATGATAGCTGATGAACTTTAAAAAAATAGGCCGGGCGCGGTGGCTCAAGCCTGTAATCCCAGCACTTTGGGAGGCCGAGACGGGCGGATCACGAGGTCAGGAGTTCGAGACCATCCTGGCTAACATGGTGAAACCCCGTCTCTACTAAAAAATACAAAAAAACTAGCCGGGCGAGGTGGCTGGCGCCTGTAGTCCCAGCTACTCGGGAGGCTGAGGCAGGAGAATGGCGTAAACCCGGGAGGCGGAGCTTGCAGTGAGCTGAGATCTGGCCACTGCACTCCGGCTCGGGCGACAGAGCGAGACTCCGTCTCAAAAAAAAAAAAAAAAAAAAAAAAAATCACAAATATCATCATGTTTTAAGAAAGTTTACAAATTTGCATTAGGCCAAATTCAAAGCTGTCCTGGGCCGCATGTGGCCCACAGGCCATGGATTGGACAAGCTTGCCCTAGAGCTTCCTGGCAGCTTTGTTTCACCTTGAGCTGTGTCTTCACAGCTTCTCCATTGTTCGGAACGGTTCTCCAAAAGTAGCATGTTGAATTCTAGTCTAAACCCTTCCCATGCTATAGTGAGCTCAGAAGTGAAAATTACCTTCAACGCTCACCCAAAGAGAATGACGGGGCCAGGCTCTGCGGCTCATGCCTGTAATCCTAGCATTTTGGGAGGCCAAGGTGGGAGGATCACTTGAGCCCAGGAGTTCAAGAGAATAACTTGGTTTATTCTTCCAGCCCATGTTGGATTTATTTTATTTCTAGAAATGGGTATGGTATATTTCTTTTCTTTTCTTTTCTTTTTTTTTGAGATGCAGTCTTACTTTGTCACCCAGGTTGGAGTGCAGTGGCACGATCTTGGCTCACTGCAACCTCCGTCCCCCAGATTCAAGCGATTCTCCTGCCTCAGATTCCTGAGTAGCTGGGATTACGGGCACCCGCCACCACGCCAGGCTAATTTTTGTACTTTATTAGTAGAGATGGAGTTTCTCCATGTTGGCCAGGCTGGTCTCAAACTCCTGACCTCAAGTAATCCACCCACTTCGACCTCCCAAAGTGCTGGGATTACAGGCGTGAGCCGCCATGCCCAGCTGGGTATGGTATCTTTCATTGTAATTTGCTTTTCACTTTGCTTTGTGGATATTTTCCCATGCCAATAAATATAGATCTGTACCATTTTCTAATGGCTTCATAGTATTCCATTATATTGATGTGCTACAATTAGAGATGATATTTATATCGTCAGAGCCAGGAGGTCCTTGGAAATGTACCTTGTGCATATGTATATACTTGGAAAAGTGCATTCAGAGGGAGGCAGACTCAGGCTTTGGAAGGGACTGTATAGTGCAGTGAGGCCCAGGGGCTTTGAACTTCCTCCTAGATTTCAGTTCTGAAGCCATCACTTAATGGCTGAGAGAGTTGGGCAAATTATTTAACCTTCCTGTGAGTATTCTCATCGATAAAATGGGAGTACTGACAGTACTGTATCTCCTCAGAGGATTGTTGCAAAGATTAGCTTCAGAAATGTGCACAGAGTACTTAGGACAAAAGGAAGTGTGCAGTAATACATTGCCATTAAAAAGAGATCTCGGGGCCGGGCGCGGTGGCTCAAGCCTGTAATCCCAGAACTTTGGGAGGCTGAGGCGGGCGGATCACGAGGTCAGGAGATCGAGACCATCCTGGCTAACACGGTGAAACCCCGTCTCTACTAAAAAAATACAAAAAACTAGCCGGGCGAGGTGGCGGGCGCCTGTAGTCCCAGCTACTCAGGAGGCTGAGGCAGGAGAATGGCGTAAACCCGGGAGGCGGAGTTTGCAGTGAGCTGAGATCTGGCCACTGCACTCCAGCCTGGGTGACAGAGCGAGACTCCTTCTCAAAAAAAAAAAAAAAAAAAAAGAGATCTCGGGTGTCCACGAGTTGCCGAATGGAGCTGAGCATCTTGATGAAACCAGGGATCTCAGGGTGAAGACTGAAGCCCTAGACTATGGCGGAAGTTGGGCACCTGAATTACATGTGGAAATATGCCAACTGAACATTGGACCACCACGGCCTGCCCGTGACTCAGCGCCTAGTGCCAACAGAACACCTTTCAGGATCCACAGCAATGCAGACAACAGAACCCACGCAGGCTTCCGTTCTCAAGAGGCCATCCAAACATAACCGCTGGCCGGGCATGGTGGCTCATGCCTGTAACCCCAACACTTTGGGAGGCCGAGGCAGACAGATCACTTGAGGCCAGGAGTTCAAGACTAGCCTGGCAAACATGGTGAAACCCCGTCTCTACTAAAAATACAAAAAATTAGCTGGGTGTGGTGGTGGGTGCCTGTAATCCCAGCTACTCTGGAGACTGAGGCAGAAGAATTGCTTGATCCCAGGAGGTGGAGGTTGCAGTGAGCTGAGATTGCGCCATTGCACTCCAGCCTGGGTGACAGAGCAAGGCTCTGTCTCAAAAAATAAAGACATAAATGAAATGAAATGAAATAAAAAATAACTGCTGACGAGACAATTTACATTTCCTTCCCCTCACTACACTCCCTGATTGTTCTGGATCAGTGTGTCTCACACCTTTGGATCTTACATGCTACTTGGGAAAGTTCTATGGAGAAGGCAAAGATTTTGAAGGCGCAGGAGACTATCACAGATACTCACAATGATCATAGATAGTACTATCATGGTACCATAGATACTCAAAGTGATCATAGATAGCAGTATCATAGTACCATAGATACTCACAATGGTATCTACCTAAAGGATTTGAAAGCTTTGCATCAACCAAAGGAAAAGCACCAGTGAGAGTGAAGATACAGTTCCAGACAGGTGCTGCTTCTTATTGTAAAGGTGTCCAGGTCTTGTGCCTATGATGTGTTCAGATCAGTGACGGAAACGATGAAGACAGACAGACTGGAAGGAAGAACACGACAGTTTAGTAGTACTAAGTATGGTCCGTTAGATCGGGGTCCCTAACCCTCAGGCCAAGGACCGGTACTGGTCTGTGACCTGTTAGGAACTGGGCTGCACACCAGGAGGCGAGCAGCAGGCGAGCGAGTGAGCTCTTCATCCTGTCCGATCAGCAGCAGCATTAGATTCCCACAGGAGTGTGAACCGTATTGCAAACTGCACACGAGGGATCTAGGTAGTGCACTCCTTACGAGAATCTAATGCCTGATGATCTGAGGTAGAAGTTTCATCCCCAGATCACTTTCCCCCGACCCCTGGTGTCTGTGGAAAAATCGTCTTCCACAGAACTGGTCCCTGGTGCCAAAAAGTTTGGGGACTGCTGAGTTAGATCATAACACTTAATCCTGATAATGACTCTGTAAGGCAAGGTTTGTTCACCCTAATAAACGGCAGAAATATGGGTCAAATCTAGGTTCAAAGTTGATGCTCATTGTATGATACATACTGCCTTTGATAACAGGTATCCTAATCAGTACCTTCCTGGAGAGTTTTGTTGCTATACGACTTTCTGTAGTTACTTTCTTTTCTTTTTTCTTTCTTTCTTTCTTTTTTATGGTTACAGAGTCTCATTCTAAATAGTCGATATTTTAAGCTTTGGGGATCATACAGTCTCTGTTGCAACCACTCACTTGTGACAACCACAGACAATGTGTAAATGAATAGGTGAGCAAGGCTATGTTCCAATACAACTTTATGTACTTATTTATTTATTTATTGAGACGGAGTCTTGCTCTGTCCCCCAGGCTGGAGTGTGGTGGCGCGATCTCAGCTCACTGCAAGCTCAGCCTCCCAGGTTCACGCCATTCTCCTGCCTCAGCCTCCTGAGTAGCTGGGACTACAGGCGCCCGCCACCACACCCAGCTAATTTTTAGCATTTTTGGTGGAGACGGGGTTTTGCTGTGTTAGCCAGGATGGTCTCAATCTCCTGACCTCGTGATCCACCCACCTTGGCCTCACAAAGTGCTGGGATTACAGGCGTGAGCCACTGCACCTGGCCTATTTATTTATTTATTATTATTATTTTTGAGATGGAGTCTCATTCTGCCACCCAGGCTGGAGTGCAGAGGCACAATCTTGGCTCACTGCAACCTCCACCCCCTGGGTTCAAGCGATTCTCCAGCCTCAGCCTCCCGAGTAGCTGGGATTACAGGCGCCTGCCACCGCACCCGGCTAAATTTTATATTTTCAGTAGAGACAGGGTTTCACCCTCTTGGCCAGGCTGGTCTTGAACTCCTGACCTCGTGATCCACCCGCCTTGGACTCCCAAAGTGCTGGGATTACAGGTGTGAGCCACTGCGCCCAGCCACAAATTTATTTACGGAAACAGACAGTAGCCATATTTGGCCCATGAGCTATATAGTTCGGCCAATCCTTATGATATACCAAAGACAGTCATTTTTGACATATTTTAATCTACATAGTTTCAGAGTACTTTGACTCCTGTAATTCTTGCAACTCCCTAGTTCTGTATCCTGCAGTGATTCCCCAGTGTCCCTCACCATAAAAGCCTCCATGTTTTATTATAACAGAGCCTTGGAAACAAGGATGTGAGCCAAGAACTCAAGCTTGTGCCCATCATGGTGAAATTTGCATCATTAGAAGAATATTTACAGTTGGGTGCAGTGGCGCATGCCTATAATCCCAGTACTTTGGGAGGCTGAGGCGGGCAGATCATCTGAGGTCAGGAGTTGATCAGCCTGACCAACATGGAGAAACCCCGTCTCTACTAAAAATACAAAAAATTAGCCAGGTGTGGTGGCGCATGCCTGTAATCCCAGCTACTCGGGAGGCTGAAGCAGGAGAATCGCTTGAACCTGGTAGGTGGAGGTTGCGGCGAGCCGAGATCACACCATTGCACTCCAGCCTGGGCAACAAAAGTGAAACTCCATCTCAAAAAAAAAAAAAAAAATTTTACAAAGGACTTTAGAGAAATCAGAGTCAGTACCCTACTGCCTGCAACAGAGCTAGCCCTGTGGTAGGAAATCTCATACAGTGGGTGGGCTCTAATTTCAGAGGATAAGAACCTGGCCTCCCATGGAGGTCTCAGTTGGAGCTATTGATTATATGGTGGAACAAGATGAGACTGACAGCACTTGAGCTACCCGTATCTAAATTCTGTTCAGGGAATTTTATGCCAGTCAGCTGCACCAATATACCCTGCCATGCTAGCAAGTGTCTTGGTTTTAAACCTGCTACCGTCCCCACCCCCCGCCCACAACTCTACCAAATTATTCATGTTGGCCTGATTTTCTTACTCTTCCATCTTTTCTGGCATTTTTTGGTGTGTGTTTGTGTGCGTGTGTGTGGCTGCTTTAGAGACATTCTGCCACCTTTCTGGACTTAGCTACTTAGCTAGATCAGGGAGAGTAGGCAGGTTGTGATTGCAATCTTTTTTTTTTTTTTTTTTTTTTTTGAGATGGAGTCTCGCTCTGTCACCCAGGCTGGAGTGCAGGGGCACAATCTCAGCTCACTGCAAGTTCCACCTCCCAGGTTCACACCATTCTCCTGTGTCAGCCTCCCAAGTAGCTGGGACTACAGGTGCCTGCCACCACACCTGGCTAATTTTTTGTATTTTTAGTAGAGATGGGGTTTCACTCTGTTAGCCAGGATCGTCTCAATCTCCTGACCTCGTGATCCGCCCACCTCAGCCTTCCAAAGTGCTGGGATTACAGGCAAGAGCCACCGTGCCCAGTGTGATTGGAATCTTAATAACCTGTCAAAACAGAGCATTTAAATCCTATTCATGTTATTTTCTATTCTTCCCATGGAGCACAGACAGCCAAAAAGACAAATAAGAGAGGCCTCAGGCCAGGCACAGTGGCTCATGCCTGTAATCCCAGCATTTTGGGAGGCCGAGGCAGTCGGATCACCTGAGGTCGGGAGTTCGAGACCAGCATGACCAAAATGGAAAAACCCCGTCTCTACTAAAAATACAAAATTAGCCAGGCAAGGTGGCACATGCCTGTAATCCCAGCTACTCGGGAGGCTATGGCAGGAGAATCACTTGAACCCGGGAGGTGGAGGTTGCGGTGAGCCGAGATCGCACCATTGCACTCTATCTTGGGCAACAAGAGTGAAATTCCATCTCAAAAAAAAAAAAAAAAAAAAAAAGAAAAGAAAAGGAAAGAAATACAATGCAGTAATGTGAAATCGGGCTACTTCTGACTTTTTTCTTTTTTTTTTTTTTTTGAGAGGGAATCTTGCTCTGTCACCCAGCCTAGAGTACAGTGGCGCGATCTCAGCTCACTGCAACCTCCGCCTCCTGAGTTCACACAATTCTGCCTTAGCCTCCGGAGTAGCTGGAATTACAGGCACATGCCACCATGCCTGGCTAATTTTTTGTATTTTTTAGTAGAGACGGGGTTTCACCATGTTAGCCAGGATGGTCTGGATCTCCTGACCTCGTGATCTGTTGGCCTCGGCCTCCCAAACTGCTGGGATTACAGGCATGAGACCCTGCACCCTGCCTACTTCTGACAGTTTTATGGTGTGTGATATAGGATATAACATGATATATGAAGCTCTTTGTAATAATTTTTAATTTTGAAATAGCTGATTCTTTGGGGATCATTTAATACATAATTCCACGGGTTTTAGTGAAAAAAAAAAAAAAAAGAGAGATCTCAGGGTCGGGCAAGGTGCATCATTCCTGAAATCCTAGCAATTTAGGAGGCCAGGGTGGGAGGATTGCTTGAGCCCAGCAGTTTGACATCAGCTTGGGCAACATGGCAAAACCCCGTCTATACAAAAAGTACAAAAAATTAGCCTGGTGTGGTGGTGTGCACCTGTAGTCCTAGCTACTTGGGAGGCTGAGGTGGGAGGATCACTTCAGCCTGGGAGGTCAAGGCTGTAATGAACTGAGATTGTTCCACTGCACTCTAGCCTGGGCAACAGAGTGAGACTCCTTCTCAAAAAAAGATTTGATGGAGGTGGAAAAAAAAAAAAAAAGATTTGATGGAGGTGAATTACTCTACGGATGTTTGTTGGCTAGTTTTCTAGGAAGAGGGAATGGCCAATGCAAAAGCCCCCAAGTTAAGCCTGCTCTGGAAAAGCAGCAGAGCATCATCTGGGTGGAAAGCAAATAAGTCAGGAGGAGAACGTCTGAGATGATGAGAGTGGGCGTGAGGGGCAGATAGGTAGGGCCTTGTAGGTAGTTTAGATTTTAGGTTTTTACTCTGGAGGAAATGGAAAGTTTTGAGCAGAGAAGGAGATGAGCTGACTTAGTTTTTTTTTGTTTTTGTTTTCTTTTTGAGACGGAGTCTCTCTTTGCCACGCAGGCTGGAGTGTAATGGTACGATCTCAGCTCACTGCAGAGCTCACAGCTCCTGAGTTCAAGCAATTCTCCTGCCTCAGCCTCCTGAGCAGCTGGGATTACAAGCGTGTGCCACCCCACCCGGCTGATTTTTGTATTTTTAGTAGAGACGGGATTTCACCATGTTGGCCAGGCTGGTCTCAAACTCCTGACCTCAGATGATCCACTTGCCTCGTCCTCCCAAAGTGCTGGGAATATAGGCGTGAGCTACCGCGCCCGGCCAGATTTTAAAGGTCCCTCTGTTTTGGTAGGAGGAAAAACAAACTAGAGAAGACAAGAGACCATTCTGTTTCTAAGCATGTGCAATTACGTCTCAGCTGCATCTCATGCCTTTCAGTTTGCCGAGCTCGCCAGGTGGCAGAGGGAACTGGGGACTCCGAATTCGCAGCTCCAGCTCCAGCCCCGCAGGTGGCAGCAGCTCAGAGCAAGCTCCTCCAACGCTAGGCAGCGCCTTCCTTCACGACCCTACTTAAAGGCGGCTTTCCGTTGGTTCGAGTGGCAGCGATATTATCCAATGGTTGCCTGTATTCGTTCAGCTTTGTCGGACGGGCGATGGCTCCAGCCAATAGACAGGAGCGCTATCCGCGGTTTCTGATTGGCTATTTCGTTCGCATATAAAATGCACGCGCGGGCACTAGGCCCTTCTCTCGCCAGGCGTCCTCGTGGTAGGTTGGTGCACTAGCCAGATCGGCGCCTGGGGCGTCAGCGGGAAGCATGGAGGGGTCTTTGGGGGCTTTTGGGAACATGGAGTCTTATCCTGTTCCGCCTGGGGCCTCGGTGGCGGCTTGCACTCCCCGAGGTGGCGGCGGCTGCCCCAGGCAGAGCCGGCGGGCGGTTGCGCGTGTCTTGCTCCTCGTAGGCCCAGGACCGGGGGCTGGGTGTCGGGGTGACCAGGCCTGAGCTCCCTATCTCTCCTCAGTGACATCGTCTTTAAACCCTGCGTGGCAATCCCTGACGCACCGCCGTGATGCCCAGGGAAGACAGGGCGACCTGGAAGTCCAACTACTTCCTTAAGATCATCGTAAGTGCAGGGTGGGTCGCCTCTGCCCTTCATGTTGCCCCAGCGCAAATAGGGACAGTCAGCTGCTATGTGCTGAGGGTCTATTGAGTACCGGCTACCGAATTAGGCCATTTTCGGGAAAATCCTGTTAACGATTTCCTGAGATAGGTCCCTTCTGTTGTAGATAAACAGGCTCAGGGAAGTTAAGTGGCTCCTAAGATGACAGCATTCATATCCAGGTCTGGCTTCCAAAAGATCACACGTTATACCTTTATTTTGTGTTTTTTTAACCGAGTCTCGATGTGTTGTCCAGGCTGGAGTGCAGTGGCTTGATCTTGGCTCACTGTAACCTCTGCCTCCCAGGTTCAAGCGATTCTCCTGCTTCAGCCTCCCAAGTAGCTGGGACGACAGGGGCGCGCCACCACACCCAGCTAATTTTTGTGTTTTCAGTAGAGACGGGGATTCACCACGTTGGCCAGGATGGTCTCGATCTCTTGATCTCATGGTCTGCCCGCTTCAGTCTCCCTAAGTGCTAGGATTATAGGTGTGAGCCACTGCGCCCGGCTGCACATTATACTTTTACTGCATCTTTGAGAAGGTCTGAGGCCAGTAATGACTCATTGTAAGGAAGCAAGTTGTTGCATATTTAGGACCTGTCAGTTAAGAAACTTAAGTGTCCAGTGACTTTTGGATGGCCTTTGAGGTGGGTCTTCCTTGCCCAGAAACGCTGACTGTACTGCGCTTAAGCAATTAGGCAGCATTGTAGAGCATAGTTTGTATTACATTTTCCCACACTTAAAAGGTTTTCAGACACAAAACTCAAAAGAATTGTACAACAATCCGGATATACACACCTAGATTTCTTTTAACAAGTAATAATGTTGCTCTATTTGCTTAACATTGTGCTTTGAATGCTGTGAGTCTAGCCCTCTTGACCAGCTTATTTGGAACATTCCTTTTTTTACCCTGATAACCATTTTAGTGAATCGGAAACCTGCCTCGTAATTGGGAAAAATAAAAAAAAAAATAAGTAAAAAATAAAAGGAAAAACTCCTTGATCGAATGTAGAAACCTGATTTTCAGCATTCATACCCAGCAAACCAGTCATCCAGTTTGGCAGTGTTACAACGTAGCTCCCACTCTCCCTCTGACTTCAAAAGCTTAGAAGAAAGGGAGTGAGATGGAAACAAATTGTGGGGTTCAGTTTCTCCTGGCATTTTTTTCCCTCTTTCTTCCTGTTAAACTTGGCTCCTCTGGCTTGTTTTTTGTAGCAACTATTGGATGATTATCCAAAATGTTTCATCGTGGGAGCAGACAATGTGGGCTCCAAGCAGATGCAGCAGATCCGCATGTCCCTTCGAGGGAAGGCCGTGGTGCTGATGGGCAAGAACACCATGATGCGCAAGGCCATCCGAGGGCACCTGGAAAACAACCCAGCTCTGGAGAAGTCAGTTCCACTGGCAGTTTTGTCCTCCCTCCCCAGTGCCCGTCTCCCTCTTCCTGGAGAATGGTGCTGAAAGGTGATTGTCTCCCGTAAACTTCTCTTTGCAGACTGCTGCCTCATATCCGGGGGAATGTGGGCTTTGTGTTCACTAAGGAGGACCTCACTGAGATCAGGGACATGTTGCTGGCCAATAAGGTAAGGGGACAACTGAGTTGGCTAAAGAGATTTTGTAGTGCTCCTTAAAGCAAAATGGACCATTCTCAGGTTGTATGAGTGGAGAGGCTTTTCTCACTGTTTGTTGTCTTTATCAGGTGCCAGCTGCTGCCCGTGCTGGTGCCATTGCTCCATGTGAAGTCACTGTGCCAGCCCAGAACACTGGACTCGGGCCCGAAAAGACCTCCTTTTTCCAGGCTTTAGGTATCACCACTAAAATCTCCAGGGGCACCATTGAAATCCTGGTGAGTGGACCTGGTTTGCCTGTGCTAACCAGGCAAATGGGGGGCTGCTTTTAGTGGCCATGGGTCTGTTGGTTGTCCAGGTGTTTACTGCCCCACTGTTACCTTGTTCAGAGTGATGTGCAGCTGATCAAGACTGGAGACAAAGTGGGAGCCAGCGAAGCCACGCTGCTGAACATGCTCAACATCTCCCCCTTCTCCTTTGGGCTGGTCATCCAGCAGGTGTTCGACAATGGCAGCATCTACAATCCTGAAGTGCTTGACATCACAGAGGAAACTCTGCATTCTCGCTTCCTGGAGGTACATGCTCTCAGCCTTGCCCCCTCTTACACTGATGGTTGAGAGCATGACAAGGGTCAGACTGAGTCCCTGTAACCAAGGACTGTGTTTTCATCTGTCTACCTGCCTCATCTGTAAAATGTCAATAACAACATAAGATTGTTGAAGGAGTTAATGAATTAATGGATGTAAAGTCTTAGAACAGTACTGGGCTGTTATTCTAGGGCCAGGAATAAGACTGTCAAATTTTGCCATCAAAATGCCCTTTAAGAGGCAGAGGTTGCGGTAAGCCGACATGGTGCCACTGCACTCCAGCCTGAGGGACAGAGTGAGACTCTGTCTAAAAAAAAAATGCCCTTTAAATAATGAATAATAGTGATAGAAAATGTCTTTTCTTGGATAAACGATAAATTGAAATTAATGTATATAATTAGATATTATTAGCTACTCTGAGATAGCTTCATTTACTTGTTCAAAGTTTGACTAGTGAATGAAATTCACATCTGGAAATAGTTGAACATTTTTCGTTCATGGAACTCAATGGCTATGTTAGTCATTTATGCTTTTCACGATGGTAGTGGCTTTGGAAGTAAATGCCATCAATAATGGTATACAGAACACCTGGGTTTGGAATAAGGGCAAAATTCATTTGATAGGTCTGAATTGGTATGAGATGAAGTGGCCTCTCGAGACTGAGCTGCCAACCTGGCAATTATTGTCTGCCAAGGGTTCTCTTTATTAGGCTTTACTTGGACTTCCTTTCCTGTAGGGAATCTCACGTAAAATGAAATCTCCCTCCCCCAGGGTGTCCGCAATGTTGCCAGTGTCTGTCTGCAGATTGGCTACCCAACTGTTGCATCAGTACCCCATTCTATTATCAACGGGTACAAACGAGTCCTGGCCTTGTCTGTGGAGACGGATTACACCTTCCCACTTGCTGAAAAGGTAAAAGGATCCCACCGGGACCACAGTGGGCCTGACTGTGACAAATTAGGGTGACAAATGGTGGCCTAAAGTGCCTTTACAGTTGTATTTTATATAGCAGATAATTTTGTGAGGATATTTGAGAGGTTGGGGGGCAGGGAAGGCGTTTCTCACTTGAGAAATGACAAGAGACCCAAAGGGGGTTAATGGGCAAGAGCTGGGCCTTAGGAACCACCCCTCACTAGGCCATACCCAAGCTGTCCTGCTTGGGCCACTTCTGACAGGCAAGGCTTCACACTGACTGTGATATCGTTGCTCCTTAAACTCTACCATGGCAGGAGGGTGGGTAGTAGCAGAGTGTGGATGACCATTTTGACCACTTCTCCCTTCCCCCTTCAGGTCAAGGCCTTCTTGGCTGATCCATCTGCCTTTGTGGCTGCTGCCCCTGTGGCCGCTGCCACCACAGCTGCTCCTGCTGCTGCTGCTGCAGCCCCAGCTAAGGTTGAAGCCAAGGAAGAGTCGGAGGAGTCGGACGAGGATATGGGATTTGGTCTCTTTGACTAATCACCAAAAAGCAACCAACTTAGCCAGCTTTATTTGCAAAACAAGGAAATAAAGGCTTACTTCTTTAAAAGGTCTCTGGACTCTTAATTTTGTATTTTTTTTCCCTTTTTATACAGGGTCTGGCTGTTGCCCAGGCTGGAGTGCGGTGGTGTAACTACAACTCACTGCACCCTCGAACTCTTGGGGTCAAGGGGATCCTCCTCTCTCAGCCTCCCAAGTAGCTGGGACTACAGGCACACACCATGACGCTCAGCTACTAATTTTGTAGAGATGTTGCACAAGCTGGTCTCATTCCTGGCTTCAAGGAATCCTCCTACCTCAGCCTCCCAAAGTGCTAGGATTATCGGCTTCAGCCACCGTGTGCCTGGCCCTTAATTTTGAGGCTTTATAGTGCCATATGCTAGAAACCAAAGCCATGGTGAAACTAGAGAGCTTTATATTTAGGTGTTGATGTTTGGGTAACCTCTTTGTATCTAAAAGAAGCTACCAGTCAAACATCCTGTATGGTTTTCTAGACACAGTTGTAACTATTACACTAGAATTATTATTTCCATGGCCACTGCAGTAGAGTAGGTTTAGTGTCAGCTGAGATAGGCACGTGGTGGATGCTAGGGCCAGTCCCATAGAGCAGTTTTTCAAGCTGGGTGGTGCTCCAACTCATTAGAAGGTGGTGAACAGTTTGTATTTTTGAGACAGTCTCACCCTGTTGCCCAGACAGGTGCAGTGGCTTGGTCTTCGCTCACTGCAACCTCCGCCTCCCGGGTTCAAGTGATTCTCTTGCCTCAGCCTCCCAAGAAGCTGGAATTACAGGCAGCTGCCACCATACCTGGCAAATTTTTTTTTTTTTTTTTGGTTTTTTTTTTGAGACGGAGTCTCACTGTCACCCAGGCTGGAGCACAATGGCGGTCTCAGCTCACTGCAACCTCTGCCTCCTGGGTTCAAGCTGTTCTCCCACCTCAGCCTCCCAAGTAGCTAGGACTACAGGCATGTGCCATCACACCTGGCTAATTTTTGTGTTTTTAGTAGAGACGGGGTTTCACTGTGCTGGCCAGGCTGGTCTTGAACTCCTGATCTCGTGATCCGCCTGCCTCGGCCTCCCAAAGTGCTGGGATTACAAGCATGAGCCACTGCACCCGGCCTTTTTTTTTTTTTTTTTTGGTATTTTTTGTAGAGACAGTGTTTCGTCATGTTGACGAGGCTGGGCAGGAAATCCTGACATCAGGTTGATCCACCCACTTCAGCCTACCAAAGTGCTGGGATTACAGGCGTGTGCCACCATGCTTGGCCCCAGTATTTAAAGAGAAAGCATCTGCTGAGAACAGGTGCTTTGTTGTGATTCCTGTATTTCACTTACAGATCTGCCGGAACATGGTATGTTCATTCTAACTAGGTCTGTGTCAAAGGTTTGAAAGTCACTGCTAACAGGGCCGACAACTAAGCTGTGGGGACCCTATTCTCTAAATTGCAGCCACATCTGCAAGTAGCCTCCTGCCTCGTGGCCTTCAAAACTCCCAGCCTGGGGCATCCAGCATTTCCCCAGGGCAGGGGCCTCCTTCAGTTCTGAACCTTCCCCAATCTCCTTATCTACCCATGTTTGCTAACCCTGTACAAGTCATCCCTCAACTGAACTACAAACTGAGGACAAAAGACTAGTTCGCTGACTCTTTTACCTAGTTTTTAGTTCCTGCTATCTAGGAAGCAACACTTGTTTTTCTTAAGAATGCAGTCATCACTCAGGAAAGGCCCACGTAAGGCTGGCCCTGCGGGCTGGAAGTGGGTCAGGGGCTGCAAGGCGGGCTCATAGCGTTACACCGCGGGCTCACCACGTTACAAGCGCTAGTCTCCCACGAGGCGCCTGGGGCTGAAGAGAGGGCCCTGGGGAGGAGGCCTTGTGGCTCCGGCGCGGGCCAACTTCAAGCCCGTGATCCGGCTGCCCGGGCTGCAGCGGCCGCCGTCCCGCCCGGTGGCGCCAAGCCCGGGGCCCTGCCCCAGCTGCCTCTCGGCCTCACCCTGCCGCGTGGGCCTCGCTGTGACCCGGAAGCGCTCCGGAAGCGGTTCCGGAGTCAGCCCCGGCAGGATGGCGGCGGACACGCAGGTGAGGCGGGCGGCTGCGGGGCCAACGGGTCGAGGGGACTGGTGCGGACGGTGGCCGTCGGGTGGGGCCGCTCTAACTCCTCGGCTTAGGGGCGCTGGGGGTGGTGGCTGTGGAGGGCGTAGTCTTGGGGCCGTCTCAGGCCGGACTCTCACGGCTGCGGGCTTGGCCCGGCCGGGGCGGCGCAGGCAGACCGCGGGCTCGAGGAGTCCGGGGCTCCCGCCACGACTTCGGCAGCTGGAGCTTGGCGGGGCCTTTGCCCGACCCCGGAGTTGCAAAAGTTCACTTTACCGAGCCTCTACTTCTCTCCAAACGCCTCCGGCTGTGAGCCCCGGGCCAACGCCAAGTCTTCGTTAAACTTTGTATTCGGCAGATGTTCTTTGAGTGTAGACTTTGGATTCATACAGATTTGGGCTTGAGTTCCTGCTCGTCGATTTCTGTGACATGCAAAACAAGTAACTTAACCCCACCAAGTCTGCCTTTTCATCTATAAAATGAGGTTAAAACAATACTTACCTTAAAAGGTTGTTGTGAAGTTTCAGTGAGATAAAATAGGGCTTGATATATGTTGGTTGTTATCAGATGCAGGGTTAGTGAAAAGAACTGTGTCCTGCCCAGGAACAGTCTTGTCACCCTTGAGTGTTACCGGTGGGTACTTTGTAATTCAGGAAGGACTTGGGAAAACCTTTTCCTCCACCCAGTTGTGGTTATGTTTAAAGTGAAAAGACATTGTTATGGGGCAGGGGAAAAACAGGTGTGTAAAGGACAGCTGGGCTGATTTGGGGTCTCCAGGGTGATGGGATTGATTTTTATGAGTAGGCCCAGAAAATGACCACTTAACTTGAACATTCAAAAAGACATTTATTGAGACTCTGGTATGCAGGTGGCTGATGTTCAAATTATGTTGTACTGAATCCTAGAAAGAAAAGCTTAGTATGAGCGGGTTAGGGGAATACATGCTGAATGTTTAACATTGATACTCACTTGAGGAAGAATTTTCTCTAGAGCTGCAATGTCCAGTATGGCAGCCACGTGGCTACTTAAGTTTGTTAAAATTAAATGAAATAAAAAAAATTCAGTTTTTGGCTGGGCATCGTGGCTCACCCTGTAATCCCAGCACTTTTGGAGGCTGAGGTGGGTGGATCACTTGAGGTCAGGAGTTTGAGACCAGCCTGACCAACATGGCAAAACCCTGTCTCTACTAAAAATGCAAAAATTAACCGGGTGTGGTGGTGCATGTCTGTAATTCCAGCTACTGAGGAGGCTGAGGCATGAGAATCACTTGAACCGAGAGGCAGAGGTTGTAGGAAGCTGAGATTGCGCCACTGCGCTCCAGCCTGAGCAACAAGAGCGGGACTCTGTCTCAAAAAAAAAAAAAAAATTTAGTTCTTCACTTGGACCAGCCACATTTCAGTGCACAGTTAGCCGCATGTAGCCAGTGGCTACTGCATTGGGTGATGCATGATAATATTTCTGTATTTTATAATTTTTGTATTTTTAGTAGAGGGGGTTTCTCCATGTTGGCCAGGCTGGTCTCGATCTCCTGACCTCAGGTGATCCTCCCGCCTTGACCTCCCGAAGTGCTGGGATTACAGGCGAGTCACCGTACCCGGCCTGAGATTATTTTATTTTGTTTTTTGAGACAGAACTCCTCTCTGGAGTGTAATGGCACAATCTCAACTCACTGCAACCTCCGCCTCCCAGGTTCAAACAATTCTCCTGCCTCAGCTTCCCAAGTAGCTGGGATTACAGGCATGCGCCACCACACCCGGCTAATTTTTGTAGTTTTTGTAGAGACAGGGTTTCACCATGTTGGGCGGGCTGGTCTCAAAGTTCTGACCTCAAGCAATCCTCCTGCCTCGGCCTCCCAAAGTGCTGGGATTACAGGCGTGAGCCACTGTGCCTGGCGTTGTCTTCAGTATTCTAAAGGAAAATGATTTCAACCTAGAATTCTATATTTGGCCAGAACATTTTCATACTTGCAAGGAGTTTACAAAATGGAGGATGTGCTTCACCTAAACACAAGAAAGTACATGTTCAGGGTGATAAACTGTGCCCCAGCTGTAGAGGATCACATGCCTAAGTGGGGCAGGTCAGAAAACTGGGAGAGATTTCCTTAGGAAGGTGGAATTTGATGGAATACCTGATCTGACTAAATGTACTGAGATTTAGACAAATGGCAAAAAGCTTGGGGTTTAATTATTTATAAGAACAGATAAAAAAAAAAGTCAAACTGAAGCATGGTGGGAAAGGGTAATTATTAACACCAGGGGCATAAAAAAGCTGGGAAGAATAAGAGTTTATTAAATGGATGTTGAATGCCCTTTACATATAATGTAATCACTGACTACTTACCTAGCCTATATTATGAAACAGGGGATTTCCACTGGGGAAATGGGGAGAGTGTGCGATGGGGTTGGAGCAGGAAAGGGAGCTGTGGTGGAAAGGCAGCAAAACTGAAAAACCAAGAAGCACGCGCAAGTTACCTCCTTAGTTAGAGATACTTAGATATATGGAGGTAACTACCCAAATACCCACCAAATCAACCTAAGGGTTGTCCGTGCAGAGTGAGGGCAAGGGACTGGTTTTTATGGCAGACCTCTCAGAACTTTTTGGTTTTGACTCTATGTGCATCTAAGACTATAAAAACAAAATACTTTTTTTTTTTTTTTTTTTTTGAGACGGAGTCTTGCTCTGTTCGCCTAGTCTGGGGTGCAGTGGTGTGATCTTGGCTCACTGCAACCTCCGCCTCCCGGGTTCACACCATTCTCCTGCCTCAGCCTCTTGAGTAGCTGGGACTACAGGTGCCCGCCACCACGCCTGGCTAATTTTTTTATTTTTAGTAGAGACGGGGTTTCACCGTGTTAGCCAGGATGGTCTCAATCTCTTGACCTCGTGATCTGCCCACCTCGGCCTCCCAAAGTGCTGGGATTACAAACGTGAGCCACCACACCCAGCCAAAAACAAAAGACATTTTAAAGTTAAAACAATACATCATTTACGTAGAAGACAGTTTTGGACGTTGCCAATAGAATTATGGCAGGGATTTAAGCATGAAAAACTCAGCATTGTTTCATTTCTGCGTGTACACTTGCCTCTTATGCTACTGATAAGGCCTGCCTGTGAAATACCCTCAAAAGAAAAAGATGATGACCCCACTTTATTAAGTTACATGAGCCTTATCATGCCCTGCTCTACGGCTTGTGAATCCACAACCTGCCCACTTGGTAGCTTGTAGAGTATTCCTTAGGAGCAGATTTTCAGGGATGTTTGCAAACTGCCCCCAGTCACTGGGTCTTATGCTTTTGTCCCTACGCTGGGGACTGCATCTGTGGTAACTCAATGACTGTTGAAAGCTAAAGATTTGTTAGCATCAGTTTATAGACCTGTTTGGTTTCAAGGTTAGTTTCAAAAACGCAGGTGCTATGGCTCTCAACTCCACTCTGAGCAGTGACTTCCTCTAACCATCTCTCTTGGAGATGGTTTCTTCATTGCCTGTAAAGTGGGGATACTGATGCCTCCCTTGCAGGCTTATTGGTAGTAGTAGCCAACTTTATGCTTGGGATGAGAGTAGACGCCCCTTATACACAATCTCATTTAATCTCCGTAACAGTCATATGAGGTAACTGCTATTGTCCGCATCTTGTAGATGAAAAAACTAAAGATAGGGGGAGTGACATTATTTGACTAGGTTTCCACAGCTAGTAAAAGGCAGAGCTGGGATCCAATCTCCTAACCTTTCACGTTTTAGCCAGTGTGCCTATCCTCTGCCAGCGAATTGCCAGGATGCTGACATTCCCATTATGGGGAGGTTAAAGTGAGATAATGTAAAGGGAACATGCTTGGCATGTACTAGGCCCTTGCTAGATTTTGGGTAGTTCTGAAGGGATATTTTCTGTTCAGAGGTCTTTGCCTTTCCTCTTATTGCCCAAGTTTAAGTAAGGTATATTGAGTTGTTGACTAGTTGAATTAAAGCAGTACATCTCAAGTGGGAGTGATTTTGCCTCCCAGGAGACATTTGACAGTGTCACAACTGGGGCGGGTTGGGGAGGTGGGCTGCTACTGACATTGAGTGGGTAGAGACCTGGAATGCTGCTAAAAACACGGCCCCCCACAGCAAGAATTACGTGGCCCAAAATGTCTGAGTGGAGAGGTTGAGAAACCCCAGGTTAGAGAGATCCCCAAATTCTACACGCACCCCTCAACACAAACATTGTTTTATAGTCTGACTGGTGAAATTTTCTCTGTCGCTTGGCCTTCACAGGTTTCCGAGACACTAAAGCGTTTTGCAGGGAAGGTGACAACAGCCAGTGTAAAGGAACGGAGAGAAATCCTCAGTGAACTTGGGAAGTGTGTTGCTGGAAAAGGTATTTATTTGTCATCCATGTACCCTGGACAATATTCTTTTTTTTCTTCTTTTTGAGAGAGAGTCCCGCACTGTCGCCCTGGCTGAAGTGCAGTGGCACGATCTCAGCTCACTGCAACCTCCACCTCCTGGGTTCAAGCGATTCTCCTGCCCTCAGCCTCCCGAGTAGCTGGGATTACAGGTGCCCCACCACCACAACTGGCTAATTTTTGTATTTTTAGTAGAGATGGGATTTCACTATGTTGGCCAGGCTGGTCTCGAATGACAGTGTTCCATATAGAAAATAAATTGCGTGTTTTTTTTTTTTTTTCTTTTTGTTTTTTTCAAGACAGAGTCTCATGATGTTGCCCAGGCTGGAGTGCAGTGGCATGCTCTCGGCTCACTACAACCTCTACCTTGCTGGTTCAGGTGATTCTCATGCTTCACCCTCCCCCGTAGCTGGGATTACAGGTGTGTGCCACCACACCCAGCTAATTTTCGTATTTTTAATAGAGATGGGGTTTCACCATGTTGGCCAGGCTGGTCCTGAACTTCTGACCTCAAGTGATCCCCCTGCCTCGGCCTCTCAAGATGCTGGGATTTCAGGCATGAGCTGCTGGGCCCAACTGAAATAGTTTCTTTAGAACCATGGCCTTGGCCAGGCGCGGTGGCTCATGCCTGTAATCCTAGCACTTTGGGAGGCTGAGGTGGGCAGATCACAATGTCAGGAGTTCGAGACCAGCCTGGCCAACATGGTGAAACCCCGTCTCTACTAAAAAAAAAAATACAAAAATTAGCCAGGTGTGGTGGTGTGCGCCTGTAATCCCAGCTACTCGGGAGGCTGAGGCAGGAGAATTGCTTGAACCCAGGAGGTGGAGGTGGCAGTGAGCCGAGATTGTGCCACCGCACTCCAGCCTGGGCAACAGAGTGAGACTCCGTCTCAAAAAAAAAAAAAAAAAAAAAAAAACCCAGGTACAGTGGCTCACGCCTGTAATCCCAACACTTTGGGAGCTGAGGCGGGTGGATCACGAATCCAGGAGTTTGAGACCAGCCTGACCAACATGGTGAAACTCCATCTCTACTAAGAACACAAAAATTAGCTGGGCATGGTGGCACGCATCTGTAATCCCAGCTACTCGGGAGGCTGAGGCAGGAGAATTGCTTGAACCTGGGAGGCAATGGGGGTTGCAGTGAGCTGAGATCGTGCTACTGCACTCCAGCCTGGGTGACAGAGCAAGACTCCGTCTCAAAAAAAAAAAGAACCATGGTCTTCTTCCCCTCTTCCTGCACAACTTCTGCGTTTACTTTATTTGCTTGCTATAATGTGAATTGAAACAGTTAAAACTTTTGGGTTAGTGGAGAGTTTATCCATTCAGGTGTGAAAGCTATTTACACTTTTAACCATTTTCATTGGAAATATTTTAAAAAGATAGCTAAAATCTTTCTCAGGTAATATACTGAGTACAACAATTTTTTTTTTTTTTTTGAGTCAGTCTCACTCTGTCGCCCAGGCTTGAGTGCAGTGGCACGATCTCGGCTCACTGCAAGCTCTGCCTCCCGGGTTCACGCCATTCTGCCTCAGCCTCCTGAGTAGCTGGGACTACAGGCACCTGCTAATTTTTTGTATTTTTAGTAGAGATGGGGTTTCACTGTGTTGGCCAGGATGGTCTCGATCTCCTGACCTTGTGATCTGCCCACCCCGGCCTCCTGAAGTGCTGGGATTACAGGCGTGAGCCACCGCCCCTGACCAAAAACATTTCGTTTATGACTTGGGATATCATTTTTCCCAATCTGTGTTCCATGGAATTCAGCAACATGGTAGTAGGTGATTGTCCAATAAAGGATTCCAAGATCAAATAAGTTGGGAGAGGTTTTTTTTTTTTTTTTTTTGGTGAGACAGAATCTCGCTCTGTCACCCAGCCTGGAGTGCTGTGGCGCAGCTTCGGCTCACTGCAACCTCTGCCTCCTGGGTTCAAGTGATTCTCCTGCCTCAGCCTCCTGAGTAGTTGGGATTACAGGCACCTGCCACCATGGCCAGCTAATACTTGTATTTTTAGTAGAGACGGGGTTTCACAGTGTTGGCCAGGCTGGTCTCGAACTCCTGACCTCAGGTGATCCACCCGCCCCGGCCTCCCAAAGTGCTGGGATTACAGGCGTGAGGCACCGCGCCCAGCCTAGAGGTCATGTTTTTGATGCCCTCTTGGAATATTCACAACAGCGTGTTTTCATTTTATTAAGCTTCCTTGAATCCAATGTTTTCTTTGAACCTCTTTTTTGCTGAAAATCTGTTCAGGGTCCGGGGAACTCATTTTGGGGAATGCTAAGTATATCTGGTTATCCTGATCTGCACCATAACCAAGGGATAGCTCTATGACTTATTAGAGTAAGACCATTTTACCTTCACTCAATAAATTCTAGGGTTTTTTTTTTTTTTTCATTTCTTTTGGTGTGTTTGTTTTTACTGTATAGCATTGGCTCTCAAAGTGTGGTTCCTGGACAGGCAACATCAGCATCATCTCGGAACTTGTTAGAGATAAAAATTCTCAGCTCCATTGGAGCAACTCAAATCAGAAATCCTGGAGGTGCTGTAATGCCAGCTACTTGGGAGGTTGAGAGGTAGGAGGATCGCTTGAGCCTGGGAGGTTGAGGCTGTAGTGGTCCATGATTGTGCCACTGCTTTCCAGCCTGGGTGACAAAGCGAGACCCTGTGTCAAAATAAATAAATAAATAAATAAATAAAAGGTTGAGCACAGAACCCAGTATTTGTGTTTTAACAACTCCTTTAGGTGACTCCTATGTTTACTGAAGTTTGAAAATCATGGCCATTGCTGGGTAGCTCACACCTATAATCCCAGCACTTTAGGAGGCCAAGGAGGATGGATCACCTGAGGTCAGGAGTTTAAGACCAGCCTGGCCAACATGGGAAAACCCCATCTCAACTAAAAATACAAAAAAATTAGCTGGGCGTGGTGGTGGGCATCTGTAATCCCAGTTACTTCGGGAGGCTGAGGCAGGAGAATTGCTTGAACCTGGGAGGCGGAGGTTGCAGTGAGCTGAGATTGTGCCATTGCACTCCAGCCTGGGCGACAAGAGCAAAACTCTGTTTTGAAAAAAAGAGAAAGAAAATCATGGTCATGTAAATTGGGCCTCCCTTTCTGTCCACTGTTACTTCCTATTTGTACCACCTTCACCCAGCTTCTCATTTGCTGCTTCTGACCTACTTATGCCTAGTAAGATACCCAAGCTTGTAAACTTGCTGTTTGTGAGCATCTCAGAGATTCTCTTGTGTGTTAATGCTTCAATGTATGAGTTTTATGGAATCCTCAAAGGTTTTTCTGGTCACTTTCCCAGCAGAGCTCCCTAGTTAGAAAAGACAGCCATGTGATACCAATCTTTCCGGTCACAGGCCTCTAGTGCAGCAGTCAGTGATGAAGGGCTCAGACAGGCTGTGCCACTTAGAGGTTCTGTGACCTGCTTCAAGTTACTTCACCTCTCTGAGCCTGTTTTTTTTTTTTTTTCTTTAAACGTGGAGATGACAGTAGTACTTCACTGATAGGTTGGAGTAAATGTAATGCATTGTCTGGGTATGCTAAACTCACAGTGTACGTTAGCTGTTGTTACTGTCATTGTCTTAGCCACAACCTGTTTCTGGCCCCAGTCGTTCTTTTATCCAGTTAGTGAAATAGCCCCAAATCACATGGACCAATGCAGTAGTCAGATCCCTGGGGAAACTGCATCCCTGTACCTCCTTCATTTCTCTTCCATCGTTCAGGTGCCTGAAGTGTGAGGAATGGTATGGACCTCCTGCTCTCAGGTTTCTCCTACACCCAGTATAAGTCCGTCTTACACTGCAGGTTAAATTTCCTCCTCCTCAGAAGCTTCTCCCTTTTGTTTGCATGCTTCACTGTGGCATGCAGTACTTGTCACAGGTTAACTTTCCAACATTATTGAGCACTCTTTTTTTTTTTTTTTTTTTTTAAGATGGGGTCTCGCTCTGTCTCCCAGCCTGGAGTGCAGTGGCACCATCTCTGCTCACTGCAGCCTCCACCTCCTGGGTTCAAGCGATTCTCCTTCTTCAGTCTCCTGAGTAACTGGGATTACAGGCGTGTGCCACCATGCCCAGGTAATTTTTGTATTTTTAGGAGAAACTGCGTTTCGCCGTGTTGGCCAGGCTGGTCTCAAACTCTTGGCCTCAAGTTATCCTCCCACCTTGGCCTCCCAAAGTGTTGGGATTGCAGGCGTGAGCCACTGTGCCCAGCCATATTGAACACTGTTGTTCAACCAAGAGTTGAACTCTTTCTACCCAGAGTTAGAGTGTATCTGTTTCACTCGAGTTAGGGTGTATCTGTTTCACTCTGACTGGCTGGCTTGATTTCCTGTTACTTGGTTTCTTCATTTAAAAATGGGCTTGATCTGGACGTCGTGGCTCACACCTGTAATCCTAGCGCTTTGGGAGGCTGAGGCGGGCGAATCACGAGGTCAGAAGTTTGAGACCAGCACTGCCAACATGGTGAAACCCTGTCTCTACTAAAAATACAAAAATTAACTGGGCGTCGTGGTGTGCACTTGTAGTCGCAGCTACTCGGGAGACTGAGGCAGGAGAATTGCTTGAACCTGGGAGGCGAGGTTGCAGTGAGCCGAGATCGCAGCACTGCACTCCAGCCGGGGCGGTAGAGCGATACTCTGTCTGAAAAATAAAAGCGGCGGGGGGGGGGGGGGGGTGTGTGCTTAATAACAGTGCCTACCTTATATGGATTAAGTGAGTTAATGTGTATGAATTATGTAGAGCAAGGTCTGGCATCTTGTTAGCACTGAGAGCTGGGGTGTTGTTAGTCCCCCTCTTCCTTATGTGTTCTGAATAGGTATTACGCCTTCTTAACCCTGCACTCCACATGTATCTCCCTCTCTTTCCATTTTTCCAGAGCATCCTAATCTGTCAGGCCAAGCTTATGTGTCCTTCAGACTTTCAGAAACTCTCCAGTTACAGGTGTTCTTCCCTTTTCTGGTCCCTCATAGTACTTCAATGTTGTACTGGTTTTAAAAGTGTTTATTAGAATGTATGTAAAGAAAGGTACACCTCCTAATCGAACAGCTCACTGAATCATCACATATTAAACACCAGTATAACCAGCACCCAGTTCAAGAAGTAGAATCATTCCAGCACTCCTGAACCTCCACTTGATGGCATGTGAGGTTTCAAGGCCACCTGTATTTTCTTAGTTTCATTCATTTAGCAAATGTCTACCCAAAGCTTTTCTGTGCCAGGCGTTTTCCTAGAGTCCTGTTTTGTTGTTGCTTTTTCCTCTTGGGGAGGAAAGTCTTAAATTTATGGGGAGTGCCAAGTGGGCTGAGATCATGTCTGGCGGGATACCTGACTCCAGCAGCTTATCAAGTCATTTTTATTGACTAATCTCTGTGTAATCTTTGGTTTCAGATCTGCCAGAGGGAGCAGTGAAGGGGCTCTGCAAATTGTTCTGCTTGACTCTGCATCGATATAGGTGAGTCCCAGCCAAAGGCCCCGTATCTGGAGCACTTTGTACAGAGAGGGGATTTAGGGTAGTGGTTAGAGCCAGACGGCCTGGTGCCAAATCTGGGCTATATCACGTCCTAGCTGTTAGATCCTGGGCAAGTTACTTCACCTCTCTGTGCCTCAGTTTCCTTGTCTGCAGAATGGGGATGATGCCATTCTCTATCTCATGGGTGGTTAGTAGAAAGCGTGAGGTGCCTGGAATAGTTGCCTGCTGCTGTGTATGCTGCCATTAGTCATGTGTGTTAAATCGCCTGGCTTTGAGACCCTTATAACTGGTCCATAAATGTAGGTGCTGCCCTTACACACTCCATGGCTTATTTGCCCTTATGAGATACTTTTAGAACTCTAGGAGGAGATGAGTTTATCTAGTTATTTCCTAATCCCTCCTCTGTGATCCACTGGAATATGGTGTGATCACTTTCTCCTGAGAAAGACCAGTGCATGGCCTGAGCAGCCTTGCCCCTGCCTTTGCCTGAGGTCTGCATGTTCACCTTTCCCTTTGCCTCTCCCCTAGAGATGCAGCTTCCCGCAGGGCCTTGCAGGCAGCCATCCAGCAGCTGGCTGAGGCCCAGCCAGAAGCCACTGCTAAGAACCTTCTACACTCTCTGCAGTCTTGCGGTATAGGCTCCAAAGCAGGTGTTCCCAGGTAAGAGGTAAAAGTTGTGGCCCCTTGAGAATTGGTAGAGGCCTGCTCAGGAGAAGCTGATGCAGTTGACCATGCACCAGAGGGAGGAGCCAGGATGGCAAGCCTAGTGGAGGAAACCACTTTCCGGGGGAGCAGGGTTGGGAAACAGTGGAAGCAAGGCCATTTTGAGGGGAACCAGTTGCCCACCAGGCCCCTAATGGTGGAAGCCGTCTGTTTGTTTTATATAGTTGTCAGTGCCAAGAGATGGGAGTTTGGCCACTGAAACCTGGACTCCTTGTCCTGAATTGCCACAGATGGTTTGTGGGGAACTGGTTCAAGTTCTGTTCCATGAGGTCAAGGGAGGGTCCTGCATTATCAGCGGGGGCCTTAGGGACAGTGTTCGTCCTCAAGCTGCTCTGAACTCACCCCCTACTCTGCTCTGCAGTAAGAGCAGTGGCTCTGCCGCCTTGCTGGCCTTGACCTGGACCTGCCTCCTGGTGCGCATTGTCTTTCCGTCGAGAGCCAAGCGACAAGGAGACATCTGGAACAAACTGGTAGGTTCCCTGCGTCTCTGAAGTAGCAAGGATCAGCTTTCTGCCAGGAGTTAGGGCATGTTTCAGCACCTTCTTAGTGCCAAGTGCTTTTCTGGGTGCTGGGTGACCAGACACTCTGAGTTGTCCCGAGGCATGTGGCTTTGGTGGATGGCCATGAGTGCTTCATAATCACATTCCTTGGTGTATTCGACATTTTGGAGCTTCTCTGTCAGGCATGGTGCTAAGCACTGGAATTGCAGTGATGGACAACAGAAATGAGGCCCCTGATTTCATGGCATGTGTGGAAGCTGTGACAGGCCAGAGTTGGGAAGACAGTCAAAAAGCAACTAGACTAGAAAATATCATAGTATAAATCCTCTTGGTTTTTTTCTGGCTAATCATTCTATTCCCTGTGTTTGATTTCAGTGTTGAACTGGTGAATGGAATGGATTTCTTGTCTTAGTTTTGGTTCTTACATTCCCTCCTTCCATTCTCTACCTGCTTCTTCCACATTCTCTTCTTTTTCTTTCCACATGTCTGCTCACCAGGTTGGGAGGTGAGCAGAGCAGACATGTGCCTGGATAGGCTTAGTGTAGGTCATGAGGAGTGGTTTTTGCTTTTTTGAGACGGAGTCTTGCTCTGTTGCTCAGGCTGGAGTGCAGTAGTGTGGTGTCAGCTCACTGCAAGCTCCGCCTCCTGGATTCAAGCGATTCTCCTGCCTCAGCCTTCCGAGTAGCTGGGATTACAGGAGCCTGCCACCCTGCCTGGCTAATTTTTTTGTATTTTTAGTGGAGACAGGGTTTTTCCATGATGGCCAGGCTGGCCTTGAAGTCCTGACCTCAGATGATCCGCCTGCCTTGGCCTTCCAAAGTGTTGGGATTACAGGCGTGAGCCATTTTGCCTGGCCTTGGATCTGATTCTTGTCCATGAGACTTGGCTGAGTCACTTAACTTCTGAGCCCACTTCCTCATTTGCAAAGTGGGAAAGAAAATACTACCCACCCTGTCCGCCTTAAAGAGTTGTTGTATAAGGCCAGGTTTAGTTGAGGGTTGAGATGGCTGTGGAAACTGGAGAGTCTCATGCAGGTAGGTGCCAGTGATGACCAGCCTTAGGAAACACAGGTACCTCTCCATGAAGCAGCCTGCTAGTTAGATAGAGAGCGGCATCCCCAGTAGCTTAACCAGCACAGCTCTGGGGACCAGCATGGAGTGGCTATCAGTATAATTGATGGATGATGGATTAGAATGCTGAAACCTTGAGGGTCAAGGATTATGTATTGTTGTGAGCTCAGACTCTCTTGGATCACCTTCAGGGCATAGGTGTCATTGTTACCAAAAGCCTCCTTGTGAGACGGTGCAAGCTTATTGGCTTATTTCCACTGAGTGGTTTTTTTTTTTTTTTTGAGAGACAGAGTCTGATTCTGTCACTCAGGTTGGAATGTAATGGAGCAATCTCGGCTCACTGCAACCTCTGCCCCCTGGGTTCAAGCAATTCTCCACCCTCAGCCTCCTGAGTATAACTGGGACTATATGTGTATGCCATCACACCTGGCTAATTTTTGTATTTTTAGTAGCAGTGGGATTTCGCCATGTTGGCCAGGCTAGTCTCAAACTCCCGACCTCAGGTGATCTGTCTGTCTCAGCCTCCCAAAGTGCAGGGATTACAGGTATAAGCCATTGTGCCTAGCCTACTTTTTAAAAAATACATTAAAAAGATTTTTTTTTTACACACCATGATTCTGTAGATTTCTTTTTTCTTTTTTTTTTTTTTGAGACAAAGATCTTGCTCTGTCACCCAGGCTGGAGCACAGTGGCATGATCTCGGCTCACTGTAGCCTTGACCTCCTGGGCTCAAGTGATCCTTCTATTGCAGCCTCCTGAGTAGCTGGGGCTACAGGCATGCTGGTGTATGCCTGGCTAATTTTTGTATTTTTTTAGAGATGGGGTTTTCTTTCGTTGCCCAGGTTGGTCTTGAACTCCTGGGCTCAAGGGAACCACCTGCTTCGGTCTTCTGAAGTGCTGGGTTTATAGGCGTGAGCCACCATGCCCAGCCAGTAATCCTTTCTGTACCACACTGTATATAGGGAATCTTCTGTTGTTTATGGTTTTTTATTGTTACTAACAGTGCTGCAATGAATAACCTTGTACATATGCCATTTTGTATATATGCAAATAGAATTTATCAGCATTGGTTTCTTTTTTTTTTTCTTTTTTTTTTTTTTAAGACGGAGCCTTGCTCCGTCGCCCAGGCTGGAGTGCAGTGGCACGATCTTGGCTCACTGCAAGCTCCGCCTCCCGGGTTCACGCCATTCTCCTGCCTCAGCCTCCCGAGTAGCTGGGACTACAGGTGCCTGCCACCACGTCTGGCTAATTTAGTAGAAACGGGGTTTCTTTTTTTTTTTTTTTTTTTTTGAGATGGAGTCTCGCTCTGTCACCCAGGCTGGAGTGCTGTGGCCGGATCTCAGCTCACTGCAAGCTCCGCCTCCCGGGTTCACGCCATTCTCCTGTCTCAGCCTCCCGGGTAGCTGGGACTACAGGCGCCGCCACGTCGCCCGGCTAGTTTTCTGTAGTTTTTTTAGTAGAGACGGGGTTTCACCATGTTAGCCAGGATGGTCTTGATCTCCTGACCTCGTGATCCGCCCGTCTCGGCCTCCCAAAGTGCTGGGATTACAGGCTTGAGCCACCGCGCCCGGCCCTTAGAAACGGGGTTTCATCGTATTAGCCAGGATGGTCTCAATCTCCTGCCCTCGTGATCCACCCGCCTCGGCCTCCCAAAGTGCTGGGATTACAGGCGTGAGCCACCGTGCCTGGCCCGTTTTTTTTTATTGTTAATTAACAGTGCTGCAATGAATAACCTTGTACATATGCCATTTTGTATATATACAGATAGAATTTATCAGCATTGCTTTCACAAGCGTATCTGTTTTCTTTGTTTTTTTTTTTTTTGAGATGGAGTCTCGCTCTGTCACCCAGGCTGGAGTGCAGTGGTGCGATCTCAGCTCCCTGCAAGCTCCGCTTCCCAGGTTCATGCCATTCTCCTGCCTCAGCATCCCAAGTTGCTGGTATTACAGGTGCCCGCCACCTTGCCCAGCTAATTTTTTGTATTTTTAGTAGAGACAGGGTTTCACCGTGTTAGCCAGGATGGTCTCGATCTCTTGACCTTGTGATCCGCCCGCCTCGGCCTCCCAAAGTGTTGGGATTACAGGCGTGAACCATTGCCCCTGGCCTTTTTTTTTTTTGAGATGGACTTTCGCTCTTGTTGCCCAGGCTGGAGTGCAATGGTGTGATCTTGGCTGACCGCAACCTCCGCCTCCTGGGTTCAAGTGATTCTCCTGCCTCAGCCTCCCGAGTAGGTGGGATTATAGGCATGCGCCACCACGCCCAGCCAATTTTGTGTTTTTAGTAGAGACAGGGTTTCTCCATGTTGGTAAGGCTGGTATCAAACTCCCAACCTCAGGTGATCCGCCTGCCTTGACCTCCCAAAGTGCTGGGATTACAGGTGTGAGCCACTAGGTCCGGCAGCCTCTGAGATTTTTTTAGTCAAGGACCTATTATGTATGTCAATCTGGGTTGGACGGTGTGAACTCCATGCAGTTCGAATGGCCATATCAAGCTGCACTTCTGTATTCACAGTGCTCAGCATAGAGCCTGCCATGTAGTCAGTGGTCAGTAAGTATTTGTGGAATTAATGACGGACAGGTCAAGGCAGATACGAAGTAAATGAAACAGGACCCTTTTTCTTTTCCTGGATGGCACTTAAACCTCACTGAAATTGTATATTCATTTGTGTATTTATTTGTTTAATATCATTTTTTTTCTCTGAATTCTAAGGTACATGAAAGCAGGGACTGGCTGGGCACAGTGGGTCATGCCTGTAATCCCAGCACTTTGGGTGGCCGAGGCGGGCAGATCATGAGGTCAAGAGATCGAGACTATCATGGCCAACGTGGTGAAACCCTGTCTCTACTGAAAATACAAAAATTAACTGAATGTGGTGGCACGCACCTGTAGTCACAGCTACTTGGGAGACTGAGGCAGCAGAATCACTTGAACCCAGGAGGTGGAGGTTGTAGTGAGCTGAGATTGTGCCACTGCACTCCACCCTGGGGACATAGCGAGACTCCGTCTTAAAAAAAAAAAAGCAGGGACCATATCTGTCTTACTCCTCTTGTGCCTTCATTGTCTGACTCATAATAGGTGATCACCAAATACTTATTAAATGAACCCTAGAGGGAACAGTGTCGTTAAAGGACAGAACTAAATGTGTGAGGTGGAGGGAGGAGGATCTGGCTGGAGTTGAGTAGGAGAAGCTGAGTGGAGATGAAGCCAGGATTTGGAGGGGCTGATGGAGGTCTTTGCAGGTTATGAGGGCCATGGGACCCTCAATCTTGTGTCCCATCTTGACCTGAGTCTTTCCTGGTCCTGGCAGGTGGAAGTGCAGTGCCTGCTCTTGCTGGAGGTGCTGGGCGGCTCCCACAAGCACGCCGTGGATGGTGCTGTGAAGAAACTCACGAAGCTGTGGAAAGAGGTGACAGGACTGCAGGGGCTGGCAGGCATTGCTTCTTCCATGCCACTCCCCCGCTGCCATTTTATACACCTGCCTGGCACTTTCCTCTTTAGAACCCCGGGCTGGTGGAACAGTACTTGTCAGCCATTCTCAGCCTAGAGCCCAACCAGAACTATGCTGGTATGCTGGGGCTGCTGGTGCAGTTCTGCACGAGCCACAAGGAGATGGACGTGGTCAGTCGGCACAAGGCAAGTGCCAAGGCAGAGTGACTGTGGGTTTGCTATGCTGGGAATGTTGGGAGTTCGCTGGAGGGAAGGAATGGGAACCTGCTTTGCCCTGGTGACCCTAGCTGTTGACCTCATCTGAAACTTGTTGATTTTCTCATGTGAGACTGTGGCCTTTTGCCATGATACATGCACTTTTAGGAGTTGGAAAGTTTCCCTTCTGTTTCTGGCTTGGGTGATAGTTTGCTTGTTCATGCAGTCACTTATTTATCCCAGTTGAGTGGCTGCCATGTTCTAGGCACTGTGCCCGGTGTTGGGGGTACACCAGTGAGTGAGGGAGCTGTGACCCCTGCCCCCAGGGAACTGAGTCTGAGAAACTGACATTAAACAGATAGTCTAGTTAATTATAACTAGTATGTGCTACAAAGGGAAAGTGTGAGAAGCTGTGAGACTCCACAACGGAAGGACCTGATTTAGGCTGTGGGTCAGAGAACACATCTCTCTAAAGAAGGAACTTTGAGAGTGAAGAGGAATTAGCAAGGTCAAGAGGTGAGGCAGAGCATTTTGGGCAGAGAAAGCCTGTGGGCAGGAACAGAGAGAAGGCGAGAGGAGTTGGAGTGGCAGGAATGGGTTAGAATGACGCAGCCAGCTGAGTGGTGGGCAGGGCCTTATAAGCCATACCAAGGACTTTGGACTTTATCCCAGGGGGCCATGGAAAGCTGTGGAAGGGTTTTAAGTGGGGTTGCATGATCAGTGGGACCTCTATGCTTAACACTGAAATCTGGGGCATTGATTTGTATTTTTTGGAGGCACTCTAGCAAGAGGGACCCCTTAAGCCAGTGATGAGACATTTGAGAATGTCAGGATCTTACCAGAGCTTTGTGTTCTCTAGAGCGCCCTACTGGACTTTTACATGAAGAACATCCTGATGAGCAAAGTCAAGCCTCCGAAGTACCTGTTGGTGAGCGAGAGATGGCCGTTACTCACCTGGACAACTGATCCCATTTTCAATTCTGGGATGCTGAACTCTTTTTCCTTCTTGGTCCGTTCCCATGAGGGCTAGGTGCCTTATTCCTTTTTCTTTGTAGGATAGCTGTGCCCCTCTGCTCCGATACCTGTCCCACTCAGAATTTAAGGACCTGATACTGCCCACCATACAGAAGTCCTTACTGAGGAGTCCAGAGAATGTTATTGAAAGTAGGTTGCTGTCAGCCAGGATGGTGGGAGGGAGATGAGTTGCCTATATCTCTGTTCCCGATATTTGGCAACAAGAAGTGTGTGTGGCAGGGGCGAGGGAAGGGGGATGTATTCACTGTTTACCTGGTTGGGACCTTGGGAGAGAGATTGGGGACCCTTTTGAGATTATGTTGAAAGTCAGCCAGACGCAGTGGCTCATACCTGTAATCCCAGCACTTTGGGAGGTCGTGGTGGGCAGATCACTTGAGCCCAGGAGCTCAACTTGGGAGGCTGATGTGGGAGGATAGCTTGAGCCCAGGAAGCGGAAGTTTCAGTGAGCCAAGATGGCAACACTGCACTCCATCCAGCCTGGATGACATAGTGAGACCTCATTTCAAAAAACAAAAGAGAGGCCAGGCACGGTGGCTCATGCCTGTAATCCCAGCAGTTTGGGAGGCTGAGGCAGGTGAATTACTTGAGGTCAGGAATTTGAAACCAGCCTGACCAGCTTGGTTAAACCCCATCTCTAATAAAAACACACAAAAAAATCAGACATGTTGGCATGTGTCTGTAGTCCCAGCTACTCGGGAGACTGAGGCAGGGGAATCACTTGAAACCGGAAGGTAGAGGTTCCAGTGAGGCAAGATCACTCCATTACACTCCAGCCTGGGCGACAGAGCCAGACCCTGTCCAAAAAAAAAGGGAAGAAAAGGAAAGTCATGGGCTGTCATTTTAGAAGAATGCACAAAAGTATATCCACTAAGAACACTGCATATAATTTTAGGGGTTCAGGAACCCACTGGATCAGTTCGTGGCTTTATGTAGGTGCTAGCCGTTGTTTTGATTCCCAGAAAGTATCAAGTGTTCACCTTCAGAGTTGAGTGGAAGAAAACAAAGTATCCTCTTACCCCTGCACCTCCCCAAAAGAACTTTCTGGAGACCATTCAAGTTAAGAACCTCCTCTCTAGACATTCTGGACTTAGTATGGAGGTGGCACTTGAAATCATGGCATCTGAGTGTTGAGTCTCTGTCCCTGTGTATCTTAGTAAAATGTGTTGGTGGGATGTTGGAAAGGCAATTTTTGCTGATGGGGATGGGGAGGTATACAGCTTTTCAGCAGAGCTTTGGGACTGCTCATGTAGCCTGTAGAGATGAAGGGTAGGCATGGTTCCATGTGGCCGGACAGCAGGCCAAGTGGCATTTGCTGGGGAGTAGGAGAAAAAAATTATCTGTTGAATTTATTGCTGAGATTGACATGGTCAGTGCTTTCTGTCCCCCTTAGCTATTTCTAGTCTGTTGGCCTCAGTGACGCTTGACCTCAGCCAGTATGCCATGGACATCGTGAAAGGACTGGCTGGTGAGTATCCCAGCCCCTCTTCAGCCCATAAGTGGCACCTTGGGTTTTGGTTGTACTTGTCCTAATTGTTGTAGCAGGGGTAGGGGACAGCTCAAGGTAGTAATAAGGCCCTAACCTAAACTACATTGGCACTGGCAGTTTCTTTCTTGAGATTATTTGAATGAGAGCATACAGCTAGTACTGAAGAGATGGCAGCATGGAAAAGACGAAAGTCTGGATGCTCAGTTGTTGGCTGCTTCTGAGCAGTGGCTTTGTGTGTCCAGGTCACCTGAAATCCAACAGTCCCCGCCTGATGGATGAAGCTGTGCTGGCACTGCGGAACCTGGCACGCCAGTGCAGTGACTCTTCAGCCATGGAATCCCTGACTAAGCACCTATTTGCTATCCTCGGAGGTGAGCAAGCCTTCTTGGCCATGGGGATGGTTGAGGCATGGTCCCTGGTATTTCCCTCAGCTGGGATCTGAAGGGGACTTGATGCTCCAAGTCTGCTCGTGGCGAGGCTGTGTGGCCAGGAGGACATCACACTGGAATGTGAATGTGTGTGAATGAACAAAACCCTGCATGGGTGGTGTGGATGGGGTGATTTCAGGTTTTTCATTTATAAGATACACATTTTTATAGGCATAGCAGAAAAGACTAAAGGAAATACACCAGAAAAGAAATGTCTTTGAGTAATGGAAACATGATGGCCTTTTAAATGTTTTTCTTTATATTTTTTCTGTTTCACAAGTTTTCTGTAGGAACATTCCTTCTTGAGTCAGAAAGCAAAAGGCTGGTAAACGTTGTTTTAAACCCAGCTTCACAACACAAAGACTACTTCTGGAAGCACAAACCATATTGTGGCATCACACACGTGACTGCATTGTTCACTGTCTTGGGAACTGTGGCATATGTGAATGTGAATCTTTGCTGTCTCTCCTCTCAGGCTCGGAAGGAAAACTAACTGTTATAGCCCAGAAGATGAGCGTCCTCTCAGGTACAGGATATCTTTCTTTTTTTTTTTTTGAGACAGAGTCTCGCTCTGTCGCCTAAGCTGGAGTGCAGTGGCCGGATCTCAGCTCACTGCAAGCTCCGCCTCCCGGGTTCACGCCATTCTCCTGCCTCAGCCTCCCGAGTAGCTGGGACTACAGGTGCCCGCCACGTCGCCTGGCTAGTTTTTTGTATTTTTAGTAGAGACAGGGTTTCACCATGTTAGCCAGGATGGTCTTGATCTCCTGACCTCGTGATCCGCCCGTCTCGGCCTCCCAAAGTGCTGGGATTACAGGCTTGAGCCACCGCGCCCGGCCTCTTTTTTTTTTTTTTTTTGAGAAGTCTTGCTCTGTCATCTAGGATGGAGTGTAGTGGTGCCATCTCAGCTTACTGCAACCTCTGCCTCCCGGGTTCAAGCGATCCTCGTGCCTCAGCCTCCTATGTAGGTGGGATTACTGGTGCGCACCACCACGCCTGGCTAATTTTTTTGTATTTTTAGTAGCGATGGGGTTTCACCATATTGGCCAGGCTGGTCTCAAACTCCTGGTTCCTGGTGTCAAGTGATTTGCCCGCCTCAGCCTCCCAAAGTGCTGGGATTACAGACAGATACAGATTTCTCTGCTGGGAGTAGAGCTGTGATCTAGTAGTAGGGAAGCTTTTTTTTTTTTTTGAGATGGAGTCTTGCTCTGTCACCAGGCTGGAGTGCAGTGGCACAATCTTGGCTCACTGCAACCTCCACCTCCCGGGTTCAAGCACTCCTCCTGCCTCAGCCTCCTGAGTAGCTGGGACTACAGGCACGCACCACCACACCCAGCTAATTTTTTTGTATTTTTAGTAGAGACGGGGTTTCACCGTGTTGGCCAGGATGGTGTCGATCTCTTGACCTCATGATCCACCTGCCTCGGCCTCCCAAAGTGCTGGGATTACAGGCGTGAGCCACCGCGCCTGGCCTAGTAGTAGATAAGCTTTAACATAATTCTTAGGTGAGGTGAATCCTTCTTTGGATCTTGACTCCTGTGACCATCTTGGGTCCATCCTGCCTCCTAGGACCCTGCTGCTTGCGTGCTTGACAAGAGGGACTTGTTCAGGTCTAGCAGGAGGCTTGGCTTCTATAGAAGGCAGGAGGTGTAGAGGAGGCATTGAGGGAAGATCAGTAATGGCCAAAGGAGAGGTATGCCTGCTGGAGACACAGAAGAGGTCTGTGACCCAGAGTGTGGAGGTGGCAGAAGTAGGAAGACTTGCCTCTTTGTGGTTTTGTGCTGATAAGGGACTGAATAGAGAATCTGCCTTTTAGGGATTGGGAGCGTCAGTCATCACGTGGTGTCTGGACCTTCCAGTCAGGTCCTGAACGGGATCGTGGCTGAGCTGTTCATCCCATTCCTTCAGCAGGAAGGTAATTCCATTCATCATGGTGAGCATGCGTTTTGTACTCATCCTTGACTGTGGTTTTTCACAGTTGGAGCTTTGCTTCCATAAACCACTCCTGAAGACACACCTCCCTCAGAGAGCAAGGCTTGGAGCTGTCTGAAATATCACTGCTTCCTCCCCCTTGTACTCTGGCTTGTTTTTTGCGCTGCTTGCAAGGATTTGACTTGGTTATAAGACATTGGACTGACTGGACTTCTGCTCTTTGTCCTAGTTCATGAAGGGACCTTAGTACACGCTGTCTCTGTCCTGGCTCTCTGGTGTAACCGATTCACTACGGAAGTGCCCAAGAAGCTCACTGAATGGTTCAAAAAAGCTTTCAGCCTTAAAACCTCCACATCTGCGGTGAGGCACGCCTACCTGCAGTGCATGTTGGCCTCTTACCGGGGTAAGACACCTCCCAGGGCTAGTGTGCAGGTCTCCGTGCAGAGGTGACCGAGTCTTTAGGGTTTTATTAGCGTTCCTGCTTTCCCTGTTAGTTCAGCTTATTTTGCACCATTTATTTCTTCTGGAAATAAATGAGAGCATTCGGCTTAGCTCAAAATCAGAATTCAGTCTTCACAACAAATTCTGACTTCTCCCCCTTGTCAGACTTTCAAAGTACAAAGTTTTTTTCAGAGAGGACCAGAACCGGAACTTGTCACTACAGTATCTGAAATCATGGAGAAATGACTCAGATAAGACTGGTTTAAGGGCCGGGTGCGGTGGCTCACACCTGTAGTCCCAGCACTTTTGGAGGCCCTGGCGGGTGGATCACCTGAGGTCAGGAGTTCGAGATCAGCCTGGCCAACATGGTGTAACCTTGTCTCTACAAAAATACAAAAATTAGCCAAGCACGATGATAGGTGCTTGTAATCCCAGCTACTTGGAAGGCTGAGACAGAATCGCTTGAGCCTGGGAGGCAGAGGTTGCAGTGAGCCGAGATCAAGCCATTGCACTGCTGCCTGGGCAACAGAGATTCCAGGGCCTCCTCTTGAGAGGGGACACCCTTCTGTGTGAAATGCCTTCTCTGATGAACTTTGTACTCACTTACTTCTTTTAATGATAAGGGAAGAAAAATGTGACCACAAAAGGTTTTTGCCCTGAGTTGAAAGCAATAAATCTTTTTCTGAAATACGTCTCCCAGCTCAGAATCATAGATCATCTTTGTGCAGTGGTTTGTGAGGTTTATTCAAACCGTAGTGCTGACTATGTGCTGACTGAAGTCGTAGATTTTCCGTGGTAGAAATGTACAGGCAATACATTGTCAGCTGCCTTAGGGATATAGTGAACTCACATCCATGACTTAAAAACAGTCTGTGAGGCCAGGCAAGGTGGCTCGCGCTTGTAATCCCAGCACTTTGGGAGGCTGAGGTGGGAGGATTGCTTGAGCCCAGGAGTTTGAGACCAGCCTGGGCAACAAAGTGAGACCCCCGTCTCTACAAAAAATTAAAAAAATAGTTGGGCATGGTAGTACATGCCTGTGGTCCCAGCTACACAGGAGGCTGAGGCAGTGGGATTGCTTGAGCCCAGGAGTTCAAGGTCAGCCAGGAAAAATAGCAGGACTCTGTCTCTACCAAAAGTTATACAAAAAGTCTATGTACTATATCAGTTTGAATTATTGCTGCATTGAATGACCGTCAGTTGTAGGTGGGACCTTGAATTGTAGATGGCAAGAACTTGGTTTTACCTAGTCTCTTCAGGTTGAGCTAGTTCTGCTCATTGCATTTATTTTTAATTTATTTTTTAAAAAAGGAATGCAGCGTGCCAGAACTCAATGCTCATTGCTTTTAAAATAAACATAATATAAACCTTTTAAAAACCAAACAAAACCTTTATAATAAAGATTTCTTGGATTCAAATCCATAACATTGTCTGGAAAACTGCTTTCATTATAAAATGTTCTGATGTACCCATTTAGTAGCTACGAAAACATGGAACAACAAACCCAGGTGTGGGGGGGCGGGGAAGAAAACATGGGCTTGAGCTATAGTTTTTTTTGAGATGGAGTTTCTCTCTGTCACCCAGGCTGGAGTGTAGTGGCGTGATCTTGGCTCACTGCAACCTCCACCTCCCAGGTTTAAGCAATTCTCCAACCTCAGCTTCCTGAGTAGCTGGGATTACAGATGCCCACCACCATGCCTGGCTAATTTTTGTACTTTTTAATAGAGACAAGGTTTCGCCATGTTGGCCAGGCTGGTCTTGAACTCCTGACCTTGGGTGATCTGCCCACCTCAGCCTCCCAAAGTGTTGGGATTATAGGCATGAGCCACTGCGCCTAGCTGAACTATAGTTTTAACTGGTTTCTCCATTTTTTTTTGGAGACAGAATCTCGCTCTGTCGCCCAGGCTGGAGTGCAGTGGTGTGATCTCGGCTCACTGCAACCTCCGCCTCCCAAGCTCATGCCATTCTCCTGCCTCAGCCTCGCAAGCAGCTGGGACTACAGGCACCTACCACCACGCCCAGCTAATTTTTTTGTATTTTTAGTAGAGACGGGGTTTCACCATGTTGGTCAGGCTGCTCTGGAATTCCTGGCCTCGTGATACCCCCACCTCAGCCTCCCAAAGTGCTGGGATTACAGGCGTGAGCCACCGTGCTCGGCTTCCTTTTTTTTTTTTTTTTTTTTTTTAACGAGTTTAGTTCAGAGGTCAGTGGATTGGTTCTGGTTTTAGAATTTGGGTCCAAAGGTCATCTGGTATGGGGGAAGAGTACCAGGTGGGAATTGATAGGATTGAGGGTGGCTCTGACTTGCCTCAGCTAGCTGTGTGACCTTGAGCAATTCACTTAATGTCTTTGCTTATCCATCAATTGAATAACTGGACCACACCCGGCTAATTTTGTATTTTTAGTAGAGACAGGGTTTCTCCATGTTGGTCAGGCTGGTCTCGAACTCCCAACCTCAGGTGATCCACCAGCCTTGGCCTCCCAAAGTGCTGGGATTACAGGTGTGAGCTACTGCACCCAGCCATAAGGATTATCTTTCTGCCTCTAATTTTGTGGCTGTAGACTTTAAATTTTGATTTAACTTCACTTCTTTTTGAGATATTTGAAAAATTAACTGAAGGGTTTTAGTCATCTGGTTCATAGCTAGTTAGATAAATCCTTTCTCAGTCCTGTCATTTCCAAGAATCAGGATGTCCTTTAAGGTGCTTGTCCTCTCTCCACAGGTGACACACTGTTGCAGGCCCTGGACTTACTGCCCTTGCTCATCCAGACAGTGGAGAAGGCAGCCTCCCAAAGCACTCAGGTTCCCACAGTCACTGAAGGGGTTGCCGCAGCCTTGTTGCTCTTGAAGCTGTCAGTGGCTGACTCACAGGCTGGTATGAGTCCAGAGATGTCCAGGATGGTAGAGATAGAGGCCTCTGACAAGAGTCCTTGGGAGGAGTGTCTTGATGTTCAGGGTTAGCTTGGTCCTGACCACACTGGATCAGCCACAGGTTTGCTTGTCATCTGCAGGATGAATCTTAGGGTTGCATGGGCAGTGGGAATGCAGTCAGGGGACTGTCATTGTCCCACTGTCCTTCTTCGTTCTGTTGCTCCAGTGCTACACGGGCTTGTGGATGATACCCAGATGGACCAGGGTTTAGTATTGGGACTGTTTGTTTCCGTTGGTTATACATTCATACAGTACAAAATTCAAAAGGATATAACATGAGAAGCTACCCCTTCGCCCTGTCTTTTCCCTTAGCCGTTAAGTTTCCCTCCATAAACAGTGTTATCAGTTTTGCACTTTGGGAGGCCGAGGTGGGCGGGTCATGAAGTCAGGATTTCAAGACCATCCTGGCCAACATGGTGAAACCCCATCTTTACTAAAAATACAAAAATCAGCTGGGTGTGGTGGCACTTGCCTGTAATCTCAGCTTCTTGGGAGGCTGAGGCAGGAGAATCAATTGAATCCGGGAGGTGTAGGTTGTAGTGAGCTAGGATCATGCTACCGCACTCCAACCTGGGTGACAGAGCGAGACTTTGTCTCAAAAAAAAAAAAAAGACAAAAAAAAAACACGATATTACCAATTTTATGTCCAGAGATAGTGTGTTTATGTAATTGAACATATTGGGTAACATACTCTATATATCATATTAGATACACTATATATACTATATATCTTCGAAATGATTCCAAATCAGTACATCAAAAAGAGCTTTCTCATTTTTTGTGGCTATATCGTATTTCAGGCTTTCTTTATTTCATCTCCCAATCTCTGCACTGGGACACACCTGAACTTAAACTTCTTTGGTTAGGAATGGAGCTCAGCTCTCCTCATGTAGTATCGTGTGTACACCGTGGCCATGCAAGGCACTGGGCTACCTGGGGGAATGCTAAGATGAACATGACCTTCTACAGCAAATTTCAGCATGCTTACTTCATAGTAGGAGCGAGGAAATACAAAAATATATCCATAGCTTAAGAGAAAATGTGGCATTAGAGCAGTTTTGAAGGAGAGATTGCTTTTAGTTGGGGGGATGGGTATTGGGAAGGGTTTCATGGAGAAAGCATTTGAACTAGTACCCTGAAGACTGGGAAGGATTTCATTATCCTGAAGGGAATGACCCAGTGTGAGTTCAAACAGCCCCGGTCAGGGAAGGGCAGGGAAAGCCAGAGTCTGTAAACCTCGGGTATTCCAGCTTGGTGCCTGGGGTGGATGGGAATTCCGGGTGAGAAGCAGTTTACCTAGGCTCCTGTAGGCAGCAGAGAACCACCGAAGAGTTTCATACAGGATATGAAGTGATACCAGAAGGACTGAGGTCAGTTCCCCAAATGGAAGAGCACTGAGCCTCCTGCTGCAGAGGAGGGTTTGCCAACAAAGCCCACCCCAGCAGCTTCAGGATGGAGTGGATCAGCTCTGGGGGACATGATGAGCTGTGTCGTGGGGTAACCTTTTGTTTCTTGCAGAGGCCAAACTGAGCAGTTTCTGGCAGCTGATTGTGGATGAGAAAAAGCAGGTTTTCACTTCTGAGAAATTCCTGCTTATGGCTTCAGAGGATGGTAAGTTACTCCACGCTTAGTTGAACTCAGGAGTGAGGCAAAGTCTCTTTGGAAAATCTTCAGAGAAGACCCTTTCTTGACCAGCCAGTCAGGTCTGCAAAAACCTGGGCCAGAGTGATCTGACCAGCAGCTTAGCTGTTGTGGGAATAATTTCATTCCTGTAGGGAATGTAAGGTTAGGGAAGTGGGACTTGGGAGATGCATGGAGACAGAGCAGTAATGGCTGTGGAGCTACGATATGAGCTGTAATTATAGCTGATTGGGTAATTGGTGCTGTCTCCGAGGTTTTCTTGTGTTGAGGCAGCTGAGAAGCTCTTGTGGAGTCTGGCAGGCTCTACTCCCCCACCAAGAGACACAAAAACTACTGGTTTCTATCCCGGCAGAAAAGGAACAGTTGAATTTTAAATGTGTGTTTAAAATTCTACATTGCCTTAGGGGTGTCTGCCACTAATTGGTGATTTGAAAAGTCTTTTGACTCATAAATCGCAACATCCCATTAATGAGCTACAACTGTTAGTCATTTCCTGGTTTTAGAAAATTTTTTGGTTAAATTTTGAAAAGGAAATAGACTAATGTAATTCAAAAATAGATACAGTAGGGTCTACATTGAAAATTATACCACTGCTTTGATCTCTGGCTACCCAGTTCCTCAGCTATAGATAACCAATTTTATTAGCTTCTTCTGTAGCCTTGATATTTTATATATATGCAAGTAAATACCTGTATATGTTTGTTCTCTACGTTTTTTACACAAATGGTAGCGTGCCTGCCATATGTACTGTGCTTTCTAGACCTGGAAAGAGTCCGTGTCAGTCTATAATGAGCTTCATAATTTTTTTTTTTTGAGTTGGAGTTTCGCTCTTGTTGCTCAGGCTGGAGTGCAATGGTGTGATCTCAGCCCACTGCAACCTCTGCCCCCTGGGTTCAAGTGATTCTCTTGCCTCAGCCTCCTGAGTAGATAGGATTACAGGCATGCGCCACTACCACCTGGGTAATTTTTTTTTTTTTTTTTTAGTAGAGATGGAATTGCTCCATGTTGGTCAGGCTGGTGTCGAACTCCTGACCTCAGGTAATCCACCTGCTTCGGCCTTCCAAAGTGCTGGGATTACTGGTGTGAGCCACCATGCCTGGCCTCTTTTTAGAACTTCATAGTAATTTTCTATCATTGTTGAGACAGGATCTCACTCTGTTGCCCAGGCTGGAGTGCAGTGGCACAGTCATGGCTCACTCCAGCCTCAACCTGGTCTCAGGTGGTCCTCCCACCTCAGCTTCCTGAGTATCTGGGACTATAGGTGCACATCACCACATCCAGCTAATTTCTGTATTTTTTTTAAGAGATGGGGGTTTCACCATGTTGCCCAGGCTGATCTTGAACTCCTGGGCTTAAGCAGTCCTCCTGCCTCAGCCTCCCAAAGTGCTGGTATTATAGATGTGAGCCATGGTGCCTGGCCTTAGTCTTTTTTTTTTTTTTTTTTTGGAGACAGTCTCGCTCTGTTGCCCAGGCTATAGTGCAGTGGCACAATCTCTGCTCACTGCAACCTCCACCTCCCAGGTTCAAGCAATTCTCCTGTCTCAGCCTCCTGAGTAGCTGAGACTACAGGTGCGCACCACCACACCTGGTTAGTTTTTGTATTTTTAGTGGAGACGGGGTTTTACCATGTTGGCCAGGCTGGTCTCAAACTCCTGACCTCGGGTGACCTGCCTGCTTTGGCCTCCCAGAGTGCTGGGATTACAGGCATGAGCCACTGCACCTGGCCGGTAATTTTTAATTATTTAAAAAAAAGTAGGTTGGGGCTGGGCACGGTGGCTCACACCTGTAATCCCAGCACTTTGGGAGGCCAAGGCAGGCGGATCGTGAGGTCAAGAGATTGAAACCTCGTCTCTACTAAAAATACAAAATTAAGCTGGGCAGAGTGGCAGGTGCCTGTAATCCCAGCTACTCAGGAGGCTGAGACAGGAGAATCACTTGAACTGGGAGGTGGAGGGTGTAATGAGCCAAGACTGTGCCACTGCACTCTAGCCTGGACAACAGAGCAAAACTCTGTCTCAAAAAAAGTAAAAATAGGCTAGATGCAGTGGCTCACGCCTGTAATCGTAGCACTTTGGGAGACCAAGGCAGGGGGATCACCTGAGGTCAGGAGTTCAAGACCAACCTGGCCAACTTGGTGAAACCTTGTCTCTACTAAAAATATAAAACTTAGCTGGGCGTGGTGGCCGGTGCCTGTAATCCCAGCTACTCAGGAGGCTGAGGCAGGAGAATCGCGTGAACCTGGGAGGCAGAGGTTGCAATGAACCGAGATCGTGCCACTGCACTCCAGCCTAGGTGACAAGAGCAAAACTCCATCTCAAAAAAAAAAAGAAAAAAAATATATATATAGTTAAAGTAAGTAAAAACAGTATATACTTTTCTTATTGCAAAATACATGTGTGCACAATAAGCAAAAAAGAAAAAACCAACTGTAATTTCACTTCAAGTGATAATCACATTTTTATTTTGTGGTGAATTTTCAGTTCATTCCAGTTATTTCTGGGTATACATATGTGTGTGTACACTTAACTATTTTAAAAACACTTCTACTCCTTTTCTTCCCTTCTAGCCCTGTGTACTGTGTTGCATCTGACAGAGAGACTTTTCCTTGACCACCCGCATAGACTCACTGGCAACAAAGTTCAGTACGTGAGACTGGCTTACCTTTTCTTTTGGGCCAAATGAGGCGAAGGCTAGCAGGAACCTGAGAAAGGGTGTGTGGCAGGTGGAAGGGTTGGCTGCGAAAAGCCCTGCTCCCGGCCTTCCCCCAGACCTGTCTGTCCCTGTGCTTGCAGGCAGTACTACCGGGCTCTGGTCGCGGTGCTCCTGAGCCGCACCTGGCACGTCCGCAGGCAGGCTCAGCAGACAGTTCGGAAGCTGCTATCCTCTCTTGGGGGCTTTAAGCTGGCGCACGGACTGCTGGAGGAGCTGAAGACTGTCCTCAGTTCTCACAAGGTGAGGGCATCTGGGCTCTAGAACTGGGGCTTTTGGATCCACTTAGCTGCCCCTGCTTATGCTGTGGGGTTTTGGCTGGGCCACTCCCTGACTGTTCTTTCTTATTCTGTGTGATGCCAGCATCTTCTGCTCTGCCGTCGAGCTCCAGTAACATCTTTCATAGGATTCCTTTTCCTTTTCAGAGACTTTTTTCCCACATGTAGCTTCTTAACCTTTTTTCCAGGGTCTTTTGGGTTTTTGTTTTGTTTTGTTTTGCTCACTGCAACCTCAACTTCCCAAGCTCGAATAGTCCTTCCACCTCAGCCTCCCAAGTTGCTGGGACTATGGGTGCACACCACCTATAGTGGCCACTAATTTTTTGATTTTTTATTTTTTGTAGAGATGGGGTCTCGCCATGTTGCCCAGGCTGATCTCGAACTTCTAGGCTGAAGTGATCCTCCTACCTCGGCTTCCCAAAGTGTTGGGATTACACGCACAAGCCACCGTGCCCTCCCCCTTTATCCTTGATTAATTGAATAATGCTTTATGTTTTTAAAGCACTTTGTACTTTTGAAGCATTTTCTACCCATTTTTTCTTTTGATTTTTTTTTTTTTTAAACAATGCCTTTCAAAGGCAAATAGGGCTTGGTATTCTTGTGTCATGTGAATTGACCGGGGTTCTAGGAGCTCAAATGACTTGCACAGTGTCTCCCCCGATGGAGGGAGACCCCCAAAGACCTGGATCTTATTTCTGTGCTCTTTGTGCTGTGTTCCACTGCTTTCCTTCCTCCCTAAGCCTGTTGAGGAATGTGGCCAGTGACAGACTTGCCATCACAGGCTGGGTCTCCTGGACCAGTTCCTGTTGCCTTCTTTATCCCCGTAGGCTTTTTAGATGCAAAGTCACAGGTGCTTCCTTCTTCCAGGCACATCTCACAGCCTGTGGGTCCCATTGCAGGAAGCTGGGTATCCATCTCCACTCCAGCAAGGACCCCAGGGAAGAACTGAGTGAGGAGCCGCTGTGTCCGTGGCATGTTTGGTTCCTGTGTTCCAAGCCTGCACAGGGCTCTTAGCAGTGGGGTTCTTATGTTTTATCTCACGTGTCTCCACACAGGTGCTGCCCTTAGAGGCGCTGGTGACTGATGCTGGAGAGGTGACTGAGGCGGGCAAGGCCTACGTGCCTCCACGGGTGCTGCAGGAGGCTCTGTGTGTCATCTCTGGTGTGCCAGGGCTCAAGGGTGATGTCACTGACACCGAACAACTGGCCCAGGAGATGCTGATCATCTCCCACCACCCATCCTTAGGTCTGTGACTGCGGTGGGTGAGGGAAAGCCTGGGGCTTTAGGGGATGGGGTAAGAGCAGGCCAGGCAGAAGGCCTCAAAGAGCTCCCTTCCCCTTCAGTGGCTGTGCAGTCTGGACTTTGGCCAGCACTTCTTGCCAGGATGAAGATCGATCCTGAAGCCTTTATCACCAGGCACCTGGATCAGATCATTCCCAGGATCACCACTCAGAGTCCCCTAAACCAGGTGATGGGCACATGAGCTGGTCTGGCCTCAGGTCGGGGAGGGGCCCTCTCATCACAGGGTACAGGAAGAGAGGATTCAAAGAAGCAGGTGAAGGTGGGTAAAATGTAGGCTTGGACCCTTGGACGTGACAGAAATGTAAACTGGTTTAAGCACAAAAGGGAACTTACTGCCTCATTTACCTGCAAAGTCCAAGGATATGACTGGCTTTAGCTAATGCTGACTATAGGGGTTCAGATGTTACCCTTGGGACATTGTAGGTGATGTCTCTCTTACTCTGTCCCATCCATCTTTGTCTCTTGGCTCTGTTTTCCACGATGTGGGCTCCATTCTCAGGCTTTCCCTTTCTGGTAGCACAAGAGCTGCTAGAGTTCCACGCTTTGTCTCCCCGTCAGCTTCTGGGGGAAGAGCTTGCTTGTTTCAATAACGTCTACTGGCTTGGGGTTGCTTTGACCCTGATTAATCTGACTTGGGAGCCATGCTCATCTCTGCGCCGCTCCTTCTGCTCTGGGTCTATACCTACCTCTGAAAAAAGTGAGGGCAGCTCCACCTGAACCATGGAGATTGAGAATTGGGAAGGAGTGTATCCCCTCACGTCAGGTGCTGTGTCAGACAGAGGGGCACTGCTCGGTAAGGAAAGCAGACATAGACTCCAACCGGCCACTGTGATGGACAGTGCCCAGGAGTTAACAAGGCAATGGCATGAAGAATGGGAGCCAGTGCCAGGGGCATTCAGGTGTGGTGGACCTCTTGCCAGTGCCAGCCTTGGCACACACTGACCATGTCTGCGTTTGTCTGGCAGTCCTCCATGAACGCCATGGGCTCCCTTTCCATCCTGTCACCGGACCGGGTCCTCCCACAGCTCATCAGCACCATCACTGCCTCCGTGCAGAACCCTGCACTGCGCCTGGTGACGCGGGAGGAGTTTGCCATTATGCAGACCCCTGCTGGGGAGCTGTATGACAAATCCATCATCCAGAGGTGAGACCTCACTTGTGGGCTCGGTTTCCTTTGCTCCCCAAGGGATAGTTTTCTTGCATGTAGGATGGAGCCAGCACCTCTTGTGGGTCGAGTGCAACAGCCTATCCATTCATTGGCTAAGGGCCTGCTGTGTCCCCGGCATGGTGCTTAGGTCCTGGGTACTAAAGTGTGTCCAGTATCCGGCACTTTGCTCGTGCACAGTGCTTAATAGCTAGTTGGAATTTCATGGCTGGTGGGAGACTGACAGGCCTTGCGGTTCTTTTCAAGCTGGCTGATGACCCACTCTGGTGTTTCAGTGCCCAGCAGGACAGTATAAAAAAGGCCAACATGAAGCGAGAGAACAAAGCTTATTCCTTCAAAGAGCAGATCATCGAGCTGGAGCTGAAAGAGGTAAGGACACAAAGGCACTCGCAGAAGGTGGCTGCTGAGCTTGGTGGCCTCAGGCCGGTGGCTTTTCCCACTGCATATATGCTGTTCACTTGGATCATCCTGAGGCCCATGGCACACTCCTCTGATGTCTCTGACCAGTGTCTGGTGCACCGGCACACTCTCCCTTCACCCTTGCTCCATAGCTTCTTCCACCCACAACTCAAATCCAGCTTCTTCCTCTGCTGGGTGCTGGCGGCAGTGCCCGTGTCTCCTCTGCTAAGTGGTGTTGCTGAATTCCATGTCTGTCCCCCAACTTCCTTGAAGGCTGGGACCCATCTAGACTCCTGATAGTAGGCACAGCGCCTGGTACAGTGGGACTTCTGGGGAATCCTGGCTTGATTGCTGAATTCAGCTTTGGGCAGAGCGGGTTCTGACAGGAACAGAGCACATAGGACTCTTTCCTATCTCAGCGTTGGCCCTTCTCTCTGTCTTCACAAGGCAGGATTCTTCTTGTCTTTCACATCTCAGTCCACATGTGCCCTTCTCAGAGAGGTGGCCAGCCTGTCCACCCTATCGAAAGTAGACTCCACCCTTCCTCCCTGTGACTAAGCATCATATTTGTTTCTTTACTAAGAGTTGTCGTGACCCAAAAGCATCTGGTGTATGTGTTGGTTTACTTGTTTATTGTCTATCTTCCCCGGCTAGATTGTGAGCTCCGTGAGGGCAGGGACTTGATCTTGTTCCCTCCGGTATTCCTGCCGTCGGGAACGGTGCCTGGCACAATGCAGGTGCTCACTAAGTGTTTGCTGAATGAGTGAGTGAGTTCTGTGGCTTGTTGTTTCAGGCCGCTATAGCAGGCCTTTTCTAGGCTCAGCTTATCCTGTGGGAGAGCTTACTTCTCTATTGCTGTCTCCATTCTATAGAAATGAGGTGGCTATGGATTTTGTGGGAGGTTGGGGGTGCACATGGTGGGTTCAGAGGCCCAACTCACAGACTTAGAGCTGGCGTGGTGCTGTTTGTGTGGAAGCAAGCTCACCTTCCTCTGTGGGGGAGGGAGGTCTGTTCCCTGGAGATAAGATTGGTTGGTTTGCCCATCCGCTTTAGGAGATAAAGAAGAAGAAAGGCATCAAAGAGGAGGTGCAGCTGACCAGCAAGCAGAAGGAGATGCTGCAGGCCCAGCTGGACAGGGAGGCGCAGGTCCGGAGGCGGCTGCAGGAGGTGAGTGCCCACCCCTGCCACACACTCATGCCGGAAGAGTGCTGGCTAGCTTGGTCCCGCTCCTTGCTGTCACAAGCAGGGCCCTGCTGACCTGCCTCCTGGGCAACTCTGCTTGCAGCTGGATGGGGAGCTGGAGGCGGCGCTTGGACTGCTGGACATCATCCTGGTCAAGAACCCATCCGGCCTGACCCAGTACATCCCTGTTTTGGTCGACTCTTTCCTGCCCTTGCTGAAGTCTCCCTTGGCTGCTCCCAGGATCAAGAACCCCTTCTTGTCCTTGGCTGCCTGTGTCATGCCCTCTAGGCTCAAGGCTTTGGGTTAGTCCTTGTTTGCTGGCTGTAGGGATGGTTCAGGGGTGCCCCTGAGTGCTTTTGGGGAGGTGGGTGGTGACCTCAGCTGCTGAGTTTTGTTTTCTTGTGGAAGCAGCCTTGGAGGCTCAAGCTGGATGTGCTTAGCAGAGACGTGGTGCCTCCTCTTCTCTCCCACTTCACATCTGTGCCTTCCCTCTGAGGAGCAGATTTTAGATGCTAGTCAGTGTTCGATCTTTGTGTACCAGTTTTAAAACTAAGAAGTCAGAAGTTCAGTGGCAGTGAGGATGGTTTGGTGCAGTGTGGTGGCTCAGCCCAGCCCAGGTCTCCTGAGCAGCCACATGACAGTAGTGAACAGAGGCCCCTGTGACCTTTAGCTTCCTGTTAGCTCTGGAGAAACAAACACCAGGCAGGGTGGCTGGCAGTTCTGGTGGCCTTGCTTTTGTGGTTGGTTAATGGCCTTTAGCAGACTTCTATCCTGACCTAACAAGGATGTTCCCATGAGTGAGGCCAGAATCTGGGAACTGTTCTGAGTGGAAAAGTCAGTTGGTGCATATGGAACCTGCCAGAAGTGTCACCTGGCTGGCTGGGCTTGTTGCGTAGAGGTGGATGGAGGTGCTGCACAGATAGAGCTGTACTCTTGGCTGAATGACCCTTCCAGTGGCCCTTGTCTCCTGTCAGCGTAGTCATTTTTTGAATGTCCAAAGGGCAACTCCCTGCCTACCTGCCCTCTGAGGCTGTCACAAAGATCAAGTAAGAAATTAGGTTGGAGACATTTTGGCAAAGCAGATTTTTCTTTTTTCTTTTTTCTTTTTTTCTTTTTTTTTTTGAGACGGAGTCTCGCTCTGTCGCCCGGGCTGGAGTGCAGTGGCCGGCTCTCAGCTCACTGCAAGCTCCGCCTCCCGGGTTTACGCCATTCTTCTGCCTCAGCCTCCCGAGTAGCTGGGACTACAGGCGCCTGCCACCTCGCCCGGCTAGTTTTTTTTTTTATTTTTTTAGTAGAGACGGGGTTTCACCGTGTTAGCCAGGATGGTCTCCATCTCCTGACCTCGTGATCCGCCCGTCTCGGCCTCCCAAAGTGCTGGGATTACAGGCTTGAGCCACCGTGCCCGGCCCAGAGCAGATTATTTTAAGTCAGAAGGGTGAGGCACTGGGTCCCCTGTTTGAACCTGGGCTGGATTCTGCATCTCTGTGTGTGTCATCCCCTGCCGGGTCTCTCCTCTTCAACACAGGCACTTTGGTGAGCCACGTAACCCTGCGCCTGCTGAAGCCAGAGTGTGTCCTGGATAAGTCCTGGTGCCAGGAAGAGCTGTCAGTGGCTGTGAAGAGGGCAGTGACGCTGCTGCACACCCACACCATCACCAGCAGGGTGGGCAAGGGGGAATCAGGTAAGGGCTGGGACGGGATCAGGGGCACCAGGCGGTGTGAGCTGGTGCCAGGAATGCTGCTCGAGGCACAGCGTCACCCAGGGCCTCCTGAGCCTGGGGGGTTGGACCAGATGGAGGATTTCTGAGTTGAACCCTGGTAGTCTGTGAGTTGCTGTGAGCCCAGTTGAGTGTTTACTTTTTGTCACTGGCGTCCCCTTCTCTGTTTTAACTCTCACATCCTGGAACTGGGAAGTGCTTGGCAGTAGTAGCAGAATTGGTTTTAGACTGGACTACCAGCTGCTGTCTCCGTCCTCATGCCCTGTGCTTCCAGGTGTCAGAACGGGCTTCTGGCCCATCCCTTCCCTACCTTCCCTGAGGATGGAAATAGGCAGCAGTGGCCCGGGTCCCTGCCCTGCCTGCAGGATCTTATCTGCTTCTCACTCTCACAGGTGCTGCGCCCTTGTCCGCGCCAGCCTTCTCCTTAGTCTTCCCATTTCTGAAGATGGTGCTGACCGAGATGTCCCACCACAGTGAGGAGGAGGAGGAGCGGATGGCCCAGATTCTTCAGATCCTCACTGTCCACGCCCAACTGAGGGCCTCCCCCAGCACCCTACCCGGGCGAGTGGACGAGGTTGGCAGGGAAGCTCTTCTCTCCCCTTGGTTTAAAGGAGATCAGGGAGGCAGGGCCTGTGGACACTTTCCGTCTCATGAACAGTTCTGGTGGGGAAATAGAGGGTGTATGTTTATACCAACAGCAGCCTCACACAGTGTTGTGGGTTTTTCAAGGCAAAAACGGGTCAGACTGCTTCTTTCACGTGACTGTAGACGCTGGCTCTCCTGCCATCCCTTTGCATATCAGTGCACCTGATTCAATTTGTTGGCTGCATGAGATTCTGCACTGTGGATGTATCATGTTTTACTTAATTCTTTATCTGTTGATGAGTATCTTAAGGTTGTTTCTAACTTTTCCCTGTTTTGAGCAGCACTATGATGTGCCCTCTTGTATGTACATGCCCCTTACTTACCCAGTGTGAGCGTTTCTTTAGGACAGGTTCATTGGACATGGAATTACTAGATTATATGGCATATTCTGAGCTATACTGTCACCAAGAGTTTTCTTTTTCTCAAAGCCTAATGCAACCTCAGATAGTATTAATATTGTCAGTGATGGGTGAAAGAATGGTATCTCATTTTATTTTGCATTTCTTACAAAGTTGAATGTTTCTTCATATGTTTATGGTCTTTCTGGATTTCGTAGTGTGAATTTCAAGCAAGTTTCAGAATTTAGTTTTTAGTTCCTGAGGATCATGGTTGACTGGGGTTAGCACCTGTGGACCTAACTGTAAACCTAATGAGGTTTCTATGGTGGGGCCGGTTGTATGATCCAGAATGTTCCCCTGTGGGTGAGGGGGTGCCCTGTCATTGGCCGCCTGGGTTGCAGACCTCCCCACAGCCTCATCTCTACTTACCTGCCGTTCTTTCCTAGAATGGCCCAGAGTTGCTGCCTCGCGTGGCCATGCTGCGTCTTCTGACTTGGGTGATCGGGACGGGCTCGCCCCACTTACAGGTGACCTGGTTTTCAGTTGGCTGTTGCTGTGACTCAGTTTGTGACCCAGACCTCAGGTCCCAGTATAAAGGGTGGAGTCCTAGTTTCCTTTCAGCCCTCACTTTTGGACTTTGGTAGAAAAACTGCTTTAGAGAGCCAGCCTGACTGTTGTTAGCTAGTGAGGGGTTTTGCCACTGGAGCTGGGGTCTTAGCCCTTGCAGTGCTGTAGGGGTGGCCGTTCTCAGTGCATATCCCTCTCTGGCCCCATAGTAGTAAATGATTTGCTGACTGAACCAGTGGATTGGTGTTTTTCTTAGGTTCTAGCTTCAGACACCCTGACTACCCTGTGTGCCAGCAGCAGTGGTGATGATGGCTGTGCCTTTGCAGAGCAGGAGGAGGTGGACGTGCTGCTCTGTGCCTTGCAGTCCCCGTGTGCCAGCGTGCGGGAAACTGTGCTCCGGGTGTGTGCTCAGTCTCTCACAGAGCCTCTGCAGTGTCCCTTGTCACTCTATGCAAGTGCAAATTGCATGATGAGCATTTAAGAGACTGTCCCTCACCCTGGCGGGAGGCCTAGAGACAAAGAGAAGAAGTCACTTGGTTGGGGTCTCTCTGAGAATCAGAAAACCAAGCAGTCATGATGTATCACTGTATTTTTTCCTTTACCTTGGAACACTTCACTTAATTTTTTTTTTTTTTTTTTGAGATGGAGTCTCGCTGTGTCGCCCAGGCTGGAGTGCAGTGGCCGGATCTCAGCTCACTGCAAGCTCCGCCTCCCGGGTTTACACCATTCTCCCGCCTCAGCCTCCGAGTAGCTGGGACTACAGGCGCCCGCCACCTCGCTCGGCTAGTTTTTTGTATTTTTTTTTTTTTTTTTTTTTGAGACGAAGTCTCGCTCTGTCGCCCAGGCTGGAGTGCAGTGGCCGGATCTCAGCTTACTGCAAGCTCCGCCTCCCGGGTTTACGCCGTTCTCCCGCCTCAGCCTCCCGAGTAGCTGGGACTACAGGCGCCCGCCACCTCGCCCGGCTAGTTTTTTTGTATTTTTTAGTAGAGACGGGGTTTCACCATGTTCGCCAGGATGGTCTTGATCTCCTGACCTCGTGATCCGCCCGTCTCGGCCTCCCAAAGTGCTGGGATTACAGGCTTGAGCCACCGCGCCCGGCCGTTTTTTGTATTTTTAGTAGAGACGGGGTTTCACCGTGTTAGCCAGGATGGTCTTGATCTCCTGACCTCGTGATCCACCCGCCTCGGCCTCCCAAAGTGCTGGAATTACAGGCTTGAGCCACCGCGCCCGGCCACTTCACTTAATTTTTAAACTAGAATGTAGACTTTGGTACTTCCACAGACAGACCTAACTTGCAGGAGGAGTTCTTTTCTTTAGCCCATTGCCATGTACTTGGCTTTTTTTCATGGCTTTTGGACCAAAAACTAGAGCATCCCCTTGGAGTGGTAAGACAGTGGTTCCTACCTGCTGGTCCATAGCCTCCTGCTATTGATATGTGACAGTTTTCACTGGCTTTTGGTAAAATGTGAAAAATGATGACAATATGGTAAATTTTTCCTTAAAAATTATTTGAACTAAAGGAACACACTTTTTCTGAGGTTTTATCTGTCTGGTTTATTTAACGTTTTAATTTTCACATTAAAAAACATTTTACCACCTCACACACTAAGGAACTTAGAGTTAATTTTAATTGATTTCACTTTAACCACTTGTGGTTAGTGGCTCCATCTTGGACAGTACAGCCTAGAGAGAGGTGAGGAGGCAGGTCAGAGGCTTTTCGGAAAGATGGTGCCTCATGCGGTCCAATCCCACCCCTTCCAGGGGCTGATGGAACTCCACATGGTATTGCCAGCACCTGATACCGATGAGAAGAATGGCCTGAACCTTCTGCGGAGACTCTGGGTGGTCAAGTTTGACAAGGAAGAGGAGATCCGGAAGCTGGCTGAGAGGTGAGAGAGTCAGCATGTCGTTTTCTCCTGCTCCATCCTCTCTTCCTTTAGGAAATAACGGAACCCAGCGTGTTCAGCCTCCAGTGGGAAGAAGGGCCGGGCCGGCGGGGGGCCGGGCCAGTGGGGCAGATGCTGCGGATTGTTGTCTAAGCAGCCCCCACTGTGGATCTCTCACAGGCTCTGGTCAATGATGGGCCTAGACCTGCAGCCAGACCTCTGCTCCTTGCTGATCGATGACGTGATCTATCATGAGGCAGCTGTAAGGCAGGCGGGGGCCGAAGCCCTTTCCCAGGCAGTGGCACGTTACCAGCGGCAGGCAGCGGAGGTTATGGGCAGGCTCGTGGAGATTTACCAGGAGAAGCTCTACGTGAGTGACTGTGCAGCCCTGATGCAGTCTGGGTGTGTGCGGTTGGGTGGGTCTCTGCTCAGCCCCCTACTGCTCCAGACAGGAATCTCAGGGCTCACGGTGGCTCAGGGTAGCTGTGGCTAGTTTCCCACCTCACAGTCCTGGTGCCCAGGTCATTGATCTGCCCATTGCAAAGCATTTACCAACTTGTCTGTTGCAGCGGCCGCCCCCAGTGCTGGATGCTTTGGGACGAGTTATTTCAGAATCTCCTCCAGATCAGTGGGAAGCCAGGTATAACAATTGTTCCAGCCTTGTTCTACTTCAACCTTTCTGAGATGTAGTGGGTTGGCTGGGTGGGTGCTGTGAGGAGGCAGCATGGGATAATGAAAGAGCAGGACCTCCCTCAGAGTTGGGGAGGGGTGAGTTCAAGTGTTGGCCCCTCCTACGCTAGCTGCGTGACTGCGAGCATGTTTCTCCTTTTCCCCAGGCCTCTGTTTCCTCATCTGTATGCAGGGCACAATAACAGAAGCTACCAGCCTTTCTCCACAGAGCCCACAAGTAGCAGTTGGAGGATTAGACAGATGTCTGGGAGCAAGTGGGACCTTGAAAGACGCTTGCCTCCCACAGAGCAGGCACAAAATAGGCGAGGGTGTTAGTTTTCTGAATGGCTTATCCTGGCCATGTCCACTCTGTGAGGCCTCGTGTGTCAGTGTAGGGAGGTGTATGGGCCATCCTGGCTTATTTTTCATTCTAGACCATCAGCCAGGGATAGGACACAGATTCTTTGCTCCATGACTGGAAAGAATAATACCACTTTGCCCTTGGAGAGTGTGTTCACTTCCACAGGCCTCTGCATCTGGTTCCTTTACCTCCGTCTTCTCTTACGACCTGCCTTACAGGTAGAGGGGTGAGCACTGCACTCACATTCCTCTCTGAGGGAACCGATGCAGGGCTGCTCACCCAGTAGGAGGTAAAATCAGGGCAGATGGCAGGTCTCCATATGACAAGCGGGTTGTTCCAGAACATTGGGTGTGCGCTGGGTGATGGGCTTCATGCTGTTCTCTGCCCCCAAAACGGTGTTTACCTCAGGCAAGCTCCCTCTCCGTGCCGTGCACCGGCAGAGGTTCCACTGGTGGAGGAGGCCCATTGGCTGCCCCTCCTGATGTACTCCCACTTCTTTCGCAGGTGTGGCTTGGCGTTGGCCCTCAACAAGCTCTCCCAGTATCTGGACAGCTCTCAGGTGAAGCCACTCTTCCAATTTTTTGTCCCTGATGCCCTCAACGACCGACACCCAGATGTCCGGAAGTGCATGTTGGATGCAGCCCTCGCAACACTCAACACTCACGGGAAGGTAAGGGGGTCGGTCCCAGCCTGCTAAGGAGACACGGGGGAGGCAGGCTGTAGGGCTGAGCAGGGGCCAGAGATGCTGAGTGCCAGGAGTCCTGGCAGAGCACTTTAAGCCAAAAAGACCACAATAGTATGTTAAATTCTTTTAAGTCTGTAGCAGTCCTGCCAGAAAACTGGAAGAGCCGCTGGCTGGCATGTCAGGATGCCTGTCCCAGAGCTAGACTTGGTCTTGGTCCTCAGGGCAGGGACTGTCGTCCCCAGATGTAGCCTATAGGGTTGACCTGAGGCTCTGAGGGGTTTGGCTTTCCAGGAGAACGTCAACTCGCTATTGCCAGTATTCGAGGAGTTCCTGAAGAACGCGCCCAATGATGCCAGCTACGATGCTGTGCGACAGAGTGTGGTGGTCCTGATGGGCTCTCTGGCCAAGCACCTGGACAAGAGTGACCCCAAAGTGAAGCCCATTGTTGCCAAGCTCATCGCTGCCCTCTCAACCCCCTCCCAGCAGGTACCTGCCATTTGACCTGGGACCCACATGCCAGTTAGAGAATTGGGACCTGGCTGTGGTTAGGCAGTGGGATGCTAGGGGAGGAATCGGACAATCAGGGCCTAGAAAGCCCAGTTCTTGGTAAGGATTCACCCCTTCTCCCAGGGGAGAGCCTGGTTTCTAGTCAGGAACACTCCTGGAGAGGGAGTTTCTTTGTTACTTTGTTCTAGTAGACCTCCCAGATAGTTCCATTTTTTTCTACTCACCTGGTTTATAGTCAAGAATGCCCCTGGGGAAGGAGTTTCTTTGTTACTTTGTTCTAATAGACCTCCTAGATAGTACCATTTTTTCTATTCACTAACATGCACTGGGGATCCAAAGGGGAAAAAAAAAATAAAAGATCAGGCTTTGTCTTATGTCAAGCCTTTCCCTGGCCCTTTACATGTATTGATTATATGTTGCAGGTGCATTTTAATGTAGCCTCTAAGCTACAGTGCAAAGAAATTTATTTTTCTTTGTTTTGAGAAACATGCATATATTTCTATATATATATATATATTTTTTTTTTTTTGTAGTTTGCATTTTGGACCACTTAGAGTATCCTCATAAAATGAACAGTTGGCCTGGGCGTGGTGGCTTATGCCTGTAATCCCAGTGCTTTAGGAGGGTGAGGTGGGTGCTTGAGGCCAGTAGTTCAAGACCAGCCTGGGCAACATAGTGAGATCGTGTCTCTACAGAAACTTTAAAAATTAGCCAGAGGTGGAGGCCATGCCTGTGTTCCTAGCTCCTCAGGAGACTGAGGCAATAGGATTGCTTGAGTCCAGGAATTCAAGGTTATAGTGAATGAGGATCGTGCCACTGCACTCTAGCCTGGGTGACAGGGTAAGACCCTATTTCTAAAAACAAAACAAAAAACTTTACCAAAAGAATGCACAGTTGAAAAGAGTTTCCAAAATTGTGGTCAAATACAGTGTCAGAAAGCCCAAACAACAAAAGAGTCGCATCTGGGCACCTGCCAGCGTGGCATCAGGGTTGCTGCTCTCAAGCTGGGCTTAGTGAGCTGCGGCTGGGAGGCAGGATTGAGTGTCTTTTGGTTCCACTAATTTGTGCCTGGTCCTATAAGGCCCTGCCCTATTTCTCTGTGATTTTGACAAGTTTGGAAACAGAGACACGGGCTGTTTTTATGGAAGCAAAACAGCACACTTTTCTGGAAGCTTTCTTTCTAAGTGGATTTAGTCTTTAGAGTCCCCTCCTTGGCCACCTACCCCGCTGCCCAGGCCTAGGTTTTCCATTTAGACCAGAAATGGCACCATATGGGCTGAAGCTTTTGTCGTCAGCAGATTGTAGTATGCACCTTGAGGGGTATATAACACTGTGTGTACCTGTTTGCTTCTCTGGTGCCCTGTGACACCTGCAGGCAGTGGCTGAGATGGGGCTTGGGATATCTAGTAGTGGGTGCTGTGTAGGATGGTCAGACCCCATGAAACTGCTGCAGCGGAGCCACAGCATTGACAGGCAGGCCCTTCCCCAGGTCCAGGAGTCTGTGGCCAGCTGTTTGCCACCCCTTGTGCCAGCCATCAAGGAAGACGCTGGAGGGATGATCCAGAGGCTCATGCAGCAGCTCCTGGAGTCAGACAAGTACGCAGAGCGCAAAGGGGCCGCGTATGGGCTGGCGGGCCTGGTGAAGGGCCTGGGCATCCTCTCGCTGAAGCAACAGGAGATGATGGCAGCACTGACTGATGCCATCCAGGATAAGAAGAACTTCCGCCGGCGAGAGGGTGAGCATCTCTGAGCTTGGGGCTACCCAGTATGGGAAGTGGGTCCCTAGGTTGCCAGAGGAAGGAATCTGACCCTGGCACCCCAGGTGGAGGCTGCTGCTTGTGTGTGTGCTACGGAGGGCCCTGCTGTGTGTGACCCAGTCCAGCCGGGTCCTTGCTGCTTTCCGTGGACTTGGAAATTTCTAACTCAGCAACACCCTTAGCTGAGAGAGGTTTGGCTTTTTTTTTTTTTTTTTTTTTTTTTTGAGACTGAGTCCCACCCTGTTGCCAGGCGCGATCTCGGCTCACTTTAATTTTCACCTCCCGGGTTCAAGCGATTCTACCTCAGCCTCCCTAGTAGCTGGGATTACAGGTGCACACCACCACACCCAGCTAATTTTTGTATTTTTAGTAGAGACGGGGTTTCACCATGTTGGCCAGGATGGTCTATATTTCCTGACCTCGTGATCTGCCGCTTCAGCCTCCCAAAGTGTTGGGATTATGGGCGTGAGCCACCATGCCCTGCTGAGGTTTGGCTTTTCTAACTGTTAGTGCCAAGAAGTGAAGGCGGCTGCCCTGCACTGTCCTCCCTTCCACCCAACCACATTCCTGCTCTAGGGCTTCTTGGGCTGAGGCAGAGGGTGCTGCTTCCTCATGGGGCAGCCACTAATCCCACGGCTGTCCTGCTTCTAGAGGGGTGGGAGGTGGCAGGGAGGTTGCCGTCCCTTCTGTTCTCTGTGGCTACTACCCCCAGGGGACATTCTCTTCCCAGCCATCCCACCTTCTTTTCCCCTAGGAGCCCTCTTTGCCTTTGAGATGCTGTGCACCATGCTGGGGAAGCTCTTTGAGCCGTACGTGGTTCACGTGCTGCCCCATCTGCTCCTGTGCTTTGGGGATGGAAACCAGTATGTGCGTGAGGTAAGTCCCCAGACTGCTCGGGAGAACAGCATCGACACTTTATGAGATGTGTTCCCAACTGTGTTTGCAGGCCTTGGCACAGGGTCTGACATAGTAGAACCCCAGTAAGCATTGGTCACAGGAGGAACACTAGGACTGGTGTCAGGCTTGCCTCTTGCTTGGGCGAGGAGGCCCCTGAACGTCTTTTCTCCTCCCTTGAGGCTGCAGATGACTGTGCCAAGGCTGTGATGAGCAACTTGAGTGCTCACGGGGTGAAGCTGGTGCTCCCCTCCTTACTGGCTGCCCTGGAGGAGGAATCCTGGCGGACCAAAGCTGGTAAGACGACTCCCTCTGTCTCTCTTCCCAGCTTCATGTGAAAACCAGCCTCAGCAAGGATCCTGGGTAGCCACAGCTCTTGTCCTGTGAGCTCCCCATGCCAGGGATAGGGTTAAGACTCTGCCTTTGTTAACATTTGAGATGGAGTCTTGCTCTGTCCTCCAGGCTGATCTTGAACTTTGGGCCTCAAACCATTCTCACAGGAGCATGCCCCCACACCTGGCTAATTTTTGTATTTTTTTTTTTGTAATGGTGAAGTCTCGCTATGTTTCCCAGACTGGCCTCGAATTCCTGGGTTCAAGGGATCTTCCTGCCTTGGCCTCCCGAAGCACTGGGATTGCAGTTGTGAGTCACCATGCCTGGCCAACTCTCCCTCTGGCAGTTGGATCTTTCTATAGTTTCTGTGCTTTCATGCCAAGAAACAGGCCTCTGACAAGAGCCACAACCCTAAGTCAGGAAATCCGAGAGCTGTAAAGCTCTTCTGTGGCTTTAAAGTTTTTCCCCCCAGGGAAACTCTTTTTAAAAATAACCTTAGGCAGGACAATATCTTGAGGGCAGGAGTTTAGACCAGCCTGGGCACTATAGCAAGACCCTACCTCTACAAAAAAAAAAAAAAAAAAGGTGTGGCAGTGCATGCCTGTAGTCCGAGCTACTCAGGAGGCTGAAGTGGGAGGATCTCTTGAGCCCTGGAGTTTGAGGCTGCAGCGAGCTATGATCATGGCACCAAACTCTAACCTGGGCAGCAGCGTGAGACCCTGTCTCAAAAATAAATAATTAAAATACCTGGCACCCTATTAAGCAAACAGATAAAAGTAGAGCTGTTCTAGTTGGGGGAGGATCACCATCTAAGGCCCTCCCACTCAGCCTCCTTCTCAGTCCTTCAGGCTTCACCCTGTAGTTTGAAACAACACAAATCTAAATCAGTTTCCTCATTTGTGGATGAAGAAACAGTTGAGAGAAATTCAGTGAATTGGTCTTGAATCTCACTGTAAGGATTAAATCAGGTCTCCCCTATCCTGGTCTCTTTCTCCCATACTGCCCTGCCTCTCACCTGGGATCCCACTGCTCAGCAGACTGCAAGAGCTTTTTTGACCCCTCTGCTAGAGCCAGCCCCCTCTCCTCTCCTCCCAGTGACTGCTTTAGCACAGTCTGTAGGGGCCAGGGTAGCTGTCCCTTGCCCATGTAGCCAGCGCAGGTGAGTTGCTGGACTGTGCTCAGTGATTCAGTGCTGGGCTTGTGTCTGCTATCCACAGGGTCAGTGGAGCTTCTTGGGGCAATGGCGTACTGTGCTCCTAAGCAGCTGTCATCCTGCCTACCCAACATCGTGCCCAAACTTACGGAGGTGCTGACCGACTCCCATGTCAAAGTCCAGAAGGCTGGACAGCAGGCGCTCAGGCAGATCGGCTCTGTCATCAGGAACCCGGAGATCCTGGGTAGGCCTCTGCCGTAAGGGTGCTTGCCCTGGTCTCCCGCCAACCCCGCGGCCTTTGGATACTGCAGGGAACTTGCACCCATTCGGCTAAGATCTTTGCCTCTGAGGACAAATATGTTCACAGTGAAATAGCCTCTAAATCCTGGGAAGCCCTTTTCCTAGAATAATTATTTGAAGGTAGTTTGGAAGCATTCATTCTGTTTTCCCACTGGTCTGGGGCAGATGTCATTGGCTATACAGATAGGGACACTGAGTCACTGGCTCAGGAGCAGTTTGACTCCAAGAGATCCCTGTGCACGAAGCTGAGCATGAGGTCAACAGAACTGAATGACATTCTCTGGACCACATCAGCACCATTCAAAATGTTAGGGCCTATGAAAACTTTCTATTCCTTCTCATTCCAGGAGGCCTTTGATAGAGCGGAGGGTAAAGGAAGGGTTAGGATTAACCTGACTTCTCTGGATGTGGTTCTTTCTTAGTACTGGGAAGAGGTCGATCGCTAGGAGCACAACCCAGCCAGGCACCTTGACCAGCATGTCACTCGTTAAATTCTAAGCTTCACCTGCCAGCGCCCAGTCAGTGTACTTCAGTCTGGAAAGTATGGAATAACCTCAAAATACATAAAACAAAATTCATAAAGCTACAGGGAGGAGTGAACAAATACATTATATCGTAGTGGGAGATTTCAGCACACTTCTCCATTACCGATAGGGCAAACCAGAAATTTACTAAGGATACATGCTTTACAAAAATTTTATTTCCATGGCTCATTCCTGTAATCCAGCGCTTTGGGAGGCCAAGGCGGGCGGATTACCTGAGGTCAGGAGTTGGAGTGAAAGAAGGATTATTCTTTGTGGGTTGCCTGTCTTCCCCAGCTGGTGACTTGTGGGGCTTCAGGGAGGAGGTGCACCAGACCCTCTTCTCTTCTGATCCATTCTAGTTCTAGGGGTCCAGGGCCTTGCTGCTGCATGGGTGTGCATCAGCTAGGCTCTCTTCTCTTGGGATGTGCACAGCCATTGCCCCGGTCCTCCTGGATGCCCTGACGGACCCCTCCAGGAAGACCCAGAAGTGCTTGCAGACCCTGCTGGACACCAAGTTCGTCCACTTCATTGATGCCCCGTCCCTGGCCCTCATCATGCCCATTGTCCAGAGAGCCTTCCAGGACCGTTCCACGGACACGCGGAAGATGGCAGCCCAGATTATTGGCAACATGTACTCCCTGACAGACCAGAAGGTAGCATCCCAGCTGGGGCTAGTGTGGGACAGACCAGAAAATGGCTGAGTGCAGTCAGAGGTGCAGAGTGCCCACATTAGACATGGAAAGATAAGGGCGTTAGTCCCTAATTATTTTTATGGGGAGAAGTGAGCCATTTTGGGGTGGAAGTCTGGGCTCTCTTAGCATCTTAGAGAGTGCAGTGGTTCAAGTCCTTGTTAGCTTAGTTCTCAGCTGAGGCTCAGAAAGGCATGTCTTCTCTTTTGCCCTCTCACGAGTGTTGAAGTGCTTGCCACTTGGACTACTTGCTCTTGACAAGAATACTCCTGTCTTCAGGAGAGCCTGTATTCTTGTCAGGAGAGCGTGGTTTGGGAGATTTGCTTTGTTTGTTTGTCTGCTCCCAAGAGCTTAAGGCGTGTGTGATCTCGCTGTCTACCATAGCTCTGCTTTGCTTACTGAGGCTGTGGGCAAAAAAATTATATGAAAAAGTTATATTAATCCTAGAAAATTTGGGAAATTAAAAAACCAGAAAAACAGACCAGGCTTGGTGGCTCATGCTTGTAATCCCAGGACTTTGAGAGGCTGTAATGGGAGGATTGCTTGAGCCCAGGAGCTGTGATAATACCACCGCACTCCAGCCTGGGGCGACAGAGCAAGACCCTGTTTTAAAAAGTAAATTAATTAATTAAAAAAATTAGAAGGCCGGGCGCGGTGGCTCAAGCCTGTAATCCTAGCACTTTGGGAGGCCGAGACGGGCGGATCACGAGGTCAGGAGATCGAGACCATCCTGGCTAACCCGGTGAAACCCCTTCTCTACTAAAAAATAAAAAAAAAATTAGCTGGGCGAGGTGGCGGGCGCCTGTGGTCCCAGCTACTCGGGAGGCTGAGGCAGGAGAATGGCGTAAACCCGGGAGGCGGAGCTTGCAGTGAGCTGAGATGCGGCCACTGCACTCCAGCCTGGGCGACAGAGCGAGACTCCGTCTCAAAAAAAAAAAAAAATTAGAAAACCAAAATATTTTATCCACAGTTCCCCACCATGAAAATAATTACTGTTAATTTTTGTTTTCTTTTTTTTTGAGATGTAGTCTCGCTCTGTTGCCCAGGCAGGAGGGCACTGGCACAATCTTGGCTCACTGCAACCTCTGCCAACTGGGTTCAAGCGATTCTCTTGCCTCCGCCTCCCGAGTAGCTGGGATTACAGGCGCCCACGACCACGCCTGGTTAATTTCTGTGTTTTTAGTAGAGACAAGGTGAAACCATGTTGGCCAGGCTGATCTCGAACTCCTGACCTCAGGTGATCCACCCACCTCGACCTCCCAAAGTGTTGGGATTACAGGTGTGAGCCACCGTGCCTGGCCAATTACTGTTAATTTTTAAAATTACATTTAAAAATAGCATTCCTAAACTTAAAACTTATTCCCAAGTTATAACAAGTTATTCACAAAACTGATTTTTAATAGTTATATAATATCCCGACAAGTTTATGTACCATAACTTATATAATTCTGTCATTGGTCATACAGTGTCCAAGGTTTTTGGCTATTTTAAGTGATGCTGCAGTGAACATAAGGCATTTTCTGTTTTTAAAATTGTTTCCTAAAGCTGAACGCTCTATCGAGAGGCATAAACATTTTGAGATGAATAAAGGGAAGATGTTAATAAAATTCTGAAAGGAAAGTACCAGAAGTAATTTGCTAAAGATTCCAGAGTTGGACAGGCCTTGGTCCTAAGAGAAGGGTGGGAGGTGCAAGAGCATTGAACTCCTGTCTGTTGAGGATGGGCCTGAGGTCCCTTGTAGGAGTCCCTGAGCAATTGCACAGGGCCTTCAAGGAACCAGTCGGGGAGAGGACTTACTTGCCAGTTGCCCTTCCCTCCCTGTTGCGTGGGCAGTGAGGTTTGCATGCTAGGTGCCCCGCCGAGCACTCCTTGCCAGCAGAATGGGGAGGTCAGGGTCCACAGTGGAATGGGCCTGGAAAAAGCAGGAGTTGGGCCTCACCTGAGCCACCTCCTGTGTTGTTGCAGGACTTGGCTCCGTACCTGCCCAGCGTGACGCCTGGCCTGAAAGCATCGCTTTTGGACCCTGTGCCTGAGGTGAGTCTGAGGTAGGCTGGAGGATGAGCCAGGCCCCTCATCCAGTCCCCATAAATGGATTCCTGAGAATTCCCCAAAGCTGCTTTTGTGTCTGTTGGATAAGGGGAAGGAGGCCCTCCGTGCCCTTCCCCGCTCCCATGTGGCTACCTTGTTTTGAGCCTCATCTTCTCACACCATCTCTGTTCTCGGTTACCTGACAGGTGCGGACGGTATCTGCAAAGGCCCTTGGGGCCATGGTGAAGGGCATGGGGGAGTCGTGCTTTGAGGACTTGCTGCCATGGCTGATGGAGACACTGACCTATGAGCAGAGTTCTGTGGATCGCTCAGGCGCTGCACAGGGTAAGGCCAGAGCAGGTCCAGTGGCCAGACCAGAAATGCTCTATAAGGGGCCCTCAGGTCCAGTGGGCTCATTCTGTCCTTTGTTGCAGGGTTGGCTGAGGTCATGGCCGGTTTGGGGGTGGAGAAGTTGGAGAAGCTGATGCCAGAAATCGTGGCTACAGCCAGCAAAGTGGATATTGCACCCCATGTCCGAGATGGCTACATTATGATGTTTAACTACCTGCCCATCACCTTTGGAGACAAGTTTACTCCTTATGTGGGGCCCATCATCCCCTGTATCCTCAAAGTAGGTACCATGACCTTGGCAAGAGTAGAGTCCATCAGGAGAGCAGGAGGCAAGTGCTCTCCTGGAGAGCTAGGGATCCCTGCTGGGTGGGGTCGGCTTGCACAGTGCTCGGCCTTCGGTGAGCCCCATGTTTTTTGGGTTGGGGGCCTGAGAGTGGCAGCTCTGGCCGACCCACCCTCTGTGTGCCCAGGCTCTGGCTGATGAGAATGAGTTTGTGCGTGACACCGCCCTGCGTGCGGGCCAGCGGGTTATCTCCATGTATGCTGAGACAGCCATCGCCCTACTGCTGCCCCAGCTAGAGCAAGGCCTCTTTGATGACCTTTGGAGAATCAGGTGAGAACTTGGGCAGAAAGACCCAGTGGGGATGATGTGTGGTGGCTTATGCCTATAATCCGAGCACTCTGGGAAGCTGAGGCAGGAGGATTGCTTGAACCCAGGAGTTTGCGATAAGCCCTGGCAACATAGTGAGAACCTGTCTACAAAAAAATAAAAAATTAGCAGGGAATGGTGGTGCACACTTGTAATCCTGGCTACACAGGAGGCTGAGGCGGAAGGATCACTTGAGCCTCAGAGGTGGAGGTTGTAGTGAGCTGAGATTGTGCCACTGCACTCCAACCTGGGCAACAGAGCAAGACGCTGTCTTTAAAAGGGAAAAAAAAAGATCCAAAGGGCTCCACTTTGCATTTTGATAATTCCAATTGAGAAACGAAGAGCAGAATGTTGCCAAGAACTCTCTCAACTTTTTCCAGACCCTTGTTTTTAACCATTTTGTAACTTTTCCAGTTTCCTATAGCAATGTCTTTATTCTTACTCTTTTTTAAAAAGTCCTCTCTATACAGGCTTCCAATTTGTATTCAGATTTTAAATGTTAAAGACTCTTTAAAAATTTCACTTTTGGGAATATATTTAAAGGATGTATTGAATGGTCAAGTGCTTAAAGCTGTTAGACATAAGGATGTTTGTTGCAGTATTGCTTACCATTTGAAAACTTGGAGATTGATTTAAAAATATAGCACATTCGTACAGTGGTCTTTTTTTTTTTTTTCCTTTTTTGAGATGGAGTCTCTCTCTGTCGCCCAGGCTGGAGTGCAGTGGCATGATCTCGGCTCACCGCAACCTCTGCCTCCCGGGTTCAAGCGATTCTCCTGCCTCAGCCTCCCGAGTAGCTGGGATTACAGGCGTCCGCCACCATGCCTGGCTAATTTTGTATTTTTAGTAGAGATGTGGTTTCTCCATGTTGGTCAGGCTGGTCTCGAACCCCTGACCTCAGGTGATCCACCTGCCTTGGCCTCCCAAAGTGCTGGGATTACAGGCGTGAGCCACTTCACCCTGCCTGAAATAGTTTATCCTTCTAAGGCCTCTCCTGGTTCCTCCACTTCTGATGATCAGTCTTCCTACTTGCCTGTTAATGCTTCCCTTTTGTACTCACTTTATTTTTTATAACCTTTGTTATAGAAATTTTTACATGTTTTTTAAAAAAACTTTTTTCCCCCAACATTAAATGTATGTTCATTAGTAGAAAACCTGGAAAATATGTGGGCGAATGTAAAGAAATGAAAACCGCCTGACTTCCCATTCCAAGATGACCGTCATGAATATTTTGGGTGCCCTTCTTTCCATCTTCTGTGCAGTGCTCAGTTGTGCCGAGCCCGCTCCTTGCAGCTGTGTGACTGTGTTGTTGGCCTCCTTCTCAGGTTCAGCTCTGTTCAGCTCCTTGGGGATCTCCTGTTTCACATCTCAGGAGTCACTGGGAAGATGACCACAGAAACTGCCTCCGAGGATGATAACTTTGGAACTGCCCAGTCCAACAAGGTGCCTGCCCCGCAGTGGCTTTCCTGCCCCTGCTGATGGCACGGTATGCCCTGATGCCCGTGCCCTAGAGGCTTCACTACTCTGTGTTCTCTGTCCCCTTCCACTGGCTGCAGGCGATCATCACTGCCCTGGGGGTAGAGCGGCGGAACCGGGTGTTGGCAGGGCTGTACATGGGCCGCTCAGACACCCAGCTGGTGGTGCGGCAGGCATCCCTGCATGTCTGGAAGATTGTTGTCTCCAATACCCCCCGTACCTTGCGTGAGATCCTGCCCACTCTCTTTGGGCTCCTGCTGGGTTTCCTGGCCAGCACGTGTGCAGATAAGAGAACGGTGAGTTTCCTGAGCCTCGTTTTGGACCAGCAATCCCAGTGCCTCCTTTGAGAGCCTAGAAAGCTGGGTCTGCAGAGCCTGGGAAAGTGCCCATACACCCTACCTAATAGAGGAACATTGTGTTCTTAATCATTCTGCAAATTTTTTTTATTATTTTATTTTATTTATTTTTTTGAGATGGAGTCTTGCTCTGTCGCTTAGGCTGGAGTACAGTGGCGTGATCTCGGCTCACTGCAAGCTCTGCCTCCTAGGTTCACACCATTCTCCTGCCTCAGCCTCCTGAGTAGCTGGGACTACAGGCATCCGCCACCATGCTCAGCTATTTTTTTGTATTTTTAGTAGAGGTGGGGTTTCACCATGTTAGCCAGGATGGTCTCAATCTCCTGACCTTGTGATCCGCCTGCCTTGGCCTCCCAAAGTGCTGGGATTACAGGTGTGAGCCACTGCACCCAGCCTCTGCAAATATTTATTAGCATCTACTGTGCACTAAGAGAGACCTAGCACCTGGGGACATAATGGAGAAGAAAGGCAGCCTCATTCCTTATCCTTGTAAGAGATAGTCTGGTCAAGGAGATGGATATTAATCAGATAACCACACAAAGAGGTGTAAAATGCGACTGTGGCCAGTGTTGTATGGCACAGCAAAGCTTATAATAGCTGCATTTGACCTGCTAGGGTGGGATGGGCCTGTGTTAGTGAACACTTCTCAGAAGAAATGATGCTTGAAGATGAAAGATAAGTAAGCACTAACCAGGTGAGGAGGTGGCGAAAGACCATTCCAGACAGAGGGAATAAATAATGCTTTAGATATAAAGACAGGATATGCAGAAGTCCCGTAGTGGGCAGGAACATAGCACCAGTAGGGGCTGAGCAAGGCAAGTATGGCTGGAGTGAGGAGGCAGGGAGGAGCAGTGTGGCATGAGATCAGGCTGGCGCGCTGGCAGGGGCAGACAGGTCAGTGGTCCCGGAGGAGGTGCCCAGGCGGGCTGGTGATCATTTCTGCCGATCTCCTTTGGCCTACTTCCAACGGCCATCCCTAGCAAGCAAATTGTGTATTTGGCTCTAAAGAAGGGTTTACATGAGGTCTCAGAAAGTAGATGGTTTTTTTTTTCCTTAAAGCTTTGTTCCAGATTCAGCTTGCGCTGAGCCACGGCACAGTGTTAAGGCTTCAGTCATCCAGGGAAATTGCCCTTGACTGTGCAGCAGCAGATGAATTGTTTTGTTCATATGTAAGGTGCTGGCTGTTCACGTTAGGTTGTGTAGGTGTGTGTAAAACATAATTTTTTTAATGTTTTGCAAGCACTACAGATAGTATTTGGGGGCTCTTTAGGGGTAAGAGCATTTGGGGAAGTTAAGTCAGTGATTCAGATAAAGCCTGGGAGGTTTCAGGGCCCTCATTCTGGAGTCCTCCTGCGGGTGTCCTGGGCTTTGCAGGGACTTTACTTCCTGGCTTGGTCTTTGTTGACAGATTGCAGCGAGAACATTGGGAGATCTCGTGCGGAAGTTAGGGGAGAAAATCCTCCCCGAGATCATCCCCATCCTTGAGGAAGGCCTGAGGTCTCAGAAGAGCGACGAGAGGCAGGGTGTGTGCATTGGGCTAAGTGAGATCATGAAGTCCACCAGCCGGGACGCCGTGAGTATCTTGCAAGGACTGCTGGCGACCTGACCCAGAGGGCGGGGGAAGGTTACTAGAGGAGCTTCACCTCTAGGGGGTTTGCGCTGCCCTCAGGGACAAGTCAGCCTCACTCTGGGGAGGTGCTGGCTGGGCCACATGGATTTGAGTCTCCGTGTTCTCAGGTTTTCTGTCAGTTTTGCAGACTAAGAGCTAAGTGATTTGGATGCCTCCTTGAGTGGCCTTTGGAAACTGGAGATGATCTCTCTCTCACAACTGTGGAGGTTGCTCGGGATCAGTCCCTTTTGTGATGCTTTATAAGTGCAATTAAAAATGTGTGCACCTCCATCTGGGAGAGGGGGTGGACAGCTGTGTGAGTGGGTAGGGCAGGAGGGAGTGGGAGGGGTGTGCACTCACCCTTAGCAGGAGGGGAGCAGGTAAGAGTTGTGGTGCCCACTGGGAGGAAGCGTATTGTGTCTGGCAACAATACTGTTTCCATAGCAGCAACATCGAAGGGGTGTGAAGTACATTACTCTTACTTGGTTCCTGAGGTAATTGATCCTGGAAACCCCCCTGGGGAGTAGGTTAGGAATGCTTATAGGCACTGCCTTCGTGTTTGGATGAAAACGCCAAAGCAGTTAAGTGGATGGCCCGCTAGAAATGTAAGCAAGCAGCTAGTTGCTTGGCTTGGGCATCCTTGTCTGAATCCCTAGGATACCGGATCCCTCTTCTCCTGTATTGATGTTTGTCTTAGGTTTTGTTTTTAAAATTTACATTTAGCAAGGAATCAAAAGAAATTCTGTCATTAAAAAGAATTGTGGGCCGGGCGCGGTGGCTCAAGCCTGTAATCCCAGCACTTTGGGAGGCCGAGACGGGCGGATCACGAGGTCAGGAGATCGAGACCATCCTGACTAACACAGTGAAACCCCGTCTCTACTAAAAATACAAAAAAAAAAAAAAACTAGCCGGGCGAGGTGGCGGGCGCCTGTAGTCCCAGCTACTCGGGAGGCTGAGGCGGGAGAATGGCGCAAACCCGGGAGGCGGAGCTTGCAGTGAGCTGAGATCCGGCCACTGCACTCCAGTCCGGGCGACAGAGCGAGACTTCGCCTCAAAAAAAAAAAAAAAAAAAAAAAAAAAAAGAATTGTGATTCATTGGAGAGGCAGAGTTCCACAGAGGCTGAGTTCTTGCCTGCAAAGTCCCCACAGTCCGGCGGCGAGTCCCACATGCCAACCAGTCATTAGAATGCAGAGTGGGTTTGCTCTGCTGGAATCGTTACCGAGGGAGCAGAGCCATTATTGGCTCCATTGTAGACCCAAGACTTCATAAAGCACAAAGTCTGGATTGAGACTTGAAGAAGGACGTGGAGTTTTCCAAGAGAATAAGCAAAAGAAAGAGTCCAGGGAGAGAGAGGGCCAGATGCCATGGGAAGGAGTTTGCCATTCTTAGAGAAGATGGGAGGTATATTGAGAATTCATCTAAAATATTCAAGCTGTTGATTATTAAGTCTCAGTGAAGGATACATGGGGGTGCATCACATCCTCTCTGCTTTTTTTTTTTTAATTGAGACAGAGTCTTATTCTGTCACCCAGACTGGAGTGCAGTGGTGCCATCATAGCTCAGTGTAACCTTGACCTTCTGGGCTTGAGTGATCCTCTCGCTATGGCCTCCTGAGTAGCTGGGGACTGTGGGTGTGCACCACCACACCTGGCTAATTTTTGCATTTTTGGTAGAGATGAGGTCTCACTATGTTGCCCAGGGTGGTCTCAAACTCCTGGCCTCAAGTGATTCTCTTGCCTCCACCTCCCAAAGTGTTAGGACTACAGGCGTGAGCCACTGTGCTTGGCCTCTGTCTACTTTTTCATTTTTTTTTTTAATTTTTATTTTAAGACAGTCTCACTCTGCCGCCCAGGCAGGAATACGGGGGTACCATTTCTGCTGGCTCTAGCCTCTGCTTTCTGGGTTCAAGTGATTCTTGTGCCTCAGCCTCCTGAGTAGCTGGGATTACAGGTGTGCACTACCACACCCAGCTAATTTTTGTATTTTTAGTAGAGATGGGATTTTGCCATGTTGACCAGGCTGGTCTCGAACTCCTGGCCTCAAGCCATCCGCCCACCTTGGCCTTCCAAAGTGCTAGGATTACAGGCATGAGCTACCGTGCCCGGCCCCTTCTCTCCTTTTTTAAAAATTTCACAGTAAAGAGTTAAGTTAAAAGACAAGTCAGGCAAAGAGAGTTAGGGTGGCCCAGCTGGGTCAGAGTCCCCTGCCTGTGCTTCTTGTCTGCTTCTGCTCCTTCTTTGCCTTTCCTGCCTCTGGTACAGTTGTAGCTTGCCATTGCAGGTGCTGTATTTCTCTGAATCCCTCGTGCCTACAGCAAGGAAGGCTTTGTGTGACCCACTGGAGGAGGTCAGAGAGGCGGCAGCCAAGACTTTCGAGCAGCTGCATTCCACCATTGGCCACCAGGCTCTGGAGGACATTCTCCCATTTTTACTAAAGCAGCTGGTGAGTGGATCTACCACACACCTACCTACCAGTTTGGCTTTTGCTGTCTTTGTAGATGCAAAATGCAGGGCGATTATTCTGCCAAGGCAGTCGGAATGTGGGCCTTCCAGAGGGAGTGGGTACAGCAAGATCAGACTTGACTTTGTGCTTCGTCTTTGACAGTGAGGAAATGTGGGTGCAACAGGAGGGAGGGAAACAAGTGGAGAAGGAAGTTGGCGGTGGCTGGTTGAGACAACAGAGATGCAGATTCCTCAGGGTTGTCCTCAACACCCTCTGCAGGATGATGAGGAGGTGTCAGAGTTTGCCTTGGATGGTCTGAAGCAAGTCATGGCTATTAAGAGTCGTGTGGTGCTGCCCTACCTCGTGCCCAAGGTAAATCCCAACATGTGGTCAACACCTTCTGGCTCTAGGGCATTGACATTCCAGGGCCTGCAGTGAAGACCAGTCCTGAACGTAGATGTTGGGGGGCTGGGGGAGGAGGGTGCAGTGCAAGCATTGCACCCTTACCCTGTTGTCCTCCAGGATATGCTGGAGTAGATGCTTGGCTCTGAGCAGTGGGCTTGGGCTCTCTTGCCCACCTATCTGTTCCCAGAGCCTAGCGCAGCACCTGGCACAGTATTCACTGAGTTAATGTTCGTCATTCCACCAGCTGACAACGCCACCTGTCAACACCCGGGTGCTGGCTTTCCTTTCGTCAGTGGCTGGTGATGCCCTCACCCGTCATCTTGGCGTGATCCTCCCAGCGGTCATGCTGGCCCTGAAGGAAAAGCTTGGGACCCCAGATGAGCAGCTGGTAAGGGGCAAGCCTGCTCCTATTGCTTTCTTATGTCCCGTCTGTCCGGAGGATCCCTGCTCAGCACACATGGCCCTTGTGGTTTGCAGGAGATGGCCAATTGTCAGGCTGTGATCCTCTCCGTAGAGGATGACACAGGGCACCGGATCATCATTGAGGATCTGCTGGAGGCTACCCGCAGCCCTGAGGTGGGCATGAGGCAAGCTGCTGCCATCATCCTCAACATCTACTGTTCCCGCTCGAAGGCTGACTACACCAGCCACCTGCGGAGCCTGGTCTCGGGCCTGATCCGCCTCTTCAATGACTCCAGCCCTGTGGTTCTGGAGGAGAGCTGGGATGCCCTGAATGCCATCACTAAGGTGAGGGGACTGACCCCACAGCCAACTTTGGCTTATAGAAAATTCCAGACGTTTACTGGAATAGACTTATAAGAATCCCCCACGTACCTGTCACTCAGCTTTGGCGTTTACCACCTCATGGCGAGTCTTGCTTATACTCCCGCCCATGCTTTCCCCATATATTCTTTGGAAGCAGTCTTGAGAGGGCTCTACATCCTCTCGCTTTTTCCTGGATTCTTGCAGAAGCTGGATGCTGGCAACCAGCTGGCACTCATTGAAGAGCTGCACAAGGAAATCCGGCTTATAGGGAACGAGAGCAAAGGCGAGCATGTGCCAGGGTTCTGCCTCCCGAAGAAGGTAAGCCAGGGCCTCGTGCAGGGGGCTGTGGGCATGCAGTCTGCTGTGCCCTTCTGGCCCTTACCCCCTGTCCCAGGTCTGCAGTAGGGCAGCTGGAGCAGCAGCCATGGTGGTTGGTTTCAGCACCTTCACAGACAGCGTGTTTTCTTCCATGGCAGCCAGATGGGGACAGGGTTCATGCTGCCTTTGGTTTAAGCTCTGCAGGTCACCTTGGCCAGAGTGAGTGGGCCACAGGGTAATAGCAGTGCATGTTCCGTCTGTGTGATAGGTCTGTTGGGGCCCTTGTCTTCTTGTTTCTGCCAAGACTGTTCCATAGCCAGCCCTCTCAGGCTGTGATCCTGAAATTCAGCCCGAATCAGTATCTCCCATGGAGTTGAGGGGAGGACAACTGTTAGGACCAGCTTGCTTACATGGGAGACACCGGGGCCCAGGGTGTTTGAGATTTGACTCTTAGTTGTGGTTCTCTTGTCAGGGAGTGACCTCCATCCTTCCAGTGTTACGGGAAGGAGTCCTGACTGGTAGCCCTGAGCAGAAAGAGGAGGCAGCCAAAGCCTTAGGCTTGGTGATCCGCCTGACCTCGGCTGACGCCCTGAGGCCCTCCGTGGTCAGCATCACTGGCCCTCTGATCCGCATCCTGGGGGACAGGTTCAGCTGGAATGTGAAGGCGGCTCTGCTTGAGACACTCAGCCTCTTGTTGGCTAAGGTGAGTGGCTGATGAGTTTGTTCAGATCTTAGAGAACAGGATTTGTTATATCCTGTTCTGTCTGCAGGATTTGTTATAAGGTGTCATGTAGCAGCAGGGCAACAGGTTTATTGTGGAGAGCAGCATAGCAGAGGGAGGTAAGACCTTGGACTCCAGACATGCTACACCATGGGTCAATTCTAAGTCCTTAGTAGCTGTGTGACCAGGATGACCTTGGGAAAGCCGTATAACCTGAGCCTGTTTCCTCACCTATAATGTGAGACTAATAATACCAGCTGTCTCATGAAGGGCTGCTAGATGTGGGGATTAGTTGAGGTTATGTCCGGCATGATGCCTGCTACATACTAAGCACTCAGTACATGTGAAATGCTATTATTTTGAAAAACTGCTTTTTCAAAGAAAAAAATTTAGGACCACATAAATACAAGGAAAACATTGTTTAAAGATATTGCAGTTCTTCTTTTTTTTTTTTTTCGACACGGAGTCTATTTCTGTCACCCAGAGCTGGAGTGCAGTGGCGCAATTTCAGCTCACTGCAACCTCCGCCTCCTGGGTTCAAGCAATTCTCCTGCCTCAGTCTCCCAAGTAGCTGGGATTACAGGTGTCTGCCACCACACCTGGCTAATTTTTTTGTATTTTTAGTAGAGACAGGGTTTCACCAAGCTGGTCGCGAACTCCTGACCTCGCCCAGCTCAGATTTACCAGCTCCCCCATCCCCTTTGGGTGCCTGCCACAGCCTGCACATCTACCCAACTCCAGTATTTCCAGACCTTCATTGGCACTGAACCTCCGAACAGCCACTCTGGTTTTCCTAATTAACAATAAGTAAGCTGGGCGCGGTGGCTCACGCCTATAATCCCAGCACTTTGGGAGGCCGAGGTGAGCGGATCACCTGAGGTCAGGAGTTCAAGACCAGCCTGACCAACATGGAGAAACCCTGTCTCTACTAAAAATAAAAATTAGCTGGGCGTGGTGGCGGGCGCCTGTAATCCCAGCTACTTGGGAGGCTGAGGCAGGAGAATTGCCTGAACCTGGGAGGTGGAGGTTGCGGTGAGCCGAGATAGTGCCATTGTACTCCAGCCTGGGCAACAAGAGCGAAACTCCATCTCAAAAAAAAAAAAAAAAAGGTAAATCTTTACTCTTGGACCCACCTGTATTTTATCAGAAGTGTACCTGTGTTTCTGTATAGTCGGGTTGAACTGGATTTTTAGTTAGGTGGGTGCACATTGTTGCAGTGAGAACTCTCCAAGGTCATTTGTTTCACAGGCTTGTTCTGAGGGCTGAATGTGGAGTGTGTATTCTGCTGTCAGTTGCTCAGTAGATGGGCTCTGCTATTACACATTGAGTCCCTTTCCATGTCTTGGCGTTAGAACTGTGCTTCAACACTGCCGACAGTCTGCCCTGCTCTTTAATGTATTCAGAGGAGGTTTTGAGTCACTTATCGATATGGACGGGTCTCCACTAAGCCAAACTGCAATGCAGCCAAGGCTTCGAGACACCTCCCTCAGATCGCGGCTGCCGCCTCCTCAGCCTCCTGCTCCTCCAGTACATCACAGCATGCTGGATATGACCAGGAGACCAAGCGAAACCTGTCTGTGCTCAGCCTCTCTGATGGGCTGTCTGTCTCCAGCCCTGTGTGAGAGCTGGACTCGCTGTGGTGATTTGGGATTATGGTTGGTTCTCATGCCTGTGGTACACTGTGGCTTTGGGTCCACCACAACTGTCTTTCACGGATGTGGGTTCCTCCCACAGGTTGGGATTGCCCTGAAGCCCTTCCTGCCCCAGCTGCAGACCACTTTCACCAAAGCCCTGCAGGACTCCAACCGGGGGGTGCGCCTGAAGGCCGCAGATGCTCTGGGGAAGCTCATTTCCATCCACATTAAGGTGGATCCCCTCTTCACAGAGCTGCTCAACGGCATCCGTGCCATGGAGGACCCAGGTGTCAGGTACGGCTTTAGCAAGGGAGCATTGTGGCCTCCAGGAGGCCAGGGGTTGCTCTGGGCCGAGTCTGCGCTGGCAGGAGGGGTGGTGGTGGAGGCACCCAGGGCTTAAGTCGGTGCGTCGCTTCTGCAGGGACACCATGCTGCAGGCCCTGAGGTTTGTGATTCAGGGAGCAGGGGCCAAAGTGGATGCCGCCATCCGGAAAAACATCGTCTCGCTCCTGCTGAGCATGCTGGGACACGATGAGGTACGGCTGCAGGCAGGGCTAGTGGCACCACTGGTTTCCCTCCTCCTCCTTAGGTTGAGTTCTTTACTTTGTGTTAGAACCAGTACAGCTCAGTAGGAATAAGCATTCCTGACATTTCTATTACCCTGTATGCTTCACCAACATTTCCTCAGGTTTCCAGGGAAATGGGGCAGGTATTGTGGATATATTGGTGATTTCTGTTTTTTTTTTTTTTTTTTTTTTTTTTTTGTCTTTTTTGGCTGAGTCTGGTTCTGTCGCCCAGGCTGGAGTGCAATGGCACAATCTCGGCTCACTGCAACCTCCGCCTCATAGGTTTAAGCGATTTTCCTACCTCAGCCTCCCGAGTAGCTGGGATTGCAGGTGTCCGCCACCATATCCAGCTAATATTTGTATTTTTAGTAGAGATAGGGTTTCACCCATGTTGGCCAGACTGGTCTCAAACTCTTAACCTCAGGTGATTCACCCGTCTCAGCCTTCCAAAGTGATGGGATTACAGGTGTGAGCCACCACGCCTGGCCGGTTATTTCTGTTTTGTAGATGAGGCAAGTAAGCTTTGTAGAGTCCCAGAACTCTCACCAATTTGCTCTCTGATCTTAAGTCATTTTGTCTGTCTGCCTCTCATTTCCACTTTTGTAAAATGAAGAAGTTTATTTGTTTTGTGAAACATTTGCCAGGCTAAAGGGCCTCTCCCAGAGGTGCATAGACCTCATGGTCACAGACCTCAAGAAACTTAGTGTGTAGTGGGATAAACAGTCTCCAGGGTGCATCCCAGTGGGAAGTCTTAGAGGTTTGTTTTCGAGCGTGAGATCTGTCTGGGCCATACTCAGCAAGTAGTAGAGTCCAAACCAGAAGCCCTGGACTCCTGCTTCTGTCCCAGTTCCATCAGCCTCACCCAGTCTGGAAGCATCTGTCAAATATTTGGCTGCCAGCACTGTGGGGCCAGTAGGGAGTTGAGTCTATGGAGAAGAGTTTTCTGTTCACTTTCAGACAGCCCTCTGTTGTAGCCTAATTTACATTTGTAGGGCCAGTCTAGGAGGGGAGGGCCTTTGGGCTCACGTGGTTTTACACTTCATTGACACACACATGCACACACACACACAGAGCTCCCGCCCACACCCCCGACACACACTTGCTGCTGCACTTCCTATGGCTCCAAAGTCCTAGTTCTGGCCCCCAGGCGCCGGCTGTGGGACTCCAGCCCCAGCCTTCTCTGTGGGGACAGATGGGAAAGTCTGCTGTCTTGGTCATGGTCTGCCAGGGCTTCCACAGAGTCACGTACAGCGCGAGCAAAAGTTAGTATTGAAACATAATTTGCATTTCACCACAGTGCAGCTTAAAATAGATGAAGTTGGAGAGAGTGGGTGTCAGAGCAGCTTTAGCTTGGCACCTGGGCTTCCGCTTCAAGCTCAGAGGCCCAAACTGCTGGCAGCCCATCCTCTTACCCTCTGAACCTCCACTCAGATTGAAGGTGGCAGTTCAGGGTGCTAGCCTGGCATTAGCTTTTTGGGTTTGTTTTGGGGACATGGTGAGTTGGCACCTATAATAAGGAACATAACTTAAAATGCTTTCTTGGGGCCGGGCACGCTGGCTCAAGCCTGTAATCCCAGCACTTTGGGAGGCCGAGACGGGCGGATCACGAGGTCAGGAGATCGAGACCATCCTGGCTAACACGGTGAAACCCCGTCTCTACTAAAAAATACAAAAAACTAGCCGGGCGAGGTGGCGGGCACCTGTAGTCCCAGCTACTCGGGAGGCTGAGGCAGGAGAATGGCGTAAACCCAAGAGGCGGAGCTTGCGGTGAGCTGAGATCCGGCCACTGCACTCCAGCCTGGGCGACAGAGCCAGACTCCCACTCAAAAGAAGAAAAATCCTTTCTTGGTATTACATAGTTAACTGGCCAGGGAGGAGCACGGAGCTGCTCGTGTACCTGGCTCTGATTTGAACAGGAAGTGCATGCCTTTCCTTATCTTCCTTGGCTTGATTAGTGGCTTTAGTTTGACTTCCTAGGATGAATCCAAGTAATTTTGGTGGCAGTGGGGCACTCATGCAGTAGGGAGATAACAGGGGTCATTCTGGCCGCAAGATGACACAAGCTCTGTGGGAGAAAGGAGCTCAGAGTGGCCGCCTCTAGCCGGCTTCCCTGGTGGCTGTGGGCAGGTGCCTCCCCTCCTGCCCCTCCCTGCCTCACAGGGCTGTTGATAGTAATTGAGATAATAAATATGAAACATTCAGCCTTCCTAAGAAGAAAGGTGCTGTGTAAATACAGTTATTACTGCTATTAAGAGGATGACTGCCATATGCATACACACTGGGGTTTTCCATAATTAAGTGAAGCGCTGAGTGTGTAATGTTTAACTCCATACCAGTGGCAGTTTCAGTGAATGGCAGCCCCAATCTGGCAGGGGAGCACGAGTGCCTAGAGGAAGGACTGAATCTTAAGTCCCTGAGTTGGCTTGTTCCACCTTCTTTGTTGCTATCCGTCCTGGGCTCTAGAGCTGCCTGCCCTGGTCCCCACAGAGCTCTTGCTGTTCCCTGCACCCTGTCACTCCCTTCTTTTCCCTGTCAGGACAACACTCGCATCTCCTCAGCCGGGTGCCTAGGGGAACTGTGTGCCTTTTTGACTGAAGAGGAGCTTAGCGCCGTTCTACAGCAGTGCTTGCTGGGTAAGTACACTGGAGAGTTCCTCTTCAGGGCCCTGGGCCTCTCAGCCCTAGCGAAGAGTTGATGGGCATCTCTCTCCCTCCCTCAGAGGATCTTTTAGGAACTGGACTGTCCTTTCCTTGGGAATTCAGCAATTAAAGCAAAATCCAGGCCAGGTGTGGTGGCGCTCACCTGTAGTGCCAGCTCCTCAGGAGGCTGAGGTGGGAGGATCACTTGAGCCCAAGAGTTCAAGGTTGCAGTGAGCCTTGATCACACCCCTGCACTCCATCCTGGGTGACAGAGCAAGGCCCTGTCTCTAAAACCAAACAAACAAACAATAATGAATTTGCAGTGGTCTTGTAGCCCTCAGTGTCTCTGCTTAAAGAACACAGCTGTAAGCCTGGAGTGGTTCATGAGCAGGCTTTCCTTACTTAATGTGCTGCTTTGGGGAGCTTTTGCCAAGATAGCAGGGAGGTCCATGTGAGTGTGGCCTGGGTTTTCCTTGTGCTCCGGGTCAGCACACTGGTCTCCAGTGGGGTGGGCCCATGGGCCTCATGGGTGCTGGGGACATGCTGGAAAATACCGGTTGATCCTAGTCGTGTCCTTCCACTTAGCGGACGTGTCCGGCATTGACTGGATGGTTCGGCACGGGCGGAGCCTGGCACTTTCCGTGGCTGTGAATGTGGCTCCTGGCAGACTCTGTGCTGGCAGATATAGCAGCGATGTTCAGGAAATGATCCTGAGCAGTGCCACGGCGGACAGGGTAAGGCATCTGGGCAGCCAGACCAGTCCTCTCCCTCCCCTAGGCCATATCCCATAGGCAGCACCTTGTGGACACAGCATGGGTGGACCCCAGACTGGGGCTTAAGAGACTTGGGTCTAATTTTACCTTTGCCGGTAACTTGCTGTGCCCTTGGACCAGCACTTGATCCCTTTGGGCCCCAGTTTCATCATCTAAACAAGGAATTTGGGTTGAAGAATCCAGATGCCCCTTCTGGGTCAGGACTTGGATCACTGTTCCTGGGAACCAGTGACTATGCTCATCTGCCTCAGCTGGGGCAGCCTACCTGAGTGAGAGCTGTCACGGTGTCCCTGGTAGGAGTAAGGGTGACGTGGTGGAGGGTCCTGGAGATTACTAGGAACTGGGATTTTCCTGGCTCTGGGGAAGGGGCGGGGGGCCTGCCATCTAGCGCTGTCTGTTCTCCACAGATCCCCATTGCGGTGAGCGGGGTCCGGGGCATGGGCTTTCTCATGAGATACCACATTGAGACAGGCGGAGGGCAGTTGCCAGCCAAACTCTCCAGCCTGTTCGTTAAGGTGAGTGGGGGCCAAGCACGTGTTTGACCCCTAACACCTGGCTTGTGAGGAGGCCCTAGGACCAGAGAACACCAGCAGTGTGCCCTCAACTAGTTGTGTGCTAGTTCTCCGTGGACGGCCTCCAGATCGCTGAACCTTTAGGGATGGAATGTAAGGGGTTTCTGTGTGTGCTTTACACTGCAATAGAGCCTAACTTTTTGTCAGATTCTCAGATTGACCTGTGACTCTGAATCAAGTTAGGAATCGCTATTTTAGGCATTCTTTCTAGGCACCCTAGTTTTGTAAAATTAGGTATAGACCTGGGTTCCCATCTTAATACCTCTCTTTTCCCGCCTCCCTCTTCTAGCTGGCCCAGCACTTCTTGGTGTGGTTATTGTGCTGTGTGCCAGGCCCTAGTTAGGAAAGCCAAGGAATGTGCCAGCAGGGCTCCCGTGGCCCGTGTGATACGGTGTGCTTCTGAAGCATTACTGTGCACAGAAATCAGAGCCAGAGTGCATTTTAGTGAGATGGGGCCATGCCTGGGACTCTTAACCAGCTATCAGGCAGTGTCAGTGGTGCTGTGCATGGACCTTGCCTTGAGTAATGAGGTTCCCAAGGGTGACTGCCTCCCCCCGCAGCACCGGGAACCCACGGAGTTTCTGAGGGCCCTGATTCGATTGATCCTGGTCTGTGATGACATCAGCTGCACCTGCTTGTTCACCTGGCACTGTCCTGAAGGTGTAGAGATGAACAAGGCAGACAGGATCCCTGGAGCCCATGGGGAGGACCCTGACATAGATAAGGTTGGCAGGGAGCACCTCTAAAGGATGACATGGGAGCTGAGAACTGCAGGATGAGAAGGAGCCAACCTAGAGAGGATCTGGGGCAAGCACGGCCCAGCCGGTGGGACCAGCCAGGGCAGAGGCCCGAGGCCCTGGGATGTTCGAGGAAGTAAAAACGCATGCGGGCTGAGAGTAGTGAGCAAGGGGAGAGTGGCACAAGATGAGGGTGCAGGGAGCCAGGGCCAACTCATGCTGGGACCCTCCCACAGGAGCAGTGGGGTCAGTGTCCACGCTGTAGGCAAAGAAAGTGTCGAGGCTGGGCATTTGGGCTGTTTCAAGGAACAGACGATGTGCCTATCCAAAAGCCTGTTTGTGGTTCTTTTCACAGTGTCTGCAGAACCCATCCAGTGACATCAGGCTGGTGGCTGAGAAGATGATCTGGTGGGCAAATAAGGACCCGCTGCCTCCCCTGGATCCCCAGGCCATCAAGCCCATCCTGAAGGCTCTTCTTGACAACACCAAGGATAAGAACACTGTGGTCAGGGCCTACAGCGACCAGGCGATTGTCAACCTCCTGAAGATGCGGCAGGGTGAAGAGGTGTTTCAGGTAGGAGCCTGGGGGCCTCACCGGGGCATGCTGTGAGCATCTGTCTTTCAGCTCTTCTTCAGCACGGAAATATTTAAACCACAGGTTCTTCTCTGCCACCGTGGATGTGCTAGCTTTCAGGAGCAGATTAAGATTTGGGTGACTGGGGCTGGGTGTGGTGGCTCATGCCTGTAATCCCAGCACTTTGGGAGACTGAGGCGGGTGGATATGAAGTCAGGAGATCGAGGCTAACATGGTGAAACCCCGTCTCTACTAAAAATACAAACAAATTAGCCGGGCGTGGTGGTGGGCGCCTATAGTCCCAACTATTAGGGAGGCTGAGGCAGGAGAATGGTGTAAACCCGGGAGGCGGAGCTTGCAGTGAGCTGAGATGGCACCACTGCACTCCAGCCTGGGCGACAGAGCGAGACTCCGTCTCAAAAAAAAAAGATGTGGTGACTGGCCCAGTACCTGGAAACACACATTCCCATGGTTTTCAGACTTCTTTTTGAAAAGAAAAAGAATTTTATTTCTTCAAATAAAATCTCACATGACACCCAGACAGACATAGCAGATCCCAGGAGAGCTGCCCAGTGGAAACCCTGAGTTGTGTTCACTCAGTCCCCAGCCCCCAGCAGCCTGGAAAGCCCAAAGGCTGGTTGGCCACGGTGGCTACGCCTATAATCTCAGCACTTTGGGAGGCCGAGGCGGGCGGATCACCTGAGGTCAGGAGTTCAAGACCAGCCCGACCAACATGGAGAAACCCCGTCTCTACTAAAAATACAAAGTTAGCCGGGCGTGGTGGCACATGCCTGTAATCCCAGCTATTCGCTAAGGCTGAGGCAGGAGAATTACTTGAACTTGGGAGGCGGAAGTTGTGTTGAGCTGAGATCGTGCCTTTACACTCTAGCATGGGTGACAAGAACAAAACTCCGTGTCCAAAAAGAAAAAAAAAAAAGCCCAAAAGCTGCAACTCCCACTGCCTCGTCTCATGAAAAGCATGATGGGGCCAGGTGTGGTGGCTCATGCCTGTAATCCCAATACTTTGGGAAGCCGAGGTGGGAGGATCACTGGAGCCCAGGAGTTCAAGATCAGCCCGGGCAACACAGTGAGACCCTGATTCTATGAAAAAGGGAAAAATAGAAAAGCATGATGAGTGTTTTAATGGGCTTTCCCTGGATCCATCTGATTCCCTTATTTTGCCAAATTCCACCTCAGTGTCTCTAGTTCTGGGGTTGATTTTTGTCTTTCTCCGATTGGAGAACGTGGCAGCTGTATTTTCTGACTATGTTTCCTTCCACTCATCCTTCCCCACAGTCCCTCTCCAAGATCCTGGATGTGGCCAGTTTGGAGGTGCTGAACGAGGTTAACCGAAGGTCCCTGAAGAAGCTGGCCAGCCAGGCTGACTCCATGGAGCAGGTGGACGACACCATCCTGACATGAGAGGCCTGGGCCCACAGCAGCATTTGCCGCTCCACATCTTTGCTCAATGTTTTCATTTTTGAAAATACATTTGTTCCGATGGGGAGCTTGGAAGATGGCGTTCCCAGAAAGTATTTTAATATATCAATAGACCACAGCCAAAGCCTTAAATCAAACCCACACACAACTGAAAATTGCCTCCTCCATCTCTCACCTTTTCCTGTGGAGAAGAGAAGGAAAAGCACACGCATGCGCCTCAGCAAATGGCAGCCCAGGAGCTGTTTGTCCAGTTTAGCATGCCTAGGTCTGGAACTATAATAGCAGGGTCAGACTGTGGGTTCCTCTTCTCCTGTGCTTGAGCTCTGGTTTGAGAGCTGGCGCTACCAACCTTTTGCCTAGATCCTGAGTGGGGCACAGACGGTGGATGTCTGCCCAGTGTAGTGTGTCTGGCTTGGCTTTTCAATATTGTGAGGTCTGACTGGATCTGACCCCTGTCAGATGAAAATGATCCACAGCTCTGGCAGCTCCCAAGTCTGGGGAGGGGTATAGGTTTGAAAGGCTGTTTGAAAGAGGAATGTTTAATAAAGGCTTTGATTTAATCTTGATATAAACAGATTTTTAAAAATCTCCAAACACCCATTAAACATGAAGCTTCCTGCATCAGGAATAAGGAAAGGTTTGCAACTGTTTTTGTAAGTATTCACAGTTCTCTGATTTCTGGCATATCTCTCCCCTGCTTTCAAAAGTCTTAGGACTCTGTGTAGACTTCTGTCCTGTGGTTGGGTTTTGAGAGGTATGCAGCCCAGCCTATGATCTCCCTCAGTGTAGAGAATGCAAAGGTCAAATTAGCCATTTTCCTGTTGTGTTCTGACTTGGAAAGGTAGGGAGTTTCTGGTACTCAGGTTGTAAAGAGAAATCCAGCCCCCCATGAATAAGAAAGAGCCACATTCCTATAGTTGAAGGACTTGCAAGAGGAAACCAAAGTTGCATTTCAGCATCTGCCTCCTTTATGAATGACTTCCTTCCTCCTGATTCTTAGAAGGCTCGTGACACACATTCTGATGAAGCACACCCCACTGGGCCCAGTGACGCAAGTTTTTCTGGGCTGTTCCCTGGCCATAATACAGGACAAACCTCTGTCACAATTACTGGCCTGAACTGTAAAAGGAAGAGAAAAAGTGGTGGTGGCAAACTCAGTTTATAAAAGGTATAAAAATGCTTTGCCAAAAAAAGCAAGACTTTGGTTAATAATGCAGCCAAGGTAGAAAGTAGGCTTGTGACTCAACACTTCTGATGAATAAGACAAGGTGACCCCTAAGGCACTTCTCACGAGCCCTGTTCTCGTGCAGCAGACATGGTGTCAGCTGGCTCGAGGTAATTGTAGAATCCCAGAGCTGGAAGGGACCTTGAGAGGTCAGCTGAGTCCTCGTAGCCAAAACAGCCAATGGTTACAACTTTTGGTAGCCATGGTAACCATTCTCTGCCTCTGGAATTCGGATGGTCATCAGCATCCTCCCAGCTGCCAAGGGCATGTGTCCATCAGGCTGTCTGCAGATGTGTTCCCCTCCACTGGTCAGCTGTGGGGAGAGACGGGCAACGTTTCTGTTGAGGGGCATGGGCTGGGAAACCTGTTAAGCCTGAGGCCATCTTCACTTTCCTCCAGGGTCTTGGATCAGATGCTGATATCCACCTGTGGCTTTTAGCCCCCCATTGTGCAACTGGGAGGGGAACCTGACATAGAGGTATCAGACACTCATTAAGCAAAATCCAAAGGAAAAACACCGGATTCCAGTTCCAGAAACTGGAGGAGGATGAGCTCTCTGTTCGGAATGGATGGAGCTTGACTGACAGTTGGGATGACTCAAAGGCTCCCAGAGCATATTGAGTTGCATTCCGAGTCTGGAAGGAGGGTGTGAGCTCCCGGGAAGTGAGCCATGAAGGGCTGTTGTGGACGTGCCAGGGGAGCCAGCAGAAAGGATCTTGTCAGCCCAAAGTCCTAGCAATCCTGAGAACAGCAGCCCAGACCAAGCACCCTGGGGACATTGAGGTTAGCAGCAGAGAAGCAGAAGCTATTTGTCCTGGAGGCTGGTACAGCTGTTTTGCCTTGGGCAAGTCATCTGACCTCCCTGGGCCAGTTTCCTCATTTGTACAATGAGGAATTTGGAAGAGAAGCTCTAAAAATTTATTCTCAAAGTTATTCTCTAGGTGGTGGTACTCTCTAGGTTAATGGTACTTAACAACAGATGACATTTGGTCTCATTTCATTTAATCCTCTTAACAATTCTATGAAACAGGTTCTCAATACTATTTTCTAGAGGAGGAAACTGAGGCACAGGCCACTCACCCAGGGTCATATGGCTAGTAAATGGCAGTCCCCAGACCTCTATATTTAGTCTTTCTCTTCTCCTATGACAGCTAGTTAGCCATTAGCATTTTTCATTCTTTAGAGCGGAGCCTCCAGAATTTTCCCATCCAGGTACATAAAGGAAATGAATATGTGTACAGCACACTAGGTGAACGGCTCCAGCTGCCTTGCCCAAGGACGCTACCCACCTCCAGCCCTACCCAGCTGCTCTGCAGGCTGTGGGGAGGAAGACCTCACTCCACTTGACACTGGCTGGGAAAATCTTTAGAGAAAGAGGATTCTCAAAGGCAGTGATCTTCCAGAGGAGACTGTCCCTCTTTCTCTTCCTTGAGTCTGAAAGTCAGTGATGAAGTCATATTCTCTTAACTAATCCAGAGAAAACTGAAAAAGTTATAAACAGCATCCTCAAACCTTCGCCTAACGCTGGGAGCCTCAGGAATCATGGGCAGCAAGATGATTTAAAAAGTAGGGGAATTAGGTCGAGGCGGGCGGATCACCTCAGGTCAGGAGCAAGACCAGTCTGACCAACATGGTGAAACCCTGTCTCGACTAAAAATACAAAAATTAGCTGGGCTTGGTGATGGGTGCCTGTAGTCCCAGCTACTCAGGAGGCTGAGGTAGGAGGCGGAGGTTGCAGTGAGCCAAGATTGCGCCACTGCACTCCAGCCCGGCGACAGAGTGAGACTCCGTCTCAAAAAATAAAGGCGGTTGGGGAGGTGGTTATTGTTAAAACATGGCTTACGCAACCCTCCAAGGAACCAGACCTTCAGGTACATTCTCTTTGTCCAATACTGTGATGCTGGAAGACTTGGGAGAGTGGCAGGGAGGCTGCAGAGTTGATGGTTTTTGGGTACAGGAATTGGAGACGTTGACAGTAGATTTTTAAACACAATTGGCAGTTAGGAGTGTTTTTCCTCAACGTATGGCTCTGTGGATGTGTTTCAATGAGGAAAAAGAGGAACCAATCTAACTTAAAAGGTCTAGGTTCTAAAATATTGTAAAGGAAAATGTAGATATCACTTTCAAGTTCTAGTGCAGGATAGTGCAGCCACAGGGACTTCCAGGACAGGTTGGAACCTTAATTTCTCTGCTTAATACTAAGCTGTGTGACCTAGACGATGTTCCTTAACCTCTGAGTGCATCTCCTCATCTTGACAGTGAAGTCTCACCGCGTTGTTGTCTGCGTTGAATGACACAATGCACTTTGCACAGAGCCAGGCACACACAGGAGGTTCTGGATACATGGATGGTGACAGTGAAACAAGGATGATGGGGAATGAGATTTCTTTTTTTTTTTTTTTTTTTTTTTTGAGACGGAGTCTCGCTCTGTTGCCCAGGCTGGAGTAGTGCAGTGGCCAGATCTCAGCTCACTGCAAGCTCCGCCTCCCGGGTTCACGCCATTCTCCTGCCCCAGCCTCCAGAGTAGCTGGGACTACAGGCGCCCGCCACCTCGCCCGGCTAGTTTTTTGTATTTTTTAGTAGAGACGGGGTTTCACCATGTTAGCCAGGATGGTCTCGATCTCCTGACCTCGTGATCCGCCCGTCTTGGCCTCCCAAAGTGCTGGGATTACAGGCTTGAGCCACCGCGCCCGGCCGAGATTTCTTTTGAGAAATTATGATGGTGGCTATGTTTGATTCTCCAAAATGCTGAGTGTACATACACCAGCACAGCACACAGATGGTCTCCACTGTGCATGGGCAGGAAGGCACGTTACCACCACTGTTAGATTGGTGCTTCCTACAGTTGTGAGAGAGGCTGGCAGGACGTGGTCTTTATTTTATGAAGAGTAAAGTTGAGGTACAGGTGGAAAGGAGCATCCCTGAGGTCACGTTGGCAGAACTGGGAAAAACCCGTATTTCTTGATTCTCTGCTCACCAAGCCCCAGGGGCATGCTACGAAAATAATTTGGAAGGTGAATGTAATAAAAGAAACAAGTTCTTGGCATGTGACTGGGTTTCACTTTTTAAAGAGGTGGAGCCCAGTTATTTCACAGGGTGACTCTGAGTTGCCCCTAGGTTCTGTTAGGAGGGGTCCCTGCTGCCTGCCCCAGGGGAGGGGGTGTTGATGTCAACACAGCTCAAGAAACTGGAAAAACTGGTCCAAGGGATGATTGCCTCAGTGGGACTTCTAGGTGAGACCTTCCTGATTGTGCCTGAATGGATACCCCAGTCCCTGTCAGGTTCCTTCCTGTGAGCTATTTCTCTAGTGAGATGGCCGCCTGGTCACAGGGACAATTAGTGCATGATAATTCCTCTGAGCTGTGCCCTGAGCTGTTCCCCGCAGTCCCACAAGAGAAAGCTGTGGGTTTTGAATGTATTTACATTAGCTCCTTCTTACCACTTAAGAGTCCCACAAAAAAAGGGAGCTAGGAAGCTGGGGTGCTGCATTGAATCTAGTGTTTTGCAAATATTTTGCCCTCAAGACTCCTTTATTTATTTACATTCAGGGTACTGCTCTGTCACGGGGCTGGAGTGCAATGATGGGATCACAGCTCACTGCAACCTCGAGCTCTTGAGCTCAAGTGATCCTCCTGCCTCAGCCTCCTGAGCAGCTAGGACTACAGCCATGCACCACCACTCCTGGCTAATTTTGTTTTTGAGATGGAGTCTCACTCTTGTCGCCCAGGCTGGAGTGCAGTGGTGTGATCTTGGCTCACCACGGCCTCTGCCTCCCAGATTCAGGTGATTCTCATGCCTCAGCCTCCAGAGTAGCTAAGATTACAGGCGCCCGCCACCATGCCCAGCTAATATTTTTTGTGTATTTTTTAGTAGAGATGGGGTTTCACCATATCGGTCAGGCTGGTCATGAACCTCTGACCCCAGGTAATCCACCCATCTTGGCCTCCCAAGGCCCAGCCTGGCTAACTTTTTAAATTTTTTGTAGAGATGAGGGTTTCACTATGTTACCCAGGCTGGTCTTGAACTCCTGGCCTTGAGCCATCCTCCCTCCTCAGCCTTCCAAAGTGCTGGGATTACAGGTGAGAGTCACTGTGCGCAGCCAGGATCCTTTTATATTTTGAATTTTTTTTTGACACCACCAAAGAGCTCTTGTGTGTATCTATCTTACCTATTGATACTTAGCATCTTAGGAGTCAAAACCGGGCTAGGCATGGTGGCTCACACCTATAATCCTGACACTTTGGGAGGCTGAGGTGGGAGGATGGTTTGAGGCCAGGAGTTCAAGACCAGCCTGGGCAACATAGTGAGACTGTTGTCTCTACAAAGAATTTAAAAATTAAAAAAAAAAAAAAGCAGCCAGATGCAGTGGCTCACACCTGTAATCCCAGCACTTTCGGAGACTGAGGTGGGCAGATCACCTGAGGTCAGGAGTTCAAGACCAGCCTGGCCAACGTGGCGAAACCTCGTCTCTACTAAAAACATAAAAATTAGCTGGGCATGGTGGCATATACCTATAATCCCAGCTACTCGGGAAGCTGAGGCAGGAGAATTACTTGAACCCAGAAGGCAGAGGATGCAATGAGCTGAGATCATGCCACTGCACTCCAGCTTCCGCCTGAGCAACAGAGCAAGACTCCATCTCAAAAAAAAAAACCCAAAAAAACCCAAAAAAGCCAGGCATAATGATGCATGCATAGTGATGCACCTGCAGTCCCAGCTACTCAGGAAGTTGAGGTGCGAGGTTCACCTCAGTCCAGGAGGTCAAGGCTGCAGTTAGCCATGATCGTACCACTGCACTCCCAGCTTGGGCAAGAGACCCAGTCTCAAAAACAAACAACAACAACAACAACAAATCAAAACTGTTCAAGTGGCATTGTTGCACATTTTTTTCAGGTTTCTAATGTCTGGATTCGCATGTCAGCTCTGCATTTGGTCTGTTGTGATATCACGCGTCATGTAGGCTCTAGCAAACACTGTACACTCGTAAGGAAATGAAAGTGAAAAAAGCAAATCACATCTTAGTACTGTGAACATGTTTTGACTTTGCAGATCCTTTGAAAGGGTCTTAGGGAGCCCTGCGGTCCTGACGACACTTGCAAAACCACTGATCTAATAATATAAAAGTTGAGTGAGAAAATTTCTACTAAACGGTTTGAGGTCAGGGGAAGAAGTTGACCCTGAGTTAGACCCCCAGTTTGGCCCACACCCAAAAAGTGAACTCAAGAGAGGGTTCAACTAATTGTGTCTGACATTCTTTCCAACTCTCACGTTCTGTGTGTGACTTCACTTTAATTCAACAGGCATCAAACACCTACCAGGCACTGGGTCTCCAGAGGATACAAAGATAGAGATGGTCCCTGGAATCATGGAACTTACATTCATTTGATTTCTGGGAGCTACATAAGGGCAGGGCAAGGCCTGCTGCCAAGTTTCTTGGTGTGGCATTGGGCTTGCAGGTGTGGAAGGGGCCCGTTTCCACTTCCATCAGAGGGAGAGACCAGGCATCATATCCTCTCTTCCTTCCCTCTTGGACCAGTATGCTGAGTGGTCCCCATCTTGCTCCTAATTTAAAGTCCCTGTCAGTCGGTTTACTTGCCTTCTCTGAGTTTTGATTCACCAGCCACTGCTTCCTTCCTGGATGATCACAGCACACATTATCTCCGTTGCTACCTAGCACTTAGCAGCTTTGAAGTCCATGTTGCTGTCTGACACATGGATTTCACGGGTCCCTCCAACCTCCACTGTACTGACCTTCATCCCTGACACTGCTACCCTTGAGGGACTGAGGTTCCTCTCTCCTTTACCCACTTAGCCTTCTGGTTGGTGACACCTTACTTCCCAAAGCTCTTTGAAGTGCCCTTCCCTCCACATATTCACTCCTTATTTCCTGGCTGCTAATCCTCTGCTTCCAGTATCCTGAAAAATACTTCATGAGCCCCACTGCTCATGAGCCCCATGAGCCCCACTGCTCTCACCACCAAGCAGTTTCTCTTTGCATCCACTGTGAAACTTCCTGCCACCTCTGTGGCTCCACTCTCTGCTTCTGCAAACCTCAGTGGGCTCCCTGCTTTACTTTTCTCCTTGGACATACTTGGATATTCTCTATCAGAATGTAAACTCTATGAAAGCTTGGATTTTAAAATTTTACTTACTGCTGAATCCTTAGCTCCTAGATCAATGTCTGGCATAATAGTAGGCCCTCAAGTATTTGTTGAATGAGCGAATGACTTGTTCCCCACTAAACTATAAACTCCATGAGGACAGGAGCTTTGTTTTGTTCATGTTATAGCCTCGTGCTCAGCACAGTGCCTAACACCTAGTAACTGCAAATTTTTTTTTTGAGATGGAGTCTTATCGTCTCCCAGGCTAGAGTGCAGTGATGCGATCTTGGCTCACTGCAACCTCCGCCTCCCGGGTTCAAGTGATTCTCCTGCCTCAGCCTCCGGAGTAGCTGGGACTATAGGCATGTGCCACCACGCCCAGCTAATTTTTTTGTATTTTTAGTAGAGACGGGGTTTCACCATGTTAGGATAGTCTCGATCTTCTGACCTCATGATCCACCCACCTCGGCCTCCCAAAGTGCTGGGATTACAGGCGTGAGCCACTGCACCAGGCCACTGTGCAAATATTTACTGAATTAAGGAATGAATCCAGTTACCAGGTAAATTACGTGATTTTTTTTTTGGAAGCTGCTTTGTCTAGTTTATAAGTTTGCGTATTGTCTTTTGCATCTGTCCCTGTTACCTTACACCCAGTCTTCAGCAATAACCTTTAAAGCTCTGCAGCTGAAATCCATCCTGCATACTCCTGCCAGATTACTTAGCTAAAATATTTTGAGATTGCATCTTTGCTCAAAAACTTTCAATGCCTCCTCATCGTATTAACAGTTTCTAATGTGCAAACAGGTGGTGTTGCAAAAGTTCATCTGTAAGTTAGTTGTTCAGAGCAGCGGAACAGTTTCCCATTATGGGACACACTGATCCTTTAGGTCACAAGTTTACATATGTATATGGTGACAAGGAGAAAGACAGCTTAACATAATTCATCATTGAACTGTAGTTTCAATAAATGTGTAACAATGTTTCCAGAGGAAAATGTGCTGAAAGATTCATTTTGAGATGCCAGGCACATACCCTGGCCTGCAGGGAATTCCCCCTCCAAGCCAAATGATTCTCATAGGCTGTGACAGAGACTGTCTAAATAGACACTCAAAGCTCTCCTATTCCAGTGCCATCATGACATCTTTATGATGAAATCTTCTCCCCATCATTCTAACTAAAAGCTATAGCTTTCCTCCTCTGAAGTCTAGACTGCATATTTGACAGCTTTTCTATCTACTGTATTGTCTCATACTTTCAATTTCATCATGAGTATGTCTTAACTCTGATGAGGCTGTAAACTGGAGGGAAAAGGCTCTGTTCCTTTTTTTTTTTTTTTGAGACAGAGTCTTGCTCTGTCACCCAGGCTGGAGTGCAGTGGTGCGATCTTGGCTCACAGCAACCTCTGCCACCCGGGTTCAAGCCATTCTCCTGCCTTAGCCTCCCGAGTAGCTGGGATTACTGGCACCTGCCACCGAGCCCAGCTAATTTTTGTATTTTTAGTAGAAACGGGGTTTCACCATCTTGGCCAGGCTGGTCTTGAACTCCTGACCTCATGATCCTCCCGCCTCGGCCTCCCCAAGTGCTGGGATTACAGGCGTGAGCCACCGTGCCTGGCCTAAGACTCTGTTCTTATACCCTCTGCAATCCGTGGCACATAAGTACTCATTAAATAGTTACCAAAGAAATGAAGGAATTCATGCAGATTGCTTTCCAGATGACACATCCAGGCAAAGTCAGGAATTTGGTTTTAATGGCCAATTTGGATTTATTTCCCAAAAATATCCCACAACCCTATTATCAGGAAGGTACCTTGAAAATGTGTGCGAGTCTACAGTAGGAAATGGCTCAAAGTATGAATCAGTGCAAAATGACCTTGAATAACATTGGTTACAGTCTGTCACATGCCTATATGTGCCAGGTAATTTACCAACATAACTCTAAAACCACCATTCTGTGAGGAACCGGGGGCTCTGAGATAGTGTGATGTGACTTACCTAAGATTACAAAGCTTTTAAGGGATGGAGGCCAGGATTCCAAAGCTAGCATTGGAACAAAAGTCTTCCCCACTCCAGCCCAGGTTGTGAAGATGAGCTGGGAGGACCTACTGCCTCACTGGCTGGTCAGGGCTGGGCATGCCTCCCTGATGGCTCCATTGAGGCTTCCTTCTCACTGTTTCCTAAAATTGCTGAGTCAGAGGATGGCCCTAACCTTACAGACCAAGGGGGACTTTCTATTGGGAGCACATGAGCAGCTCTTCTCCCTGGCCACTACCTTCAGATTCCAAGCTCATGTTCTTTCCACATCACACTGATTCTCAGCTCCTGAAAAAACAACTCAAGCCTTGAGTCAGACACTCCAAGTGTTGTTCAATGATCCCGTCTGCAACAATGTTTATAATAACCAAAAAATATAAACAACATGAATGTCTATTAATAGCGGAGTGGTTAAATAATAGTACAACCATCGGATGGAATACTATACCATGCAGATGTTAAATGATAAAAGTGTACTGTTAAACAGAAAAAGCAAGGTACGTACATACATGTTTGTACCGGCAAAGGAAACTCACTGAGGGGCATTTATTCATTCAACAATTATGTGTTTTAAGCATTTTAAGGTTACCTGTGAAACTAACAGGGTTACCTGTGAGGAGTACTTCAGAAGGAAAAATAGTAACTTGTACTTTTCAGTAAGCTTCTGCACATAATTTTAAGGACGAGCATTTCTTTTTTCTTTTTTTTTTGAGACAGAGTTTCGCTCTTCTTGCCCAGACTGGAGTGCAATGGCGAGATCTCAGCTCACTGCAACCTCCGTCTCCCGGGTTTAAGCGATTCTTCTGCCTCAGCCTCCCGGCATTGCTTTATATAAAGTCAAAAGAAAAGGAAGTTTGATAAAACAAGTAGAAATATCCAACAAATACTCGCCTGGAAAGGGACAGGGTTATAAGAAACAGGTAATAAGGAGATTAAAACCCTCTGCAGTTCTGCAGTGAGGACAGCCGTGGGGGCATACAACTTTCCGTTTCAGGTCAGTTTACGTAGGGCAGGTGGGAACTCACTCTAAAACGAGCAACCAAGGGCCGATGATAAAATGCACACGCTTAGCTTCTGGCGGCCCAGGTCTTCCTAGCCGCAGATTCTGAGATGTGTATCTGCAGGTGGTGTGAAATTGAAGCCGGGGGAGCGGTTGCTTTCTGTCTCCGAGGTGCGCCTTGCACACTGGGTCATTTAGCTCCCAGGCTCCGCTCCGAACTGCAAGGGACTCTGAACCTGGACCACTCCCTCCCCTCCACCAAAGAGGAAACGTGGGCTCCAAGAGGTCACAGAGCTGGGATGGGATTTCGACCCCGCGCTGCCCTCAAAGGCCATCTCCTCGCAGCTCCGCTCCCGCCGGCAGCTTCCGTGCTGCCCAACTCTGCAGCCGCCCGCCGCCCTCGGGGTCCAGTCCACAGGCCCGGGGCCAGCACCAGCCCCGCGGGGGAGGGGTCGGTGCGGAAGGGGCGGGGTACCGGGCCTTCCCCGCGCTACTGCCTTTCACGGCCCCGGCCCGGCCCGGGACTCGAGAAACCCGGAGCTCGCGCGAGCACCGCCCCACGGTCACGGCGTGCCTGTCATTTCCTCTTCGTAGGGCGTGCGGGTCTCGAAGATGAGGGAGCGAGAACGTCCACGACCGGGCTTCTCCGGCACCTTGGGCTTCTTTCAGCTGGGACTCGACAACAGCACGGCTCCGCAAGCTCTCAGCGCCGAGGGCAGCGGCGGCGAAGCTCCCGGAGGAGACGCGAGGAAGACGGGCCCGCGCTCGCCAAGACTCCGTCAGGGCGCGTGCGCGGGGCGCGTGCGCGGCGAGGGCGCGGCTGGCTCGGGCTGCGGCTGCGCAAGGCGGTGCCAGACGCTGCGCCTGCGCAGTGGTGGGGCGGGGCGGGAAGGAGGGAGGTGGTGGTAGCAGCGGCGGCTGCTGAGGAGGAGGAGGAGGGGGAGCGGAGGGAGGTGTTTCTGTCAGTTCCGGCTGTTTGTTCGGGAAGTGGATCCACCGCTGCCGGAGCAGCCCGGAGGGAGCTGCGGATCGCGAGGCCAGTACCGACCCCGCCCGCCCTCGCGCACCACCCCCGCCCGCCATGGCCCGGGACTACGACCACCTCTTCAAGCTGCTCATCATCGGCGACAGCGGTGAGGGCCGCAGCGGCCGGAGGCGGCGCGGGCCCTGCCGGGCGCGGCCCGCGGGGGCCTCGGGGTGGCGGGCGGGCGGGGAGGTGCCGGCCCGCGCGGGGTGGGCGGGCGGGGCAGCCCGGCGGTCTGGGCCCCAGGGGTGCGCCGAGGGGCTCCGGGCAGCGCCGAGGGGAGGTTGGGGCGGAGGGGCGGAGGGGCCGAGCGCGCCGGGTCCAGTCATCGCGCCTGCCCGTGCCTCACGTGTGACCTTGGTCAAGTCGCGCGATCGCTGGAGTTGGAGAGACGTGGGTTCGAGTCTCAGCACTACCACCTGCCGCGCGCTGACCTTGGGCAAGTTGCTTCGGCGTCCTGAGCCTCAGTTCTCTCATCTGAGAAGTGGGGACGTGCCTTGCTGGGTGGTGTGAGGATTCGATGGGATAAAGTAGGAAAAGTGCTTAGCGCCCTACTCGGTCAAGTAAGCTCTAAGTAAATGTTCACAATTGTCATTATCATCAGTATCCTTTGTAAGCGTCAGTTTCTTCCCGTCTAAAATGAGGACGTTCTCAGAACCTGCCTCATGGGATTGTCGTGAGTTTTAAATGAGGTAAGTCGGATAAAGGGCTTTGCACAGGGCCTGGCACATTCCCGCTGAATTATTATATCTCTGCATGGTTCAGTTTCCTCATCTGCAAAATGGAATGATAGTTGGATCTGCCTTATGGAGTTGAGGTATTAAGTGAGATTGTGCAGTGTGGCGCACAGCTCCTGGCACATAGTGAGTTGTCTCTGTTTGCTGTTACACTACTATATACAGAGGGGTCCTGGGGATGGAACAGCCAAAATTATAAAAGTGCTTTGGACACACACACACACTCACACACTGCTTGAGGGCTCCTAGCCCTGATCACTGCTCTAGCTCCAGTGCCTAGAACAGTGCCTGGCACCCAGTAAGTGCTTAAGACATATTTGCAGAATGAATGAATGAATATTAAGTGTGCTTCGAAAAGGTAGACTGGTTTCTGGGAAAATATGGAGGGTTTTAGAGCTGTTTGGAGTGTGGCAGGTGAGCAGGTTTATGGAGTGACCAAGAGGTCAGGGAGGCAGGCCCCAGAAGGTTTATGGGAGCGAAGCTGAGATGCTGGGGTTATATGATGTTCATGAAAGAGTCTTGGGAGCATGCTCAGTTTGTAGACCAGACCTGAGCTGAGTGTGGGGAGGATGTCTTGTGATTGGAAGCAGAGGCCAGGCTCATGGTAGAGCCCATGGACTGTTAAGGAAAGGGGATCAAATCAAGTGAGCGGTGAGACTTGGGATGTAGGAGTGTTGGATAGCAATGTCAGAGCAGGGTCAGGGAAGTGGGTGGTTTTGGCCTCACTTGCAAAGCTGGATGGAGATGTGGTTGGTGGTTTGGATCAGGTGAAGGATGACTGAGGTTTCCGTGGTTGCTGGAGGAGGGGAGAGGTAAGGGGGAAAGTTGGGGGCTAACCAGGGAGATAGAAGATTAACTGAGGTTGGGGAAAGAGGTAGAAAGGTGGAGGACTGATTGGTTATGGTTTGAATGAAAGGAAATCAGGCAAACTGTGGAATGTTCTCTTGGAGATGGCCTTTGGCATTCTTCAGGGTCTTGAGGCTTCTTCCTTTACATGATTTCCTTACAGCGCTGGCCTGGGTTCTGAGGGACTGGCACTGGGGCCATTTCTGTCTTTTTGGAGTGACAGTCAGCCTGCCGTGGTCAGGAGCCTTTATCCCTCTGCAAGACGTCTTGGACCTCTGCGTTGATACCCAACTGTGAAAAGCCTAAACTCAGCAGGAAGATGCAGCTTTTTGGCTCTTCTCCTCTATAAAGCCCAGGGGATGGGTCTGGCCCGCTTTCTCACAGTACTTTTTTTGTGAGGAATGGATTTTTCTCTCCAAAGTCAGGTGTGGGAGAAGACTCATTGGGTCGAGACTGATGTGGTCTAGCTCCTAGGTCAGCCATGTAGTGTAGGTTGTGCAGTGGAGATAGACACTGTGCTCTTTGATTTCTCCCGACATTGAGATACTCAAAGCTGGGAGATGGTAGCCATGGAAGTCCAGACTAAGGTTTGGCAGCTGAGCACAGAGACTGACATCACACACTCCTGAACTGGGCTCCTTCTGTGAATGCCTCCTTAAGATATATCGAACGATTTCACAGACGCTTATTCTCACCCGCGGCCTGTGTGGTTTGTCAAATAAGGAAACTAAGGCTTAAGGCCCGGCATGGTGGTTCACTCCTGTAATCCCAGCACTTTGGGAGGCTGAGGCCGGCGGATCACCTGAAGTCAGGAGTTTGAGAACAACTTGGGCAACATGATGAAACCTCGTCTCTACCAAAAATACAAAAGTAGTGGGGCATGGTGGAATGTGCCTGTAATCCCAGCTACTTGGGAGACTGAGGTGGGAGAATCACTTGAACCTGGTAGGCAGAAGTTGCAGTGAACCAAGATCGCACCATTGTACTCCAGCCTGGGCGACAAAAATGAAACTCTCTCTTTAAAAAAAGGAAACTGAGGCTCAGAGGAGGTGACTTACTTGCCCCAAATCACACAACTCAGCAGGGGCAAAGCTGGGAGCTACTGCACCTCAGTGCTAATACATGTGCGAGCAGCTTGTTTCAGGGCTGGCAAACAATAGGCCCTCCATGAATGCTGGTTTCTTCATAAATCTAGAGTTCTGCCCACTCTGCACATTGTGGGTGCTTCTGCAATGGATTCCCTCGACCTCTGCATCCCTTCGTTATGCCGGAGGTTCTGTATTTTCTTTACTTTTCTCTTTTTTTTTTTGAGATGGAGTCTCGCTTTGTCACCCAGGCTAGAGTAGAGACCGGGTTTCACCGTGTTAGTCAGGATAGTCTCGATCTCCTGACCTCGTGATCCGCCCGCCTCAGCCTCCCAAAGTGCTGGGATTACAGACGTGAGCCACCGCGCCCGGCCAGTTCTGTATTTTCTATACTTTGCCTTACACTCTATGACACTGGCTTTGATTTGTAACAGCATTTCGTCTGCATCCCTCAGGCCAGCCATCCTCATTAGGAGATGGAGTTAGCCCTTCACTTGACAGATGAGTAAACTGAGACTCAGAGAGAGGGTGTGACTTGCGTGAGGTTATACAGTGAGGTAGTTGCTGAGGCAGGATTAAAATTGAGAACATGGCTGGGGACAGTAGCTCATCCCAGTGCTTTGGGAGGATGAGGTGGGAGGAACTCTTGAACTCAAGACCATAGTGAGAACAACATAGCGATAGTGAGACCCCATGTCTTTTTTTTTTTTTTTTTTTTTTTTTTTTGAGACGGAGTCTCGCTCTGTGGCCCAGGCTGGAGTGCAGTGGCCGGATCTCAGCTCCCTACAAGCTCTGCCTCCTGGGTTTACGCCATTCTCCTGCCTCAGCCTCCCAAGTAGCTGGGACAACAGGTGCCCGCCACCTCGCCCGGCTAGTTTTTTTGTATTTTTTAGTAGAGACGGGGTTTCACCGTGTTAGCCAGGATGGTCTCGATCTCCTGACCTCGTGATCCGCCCGTCTCGGCCTCCCAAAGTGCTGGGATTACAGGCTTGAGCCACCGCACCTGGCATGAGACCCCATCTCTTAAAAAAAAAAAAAAAATCAGTTGGGCATGGTGGTGCATGTCTATAGTCCCAGCTACATGGGAGGCTGAGACAGGAAGATTGTTTTAACCCAGGAGTTCAAAGTTACAGGGAGTTAGGATCACACAGCTGCACTCCAGCCTGGGTGACAGAGTGAGACACTGTCTCAAAAAAAAAAAAAAAAAAAAAAAAGTCCAGGCATGGTGGTTCACACCTGTAATCCCAGCACTTTTTTTTTTTTCTTTTTTTGATTCGGAGTCTCGCTCTGTGGCCCAAGCTGGAGTGCAGTGGCCGGATCTCAGCTCACTGCAAGCTCCACCTCCTGGGTTTACGCCATTCTCCTGCCTCAGCCTACCGAGTAGCTGGGACTACAGGCGCCCGCCCCCTCGCCCGGCTAGTTTTTTGTATTTTTTAGCAGAGACGGGGTTTCACCGGGTTAGCCAGGATGGTCTCAATCTCCTGACCTTGTGATCCGCCCGTCTCGGCCTCCCAAAGTGCTGGGATTACAGGCTTGAGCCACCGCGCCCGGCCTATCCCAGCACATTGGGAGGCCAACGTGGAGGATCGCTTGAGGCCAGGAGTCTGAGACCATCCTGGGCAACACGGGGAGGCCTTATCTCAACAAAAAATAAGAAAATTAGCAGGGCATGGTGATGCACGCCTGTGATCTCAGCTACTTGGGAGGCTGAGGTGGGAGGATCTCTTGAGTCTGGGAGGTTGAGACTGCAGTGAGCTGTGATCATGCTGCTGCACTTTAGCCTGAGCAACAGAGCAAGTCCCTGTTTCAAAAAAAATAAAGAACACTTCACTGAAAGGTCTAGGGCTCTTCAAGAGGTGGAACTGAAGCCGGCAGGAGTGAGGGGCCAGAACCCATGCAGGAGCAGGGGGAAGGGAAGACGTGTGTGTGGCTTGCGTGGTGGGGACCAGACAGCAGCCAGGGGTAAAAGACTGGGCGCAGTGGCTCGCTTCTATAATCCCAGCACTTTGGGAGGCCGAGGCAGGCAGATTACTTGAGGTCAGGAGCTCGAGACCAGCTTGGCCAATGTGGTGAAACCCTGTCTCTACTAACAATACAAAAAATTAGCTGGGCGTGATGGCGGGCGCGTGGAATCCCAGCTACTCGGGAGGCTGAGGCAGGAGAATCGCTTGAATCTGGGAGGTAGAGGTTGCAGCCAAGATCGTGCCACTGTACTCCAGCCTGGGCGACAGAGTGAGACTCCATCTCAAAAAAAAAAAGAAAAAGAATGACAGGCCGGACTGGTTGGGGTCACACTGATGTGGCCCTTGGGCAGCCTCATGATGGCTATGGTGAAGGTTGACAGGTGCCCTCTGCCTCTGCCCTGACACTGGTGGTGTGGGGTAATGGCTGCAGCTTGTATTTCCGAGAAAGCCTCTTTCAGGAATATTTAGGAGGTAGCATTTCTTGGGATGGGTTTCTGTTCCTCTCAAAGGGAGAGCAGTGTGAGAGGTTGATGTCAGGTCCAAAGCAGCAGATAATGTGGTGATGGTTGTGGTCTTTCTGCAGCCTAGTGGCTTTTTTTTTTTTGAGATGGAGTCTGGCTCTGTTGCCCATACTGGAGTGCAGTGGCTGGATCTCAGTTCACTGACACCTCCGCCTCCTGGGTTCAAGCAGTTCTCCTGCGTCAGCCTCCTGAGTAGCTGGGATTACAGGCGTGCGCCACCACACCTGGCTAATTTTTGTATTTTTAGTAGTGATGGAGTTTCATCATATTAGTCAGGCTGGTCTGGAACTCCTGACCTCGTGATCTGCCTGCCTCGGCCTCCCAATTTTTTTTCCTTTTTTTTTTGAGACAGAGTCTCACTCTGACACCAGTCTGGAGTGCAGTGGCGCTATCTCGGCTCACTGCAACCTCCGCCTCCTGGGTTCAAGCAATTCTCCTGCCTCAGCCTCCCGAGTAGCTGGGACTACAGGTGCATGCCACCACCCCCGGCTAATTTTTGTATTTTTAGTAGAGATGGGGTGTTCACCATGTTGGCCAGGATGGTCTCGATCTCTTGACCTCGTGATCGGCCAACCTCGGCCTCCCAAAGTGCTGGGATTACAGGCGTGAGCCACTGCACCTGGCCAACCTGGTGGCTTTTAACTGCCCTGCTGAGACACCTGGGGACAGTGTGTGGGGACCTGGAGAGGCCAAGCTGGAGGGGATACTGCTGTGTCGTTGCAGAGAGAGCTGTTTTAGACATGGGATTTGGGTAAAGCTTGGATGAAGAAAAGGATTCTGCTGCCCTGCAGAAGTTTGGAAACCCCTGCTTAGGCGCCTGCTGTGTTGCAGTGGTAGCGCTAGATAGCAGAGCTATCAGTGTGGCGGGCGTTTGTTTAGGCAGAAATTCATTAAGCAGTGTTTGGTTGGCACCTACTAAGTGCTGGGCCTGGCTCACAGCACTGTGAATGCACAGGGTGGGTGAGGAGAGGGCTCTGTCCTAGAGAAACTCTCAGATTCAAGCTTTTAGCTGAGTAAGCTGGACCCAGAAGGCTCCAGGAGGAAGCAGAGGAGGCGGTGAGGCCAGTGGGGTGCTGGTGTTGGGCACAGTGCCGTGAAGGACCCAGCCGGGGACTCGGGCTCTCCTTGGGCTCAGCAGGAAGCCTCACTGCGGAGCAAGGAGGAAGTGGCCCTGAGCATGAGTGCTGCAGGCCCGGGGCTGAGCAGCATCTGCCTGCCCAGGAGAGCCTCACCCTGGCCTGTCTTTAGGAAAGTAAGACTCAGGCTTACTCAGTGAAACAAGTTCTTCTGGGCATCCCGGGGCAGCTCCCTCACCAGGAGAAGCTCCCAGAAAGGGATCTTTAGAGGATTTCCCAGAGAGGACGCTGGGGTTAGACTTAGGGAAATATAGCTGCAACAGTGGTTTGCCACTTTGATTACTTGGCAGAGTGGGGGTGGAGGCAGTGCCCTTCTTGAGAATCTATTAAAAGTTGTGGGGCCAAATGCAGTGGCTCAGGCCTGTTGGCCCAGCACCTTGGGAGGCGGAAGCAGGCAGATTGCTTGAGGCCAGGAGTTTGAGACCAGCCTGGGCAACGTAGTGAGAGACCATCTCTACAAAAAATGTGTAAAAAGTTTGCTGCGTGTGGCGGCGCGCGCCTGTAGTCCTAGGTACTTGGAGATGTCAAGGTTAGAGTGAATTACGATCACACAACTGCACTCCAGCCTGAGAAACAGAGTAAGACCCTGCCTCTCAAAAAAAAAAAAAAAATGCTGTGGGTTTCTCCCACGAATATACACCTTGGCTCAAATCTGCACTTTGTGTCAGGGGGTTTCATAGCTGTTATGGCATTTTCATTAAAAATCTAACAGGAGTGAGATGTAGGAGCCCCCGCAGGTCATTTTTCCCCCTCCTGAACCAGATGCAAGGCTCCCAGCAGTGTGTGCTGGGAGGAGTGTTACTACTCTGGAGGATTCTGGCCTGGATGCGGATCTCAGCTTTCTGGCTGCTTGCAGAGGCACTTAGGCCGGCCACTCTGGGCCTGGGCTTCCTCATCTCAAGAGATGTGGCCAGAATTATCACCAAAGAGGCATCCAAGGGCTCACCACACACATAGCCCGATGCCTGTGAATTCTTTGTGGTCAGTTAACCTGGCTGGCCTCAGGGGTACTGAAGATTGGGGACAGGATAGGAGGACACGGAACAGGTGCACTTGGCAGGCTGAAAGCACTGTGAGTTGAAGTCAAGGGGAGAGGTCCGGGCACCATGGCTCATGCCTGTAATCCCAGCACTTCAGGAGGCCCAGGCGAGAGGGTTGCTTGAGGCCAGAAGTTTGAGACCAACTTGGGCAACATAGCAAGACCTCGTCTCTACAAAAGTTAAAAAAAAAATAAGCCTGGGCAACATAGCAAGACTCTGCCCCTACTAAAAATAAAAAAAATTAGCTGGGCATGGTGGTGTGCATATGTGGTCCCAGCTACTCAGGAGGCTGAGGCTGGAGGATCACTTGAGCCTAGGAGTTGGAGGCTGCAGGGAGACATGATTGCACCATCGCACTCCAGCCTGAGTGACTGAATGAAACCCCATTTCTTTACCAAAAAAAGTGGGGGAGGCCAGATGTGTATCTGTTTGTGCTCTAAGTAGCCAGGAGCTGCTGTGGCTGGTGCATGGTCTGAGCACATGTGGGCTGCTGTGCTGATGGATATAAGACAGACCCTCCACTCCACCAGCCCTCACCCCAGCCCTGGCGGTGGGGACATCAGCCAGAAAGATGGTGGCCATTAAGTTCTAGCTATGTGGGCCTTGGTTTCCTCACCTGCAAGCTAGCACTGATGATCTCAAGGGTGCTTTCATGCTCCACAGCTCTGCATTTTGGGCGGCTCCCTAACTGATGTGCCCTAACATGCTGTGCACTTTTCTAGGGACTGTGTTGTAGACGGACTTGGGGGCTGTTTCGTGTGGTTGACCTTCATTCTGCTTTGTCGTCTAGCATCTCCCTTTGGGCCAGCCCTCAGCCCAGGACCTGGGCACCAGTCCCTTTCTCATTTTTCCCTCAGGGGATTTGGGAACAGCTTGTCTTACACAAGGACGAAGGAAAAGGTCAGGGATCCAGTGGAAGAGATGTTCTTGGTGTGCGGCCGCTCAGGGAGGTGGAAAGAGCATTGAGAAGTGAGCTGGGTCCCACTAAGCTTCTTAAGAATTGGTACTGAGGTCTCTACTAAAAAATACAAAAAACTAGCCGGGCGAGGTGGCGGGCGCCTGTAGTCCCAGCTACTCAGGAGGCTGAGGCAGGAGAATGACGTATACCCGGGAGGCGGAGCTTGCAGTGAGCTGAGATCCGGCCACTGCACTCCAGCCTGGGCGAGAGAGCAAGACTCTATCTCAAAAAAAAAAAAAAAAGGACGGGCGCGGTGGCTCAAGCCTGTAATCGCAGCACGTTGGGAGGCCGAGACGGGCGGATCACGAGGTCAGGAGATTGAGACCATCCTGGCTAACACGGTGAAACCCCGTCTCTACTAAAAATACAAAAAAACTAGCCGGGCGAGGTGGCGGGCGCCTGTAGTCCCAGCTACTCCGGAGGCTGAGGCAGGAGAATGGCGTAAACCCAGGAGGCGGAGCTTGCAGTGAGCTGAGATCCGGCCACTGCACTCCAGCCCGGGCGACGGAGCAAGACTCCGTCTCAAAAAAAAAAAAAAAAAAGAAAAAAAAAAAGAATTGGTACTGAGGCATCCTCTCCCGGAAGAAGGGCCGGGGCTGGAGGGAGGGGACCCACCTGCCCCCCTCATCACAGTGCTTTCTCTCTTGCAGGTGTGGGCAAGAGTAGTTTACTGTTGCGTTTTGCAGACAACACTTTCTCAGGTGAGTCCTCCCCTGCAGTGCTGCTGGGGTGTCGTTTTTGTTTGTTTGTTGACATCCCCTCCCTGGCACTGGAACACAGTTGCCTCTGCCTGATGTTGGGAACTGTCTCATTCTGGTTGCCAGAGGAGGGAAGAAGATGGAGGGGGGCTTAGGACCTTGTGGCACTTCTGTCAGAAGCCTCTGTGGTCTGTCGAATGCACCTGCTCACCAAAACCCTTTGGCTGGGCCATGATTTTCCCACCCAGGGTCCAAACAGGAAGATTCCCATAACAGCATCTATGGTGCCACCCAGGATACAGTCTCTTCTCCTGCCCCCTGTGCCTCCCTGGCAGCCTGTGGTCAGCGTGTGTCTTTCCGATTTCTGTCTGCGCTCCACATGTAGCCTTTGTGGCTCATTTGAGTGTGGTGGGGCTTTCTGTGCTTCGATGCACCACATGGTGCACTGACGCTGCTCTTACTTCGTGCCTGGCTTCTGGTTGTGTTTTCAGTGATGGTTAGCTACTTGGGATATAGGCGATACTTATTCTTTTTTTTTTTTTTTTTTTTTTTTCTGAGATGGAGTCACGCTCTGTCACCCAGGCTGGAGTGCAATGGTGCGATTTCAGCTCACTGCAACCTCCACCTCCTGGGTTCAAACAATTCTCCTGTCTCAGCCTCCCGAGTAGTTGGGACTACAGGTGCCCGCCACCACACCTGGCTAATTTTTGTATTTTTAATAGAGATGGGATTTCACCATGTTGGTCAGGCTGGTCTCGAATGCCTGACCTCAGGTGATCCACCCACCTCGGCCTCCCAAAGTGCTGGGCTTACAGGCGTGAGCCACTGCGCCCGGCTGATATTTATTGTGCACTTCTGTAGAAGTGGGGTTACTGGCTTACAGGGTGTATGCACTGAGAATTTTCACAGGTACTGCCAAACTGCTTTTCAAAGAAGCTGAAGTCATTTAATCCACAGTCCCACCGAAGGGTGGAAAGTGCCCCTTGTCAACCCTGATCAATGCTGGATCTTAGTAGCTGTCTTCATTCTTGCTGAGCTGATAGGCAAAAAGGGCTAACTTGTTTATATTTGTATTTCCCTAATCACTGGTAAGATTGAACACATTTTTGTTTGTGAAATACATCGGTTCAGCTGGGCGTGGTGGCTCACGCCTGTAATCCCAGCACTTTGGGAGGCCGAGGCGGGTGGATCATGAGGTCAGGAGTTCGAGACCAGCCTGACCAACATGGTGAAACCCCATCTCTACTAAAAATACAAAAATTAGCTGGGCGTGGTGGTACACGCCTGTAATCATAGCGACTCGGGAGGCTGAGGCAGGAGAGTTGCTTGAACCTGGGAGGGGGGGGTTGCAGTGAGCTGAGATTGTGCCACTGCACTCCAAGCTGAGTGACAGAGCGAGACTCCATCTCAAAAAACAAACAAAAAAATCAGGTTCATTACAGATGAACCTTTGGGTGGAGTTGGCATCTCTGATTATCTTGTGGAGAATTCCCTCTGACATGGCTGGGCTGCCTTTAGAAAGTGATTCCATTGGCCGGGTGCGGTGGCTCACGCCTATAATCCCAGCACTTTGGGAGCCTGAGCCGGGTGGATCACGAGGTCAGGAGATTGAGACCATCCTGGCCAATATGGTGAAACTCTGTCTTTACTAAAAATTAAAAAAAAGAAATTAGCCAGGCGTGGTGGTGCGTGCCTGTAGTCCCAGCTGCTCAGGAGGCTGAGGCAGGAGAATCTCTTGAACCAGGGAGTCGGAGGTTTCAGTGAGCCGAGATCGTGCCACAGCATTCCAGCCTGGCGACAGAGCGAGACTCCGTATAAAAAATAAAAAAAAAAAAAAAAAAAAGAAAGTGATTCCATAGCTGATGTCTGTCTTGGTGGAGAAGTGGGTTTTGCCCCCTTTGTTTCCTTGATACTGGCCCTGCAGTCTCACTGTCGGTGTGGTGTTGGAAGGAGATGGCTTCTCTGTGTGACCTTGAGCCAGTTCATGTGTAAAGTAGAAATCATAATGGGCCTTTCCCCATGGGGTTGTTATAGGATTACCTGAGATAGTACAGGTTGCAGTGCCTTGTACTAAGTGTTCAATAAATACCAGCTATTTGTTGCGACTGGCTGTTAACCTTCTGTTCAAGAATGATAGCTGATTAACAGCCTCTAATTGTGTTGAAAAATGTTCATTTTCCTCCGTAATGGCCCCCTCCCTTCCCATCCCAATCAGTGTTCAATGCTTGGACTACTCATTGTTGTAATCTCTTCCCACCTTTCCATTTCTACTACCAGCATCTCAGTTTACTGTTGGTTCTACCTGGAAGCATTACGGCAACCCCTACCCACCCTGAACAGCTCATGTGTGTGTCTGGCAGGGTCTTTTCTCTGTTTAAAAACTTCAGTGGCCCCTCTTACCTGCACAGAGTTTACAGTAAAATTTCTTCACTTGGACAGTGTTGACTCTTTGGGCACTGTGATTTTTTTTTTTGAGACGGAGTCTCGCTCTGTCGCCCAGGCTAGAGTACAGTGGCGTGATCTCGGCTCACTGCAAGCTCCGCCTCCCAGGTTCACGCCATTCTCCTGCCTCAGCCTCCCGAGTAGCTGGGACTATAGGCGCCCACCACCTCGCCCGGCTAGTTTTTTGTATTTTTAATAGAGACGGAGTTTCACCGTGTTAGCCAGGATGGTCTCGATCTCCTGACCTCGTGATCCGCCCGCCTCGGCCTCCCGAAGTGCTCGGATTACAGGCGTGAGCCACCGCACCCGGCCTGGGCCCTGTGATTTTTGTTGTGGGGCTATCCTGCGTGTTGAAGGATATTGAGCAGCATCCTTGGCCTCCACCCACTAAATGCCAGCAACACTTCCCCTCCTCCTGCTATGACAACTAAAAATGCCTCCAGACATTGCTGAGTGTCCTTTGGAGGGACAGTCATTCCGGCTGAGGACCACTGAGGACCACTGTGCTCGTAGTCTGTTTTCAGTTCACCTTTCTGGCTTCCTCCTACCCCCTGGTCATTCTTTTGTTCTTTGGCTTGCTGGTTCGTTAGCCACCAGCTGTTTCTGGAGAGCCTAACTGTGCTAGGCGGTGGGCCGCACTCCTTGGCATTCCCCTGGCTGGAAGAGCCTGGGTGCCAGCTGGTTTTCTGAATGTGTTCTGGTTGCATGTTGTCCTCAGCTATTTGCTTTTGAGTGGGATGTTGTTCCCCCACCTAATCTCAGCCTTTGAAGTCTTACCTGTTCTTCAGCTAGGCCCAGATGTGACGTCCTCCCTGAAGCCTGCCTTGTTCCCCACCCCACCTTGGAATTTGACCTTTCCTACGCCCTTGCCACATTTCACATAATTGTGTGTGTGTGTGTGTGTGTGTGTGTGTGTGTGTGTGTCTCCTGCACTGTTACAGTGTAAGCCCCAAATGGAGTGATAAGCTGTGTTCTTCCTAGTGTCAGGCTTTGGAAGACTGGACTGGACAATTACACCAGCTAGAAATTCTCCTCAAATCCATCTTTCAGACCAGGCGCAGTGGCTTGTGCCTGTAATCCCAGCACTTTGAGAGGCTGAGACAGGTGGATCACTTGAGGTCAGGAGTTCGAGACCAGCCTGGGCAACATGGTGAAACCCCACCTCTACTAAAAATACAAAAATTAGCTGGGCGTGGTGGCGTGTGCCTGTAACCCCAGCTACTCGGCAGGCTGAGGTGGGAGGATCATCAGACCCTGGGGAGGGCTAAGGGTGCAATCCCACTTCACTCCAGCCTGGGTGACAGAATGAGATGCTGTCCCCACCCCCCAAAAAAAACCATGTTTCCCACAGATGCTGCAAGAGAGCCATTTAAAATGCAGGAGCTCATGCCCCTGATCAAAACCGTTTGGTGCCTCCCCAGCACACATGAGAGAAAGTCCATGTTCTTGGAAGTGGCACACGGGTCCAAGATCTGGCCTCACCACATTCTGCCTGCCTTGGGCCGTGGGCTTGCGCTCACGTGACCACCCCCCACCCACGGCTGTTTTTGCTACTATCTCCCCTGCCTAGAGCAGTGGTTTTCGGACTGCAGCTCATGACTTATTTGTGTGTTTTGAAGTGAATTTTGAGGGCCCTAAAATTTTTTTGAATTGAAAAGAAAAACCCAGAGTGCCCGTAGTTCTACCATTCTCAGACACAGCTGGTGTGTCCCCACCTAGCCACTCTAAAGGAGCCTGTCCTGCTCCCACCAGTCCCATCCCATGTTATTTCCTATGTGTCACTATTCACTCTTGGAAATTGTCCCTTTTGTTTGTTTCCTTGCATCCTGTCTCCCTCCTTCACTTGTGTGTGGAGGGACCTTGTGAACAAGGATGTTCAGGGCTGTGTCCCTGGGACCTAGAATGTGCCAGGCACATGTAATGAGTTGGGAGAGTGGGGGAGCCTGGGGGTGCGTTGTGTGCAGTGTGGGGCTCGGGGCCTGGGAGGATACCTCGTCGGGCCTGGTTAACTGCCCTGTGTGTGCAGGCAGCTACATCACCACGATCGGAGTGGATTTCAAGATCCGGACCGTGGAGATCAATGGGGAGAAGGTGAAGCTGCAGATCTGGGACACAGCGGGGCAGGAGCGCTTCCGCACCATCACCTCCACGTGAGTCCGCCCGCCCAGTCCCACCCAACCCGCGCCACTGACGTGTGCCCACCCCCTCCCACCCAACACCTATCACTGACCTATGCCCGCCCACTCCCACCCAACCCGCGCCACTGACGTGTGCCCGCCCCCTCCCACCCAACACCTATCACTGACCTATGCCCGCCCACTCCCACCCAACCTGCATCACTGACCTGTGCCTGCCCACTCCCACCCCACCCGCGCCACTGACCTGTGCCCGCCCACTCCCACCCCACCCGCGCCACTGACCTGTGCCCGCCCACTCCCACCCAACCCGCATCACTGACCAGTGCCCGCCCCCTCCCACCCAACCCACGCCACTGACCTGTGCCCGCCCCCTCCCACCGAACCCGCGCCACTCCCACCCAACCCACGCCACTGACCTGTGCCCGCCCACTCCCACCCCACCCACGCCACTGACCTGTGCCCGCCCACTCCCACCCCACCCGCGCCACTGACCTGTGCCCGCCCACTCCCACCCAACCCGCATCACTGACCAGTGCCCGCCCCCTCCCACCCAACCCATGCCACTGACCTGTGCCCGCCCCCTCCCACCGAACCCACGCCACTCCCACCCAACCCACGCCACTGACCTGTGCCTGCCCACTCCCACCCAACCTGCACCACTGACCTGTGGCCGCCCACTCCCACCCAACCCAGATCACTGACCTGTGGACACGGTTGAGTGACTGGTGCCTGCATGGTGGAAATGTCACTGAGGGTCCCTGAGGCTGTCGGGAAGTGAGCCTGTTGTTGGCTGTAGTAGATGGCGTTTGGTTGCACCCTTCCCGGTCCTGAAGGTGTGAGGGGAATGCTGTAGGGGGAGTCGCTGAGCACCCTGGCTGGAGTCTGGCCGGATGGCCGGACAGTGGCCATGTTCTGTTTCCTTGGAGAGTCAGCTGACCCTCCAGCCCACTGCGCCGTCACCTTACAGAGGGAGCAGAATAGCGTTTGCCTCACTAGGGGGTTGCAAAGTGCCCTGCCCGCCCAGGACTTAGTCACTGACAGTTCCTCTTGGTAGGTGTCAGTTATGGCAGCTGGAGTTGTCCTGTGCAGGCTCCTGTCACCCACCCTGATACCTTGGAGGTGATGCTGTCCAGAGAGGAACACTGGTGCATGTCAGCAGGCCCTCCCTCCCCTTAAAGCTGTTCCTGGGAAATCCGGCCACCCACCAGTTGCCCGCCGTTGTGGCTAAGCTACAGGCCAGGGGAAAGCTGGGCTCCAGCGCAGACAGGCAGTGTCCTTCGGAGCAGCTCCTGGTTACTGGGTTGTTAGTGGAGCAGGTTTTGGGAAAGCGGGGTCTGAAGGGACCGATTTGGAGCTGTTGGACTGTGTGTCCTTAGGCAAGTTGCCGAAGCTCTCTGCGCTCGTTTCCTGGAGGGACTGCCTCTGGGACTGGCTTCCATGTGGAGGGTGCCGGGTGCCCTGCCGCAGCCGTCAGCGTGTGTGGCCGGGGTTTGGTGTCTGGCAGCTCCGTGTGCTCGGTGCTGCTGTCATCCCATTTGACAGAGGGTGCCCTGGAGGGGTCCCTCCCAGCGGCCGAGCCTGTGCTCCACACAGTAGCCTGTGAAGAGTGAGGGGCGGCTGTCTGGCTCCACAGACACCTCCTCGGCTCTCTCGAGCAGCTCTTCTGGAAGTGACCTCAGGAAGGCGAATGAGGAAGTCCCGGCCAGCGGTCCCCTCCCTCCCCACAGCATGAAAGCTGGGTACTCCCCAGGCTGGCTGCCCACCCTGTACCCCTCGGCATCTCCCGAGGGTGGGAAGTGTGGGGTGCAGCACCCCATGGGTGGCTGGGAGTGTGGGGGAGAGCAGGGCTGCTGGAGAAGGGACAGGTGCACTGGGCAAGCAGCTCCTGGGGCTGGAGTCGAGGCGGAGGGCTTGTCACTGGGGTCACCCTATGCTGAGCGCATTTGTGCTGCGGCCCGTGATGCCCCGAATCCCTGGGACCTCCCAGTCCTGGGGTCGCCCGGGTGTGGTGCTGTGTGTTGACTATTGATGAGTCCGGTGAGCGAGGGCTCTGTGGCCTGCCTGTCTTGGCAGCTGCCAGTGAGAACCTGCAGAGGACGCTGGGGCAGGGCTGGCATCCGTGCTTTGGGCAGCGCAGACCCAGGCGAGACAAGCCCTCATGCTCTGGCCAGGGCTGGTCTGGGTGCCGACCTCTCGCATCCTTGCTCTGGGTTGGGCCTGTCGCTAGGATTTCAGCTGCTTCATTTCGGTTAATCCCGGTACAGATACCTGTGACTATCTCCATTTTATGGACAGGAAAACAGGCCCAGGGAGGAAGAAGCCTCCTAACTCAGGGGCGGGGGTTGGTGGCACTCAGGGTTGGCCCTGAGGCTGCCGAGGCTCTGCACCAGCTGGGCAGGTGGTACCCCTGCTTTCCCGCCCCATCCTGTGCCTTCAAACCAGGTGGAGGTCAGGGCAGCAGAGGTTTGGAGGCCCGTGGCCATGAGGAATGAAACCCTGGGCAGGGCAGGGGGGCCGGGGGGGTCCGAGGCTCTTTCAGCAGGAGGAGCCACAGCCCCTCCCTGCCCTACGCAGTCAGCTGCTTTCCAGGCTGGGCAGGGCGCGAAGAGGGTGAACTGGTTCCTCCATCTGTGGGGAGGCGGGGAGGAGTCACTCGGCTTCTTGGGAGCAACATGGGTTTTTCCCAGGGGTCTTGGGAAGGGGCAGCCTGTGGGCAGCTGCTGGGCCCCAGATGAAGTCCCACCTGTCTGGGGAAGCAGAGAGGTAGCTCTATCTTGGAGTCCCGCTCGGGCCCTCATGAGGCAGGAGGCCCAGCAGGGCGCACTGAGGGGCCCGTGGAAGTCTCGACGCCCTTTAATGGTCACTGGCAAAGAAGGAAGGAGTTTTGGGGAGATGAGGAGTTTTCAGGAATGGGGCAGTCAGGATGCAGTAGCGTGACTTTTTCCAATGCAGGGCATTCAAAGAGAAACCGAAACCGCATCCTGTTAGCCTGGCGAGAAAGAGCCCTGTGGTCACCCCCTCTTGAGTTCTTGCTCTCAGAAGCTGAGGTTTGCCGGCCCTGAGAGGTGCGGGTGGGGTGGAGGGGAGGGGAGAAGTGGCAAGGCAGGCAAGGCCCTGGCATTGGGCCTGGGAGTCAGCCCTGAGCGCCAGGACTTCCAGCTGGCCGCCGCACTCAGCCTTACGTCCTCGCTGGTCACATGGCCAACCTGAGGTCTGCTGGATCAGGTGGCTGCGGAGATTAATAAGGTCATGGATCCCAAGCCCCCAGCTCTGTGCCTGGCCTAGAGCAGAGTCCCCATGAGTGAAGGCGATTCCTGGTGGCCATGGGAAGCCTCGGTGCTCTGGTTCCTCCTCACCAGAGCTCTGAGCCCCTGACTTCATCCCCAAATTCTCTGCTTTTACATAAAGCCCCTGTCCTGGGCCCCAGATGAAGTGGAGGCATCCAGGGAGCCGCGGGAACTCTGTGCCGGGGCCATGGTTGTAGGCGTTTCTTGGCATCTCTGATCATCTTCAGCAAAGGAGAGTGCAGAGCCATCCACTCCTTGGGCTTCAGTCGCCTGTTCCTGTGGCTCTGGCGCGCCCTCACTCTGGAAGGCGTCTGACACGCCGTGCTGTGTGCTGACCCGGCGCTCTCAGCAGCAGCTGCCAAGGCCAGAGCTAGTTCTTGGGCTCAGTGCCAAGACAGCTACCCCAAAGCCAAGGAGCGATGCTGCCCTGGAAGCAAAACTGTGGGCACAATGAAGCCCTGGGAAGAGATCCCAGCGGTCGTGTTGAGGGTGGAGCAAGGATGGGGCAGGGGCAGGGGCAGGGGCAGGTTGGGCTTTGCCCCAGGCCTGGGCAGGAGCTCCTCCAGCTCCACAGCCTCAGGGAAGATGCTCAGGGCTGCCCCCAAGCTGCCTCTGGGTTTCCTTCCACCACCTCTGTCTGGGACCACAGATTGTCCTTGAAGGCATATTGATGATGCTGAAGAACTGATACCGACTGTTTACTGCTCCCCGCCCCTGGGGGAATGCTTAGCTCCTTTCTCCCTCGTGACCGCCCCAGCTAAGGACCAGCCACCTGCGCGCCGTAATTGTTGAAGCTGCGAAGTGTGGCAGGGTGAATGCAGGCGCCCTCCGTAATTGTTGAAGCTGCGAGGTGTGGCAGGGTGAATGCAGGCGCCCTCTAGCCTTTCAGAGATGGAGCCAGGGGTGGGCTTTTGTCCTTGGATCAGGCCTCAGATGTGAAGCATTGGCCGGAGAGCTGCTGGGCAGGTGGACAGGAACGGAGCCGCAGCCACCAGCCTGGCCACCTCATTCTTGCTCAGCCTGTGCTGACTTGGGCTGTTCCTGAACTGGGGCTTGGGCTGTCCCCATGAACCTCATGGGGGTGGAGGTAATTAGGGCTGGGGCAGGTGGCAGCCAGAAGACCTGGAGGAAGCAGCCTGTCCACTCATGGTTTGTCTGTGTGGTGTCCTGAGGAGCCCTGGGGTGGAGGTCCCTGTGGCTTTGGGGAGAGGGGACAGAGGGACAGCTCTGGCTGATTGCACAGTGTGGGGTGGGGCTGCTGCCTGGCCTCTGGCTCTGTGACAGCTCTCGGGGAAGTGGAGAGGCGGAGGCTGTGGTCCCCTCCTCCCCCGGGGATTGATGTCCTCCTGTGCCATTGGGATGAATGGGGCCCTGGGGTCTGGAGAGGAGAATTGGGCGTCCCCTTCCTTCTGGTCTTCCTGGCTAACCCTGGGCTCTGCATGTTTGGGTGATGGCTTTGCTGGACACCTCTCCCTAGCCATCCCTGGATGCTTGTGTGGCTTCCACACTTTTCCTGCCACCTGCACAGATAAGCCAAGAGTAGCAGGAAGGGAGGGGCCTACCTGCCCCGGGGGAGGGACACAGACTTCGCCAGGGCATCATGATGGTGTGGCTTCTTGGAAAGGCGTTCCTCTAAAACAGGTTTGAGGAGAAAAGATTTTTTTTGAATGTTCAAAGACAGTGATAACATGATGTCAAATACAAAAACTGCCTGAGTTCCCAAAATAAAGCAAGAACTTCAAAGATGTTTCAAGCCCGTAGCAGACTCTCAGCAGCACGAGGGGACTCCTCAGACCTGCTCTGCTGCCCAGGGGCTGGTCCTCCCGCCCTCCTGGTGCTCCAGGGAGGCAGGGGGAGCTAGTGCTGCCGCAGTGGCCTCTCCTGCTGGCCTGGCGTGGCTCGGGCGTCTGCCGAGGCCAAGTGAGAGTCCCTCACCTTTTCCAGTCACTGCCCTAATGGGGGCAGGCGGGTTCTGGCAAGGGGGCGACTCCTGCCGGGGTTGACATGCTGCTGCACACTCTGGCCCTGCAGGTATTATCGGGGGACCCACGGGGTCATTGTGGTTTACGACGTTACCAGTGCCGAGTCATTCGTCAACGTCAAGCGGTGGCTTCACGAAATCAACCAGAACTGTGATGATGTGTGCCGAATATTAGGTGAGGCTGCACCCAGGGCTGGGGTGAGGGTGGGGTGGGGGAGGGGGCAGCCGGCTCCGCCCCTCAGGGCGGCACTGACTCTGCCTTGCTTTGAAGTGGGTAATAAGAATGACGACCCTGAGCGGAAGGTGGTGGAGACAGAAGATGCCTACAAATTTGCCGGGCAGATGGGCATCCAGTTGTTTGAGACCAGCGCCAAGGAGAATGTCAACGTGGAAGAGGTGAGGCCCTGGGCCACTGGCTCTGCCACACACCTGTGACCGTCTTCTCCCTGCTGCTGACCTGCTTGAGGCATCTAAATGACCGAAAGAAAATGTCATAGAAACTGCCATTTATTGAGTGCCTACTGTGTGCCAGGCCCTTTAACGATCTTAGTTGATAGCACAACAGTCCTCTGAGGTAGGTACAATTATTCCCACATTTCAAATAGGGAAACTGAGGCTCCAAGTGTTGAAGTCACTCAAGGACCACCACCCAGCTAGTCAGAGACTGAGTGAGCCTCTGTCCCACAGCAGAGGCAAGCATAGCCTCCACTCCAGTCCTCTGCCTCGTTGGCCACCATGTGGTGTGTGGAGCCCAGAGGCCTGTGGGAAGTTGAGGATCCCACTGCTTCAGGGCAAATGGACCACACAGTGGCAGGGAGCACAGGCTCCTTTGTAAGTCAGGCTGGTGTCCTGATGCTGGCCTATCCACCTGGCCCTGTGGGCAAGGCTGGTATGACCTTGGGCGGTGACTTCACTCATGCCATGAGGTGGCGTGGAGCGGGCAGACCGCGGGTCACCTATGTCCATGAACAGCAGGGGCACTTTCATCTGTCGTGTCATGAGACTCCAGCTGGGCCAGGCGTGGTGGCGCACGCCTGTAATCCCAGCACTTTGGGAGGCCTAAGTGGGTGGATCACGAGGTCAGGAGATCGAGGCCATCCTGGCTAACACAGTGAAACCCCATGTCTACTAAAAATACAAAATAATTAGCCGGGCATCTGTAGTCCCAGCTACTTGGGAGGCTGAGGCAGAAGAATGCTGTGAACCAGGGAGGCGGAGTTTGCAGTGAGCCAAGATTGCGCTATTGCACTCCAGCCTGGGCGACAGAGCGAGACTCTGTCTCAAAAAAAAAAAAAAAGATTCCAGCTGAAGGAAAGGGGTTGGTCTCTCTATATAAAAGAAGGACTGGAAAACCCCTGTGAGTTTGACTTCCCCAAGTCCACACAGCTCACGGGCCTCTGATGGTGTTCCTTTTTTCAGACTTACTTATTTGTTGAGTCAGTGTCCTAACTGCCATCCAGGTTGGGGTACAGTGGTGTGTTCACAGCCCACTGTAGTCTTGATCTCCTGGGCTCAAGTGATCTTCCACCTCAGCCTCTCAAGTAGCTGGGACTACAGTGTGCACCACCACTCCTGGCTAATTTTTGTATTTTTTTGTAGAGGTGGGGTTTTAGCAATGCTGTTCCTTTTTGATCTTTAAATAAAATAATTCACCACCTCCTTCTGGAATAGGCTTTGGAGACATACATGCCAAAAATTCCAGGTAGAAAGACCCAGGTAGAAACAGCTGGCCCCGGAAGGCGGGGAGGCGGCCATGCAGGCCAGCAGGGGCCTCCTGGCCAGGTCTGAGGCTGGCCCTTCCCCTCTCCTCTCCACAGATGTTCAACTGCATCACGGAGCTGGTCCTCCGAGCAAAGAAAGACAACCTGGCAAAACAGCAGCAGCAACAACAGAACGATGTGGTGAAGCTCACGAAGAATAGTAAACGAAAGAAACGCTGCTGCTAATGGCGCCCAGTCCACTGCAGAGACTGCACTGCGCTCCCTCCCCCAGCCCGAGGCCCGTGGAGGTTCCTCGGGGGACAGTCTCAGTTTCGTGCCGTTATTTAAAGAATTCTCTCCATGTTTTTGTATCGGGAGGTGCCATCGGCACTTCCTCCCCCGCCCTCGAGTGCCAAGAAGGTGTTGGACCAGCCCACCCTTCCCTATTGGTGCCCCCTTCTCCCCGGCCAAGGCACCTGGACCTGGCGAGGACGCTGCCCGCCGAGCGGACTGATTCGCAGAGTCTGTACATAGTGTATATTGCTCTATCCGGCCGCACACCACGTCCTGCTCTGGCTTTTGCCTCCTTGGTGCCAGCCTGCTGCAACGGACTCTTCCCCGCGCCCCTCCCCAGCCCATCTTACTGCAAGCACCGTCCTGTGGAGACGGTGTCACGTTCTAGCTGCGTCTTCGGCCAGCCTGTGCCAGTGGAGTGGGCTCCACGTTGCTCATTCTCTCCGACAGGCTGTCAGCTTCTGTCCCCGGCACGCAGGGTCTTGGCCCCTTCTCCGGGGCCTGCGCCAGCTCCCTTCCCTCCCTGTTCTGTGCCCACAGCCATTCTGGGAGCTGGGGAACCCGGTCTCGACGCAGGCCCTGCAGTTCCACAGAGGTGGCCAGTCTTGCCCTTTGGCCAGCAGATTTCTTGTCCTGCCTTTTAGATGCCTCTGAGCTCCAAACCCAGGGGAGCCATGGCTTCTCATTTCTATCAACAGTTTTCAGTTCCAACAGAAAGGTCGGGGTAGGTTCGTGCAGAGATGGGGCTGGCAGGGGGGCTATGGGAGCATTATTTTAACAGATCAAGAAAATGAAGCCAAATCAAGTGAATTAAATTCCTCACAATTACTTTCTTTCCCTGAGGTTTGATTGGCACAGCAGCAAAAGTTGAGGCCAGCCCACTTTGTGTCCACTGTTTTTAGAAAAAAATGAATGGCTTCCTGCCATTGTGGGGCTGGGCTCTTTGGCTTTTCTTGGTGGGAACGGAGAAGGGGCCTCCCACCCTTGTCCGAGTTGCCTCCCACTGGAGGTCAGGAGTCTATGCTGCAGCCTCAGGCACCTGTGGGGAGTGCATGCCTGGGGCCTCTGGGCTGGGACCGTGGACAGGCCTTGGTCACTGTCCTAACCTTTGTCAGGACAAAGGTAGCAAGAGGATTTCCTGGTGGGTGGGAAGGAATGGCTGGGGCGGCCAGTTTTGACACGCCTCAGTCCCCTGGAGAAAAACCAGGGTCGATCATCTGCGCTTGATGACTGCTCCCCTGCCCCCAGCCCGGACACCTCATTCCCCTCCCCCTACAGGGATCAAGTGACCTGGGAAGAACTGAGTTCAACACCAGGATGTGTTTCCTTAGATTTCCTTTCCTAGGCGATTTCCAGGGAGAGCCCTGATTGGACAATCACATCACAGATCACACTGCAGTTTCTGTGTTAGCACTGTGGATGGATTTTTAATCAATAAAAACGGGGTTTCTTCTCACCCGTCTCTCCACTTGCCCAAACTGCCAAAGGCCGGTGGTTCTGGGACAGGCCTTCCCTTTGGAGCCACAGGATGGGGTGGGGGAGCCCCGTGGGCCTGGGAAGGAAGGTGCTGTGGAGGGGGCTGCAGGGCTGACCAGCAGGCAGCCTCATCTGGTCGGTGGGGGCAGCAGGAGCAGAAGCAGGGTCTCTGTCCTTGGGACTGTCCTGGTTGGCCATGGGCCCTGTGAGGATGCACGGTGCTTGGGGCTCCTGTGCCGTTGGGTGGGGGGCATGCTGGCCTCTGAGCGATCAGGTGAGGCCAGCAAGGGTGTGCTTGCAAATTCAAGCAATAAGGGGGGGGGGGAGCTCCCTGGGAGCTTCCAGCCCAGGCTAGAAGCCCCCATGGCTTCTGGCAGCTGGACATCAGCCCCAGGTGTTGGGGTGATTTTGGTCATGACAGTGTGCCTGTCCCACTGTTACACGCATGAATGGGGGGTTATGGGGTGGGGGTGGGGACTCAGGGCTGGACCGATGTCCTAGTGGACCTGATGTGAAATTCCTGTCAAACAAACACCACTTTTAAATGGTTTGCTAGGAGTATTTCTGTATTGAAAGTTTCTAATTATGCTTTTTAAAAAAATACTAAAAATAAAGGTTCAAGCTGCCAAATTTTCTTCCAGGATCTGTTTGCTCTCCCTCCTGCGATGTGCTGAGTGGGCTTGGCTTCTTCCCACTCACTGTGTCCAGCTCGTCCCTGTTCTTGGCCTAAGCCTTGCACAGGAGCCTGTCGAGGCCCTGGGACACTTCCAGAAGCCAGGTCCATTTTCTCCATGAACAGGTGGTCCAGGGTTGAGTTCCCCCCTAGTTGGACTGGGAGCACATGTGGTAAGATGCCAGGGGAAGCTCCATGTTTATCCTCCACATGCCCGGAAGGATGCAGTGGAAGCCTCTGCCTGGAGTGGTTTCTTTCTGGCTTGAAGTTTCTGCGAAGCTTTAGGCCCTGCTGACCTGGGAAGCAGCGCTGGCAGGCCTGCCTTGCGGATGGCACGCTGCAGCACTGGCAGGGGGCAGTGCCAGGCGGGAGGGGCAGGGCAGGATGCCCTTCCTGGCCAAATCCCTTGGTTAAGTACCAGCATCTGCGGTGGCCCAGGTGCAGGAGAACCACTATTGCTACCTCTCCAGCAGCAGCCAGTGGTGAGTCTGATATGTCAGTGGCATTCAGACCAAACCCGCCCCCGCAAAGACCCAGAGACCGAGGCAGGAAGCTCTGTAGAAATTCATTTTATTCTTATTCGGACTATTTTCAAAAGAAGCAGTGGTGTGCTGTTTTTCTAAAAATATGCCTTTATAATTTTTATATATGTATATTATAAAATCCATACATGTATTTACATGATTGCTACATACAAAATTACAGCACTGTGGTATGTACACATCTACAGGTACATTCTTGCCGCGCATCCCTGCTGTGCTTTCCCCATGTGAGGGAGACTGAATCAGTTGTGAGCAGCTGAGGGCTGGCCCGCCGCGGAGCCTCTGAGTTGGGGCCTGGGTGGAGGAGGTGGGGCGGCTGCAGAGGCAGGAGCAGCAGCTGCTACAGGTTTCTCCTGCAGGCCAGCAGGCATCTGGAGGCTTCCAGCAGCTTCCGCGTCTCCTCCACCCTGTGGTGCCTGTGCTGCCCTCAAGGTGGGGTGGCTGACCAGACCCCTCTGGTGCCATTCTGTGGCCTGGGCTTGTTTGGCTGGGCCAAAAAGATACGTATGTGAGGAGTGGAGGAGGGAACTGTGGGAGGAGGAGACCCCATCCAGCCCCAGCCCTGAGCCAGGGGAAAGGGCTGGATGGCTAAAGCCTGCAGATGACTGGTGACAACATTCCGCCTGGCCTGGCCCTGCTAAGGGGCAGAGACTGGAGGCTGGGAGGGACAGCAGTGGCGACCGGGGGACAGGGCCTTCTTCCTCCCTGGGGCTCGGGTGGCCTCAGCTGAGCTTGGGTAAGCGCCGGCTCTTAGACCTTGCGGCCAGAGGCTTGGCCTCCTGCCAGCCGAGGTGCATGCACGCAGGGGAGGGGCTGCCATCTCCCCTTCGACCCTGGGCCAGGGGCTGGGGAAGGAATGGAGGCTTAGGCCTGGCCCACTGCCCCAACAGGACTAGGTCCCCGGGGCTCGGGCCTCCTGAGGCATGCAGAGAAGGGCCTCCATTCCTTCTGTTCCCTATTTGCTAAAATCGAGGAGGCAGCAGTGCCTGGGGGTGGGCTGCGATCTGTTAGGAGTGAGCTGCAAAGCCCAACACCAAGGGGCCCCTCTGGGAGGTGGCCTAACCCTGCTCAAGCAGGGGATCCTGGAGAAGCCCAGGCGTGGGCTTGGCCAGGTGGTGGGCCGAGGGAAGCCTTCAGTGGCTCAGGCAGGCCCCCACCTCTAGGTCTCCATTCTCACCAGTGAAAGGGAGCAGGCCCTCCCAGACCCATGGGCCCCAGCATGAGGGGTAGGGCAGCTGCTGAGGTGCGAGCCGCAGGAGGCCTCGCCAGCACTGCCTTTCCAGCTGCCTCCAGTCCACCCATCTTTGGTGGCCTCACTCCTCCCAACTTAAATTTTCCTGAAGAATGAGAAGAGTCGTTTGCCTTCAGCGGTGCTGGGCTCATCCCCCCGCCCAGCGCTGTGGCCCCTGCAGAGGGCAGCAGCCGGCTGGCTCCGTTCCTTCAGGTGGGTGTCCATCAGCTGCCGGTCAATGACCCTGTGCATGTCATCCTGCAGAGGGGAGGGGACAGTGGCCAGGACTGAGTAGCTGCTCTCACCTAGCCCTGGGGGTGGACAGGGAGGTGGCAACGTCAGACAGATGAGAGATGAGGATGTGATGAGAGGCTGCAGCTAGGACTGCCCTGACCAAGAAAGCAGTGAGCGTGGGCAAGACACCAGGCGCACGCAGGAGCCGCATGGCACCTCCAGCCTCCTCAGGCTCGGGCTGGGGTCTCCTCAACAGTGTTACCCTGCTGGCCTGCCTCGGTCCTCAGCTGATGGCTTGGGTGGTCTGTCCCTGCCGTCTTCACACTAGCACTCCACCTGCTCTGACCAGGCCTCACAGCTCTTGCCTCCCATGTCCTGTGGGCCTGGCTGGTGCCTCCGGTATGGCTTGCCACCCCCAGCCCCAGCAGGCCCTAGGGCCACCTCGGCTTACCAGCTGCCCAGCCAGTGGCCTGGCCTCGGGGGTTCCTCCTGCCTTCTCCAATCATTCCAGCCTGAGTTGCTGATGCCCGGGCACCAACAGCAGCCCCACGTGAAAAGGATGCTCTGGGTGCTGCCCTAGACCCCACTGCTGAGGCTCCCATCTGCGCCAGAGGCCAGGGGCCGCACAGTCTTCAGGGGCTGTCCCGCACCAAATCAGGCCCATTTCTTCAGCCTCCTCACTGGGGCGGGGCCGTCCCCAACTCGAATTCGTTCATGTGGCCCAGAAAATGGCCCCCCACAGCCCGCCCCGCCATGTTTTACAGAGCAGCAGCCTCTCCCATAGAGGAGCCTGCAGACAGGGCAGCTTCACTCTGGTGGCCAGACTCTGACCCTGGGTAAGACTCCATTTGACGAAAGAGTTCTGCCACTAAAAAAGTTTGAAAACTCCTGCTTTAGAAATATGAGCAGCTGGCCGGGCGCAGTGACTCACGCCTGTAATCCCAGCACTTTGAGAGGCCGAGGCGGGTGGATCACGAGGTCAGGAGATTGAGACCATCCTGGCTAACACGGTGAAACCCCATCTCTACTAAAAATACAAAAAATTGGCCGGGCGTGGTGGCGGGTGCCTGTAATCCCAGCTACTCAGAAGGCTGAGGCAGGAGAATGGCGTAAACCCGGGAGGCGGAGCTTGCAGTGAGCCGAGATCGCACCACTGCACTCCAGCCTGGGCAACAGAGCGAGACTCTGTTTCAAAAAGAAAAAAAAAAAAAGAAATATGAGCAGCCTGTGTAATCACTATCATCCGTAAACATAACACACGTCTGCTCAATTCCTCCATGACTTGAACCTGGCAGCCTCTGCGGCATCCTGGTAAGACCCCAAGCTTTTCTGGCTAAACCCTAGAGTGAGTCAACCTGTGGTGTCCAAGCACAGGACAGGTGAGGTCTGCGTTCAGGGCAGGCTCCCTGTGGCTGGGGCAGATGACCTCTTTGGTTCCAAGCAGCCACTCATGAGACGAGGGCATGAAGCTGGGCTGGCCAGGCCCCTCCACCTGAGCAGCTTGTCCACTCCGCCTCCCTCCCACCCGTGGGTGTCATTCTAGTATCTCTGCAAGTTTCAGCCTGAAACGAAGGGGCCTGAAACGAAGGGGCCTGAAATGAAGGGGCCTTCCTGAGTCATTATGGCGTTGCAGTGAGTGTGGACCCCTCAGGCTCTCCGGCTCAGGGCCGCTCTCCAGCCTCCCCATCCTCTCAACCCTGCCCTTCAGACTCAGCTTGTTCCTGGTCTTCTCCTTGCCCTTGTCTTCTTCTATTCTCTTCCAACCCCTTTCCTGCTTGCCCCTCAGAGCTGACACCATGCCAGGTATTTGCCAACACACGGTCCCTACTTATCAGGTTCCAGCGTATGGTCCTTAGCACGGTGCCCTGCAGTCACGATGCGCTTGGTAAAATCTACGTTAAATCCAACGTGGGAATGCTAAAGGGCCTTTCAAAAACCAACCTTTCAAAGCTGCCAGTGTTTTGTTTGGCACACTGAAAACTGCATTATTTCACTTTAAACAATCAGGTCTATCCAGGTCGCCCTTTAGAGTTTCCCAGACACATGCTGCTCATCATTCCATGCCTGCTGGTCCCTCAGTGGACGGAACAGCCATCTATGAGAAGATGGCACCAGCCGTCAACACTGGGCCCCACGCTGCCGAGGAGCTCACTGGACGCGCCTGTGATGGAGGAGGGAGCTGGGACTCGAGGGCATGTCACACTGCACAGAGATGACGCCAGGCTCCAGCACACAGAACACAGTAGGCCATGAGGGGAGGCGGTGGGGCGGCACAGCGATGGCAGGGCGAGAGGGTGGATGGGGTGCAGGGCTCAGGCTCACCTCAAAGGCAGGAGGGGTGTACAACTAAAGCTGTTGATACGGGAACTGAGAAAGGCCACTAGATCAGAAACCAAAGGAGCCAGATAGTAAAAAGCCCTGAGGAAGCAAACTGTAGCCGGGAGAGAAGAGAGAGAACGGCGGTCAGCCAGGGCGCGGCCAGCTGGCTGCTGTGCAGGAGCTGAGGAGCCAGGGACGGGCACCCTGCGGTGGGGCCAGTGCTCTGGCTGCCAGCCCCATGGGGCCCTGGGAGGAATGGTCACCAAGAACCTGCCCTCCACGGGGGGCTTACCTTGTAAAGCCACAGACGGCTTTTCATCTGTCTGGATGAGAATTCTTGGGGAGAAATATTAATGTTTATACCCATATCCTAAAACTGTGCTACCTAAACCTCACCAACAAAACCCAGCCAGCCACAGCCCGGCCCAGTGAGGAGCCATGCTGGACCGTGCAAACAGTGGGCCTAGAGAGGGGCCACTGATCCCTCTTCCCCAGGGCCTGCACCAGCACAGTGCTCTTTGGAAAAAGGAGGCTGCCCCTTGAGAAGGGGAAGGGCGGCAGCTGCTGGCTGCAGGAGGGTTGCTGAGCCGCATCCAGCTGTGAATTTTCATGCAATTATATTGAGCTTCCTGGGCTCCCATGTTAACCAGCTGTTTCTTTCCAGCTTAAAGCCCAGACAACCAGCTGAAAGGGGAGCCCCACTCCAAGTCTGGAGATCACTACATCTCCAGACAGCAGCAGCCTGGGCACTGTCGCTCAAGAGCATCCTTAAGTGTTCTTCCCCAAGGACTCAGGGACATGAGCTCTGGATCTTGCCAGGTGAAGACTGGGATGCGCTGCTCACCCAGTCACATGGGACCCTGCAGTGACAAACTCCTTACTCTGCCTGGCTCAGAGATGCCTCTCGGAGTCTCCTCTCGCCCTGGATCTCAGTCTCTGGTTTACCTGCCAAGCTTCCAGCTGCTGCGAGAGGTTCAGTTTCTGTTGAATAGCATCCAGCAACTGGCTGTTCAGAGACATCATATCCATCCTGCACTTGGCGAGTTCCAGCTCCACAGCGTTCTTCCTGAGAAGAGACAAGCCAGGGTGAACATGCACACCTTGTGCCAGAGGCATCTGGGTCTTTACTTGGGGCACCTGGAGTCCACAGGATGAGGAAACAGGCTCTGATCCTGAACTCACAACAAACAGCAGCTGCAACAATAACTATGATGCTGCCTGTAGAGGGCTAGTTTGCAACATGTTTTCACATATATTCTCTCAGTTTTCATAACCAACCTGTAGGTAAAAGGAGTATTTGTCATCCCCACCTCACAGATAAAGAAACAGAAGTTGAGGGTGGGCGTGGTGGCTCACGCCTGTAATCCCAGCACTTTGGGAGGCCGAGGTGGGTGGATCACCTGAGGTCGAGGGTTTGAGACCAGCCTGACCAATATGGAGAAACCCTGTCTCTACTAAAAATACAAAATTAGCCGGGCATGGTGGCACATGTCTGCACTCCCAGGTACTCAGGCTGAGGCAGGAGAATTGCTTGAACCCAGGAGGAGGAGGTTGCAGTGAGCCGAGATCGCGCCATTGCACTCCAGCCTGGGCAAAAAGAGCAAAGCTCCGTCACATACACACACACAAAAGCACACACACAAGTACACACACAAATAGAAGTTGAAAAAGCACAATACTAAAATGAGGACTGGAACCCAGAGGGATCAAAGGCCTCACCCAGCATAAAGGAGCTACTCATCCTTCCCCAAAATGGCCCATTCCCCACTGGAAGACAGGAACCTTGTCCTGCTGGTATAGAAGGGATTCCTTGTAGTTAGCAACCTCCCTTAGGGGAACTGTCCTGAAGATACAGAGGTGTGCGAAGGTAGCCACACAGTGGTGATCATCACAGCTTAGCTAATCAGAGTAGCCAAGCGGTCATAAATGATATAATGGAATACAGTCACCAGTAAAAACCATAATGTGTGGCCGGGCGTGGTGGCTCACGCCTGTAATCCCAGCACTTTGGGAGGCCGAGGTGGAAGGATTACCTGAGATAAAGAGTTCGAGATCAGCCTGGCCAGCATGGCAAAACCCCATCTCTGCTAAAAATACAAAAATTAGCTGGGTGTGGTGGCAGGTGCCTGTAATCCCAGCTACTCAGGAGGCTGAGGCAGGAGAATCGCTTGAACCTGGGAGGCGGAGGTTGCAGTGAGCCAAGATCACGCCACTGCACGCCAGCCTGGGCAACAGAGCAAGACTCTGTCTCAAAAAAAATAAAAACAACAAAAGCCCACAAAAAAACCATGAGGTAGAATATTGACAGTTCATAACATATTGCTGAGTGGAAAAGCACCAGAAAACGGGATCTAGTATTACACTAGTTTTGTAAAACAAAAACTGCCTGTGTCCACTGGGTGCAGTGGCTCACGTCTCTAATCCCAGCACTTTGGGAGACCAAGGTGGGCGGATCACTTGAGGTCGGGAGTTTGAGACCAGCCTGATCAACATGGAGAAACCCTGCCTCTACTAAAAATGCAAAAATTAGCCGGGTGTGGTGACTCATGCCTGTAATCCCAGCTACTCCGGAGGCTGAGGCAGGAGAATCACTTGAATCCGGGAGGCGGAGGTTGCAGTGAGCTGAGATAGTGCCATTGCACTATCTTGTTGCCAGCTTGGGCAACAAGAGCGAAACTCTGTCTCAAAACAAAACAAAACAAAAAACTGCCGGTGCGTTTAATGGATATGCACAAAAATGTCTAGCTGGTTATCGCTGGGTGATTACTGATGGGTAACTCCTCTGACATAATTTTGCATTTTTTATTATCACATTTGTGTTTCACGTATTACTTTGTTCACCTTTCCCAACATTCCTAAATCACAGCTGTTCAATGCAAAAGAAAATTAATTTTTTTCGAGGGCAGGGGAACGGGAATAAAGGCAGAAGGACCTCTGCAGAGGCAGCCCTGGTTGCCCAACTGCAGAAACGTGTATTATTTAGCCCTTGCCTTCATTAATCGCTCCCTCAAGGACTCGAAACAGCAAAGCTAACAAAAGCGTGCTCCTTGTACAGGGCCAGCGACTAATGTGCAGGGCTCAAGGGCAGCTAGAGGATCCGCCTGCAGGGGCCGCCTAGTTCGAGCTTCACAACACCGACTGCACTAACCGAAGTGCGGCCGGAAAAAGGAACAGGTGGATCCCACTCGCAAAGTGCTCAGGCCACTGCTGGGACCAGCACTTCTTCTTTGGCTTCAGGTCTACCGAGCAATTAGTCACCTGTGCCGACACCGCAAAGGGCGCCCCGCCCGCCTGCCCGCCTTCCCTAGAGAAACCGCTCCAGACAGCTCAGCCACCGCGTCAGCCCCGCCCACTGCGACAGCGATAGGACCCGAGCCCCGTCCAATGGATGCTAAGGACTCAGATGCCAAAGGCTGCCTCCGTCACACCCACTGCTATTGGCTGGCAGCAAGCAGCGGAACTCCTCACGCGGCGTCGGTTGCCATGGACACCCGTCCAGCAACGTCAGAACCCCTGGTGCCGCACGGCAGCCGCTGCCTCCTGAGCTTTCGGCGTCCCCCGGCAGGTGGCGCCCAGAGCAGCGGGAGCCCCAGGAATGTGCTGACTAACGCTGCCGCCGAGGGGCAGAGGGGCCCAGGGCTACAGCGGCGGCGCAGCGCCGGGCATGGTGGGGTTCCCTTCCTTCCCAAAAAGGCCCTGAGGCAGGGTCTGTCTGGACGACCTCCAATCCTGGCCACACGCTGCACCCTTGGGACATTTGCTCACCAAGGAATAAGTGCTCGTCATTCATGGGAAACCCCAGACCAGGATCAACACATTAATCGCATTTTAAAAATAGGAATATTTCCAAGGGCTCGAATAATTCCTTTTTCTAAATGAAGCCACCAGTAGCTGAGCTGTTTTGTAAAGCAGATCGCTAGCGCAAGATTTGTTTGGGTTTTAGTGAAGGCCTTTCACCTGCAAGGAGATAAAAAAATTGCTACTTAATTTTCCTGAAACTCATTTATTGTACAGGAGAAGGTGCACCTTAAGGTTTCTGCAGCCCAGTGACGAGAAGGAAGTTATTTTTCTTAGGGATTCTCACCCCTCACTACACATTAAAATCAACGGGGAAAGAAGTGGGCCCCAACTGACCCCACCCAGTGATTTCAACTGTATTTTTCTGGTGAGGTTCCTGGTGTCTCAGAGCTTACCAGATGATTGTAATGTGTGGCCAGGATGGAGAATCAGAGATAATGTATATGGAAGAAGTATCTGGTAAAACTAAGGTCCTATACAAATGGGGGGTGTGGTTTCCTCTTTAAATGATTCCTTAGGCTTGTTGTCTCAATTCTTGTGTAACACAAATTCATTTCTAAGGTACAGGAAAAGAACTGTCCTCCCTGAGTAACCTAACTGCCCAGCCAGCCCTGTTCTATAGGAGTCCAGGAAGGACAGGACCCTTGCTCTAGAGTTCTCCCTACTGGTGGAATCTTTCCAGAGGGGAGGATTTGCAAGTCTAATCAGACTCCTGGATAGTAACTGGGCCTCCTTTGAAAGCAGGCAAGGGCATACATTTCAAGGTTTCATGTAGATTTGCTCACCCAGGTGGCAGAGCTAGGTTTTACTTTTTTTTTTAAAGGGAGGAAGACTGGACAACTTGCTGCTTCTCTCCTGCACCCTGACACTTTGTTTGTATCCCCCACCTTCCATCCCACCTTCCATGCTGATGACAGAATATGATCTTAATGTTCAGCTTCTTGTCTGAGAGAAGGTAACCAACCTATGTGTACTTCTATCTTCATTCTGCCTTTTGTTTTGTTTTGTTTTGAGGCAGGATCTTGCTCTGTCATCCATGCTGGAGTGCAGTGGCATGATCACAGCTCACTGCAGCCTCAACCTTCTGGGCTCAAGTGATCCTCCCACCTCAGCCTCTTGAGTATGTGGGACTCCAAGAGTATACCACCACACTCAGCTAATTTTTTTATTTGTATTTTTGGTAGAGACAGGGTCTCGCTATGCTGCTCAGGCTGGTCTTGAACCCCTAGGCTCAAGCAATCCTCCCATCTTGGCCTCCCAAAGTGCTAGGATTACAGGCGCCTTGCCTGGCCTCCTTCTGCTTTTGATTTCTAATGGACTTCCACGATTAGCATCTTCATTTTACCATTTTATTCCATCACATAATTTCACTGTTATTCATAAAGGTATGCTGCCTTCTCTATCACAGTTACTTTTTTTTTGAGGCAGTGCCTCACCACTCTGTCACCCAAGCTGGAGGGCAGTGGCAATCTTGGCTCACTGCAACCTCCGTCTCCTGAATTTGTGATCCTCCAACCTCCAACCTGGCTTTTTTTTTTTTTTTTTTGGTAGAGATGGGGTTTCACCATGTTGGCCAGGTTGGTCTCGGACGCCTGACCTCAAGTGATCCACCTGCCTCAGCCTCCCAAAGTGCTGGGATTGCAGGCCTGAGCTGCCGCACCCCAGCCTTATCACAGTTTACTTAAGTATCCATTAACTAAATATAGTGGAAATCCAAGCAGCAAAGATATATCCTTATGTGGCCTTCACCAAGAACAATTTCTAAAATGAACTACAAACTGACAAACACCACGACATGAGGTTCTGACCAGAAAGAAAAGGGGACCCAAAAGTAAAACAGAAATGGAGATAATGAAAATGATGAAAGATAACAGAAGGGAGGGGAAAGTGTGTGTGGAAATGAGAAGGTTAGAGTATGAGTAATTTTTTTTTTTGAGACAGAGCCCCATTCTGTTGCCCAGGCTGGAGTGCAATGGCGTGATCTTGGCTCACTACAACCTCCGCCTCCGGGTTCAAGTGATTCTCCTGCCTCAGCCTCCCAAGTAGCTGGGATTACAGGCGCCCGCCACCATGCTCGGCTAATTGTTGTAGTTTTAGTAGAGACGGGGTATCATTATGTTGGCCAGGCTGGCCTCAAACTCCTGACCTTTGGTGATCTGCCTGCCTCGGCCTCCCATAGTGCTGGGATTTCAGGTGTGAGCCACTGCAACCGGCCTGAGTATGAGGAATTTTAAAGTCAGAAGTGAAAATGTGTGTCATACTATATTTTTACAAAGGCATATAGTATCTTATTTACAAATTGTTTCCAAGGAGCTCATTTTAGCTTCCCAACAAGTAGCAGTGTAGCAGAGGGAAAAGGGTGTCAGGAAGATGGGAATCAGAAGACCTGAGGTGGAGGCTCATGAGTCACTGCTGGCTATGGCCCTGGCAAAGTATTTCTTAGTTTCCTCATCTGTAAAATTGGGATTAAAAATTTTTACTTCTTACTGTGGCTGGGAGGATTAAAGAATATAAGTGTTGGCCGGGCGCGGTGGCTCAAGCCTGTAATCCCAGCACTTTGGGAGGCCGAGACGGGCGGATCACGAGGTCAGGAGATCGAGACCATCCTGGCTAACACTGTGAAACCCCGTCTCTACTAAAAAAAATACAAAAAAACTAGCCGGGTGAGGTGGCGGGCGCCTGTAGTCCCAGCTACTCGGGAGGCTGAGGCAGGAGAATGGCGTAAACCCAGGAGGCGGAGCTTGCAGTGAGCTGAGATCCGGCCACTGCACTCCAGCCCGGGCGACAGAGCGAGACTCCGTCTCAAAAAAAAAAAAAAAAGAAAAAAAAAAAAAAAAGAATATAAGTGTTGGCCGGGTGCTGTGGCTCATGCCTGTAATCCCAGCACTTTGGGAGGCCAGGGCGGGTGGTTCACAAGGTCAGGAGATCGAGACCATCCTGGCTAACATGGTGAAACCCCATCTCTACTAAAAATACAAAAAATTAGCTGGGCATGGTGGCACATGCCTGTAGTCCCAGCTACTCGGGAGGCTGAGGCAGGAGAATCGCTTGAACCTGGGAGGCAGAGTTTGCAGTGAGCCGAGATTATGCCATTGCCCTCCAGCCTGGGTGACTGAGTGAGACTCCATCTCAAAAAAAAAAATAAATAAATAAATAAAATAAAAATTCTTTGTAAACTATAAAGTGATGTATAAATATTACTATTGGCTGGGCACAGTGGCTCACGCCTGTAATCCCAGCACTTTGGGAGGCTGAGGCAGGTGGATCACTTGAGGTCAGGAGTTTGAGACCAGCCTGACCAACATAGTGAAACCCTGTCTCTACTATTACAAAAATTAGCCAAGCATGGCGGCGGGCGCATGTAATCCCAGCTACTTGGGAGGCTGAGGCAGGAGAATCACTCGAACCTGGGAGGTGGAGGTTGCAGTGAGCTGAGGTCGTGCCACTGCTCTTCAGCCTAGGCGACAGAGCAAGACTCCATCTCAAAAAAAATAAACAAAATAAAGAAATATTACTATTAATATGTTGTAAATGAGCCCAAAGTAGATACATTTTTGGTAACTATCTCCTCACACTCCTTGAACAGGGTGGGGCTTGGCACGCTGACTCATGCTTATAATCTCAGCACTTTGGGCAGATCCCTGGAGTCCATGAGTTCAAGACTAGCCTAAGCAACAGGGTAAAACTTCGTCTCTACAAAAAACAAAAACAAAAACTAGCCAGGTGTGGTGGTGTGCACCTGTAGTCCCAGCTACTCGGGAGACTAAGAGATGACAGCATTGCTCCAGCCCAGGAGGTCAAGGATGCAGTGAGCTGTGACTGGGCCACTATACTCTAGCCTGGGTGGCAGAGTAAGACCCTGTCTCAAAAAAATAAATACATAAAAAGTAATTCACAGGGGGATGGGAGATATGTAAATATGTTTGTTTGCAAAGATTCTGAATGTAAGAGAATGCATTTATGAAGAAAATGTGGCCAGGCCGGGCGTGGTGGCTCATGTCTATAATCCTAACACTTTGAGAGGCCAAGGTGGGCAGATCACTTGAGGCCAGGAGTTCGAGAGTAGCCTGGCCAACATGGTGAAACCCCATCTCTACTAAAAATACAAAAATTAGCCAGGCATGGTGGTGTGTGCCTGTAATCCCAGCTACTTGGGAGGCTGAGGCACGAGAATAGCTTGAACCCAAGAGGCGGAGGTTGCAGTGAGCTGTGAGCATGGGTGACAGAGTGAGACTTTCTCTCAAAAAAATAAAGTAAAATAAAAGAAATGCAGCTGGGCACAGTAGCTCACACCTATAATCTCAGCATTTTGGGAGGCTAAGGTGGGTGGATCACTTGAACCTGGGAGTTCAAGACCAGCCTGGGTAACATGGTAAAAACCCGTATCTACAAAAAAATACAAAAATTAGCCCAGCATGGTGACACAGCTACTTGGGAGGCTGAGGAGGGAAGATCACTTGAGCCCAGGAGGTGGAAGCTGCAGTGAGTTATGATGGTGTCACTGCACTCCAGCCTGGGTGACAGAGACCCTGTCTCAAACAAACAAAAAAACACAAAACATTTTTAAAAAGGCCTAGTTGGCTGGGCACAGTGGCTCACGCCTGTAATCCCAGGACTTTGGGAGCCTGAGGTAGAAGGATTGCTTGAGCCCAGGAGTTCAAGACCAGCCCCCGGCAACATGGCAAAGCCCTGTCTCTAACAAAAATACAAAAAATTAGCCAAGCGTGGTAGTGTGTACCTGAGGTCCCAGCTACTCGGGAGGCTGAGGTAGGAGGATCGCTTGAGACCAGGATGGGGAGGCTGCAGTGAGCCAAGATCATGCCACTACACTCCAGCCTGGGTGACAGAGTGAGACCCTGTCTCAAAAAAAAAAAAAAAAAGACCTAGTTTATTGGAAATATGAGGGACAGAGGAAAATGCTAAATGATGCTATGGTATGCAATCAAACCCAGAATGCAGCAAATCTATGGGACAAATGATCCAGTTTCTTTTTTTTTCTTTTTTTTTCTTTTTTTGAGACGGAGTCTCGCTCTGTCACCCAGGCTGGAGTGCTGTGGCCGGATCTCAGCTCACTGCAAGCTCCGCCTCCCGGGTTCACGCCATTCTCCTGCCTCAGCCTCCCGGGTAGCTGGGACTACAGGCGCCGCCACCTCGCCCAGCTAGTTTTTTGTAGTTTTTAGTAGAGACGGGGTTTCACTAGCCAGGATGGTTTCGATCTCCTGACCTCGTGATCCGCCCGTCTTGGCCTCCCAAAGTGCTGGGATTACAGGCTTGAGCCACCGCGCCCGGCAAATGATCCAGTTTCTTCAACAAATAAATATAATATGAAAAAGAAAAAAGAGGAGATGTTACAGACTTCTGGGACACATCAGTTAAATGGAATATGTAAGGCTTTGGACTCTGACTCTAAATCAGTTATAAAAAGATATTTATGGGCCAACTGGGGAAATTCCAACATCAACTGGATACTGATGTTATTAAGAATTATTTTTTTCAAGTGTGATCACTGTATTGTGGTTTTTTTTTTTTTTTAAGTCTTTGTGGTAGAGATGTATACTGAAGTGTTTATGGAGGAGATGACACTATGTCTTGTGATTTAACATAATCCAACAGGGAGGTGGAGGAAAGTGGGTGAAAATATAGATGAAATAACACTGACCATATGCTGATTAGTATTGAGGCTGAGAGATGAAGTCGTCTTACATCTTCTATTTTTGTGTTTGCTTAAAAATGTCCATAATAAAAAAATAGAAACAAAAAACAAAAAAACTAAAAAAAACAAAGGTGAGGTAGACATATACATACGATAAAACTGGAGGCCAGGCGTGGTGGCTCACGCCTGTAATCCCAGCACTTTGGGAGGCCAAGGTGGGTGATCACCTGAGGTCAGGAGTTTGAGACCAGCCTGGCCAATATGGTGAAACCCTGTCTCTACTAAAAATACAAAAATTAGCTGGGCATGGTGACAGGCACCTGTAATCCCAGCTACTTAGGAGGCTGACAGGAGAACTGCTTGAACCCAGAGGCAGAGGTTGCAGTGAGCCAAGATGGTGCCATTGCACTCCAGCCTGGACAAGAAGGGCGAAACTCCTTCTCAAAAAAAAAAAAAAAGGAAAGTTCTTTAAGATATAAGTGCAAAAGAAGGCAAGACATGTTGAGTATCATCCTATTGATGTCTAAAAACACCTAACAACTACATTGCCTATATACCTACATATGCATAAGAAAAAGAAGTGCAAAAAATGCACACCTAACTTTCAATACTAGCATGTGTCTGGGCAGGAGAATGGGAATGGGGGTGGGGGTGGGTAGTGGGGAAACTCTAACTTTTACTTTTGTATTCTTTTGTATAATTTAAAAAATTGAGCCTTTGCTCAATTCTATATACTCAACTTTATCTTAAGAATAAAGTGAAGCCATCCCTACTCACTTTGCAATGGCCTCGTCACGGTCCTTGATGGCCTTCTGAAGCTGCTCCTTTGGCTCCTTGTCCTCAGATGTGACTCTGAGTCGGTCTCTCTCCTCTTTTAGGGCAGTCATCTCCACACTCAGCAGTGTCACCTAACAGGAGAATGAACATGGTATCACTGCTGCTATCCTGGGTGGTTTTCCCTCCAAGAGGGAAAAAGGAACAAAGAGACCCCAGGCAGACCCAGGGTACATGTGTGGGGGTGCAGCTGGTAGCATTCCACTGCCATCCTGCTCCAAGGAAGGGCCTGTCTCTCTTGAAGAAAGGGTACCACATCACATGCTAGGTTTCAGCTCCGCAGCAAGGGAGCTGTGGGAGTTCAGCCCTGGGCCTGCAGCTGTAGGCCAGATCCCCTTTGCACTCAGCACAGCATACGACCTCCTCCATCTCCAGGCACTCCAGGTAACAAGTGAACGAAGACCATAAGTCATCATGACACACATTTTTTAGGGTAGGGAATCCCGTTTCCTTTCCCACCATCTCTCACTCAACATGGATGCTGCTATCAACAGAGCCCTGGATGGTTCCAAAGCTGGAGACCCTGCTCCCCCGTGACAGCCCTTGGCACAGCCCAACTCTCTTTTGTTCTTCCTCATTCAGCTCTCCAGGTGAAAGCCACAGGGAACTTAGACACCTAAGTGACATTATCATCTTTCACCTCAAACCTGTTACCTTTTCTGTGGCTCATGCTTCAGCAAAGGGCACCACCGCCTTCTCAGGTCCTCGTGCCCCAGCTGGGAGTCAACCTTTGACAGTGAGACACCCCTCCAGTGGCTCTGTCAGGGACCACAGCTTACCCTGCTCCACAGTATGGTAACCCTGTGTACACCATGATCTATGTGATGGCAGGAAGCATGTCACATTCATCTGTGCATCCCAGAGCCTGGCTGTGTAGGGTGCTTAATCCCAAAGCAGTAGACAATTGTCATTTTTTGGCTAGTCATCATCCAAAATCTCTTCCCATTTTGGGGGCACTCCTGGTTGTGTGAGACTCTGGTGTGACACAAGGCTCGACCTCCAACTAAAGAAGCCAACAGGTGATAGACATTTCCTTTCCCAGGCAGCCTGGGCACAGGCCTGTGACCAAACTTGCCAGTTACAACCCCTTCCAGGGACTGCAGCTCTGAGCACACCAAAGCCCCAGGCGAGTGGGGAATTAGTGACAAAGGTGGCAGTTTGTTTCTATTGTCCCTTTTCTCATGGCCCTTTCTTGTTTTGGAGCCGAGTTCTCCCACTTTCCTGTTGATTCTCTAAGCTATCAGGTCTAATACATTCTCTTTCGGCTAACATTAAGCGGAGTACATCTTTTGCTGTTTGCAACTAGAAACCCTGCCTGGTAGAGCTTTCAATAAATATTTATTGGAAAATTGAATAATGAAAGGGTGGGAGCCCCTTCTTCTCAGTTGGTAAGATCAGACGTGAGTCAGGATGCCTAACCCTGCCTTCATGTTAAATATGACACATACTTTGACATTTTTCCAAGGGAGGATCCATCCATACAGGTCTGCCTCCCTCCCACAAGGGGACAGATGCCACCTTTCAGTATACTCCTCTGTTCTTTAAGTCCCAGGTCTAATGCTCTTCAGCTAGAATGAAACTGAGCAAAGGCCCCAGGTGTAAGGCTGAAGATCAAGCTTCCCTTGATCTTGAAGTGTCTGAAAATCAATACACTTCAGACATTCCCCAGAATGAGACGGCAGAGCTGCCAGCCCCTGGGGTAGCAGCCACTCTGGAGGAATTCAGAGGACACTCAACAGTGAAGAGGGATAGAAGGACAATTTGTTGCCACCATTAAGCAATGGGTTTTATACTCTGCACAGTCTGGCAGGAAACATCAGGGCCAGATGCTCCGTACTGAGAACAGCCCAAAGCAGCAGCTTTCCTGGTAGGGACAGCTGGGTGAGGAGGGCGGAATTCACGGGGAAGAACAGGCTGGAGCACCTGCGGCTACCCAGCACACATATGCATCCAGCCCTGAGGCAGACAAGGCACCAGGGCAGAGCCCAGCCTCCCCCTATTTAGCAGCAGGCTCTGCAGCCTGGTAGGCCAGGACTCAATACCCACAAAGCACCTAGTAGAGACAGCCAGACTTCCTCTTAGACCAAATGAGCCCTCACATGGCTTTGGGCCAGCTGTGGGCCAGTCAGACGTTCTTACCTGTAAGGGACAGGTTAAAACTACATGCTAGGCAGGAAAAGCCAACATTTAATATGCTCCAAATAAAACTCCAGAAGAACTTTTTACTTTGGCCCAAAAAACCTGGTCGAGTTACAGCCTACCAGACATGTGCCTTAGGAGAGGTGACAAGGCACTTGGCGTCTTTGAGCTATACATACTTTTCATAAAAAGCAGGAATAAAAACAGCTATTTCTCACCACTAAGTTGTCGTTGAGGATTATGAGATAAATGATATCAAGGGCTCAATGCAGTGCCTGGTGTATGGTTGTAAGCTCTACTCTCTCCTCCCTCCTGCAAGATGGGACCTAATCACTGCTGTTGTGATAATTGATCTGGCTTGTTTATACAAATACTTAGGTTACATCCACCCCCAAATCCACTTTTCCCAAATAAGGTGGGTGTCCCCGCAATTAAATAGCAAAGAAAACATTCAAATGTCAGATATTGAGGGCTTAATTTGCTCTTTTGTTCAACAACATCTGAGTGCTTATTCTCAGCAAGGCACTGTGCTAGATGCTTTAGGAGAGGACACAGCTAGATCAGACATTGAGCTCATCCTCCTGGGGTCTAGGGTTTGACTGAGAAGATGAGATGTGAGCAGGGTAACTGTGACAAGACAGAGCCAGGGGTGCTCCATGAGGAAGGAAATCAAGAGGGTTTCAGGAGGAAGTGACGCTAGATTGGGAACTTGAAGGCTGAATAGCATGGAGATATGAGTAGGTGGGAGGGAAGGCCTTCTGGGCACAGAGAAAGCTGGGGAGAAGGCCCAGATGTGGGTAGCATGGGGTGCGTGTGCCACCTCCCTTTATATCCTATGTGCAGTTCTGCTAAAGCAAAGGGGGCAAGAGGGAAACCAGAGGGACGGAGGCTGTGCAATAGGAATGCAGCCAGACTGCACAGCCACAAGGGGTCAAGGCTTCCTGCCATTTGATAATGGGAACCCACCCAGAACTTGTAAGGGGCGTCCCACTTTCAAGTCACGCTTCAGGAAGATCAATCCAAAGCATGTGAAGGTGGGCGGGCTGGGGGGAGGCAGATAAATTGGGAAGTGGTGGCCACAGCCAGGGTGTGAAAGGATGCAGGTCTTGAAATAGGGCAGAGCCTAAGAGGATGGAGGATGGAGGAGAGGGCCATGCTGAGATTTCCGAGGAGAGGCACCCAGATTTGGCGAGTGAAGCCCACAGGCTCCCGGCACTCTCTGAATGAATGTTCATGCCCTTTCTGGAGTAACAAGTGTGCACTCGAGTCAAGCATGAAGGATCCAATCAACAGAAATGGGATGCTTCTGACTGAGCCTCCTGCCACCTAGGTGACAGGCCTGAGAACTGGCTGAGGGCCTCACCGATAATGTGTTCATATTCTACAGACTAATCGCAGAAGACCCCCCTGCATCCTAGCAGCTGCTCCACGCATACCAGAGGTGAGGGCTGGGCCACATGGGGAACAGAGAAGGAGGCAGCTCCTTGCCACTGATGCGGGCAGGGTAGGAGGGGGCACAACACCATATGAAGGACTTTGTTCCTTAAGAACAGTAACAGGTGCCAGCAAGTCTTCAGGTCTGGCTATGGATTTTGCTTCTAAAAAATAATTACCAGTCAAATTAAACCACTTTCCTTTATTTAAAAGTTTGGGGGCCGGGCGCGGTGGCTCAAGCCTGTAATCCCAGCACTTTGGGAGGCCGAGACGGGCGGATCACGAGGTTAGGAGATCGAGACCATCCTGGCTAACACGGTGAAACCCCGTCTCTACTAAAAATACAAAAAAACTAGCCGGGCGAGGTGGCGGGCGCCTGTAGTCCCAGCTACTCCGGAGGCTGAGGCAGGAGAATGGCGTAAACCCGGGAGGCGGAGCTTGCAGTGAGCTGAGATCCAGCCACTGCACTCCAGCCTGGGTGACAGAGCAAGACTCCGTCTCAAAAAAAAAAAAAAAAAAAAAAAAAAGTTTGGGTAGGCTTCCAGCCCCCACACCTTTGACCTTTGGCCTAGTTTTCAAGAGAGAAAAGAACACTCTCAGGTAACAGGCTCAGAGACTGGGTCAGCCATCAGATGAGGTTTGAGCCCAGTCCAGGAGCTGAGTGCTAGAACCTCGGTCCCACCTAACTACATCTGGGTCCTGCCCCCAAAAGGGCTCAGAGATGGCTCTGACTGTCCTCATGGCACTGTGGGGTCCTGGAGAGCAGGGGCCCTGCACATCCATCTGTTGCCTCTCAGTATCTAGTGCAGCACTAGGCGTATAGTGGGTGTCAGTGGATGCTGAACCCACCTTGCATGCAGAACGCCATGCCTGCTGTGATGGCTGCAATTTCTGCAGTCATTCTGGGACTCAGTCTGCACCCTACCCCTGCCCTGGGAGGCCAGTGTTACTTCCCATGAGGTGGCTTTGCTAGGTTCAGTGCGGCTGAGAGGTTTTCTGCTTTGACTGAGCATTTGGGAGGAGACGGCCTACAGGAGAAGCCCAATTCTATACCCCGTGTGGGATGTGAGTACAACCTTCCACTTGGTGAACCATTTGAAAGAGAATCCATAGGAACTGGCCTAAACCATTATCAGCTGAACTTCTAAAAAATTTCCACGTGGAAATGGGTTCCTAAATATTCTACAATAGAATCTTGGCAACCTACAATTTGCTTATGTTTCTGAATAAAATAACGCCCCCCCGCATCCACCGTGGAGTTCTAGTTTTACATTTCTGAGAAACAAAACAACAAAACAGTTAGTATTAAAGAACTCATAAACAGAAGCACCCTATGGAAATTTAAATAGGCTTTAAAATAAACAAAACTTTTATTAATCCAAAGACCTTACAGATCCAACGTTCTCCTGCATTTTATTTTTCCAGTTTAGAAGATCTGTCTCTGAGGCCGGGCGCGGTGGCTCAAGCCTGTAATCCCAGCACTTTGGGAGGCCAAGGCGGGCGGATCACAAGGTCAGGAGATCGAGACCATCCTGGCTAACACGGTGAAACCCCGTCTCTACTAAAAAATACAAAAAACTAGCCGGGCGAGGTGGCGGGCGCCTGTAGTCCTAGCTACTCGGGAGGCTGAGGCAGGAGAATGGCGTGAACCCGGGAGGCGGAGCTTGCAGTGAGCTGAGATCTGGCCAGTGCACTCCAGCGTGGGTGACAGAGCGAGACTCCGTCTCAAAAAAAAAAAAAAAAAAAAAAAAAGGAAGATCTGTCTCTGAGTCTGAAGCACTCTCTGGCCAAATTACCTGCTGAAGAACTTAGGTTTCAGGCGGGCGAATGTCTGTGGCTGCCTAACCCAAGTCTCCAGCGTTTGGCTGCAAGCAAGCCACAGCTTTACGAGACAGAGTCTCACTCTCTCATCCAGGCTTGAGCACGATCTCGGCTCATTGCAACCTCTGCCTCCTGGGTTCAAGCAATTCTCCTGCCTCAGCCTCCCGAGTAGCTGGGATTATAGGCGTGTGCCATCACACTGGGCTACTTTTCCTATTTTTAGTAGAGACAGGGTTTCGCCATGTCGGCCAGGCTGGTCTCGAACTCCCGATCTCAAGTGATCAACCTGCCTTGGCCTCCCAAAGTGCTGGGATGACAGGTGTGAGCCACCGTGCCTGGCCAAGCCACAGACTGAAATGGCATCTTTGTGTCCTTGTTATCTGGTCACTCACAGAAGGAAGAGGACAGTAGATGGCTGGAGGTGGGTCTCCCGATATTTTTCAAGAAAATATTAGGAAGACTAATGGGATGACCCCCAAAAAAGGGGAGTTTCTTTCTATAAAGATATTTCAAATGTAGGAAATACTGACTGGGGCCGCATGTGGTGGCTCACACCTGTAATCCCAGCACTTGGAGAGTCCAAGATGAGTGGTTCTCTTCAGCCCAGGAGTTCGAGACCAGCCTAGGCAACACGGCGTACCCTCATCTCTACAAAAAAATGAGTTGGGCATGGTGGCATACACCTGTAGTCCCAGCTACTTGGGCAGCTGAGGTGGAAGGATTGCTTGAGCCTAGAAGTCAAGGCTGCAATGAGCTGTGACTGCGCCACTCCAGCCTGGGCGACAGAATGAAACCCTGTCCCAAAAAGAAAAAAAAAAAAAAAAAAAAAAAAAGAGGAAATACTGACTGAAGTGAAAGGCAGACTTAAATTCCATCTCAAAGAAACCTCATACAGCAGCAAGGAATGAACAGCTTTGAGCCAGGGAAGGAGAGGGGCAGGAGCAAGGTTTAGATGCTACTTGTTTGGTGCGACCCCAGCCCCTACTCCCAAGCAGTACAGAACCTCTACACATGACCACAGTCAACAGGAAGAGTCTTCATTTATCTCCTAGGATAGATTTTAGAAGCTCCGTTTTGAGTGGAGCTGCCTATAAGTCCTTTAAAGTTTCTCAGATCAGAATATAAATGTCTTTCTTCAGCGTTCTCTAGAAAGATGAAATCATGATCAAATGAGAAAGGAACAGCAAGGGTAGCAGTAAGTTCTTCTAAAGCTGAAGAACAGGCTGAGAGAAGTGATGGCACTTACAAAAGGGAACTGGACGGTAAAGATCAATTGTTCCTTGGTTTGCAAACTTCCCTGCCCAGCAGCTGCTGGAAAAGCACCCATAAGTAGCCTAGGGGCTGTCAGCATCTACCAGTCAGATTAACTTTGGCTCTGTATAAGGCAGAGTGTCACTGAAGGAAATGGAGGACCAGCTGTTCTTATCCTTGCCAATTTTACTTCGGGCTAAACTAAAGGACTGGGTTCTTCTCTTGAAGACACTCAGTTTACCTCAACTTCAGGTCACCATTCCCTGATGATTTGACGAAGGGGAGCCACTTCTCATACAGAAATGGGAGAGAGAAACTCACAAGGGTCCCAAGAGAGCCAGGGGCAGGTGCACATGCCCTGCACTGGACTGAAGGTGGGGGTGCTCACCTGACTGTGGAGTCGCTGCAGCTCTTCTAGGCTTTGCCTCAGTTTACCCCTCTCTCCCTCCATGAGCTCCCTTAGGGCTCTCGAGTCCTCACTGGTCTGCCTTATCTGTTCTTCTAAGGAGTCATCATCAAGTCTCCGGGAGCTCTGACAGCAAAAGAAAGACAGCCACAGATATGGTAAGGGTACAGAAGAGATGGGGAGGCAGGAGAGAGATGGTTAGTCGGGGGAGAGAAGGAGAGGAGAAACGGGGGAGAGTGGAGGAATGATGTGGTGAAAGATAGTGGGGAAGATGGAGGGAAGGAGAAAAAGGAGGAGAGAAGAGACAAAAGGTGCAAGGAAGAAGGGGTCAAGAAGAGAGATTGCTCAATTTCAACCTGCAAGCAGATGTTCCCTTTTGTTTCAGGCTTGAGGGAAAGGAAGCAGTGTGGCGGGAATAGCACACCACATTCTGACAGCTCTCTTCTCCCACAATGACCTGGCCTCATATTACAATACCGCCCACAAATCAATACAGCATGGTCAGACAGAACAGCTGCCCTTCATATTACTTTACCCAATACAGGTAGAAAGACACAACTTTTCTGTAGGAGGATGAAACGTGAGGAGAAATAATAGCCCAAAAGCTGGGAGTGTGAGCGGAGGGGAAGTCAGGGAGAAATGTGTCATGAAGCTGGAAGAAATGCCAGACTGCCCAGGATGCCCATGGGAACAGTCCTCTCCTCCACAGGTGGCCACATTTGGGATTTTAAAAGGCCCTTAGAGCTGATCTTCCCAACTTCCTGTGCTCACTTACATTCTTTTGGCGGAAGTTTCAGATCTTTTACTTTTGCCAATTCACAGCTAACCCTACCACTAGGACCAAAGGGCTACAGAATAGCAACTTACAGTTCTAACTTAGATACAAACTTCATATGCAAAGTTTCCAAAGAAAGCCCTTAAACTGGAAGCCGCCATTGTCTGTACATCACTACCTGGAGAAAAAGGCTCCATGTGTACCTGGTGTGTGTGCAGGAAGCTGACTTTGGAGTCCTGGCATTTGGCCCCTCTGCCTCATCACGGCTGTAGTTGGTGTTCTCAAATAAGGGTTCATGGCCAGGCGCGGTGACTCATGCCTGCAATCCCAGCACTTTAGGAGGCTGAGATGGGTGTATCACTTGAGGTCAAGAGTCAAAACTAGCCTGGCCAACATGGTAAAACCCTGTCTCTACTAAAACTACAAAAATTAGCTGGGTGTGGTTGATGGTGCATGCCTGTAATCCCAGTTACTCAGGAAGCTGAGGCACGAGAATCACTTGAACCTGGGAGGCAGAGGTTGCAATGAGCCGAGATTGTGCCACTGCACTCCAGCCGGGGTATCAGAGCGAGACTGTCTCAAAAACAAAATCCAAAAAAATCAATAAGGGCTCAGAAGAATTCTTGCGGATATTTTATAGGGTTCCAGTTCCAGGGCTGACCTCACCCTATGCACTGGGTTCTAACCCCGCACTAGCCAGCTCCTGTGGGGTAAGGACCATCTCAGACTGGCCTCTTACCGTGGGCTCCATGCCATCCACAATGCTCTGTATCAGTCTCTTGAGCTCATTGAGGGCAGTGCGCAAGCTGCCGGCTGGCACATCCTTGGCGGATGAGGTTTCTGAAGACTCGTCCATGGAGGAGTCCGTGGAGACAGCTGAGTCAGCACTGTCATTGCCTCGAAGGTGTGAGCACAGGTAGCGAACCTGGCAGTAGGCTTCCCAGAGCTGCAGTCTCAGCTGTTCCACAGAGAATTACTATTCATTACAGACTCTAGAGAAGACTGCTACCCGGCCATCTTTTTCTAGCATCTAAACCCAAAATACTGATACCCAAGACACCAGTTCTAGAGAAAGGGTTTTTTGTTTTTTTTTTGTTTTTTTTTTTTTAAACTCATTGGTCCCAAGAAATAATACTTATTCTGAACCAAGTACATCTATACAGACTCCAAATTCTTATTCTCCCTGTTCTCTAGCTTCTTCCATTTGCAATATAAAGCACTTCTTTATGTAATCAGTTACGGAGTCAGAAACCAATCAGGGGACTGAATGGTTCTGGGTATTATGAAAAGTGCGAAAAGAAACCAATTAGATGGAGAAGATGGATCATGACTGCTCTGGAACTCTGTCAATATAACAGGTATGGAGCTGATGGCACAAGCATTTCCTAAGAGGAACTGGGGTGACAATGAGTGGGAATTGGCTGTGCCTATGATACTCTGTCCTCTAGCATTTCTGCTCAATGCCTTAATGGATAAGGTGGGTGGAAAATGGAGGGCCAGGGACATGCTCCATCAGGGCCTGCTTCACGATACTCTAGCCAGCAGGCCAAGGCACAGGGGCACAGCCTTGCCAGGATGGCAGCTGAGTGGTAGGGAGGAGGACCGGCCCTGAGCAACCCCAGGTAGCCTCGCCTGTGGGGTGACAGGCAGGTCAGCACCTGCTCTCGCTCTTGCTCCAGCTCCTCAGCCTCCATGCTCTGCTCGATCTCTGACAGGAGGGATGTGCTGGTGGCGGCAGAGCTCTGCAGACTCCTCTCCTCAGTGAGTTCTTCCACCTTCACCTGCAGCTGTCGGCAGGAGAGACGCACCTCCTGAAGCTCCAGGTGGCTTTGGTGCAGCTTTCAAAGAAAGAGCAAATGGTTTGAGGTTTATGAAACACAAAACCAAGGCAAACTGACCCCTCAACCTGATCATGCTCTGGGTCCAACCACCAATTTACAGAAAAATAAAAAGGAGAGAGGAACATGTTAAACTACATCATGAGACACACTCAGCAAAATACAGATCTAGAAAATTCTGACCGGGCACAGTGGCTCACGCCTGTAATCCTAGCACTTTGGGAGGCCAAGGCGGGCAGATCACCTATGATCAGGAGTATGAGACCAGCCTGGCCAACATGAGGAAACCCTGCCTCTACTAAAAATACAAAAATTAACTGGGTGTGGTGGCGGGCGCCTGAAATCCCAGCTACTTGGGGAATGAGGCAGGAGAATCACTTGAACCCAGGAGGCGGAGGTTGCAATGAGCCGAGATCACGCCACTGCACTCCAGCCTGGGTGACAGTGTGAGACTCTATCTCCAAAAAAAAAAAACAAAGAAGAAAAAGAAAAAAGAAAATTCTATAGGACAAACAACTCCATTTCGTTAAGAAAAACATTGCAAGGGGAAAAAAAGATAGAGGAGGAACACAGAAATAAAAAAAGACTTGAGTTATACCAACCAGGCCGGGCGTGGTGGCTCACGCCTGTAACACCAGCAGTTTGGAAGGCCAAAGCGGGCAGATCATCTGAGATCAGGAGTTCAAGACCAGCCTGGCCAACATGGTGAAATCTGTCTCTATTAAAATACAAAAATTAGCTGGGCATGGCGGCGGGCGCCTGTAATCCCAGCTACTCAGGAGGCTGAGGCAGGAGAATCACTTGAACCCAGGAGGCAGAGGTTACAGTGAGCCGAGATCACCCCATTGCACTCCAGCCTGGGCGACAAGAATGAAACTCCGTCTCAAAAAAAAAAAGAGTTATACCAACCAATCGCACTGTGTAGGCCCATTTTAATTTGTATCTTGATTCAAACAAAAATGTGAAAAAATTATGACATTTATAAGACAAGTGAAAATCTGAACACTCACTGGGCATTTTATGATATTAAGAAAATATGCGATTTTTTTGGTATAATAGTACTGGAGTTACATTTTTTAAAGTTCTTTTAGAGGTTAGTACTTTTTATTTCCAGATGAACTTATTAAAATCTGAGATTTACTTCAAAATAATGTGAGAGAAAAGGAAATGGATGTTATGAAGATGGGGCAGCACTGGGCAGGGACTGGTGGTTTTCAGAGCTGGGCTTCATTACACTGTGCCACTGTGGAATGTTTGAAATCCTTTGCAATAAAAAATCAAACACACACAGGCACACAAAGTGAGATACCATTAGAGTCTCACCAAGATGGTTAACATAAATAATACAAATAATATCAAGTGTTGATGAAGATGTGGGGCAATGCTGGTGGGAGTAGAAAATGTACGAATACTTTGGAAAATTGGCAGTTTCTAATAAAATTAAATATAATCTATATTCTATGATCCAGCAATTCCACTTTCAGCTGTAGATACAACAAAAACGAAATGTGCACAACAGACACACACAGGATGTTCAAATAACCACAAATGGGAAACAATCCAAATGCCAATAAAAATAGAAAAAGTAAATTGTGGTATGTTCACATGTTGGAATACTACACAGCAATGAAAGAATATACTACTACCATATGCCACAACATGGTTAAATTTCATAGACATAATGTTAAACAAAAGCCAGACATAAAAAGTATACATGAGTCTATTTATAAAATGTTCCCAAACTTCACTGAGGTAGAAAAAAGTTGGAGTAGAGGTTTGCTTTTGAGGAAGTGGCAAGTATTCTTTTTAGGGTGCTGATCGTGGTCTGTATCTTGATCTCCATGGTGGTTACACAGGTATGTATTTGTAAAAATTAATTGGGCTGTCCCCTTAAGATTTGTGTGCTTTACTATATATATATTTTTTCATTAAAAAAAAATTAAGGGGAAAAAGAGTAGCTTGGAAAGGAGCCGGAGGTGGAAACAGGAGTAGCATCTGGATAGTAATACCAAGAGTTTCTACCCCAACCCCACCATTAGAGGCAAGGCCCTAGGCTGGCCCCTCGCTTCCACATCAGGTAGTTGAGCCACAGGTGAAAAGTGACTTTCCTAAAACCCTCGTGAAGCAGAACTGGTCTGATGACTCCCAGTCCAGGGGTCTTTCCGGTTTCCACATACCTCATTTGTTCCAGAGAGACATTAACAGATGAGATAGTAACTTATTTTGAAGATTTCTAAGGGAGGAAGTCCCACAGCTTCAGTTCTAACTCTCATGGGCAGAAATGTCCACAGTTTTGCCATGTCTAACATCAGTCCTTCATCCTGCACGTTCACCTGTTTGTTCTCTCTCAGTCCTTTTCTGAAGACTGAAAAGAGCTAATTACTTGGGAGACATTCCTCTTCAATAGCTTTCCAAATAGCTCTATTCTGCAAGCCAAATATTATATATATTATATGTCCTTTAGACTTTTCCCAGCCTCTCTCTCTTGATTTTTAAATGATCTCAGAGATTTTCACATAAGCCTCTATTTTTAGAGCTAGCAGAGCCACAGAGATCAATGAGTCCAACTACGTCAGGATAAAACTGAAGCTTAGAAAAGGGGAATGGTGCCAGTGGTAGAGAGGAGATAGCAGCACAGGGGTCAGGAATTGTGGGCAGTACTCTTTCCTTCTCTCTCCATGCTGCGACTTCACTCCTTCCACCCCACTGCATTCTCCATGGCCCCTTTCTGTGTGGAGTTCACAACAGGGCACAACTCTCTGGGGAGGTCACTACTGCTGAATATAAGGGGACGACCCGACCACAACTGCTAAATGCTATTTTTTGAGTCTCTGTCGCCCAGGCTGGAGTGCAGTGGCGTGATCTTGGCTCACTGCAACCTCTGCGCCCTGGGTTCAAGCAATTCTCCTGCCTCAGCCTCCCTAGTGCGCTGGGACCACAGGCATGCGCCACCACATCCAGCTAAATTTTGTATTTTTAGTAGAGATGGGGTTTCACTATATTGGCCAGGCTAGTCTCGAACTCCTGACCTCAAGTGATCTGCCCATCTTGGCTTCCCAAAGTGCTGGGATTATAGGCGTGAACCACCACGCTCGGCCTAAATGCTATCTTCTCATCTGTGCACTCCATCACTAACCTGCTTTTAATACAGCAGACCCTAATTGCGGAATTGTCATCAGTTTGCTAGCAGCTAGGAACATGGCCACATGCCACATGCCACATCTGCCCAGAAGCAATGTTTCCCACTCTTCATATCTGTGGACTGCAATGCCCCACTCCAGGTCCTTAGAAGACTTTCAGGAAGTGGTGGTGGGAGGGGAGAACTTCCTGGGATTTAAATTAAGCTAATTTATTCTGTTATAAAACAGCATTTCTGGGGTCACCTCTGTTCCATTAAAAAGAAAGCAGACACTGCACTGGTCTTTTCCAGACTTGTGGCTGAGTTGGCTTGTGGCTCCTGCAGAAGTGCAGACTGGGGTGGCTAGCAGCCACTTAGAGCTCTACAGTTCTCATGAAGGGAGAAAGCTGCCTTGCAGAGCCTTTGGCCAATCACTTAGGCGCCCCGGGAGCCTCACCTCCACCATCAGCACTTGGAAATGATTGACTAACGGCACCAGTGATCTGGAATAGCCCTAACGAGGAAGGGTTTGGAGCCTGGCTGCCCAGAGAATGAAGAAAGGATTGGCAAGCCTGCTCTGCATAGTTCTGGCGGATCAGCAATACCTGCTGGTCCAGTGGGAACTTCTCCAACCCGTTTTGAGGAGACTCAGAAAGAAAAACATCAGGGTTACAGGAAAAAATGAGACATTCCTAGGAAGCATTTGGCACAATTACAAATGGCATATTAAATTGGCAAAGTGCTTCATAATAATTATTATTATTATTTTTTTTTTTTGAGACGGAGTCTCGCTGTGTCACCCAGGCTGGAGTACAGTGGCCAGATCTCAGCTCACTGCAAGCTCCGTCTCCCGGGTTGACGCCATTCTCCTGCCTCAGCCTCCCAAGTAGCTGGGACTACAGGCGCCGCCAACTCACCCGGCTAGTTTTTTTTTTTTTGTATTTTCTAGTAGAGACGGGGTTTCGCCGTGTTAGCTAGGTTGGTCTCGATCTCCTGACCTCGCGATCCACCCGTCTCGGCCTCCCAAAGTGCTGGGATTACAGGCTTGAGCCACTGCGCCCGGCCCATAATTATTTTTTTAGACAACTCCACACACATCACAGCAGGAGGAAGTTAGGCATAGACAAGTACAAGTTCTTACGTACTGGACAAAATTAGTTCAATTACTCATGCACACTCAAAGGTGCTTAATTAATGATAACAGCAAGGGAACAAAAGACCAGGAGAGGTATGCACTCTCCAGTCAACAACTGATTCACCAATTGGATAGACACAAGAAGAAAAACCAAACCAAACAAGGGAAGAGTCTATTACATTTAAGAGGCCTTTAAAATAAGAAACATCATTCTTTATATGACAAAGGTGACACTAAGTATACTTGTATGTATGAATGAGAATGACACCAAGTGCTTTGTGTTTGTATAGTACACTATATTTACGCTCATCTGAGGGAACTGGGATGCTGTGATGTTACGTGATTTGCCTAATGGTACACAATCAGCATTAGAGCAAGGTCTAGGCTCCAGGTCACCTGCTTCCTGGGTTGCCCCACAGTGAGCAGGGCCTGTGCTCTGCTGACGGAATCCACCCAGTCGCTGGGACTAGGCCCTGCACACATCTGCAAGATGCCCAGCTCAGTATAAGAAGTAAGGGCAGTGAAGTGGCCCTTAGTAAGATGCCCAGCTCAGTATAAGAAGTAAGGGCAGTGAAGTGGCCCTTAGAGGGACAAACAGATTTCCTTTACTGGATAGTAAGAGTTTGGCAAAATACTTGATATATACTCAGTGCTCAATGAGTAATAATTTTTATGCTTATTCTCAGGTCTGAAAAAACTCAGAGTTGGATTTGATCAGTTGTTTAAAAATCTGTTTTTGACAGCAGGACCCCAATTACATGGTGAAAGAGATCAAAAGGGGGCTCCTCTGATTGTGACAGGCCTGTTGCCTTGCCTGCTCAGCCATCCCTCACCCTTGTCTGAGGATTTAAAATCAAGGGATTAAGTACATTCCAAGGCCACTAGCTTTACATTTTACAAGTATGGTTTAGGGTCATTCAGCTGCTACCTGAGTAAGCTGGATTTTTTATTTCTGTATCAGTACAGGCCATTTTAGCAACAAAAAGGACTTTCTGGAGGACACTAGTAATTAGTGGCAACTTGAGAGTTTCACATGAACTGAAGGACTATAATGATAAATTGTTAGGGAAGATGAGAATTCAGCCCGTAAATGCAGATTTTCCAAATCAACTGAGTACTGCCTGACTTGCTGCAGGTCCTTAGGTGAATGACACCTTCTCAGTTTTGAAGTTCAACAGGAAGACAGTGGATGTGCACATGGTGAGCAAGTGCATGTGGCATGATGGGATTCTCGCTGCTAGAGAATGTACAGCCCACAGTGCTGGTCAGGCCTCTGATGGCCTACTAGTCCTTCCTCTTTCCCCCTACCTAGGGCCCTAATTTTTGATTTGAAATAAGGACTTTTCACTGTAAATTCATGCTGAACTGAAAGTTTCTTTTAGGCAAGGGCCATTTTTCTCTTTCTCCATACTTATATTCCTTCTCCTCCCATACTGTATCTCAGCAACCCTCAGGAAAGCAGCCTGATACAGTAATAAATGCTGGTCAGGAACTGACTTTCGGAGGCGAGTGATACCAGGAAGTTATTACTGAGCTACAGGTAAAGCAGATGAGAGGGTTCCAGTCTTGATTCTACCAAAGACTCACTACATGACTTTGGATAAACGATTCAGTTTTTCTCAATTTCAGCTTTATGATGTATGCTAAAAGCACCCTGTATGCCAAAGAGGCACACAAATGTTCACTGCTATTATCATCATCAACCTTGAAAAATCATCAACCTTGAAAAATCAGCAAACTCTTTTCCATCTTGAAAACTTCTGTAAGGCTTTAGCCAGCACCATTTTCTACTCAACATTTACTGAGGCACTACTATCAATATATGAAAAGTTACTAGCTGAAGATACTAAAAACATGGAGAGAGAAAAGCCATTCATTTTCTCTCAAAGAGGTTCATCACTCAGGTGTCAGCTTAGCTGATGGTGTCAGGGACAAGTAATCTTAGCCCAAGACACTATATTTCCTTATCCCATACCCCAAGGCTTTCAAACAGCCTACCTATGAGCCCAGTGGGACCTTCTGTGGCCTAGCCTTTGGGCGGAGACCCATCTGGTGCTTGAGCACACCTGGATGACCACCTCTGCACAAACATCAGTGTTGCAATGTAGTGCACTCCCTGGCATTAACAGAGAATGCCAAAGGGAAGCAACGCACTCCGAGTTTCTGACCCCAGTCCTCCTAGGCCAGCCCAGCAAAGCATCTTGGTAGCAGATGCTGTACTCTATTTCTGGGAAGACTGGAGTGATGATATCTTTTTGTTTTGGGAGTTGTTTCTTGTCAAGCGTGAGCTTGGGGATTCAGCTGAGGCCCGGTAGCAGTTCCCAAATAAGAACAAATATGGCCATGAAGCAATTTCCTTCAGGAAGGAAAAAAAGAAACTGATTAGGTTCACAAAGGGTTCAGTCTATGCCTTTTCTGGCAACCGGCAGAAGCAGAATATAAATCTTGCTGTGTTCAGTGGGCAGCTTTGGGTTTCTGCTCCATGCCAACCAACTAAACCCATGAGCTTGGGAAGACAGCAGCAGAGAGCATTATGAGCTGAGTTAGAGAGTCACAGGCTCCCTCTGAAACCTTTTAGCAGATTTCACAAATGCTAGGAGGCCAGAATAGCACTCCTGGTGTTCCAGCCAATGTTAACCCAGAGAGAACTCTGTGAAACTGCTCCATGGGCCAGTGGCTCAGAACACATTGGAGAAATGATCTGTGGGTAGCGGTGCACTTCCTTTAGGCAGAGTCAGAAGAGTCAAGTTGGTGAATGCCCCAGGCCCCACAGTGAGACCTAGGCATCATCCACTCCTGGCTTACCCCAGCAGTAATGCTGGCCTCCCAGCCTTTTCTTTTTGGCTAAGTGCTCCTTTTATCTGGCTCTAGTCCTGCAGGACAGCTTCTCTACCCCAGTACCTGTAGGTCCTTGTCATGGCCCTGCCTCTCCAGGATTAGCACCCGGTCCTGTAGCTCCTCCACGGTCCCTTGGAGCAGGTCATTTTCCTCTAAAGTAGCGCTGAGACGATGCTCCAGCTCCCGTTTCCGATCTGACAGCATCTTGATCTGAAAGGGTTGGAGAGCCACAGGGGTGGTGTGGAGTTACACCCAGGCTGACAAGTAGGAACTAGGGACTAGCCCCAAAACATGAAGGCAAGTATCTTTCAGTGTTCTGCCCAATGTCACAGTACCCCCATCTCTGAGAGAATAACTATGAAACCCTAAGCTGAAGAGAAAACCCCTCCCCTCTAGAAACCTGTCTGGGAAGGGGTGGGAGTTGATCTCTGGGGAAGCTAGAATGTGGGATGCCAGGCAGAGGAAGGGAAGGCTAGCGCTCTGGAAATTCCAGAGATAAGATAAAAAAGGGCTCCACCTTGCCTGCTCTCAACTTTACCCCATCCTTACAACTGGCAGGAGGAGTGGAACCTAACCTGCTGCACTGCTTCTCCTCCTCAAGTCATGAGCACAAGAAAATGCCCAGGAAATCCTCTGGAGCGCCATGTTTTCACACCCCAGGATTCCTCTCTGTCTTCCTTTCCCCGCTCCTGGCTCCACTGGCACTAGAGGTCAGACCCAGTGCCTTGAGTTAAGGGAAGAGCTCCCAGGGTACAAAAAGCAAAGTAGTGCCTGCATCAGCCTATGTCCTGGGACGGAGCAGGACACAGATACAAGTGAATGCTGACTTTACTCAGAGTAACTTTTACCTGAGGGAGTCATTCGTGAAGAGGTGCAAATTCTTTTCATGAAACAGGTTGATATGTTTGTATACACTGAATACCTAGTCAGTCTCCACATACGTAAATCTTTTAGGAAGGTCTGTCTAATCTCTTCAGTGTCAGTGAGAAAACAGAGGCAAAGAGGAAAGAAATGCCAAGTCTCCTCTGGCCTCATGGTTTGTAGGGTGAGAAGCTGAGCCAGTGCTCCCAAGGCCAGGGATTCTTCACTCAAAAAACCACCACCCTGGCTCAGGGGCTCCAGAAAACCTTGCCAATTGGATCTGACTCTCAGGGGACCTTCTGAAATCCTGGAGGTCCTCGTGGATCCTCCCATTTATTTAGCAGTGCCCTGCTGGACTGATTCTCAGCCAGCTTCTTGCTTGTAAATATTTTCTTGACATGGTTAAAATATTCTCCAGGCTCTCCATTCCAGCTTTGATAATAATTCCTTAAGGCTTTTGGTTGGGCAAGTTTTGGGGACCAATCTTAGAACTTTTCCAGGGGAAATCCTGAAATGAATGTCTAGCTTGTTTCAAGTCCTATGAGATACAATTTTCCCTTTACTTTTTAGCTGTTCTCACTCTCCGAACTAGAATTCTGCTCGCAGGGCACAGATCTTCTCTGGCCACCAATCCAATTAGATAGGATGTTGTCCTGGAGAAACAAAGTATGTGGCCTTTGTCCAGAGAGATCAGGTATCTGGCCAAACAAAGAAATATTGTCTCTCAAGTGTGCACCTGGGTAGGGGACCAAAAGGAGCAAGCCCCTTTTGTGAATGGGTCCACTATTTCCTACACTGAAGCAAAGTCACCCATGTGAAGAGAATTCTTACTCTAGTTGATTTTCATTTAAATGCCCTCTGACCTTTAAATTTTCCTTCCCATGAATCATCTTTGTTTCCCAAGTTTCAGTCAGTGAAGTGATGGGGTAATAAGATTCGGATACACAACTGACCCTAAAAAACCTTAGTTCGGAGTGGCCGGGCGTGGTGGCTCATGCCTGTAATCCCAACACTTTGGGAGGCCGAGGCGGGAGGATCACAAGGTCAGGAGACCAAGACCATCCTGGCTAACACCGTGAAACCCCGTCTCTACCAAACATACAAAAAAAAAAAAATTAACCGGGCGTGGTGGCAGGCGCCTGTAGTCCCAGTTATTCGGGAGGCTGAGGCAGGAGAATGGCATGAACCTGGGAGGCGGAGCTTGCAGTGAGCCAAGATCTTGCCACTGCACTTCAGCCTGGGAGACAAAGCAAGACTCCATCTCAAAAAAAAAAAAACAACAACAAAAAAAAAAACAAACAAAACATACGCACTTAGTTTGGAGCTACACAAAGTAACTTACTTAAAACAAACAATTTTCATAGCTTGCCTTTTAAAGGTAGCAGTATTCACGGACAAAGCAGGGAATCAGCATTAGGCCACCAACTCCCCTATACACCCTGAAACTTGTGAACAAATCTGGCAATAAACATTCCTGGGGATGACCCGGTTCATGAGGGTCTAGAAAAAGTGAACGCATCGGGGAAAGAGGAAGACAGAAAACTTGAAGGAGTCAGAGGCTGGCAGAGGCAGGTGAATGGCAAGTCATGCACACAAATGGTCACATACAGGCATGCCAAACCCCACTGGAACAAACTCTACTTACTTCAAGGACCTGCTGCTCAATACCAGTAGGCATTCCATGGGAAAGGGGGAAGGAAGGGAATGGGAGGCAGGAGAAAAGAGAAGATATTGACAGACTTTAGGAAAAACATCCTCAGGTCATTTACCAAGCAGGGGAGCAGGCTATCTGGGTTTCTCTGGCCTGACCATGATGGCTGATCGCTTCATCACAGTGGAAAGTTACTTGTTCAACCTAGCTCTAGACTGTCCTTCAAACTCTGACTTAGCAAAGGGGCTGCTGTCCAGATACTTGGCTAAAGGGTCCTCAAAAGCAGACCAGGTGGAAGCCTCCCCGGGGGGCAGGCCTGGTTTGGGCTGGTGATAAGATCTTTACCCTCTCTTCACCTTCCACAACCAGATTCTCACAGTATTGTTCCCCTGCCGATACTTTCTTTTTCCCCTCATCCTGGCCCTCACGTTCTGGCCTCTCCTATGGTTTCAATAACATCACTGTCTTCCAGGTATCATACAAAGTGCCTTGTATACATTAACCCATAATATCCTTGCAAAAACCTGTCAAGTAGAAACTTCTATTTCTCTCATTTTGCAGATGAGAATAACAGCAGACCTTAGTAAGACGGACTGAACTGGGCCTAAATGGAATAGAGAAAGGCGAGATGTCCTTTCCCACCTTCTATTTGGGATTGGCAAGGATATTTTTAGAGAGATCAACATATTCAGTAAAATGTAGGTCATCTGTGATTTCAATACACCCGACAGTAACTCTGAGCAACTTCATTTTTCCAGACAACAGCCTACCCAGAGAAACACAGATCAAATGTTCCCCATTTAGGTTCGCACAGAAATGTCTTTCTGTAGAGATTTTAGTCCCTTTTACATAGAGCAGTTTTTTGTCTCCCAGTGAGAAAAGCATTCCACCTTCCAGCACTGCTGTGTGGGGAGGCTCACCTCAGCCTGAAGACTCTCCAGCCGGATGATGTGCTGGTTGGTTGACGAGTTTTTCTCCCGAAAGTCTTCTCTGAGGGCGTGGACCTGCATGGAGAGTTGTCTCTCAACTTCTGATGCCTGAAACAGAGGAGACCTGCAGAGCTGATTCAGAGGTTATGCAAAGAAGTCTGTTAAGATGTCTGTCTTTCATTTATCAAGCATCTCTTTGCACTTTCCATTCTATAAGGAGCACTAGATGAGATGCTGGTTTCCCACGCACCATTCATTTGTTCTCTAGTGCTAAAACAGGACAAACTCCCACCCCCACCTCCACCATTAATGACTCTGTCTAGGTCCAAGACCACTTGACTGATCAGAAGAAACAGCCCTAGGAAATAGTATGCTCTCAAATGTTAGTTATCATTATTACTCTACATATAGAAGAAACTCAGCAAATATCTACTAAATTGAAAGTCTGAATATTTTACATGAAAGAATAAGATGGTTATACCTACTGCCTTAGAAATTCCTTCATTTCTCCCATCAATTTCCTCAAGTGGGCTCAGTCAAATCACACGCATCTGCATTTCTCTCCTCTACTTAACATGGGCACTATTTGAAATTGCTTGTCATACCTGTTAAGATTTTTGCCACTCATTCCTCAAGGACATTTTTGCAACTTTCAATTCTTTGGGGAGTGCCAGCAGAGGTGCCTATTTCCCACCTCAATCCATTTATGATCTAATGCTAAAATATATTAGATCATAATCATAACATAACACCAAAATACCATTTGGTGTTGTAGGAGGCTAACTTGGTAACAAAAATTCCAGCCCTCCTCCTGAGGGTCCCAGCCCAGACCCTGCTGAGGGAGCCCTGCTTACTGCCCTGTGGAGAGGAGAGCCATGGGACAAATTAAGTAACTGCCTCAATGCTTTTTTGAGGCCAAATGGGGTCAGTAAGCTTTATGGGTTCTTGGGAGAGATCACCATGTGCTGGAACGGCCAGGAAAGACTTTCCAAGGAGGTGGGACGGTAATAATGTTGAAATGGTAGACTAGCTGTTCAATGAGGCTCTCATAGTAATGGTTACATGTTCAATAGTTCTTTTTATCTTCAAGTACTCTATAGTCAATTGTCCATCTTTTTTATTTTTGGTTCCACATATTCAACAAATGTTACCTCACTGGACTACAGAGCCACAGAAGATTCTTAACCTACTCACTATTTTTAAAACAATTACAAAACACAGAACAAAATAAAATAAAACCATACTTTAGCTGATTTTCATTTAAATACCCTCTAACCTTTAAATTTTCCTTCCTATGAATCATCTTTGTTTCCCAAGTTTCAGTCAGTGAAGTAATGAGCTAATAAGATTCTGATATACAACTGACTCCTTAAAAAACTTAGAAGTTCAGAGCTGCATGAAGTAACTTACTTGAAATGAACAATTTCATAGCTTGGCTTTATGATGCAAGGAATCAGCATTAGGCCGCCAACTCCCTCACCCCACCCTACACACCCTGAAACCTGTGAACAATTCTGGCAATAAACATTCCTGGGAATGTTTCCCCTATATTATTTCTCCTTCATATTCTAAATTTAACTTCAGATACCCACTAGGCTGTTTTAGACTTCTCAATCACTCAGAAACACAATGAGTCATTCACTCTTGCCGAAGAATCACATTAGTAATATTTACTGAGTACATGCTATGTGTCAAGAACTGTGCTAAATGCTTTCAATGCATTATCTTGATTGTTACCCCTAATTTACTAACAAGGAAATTGGCTCAGGAAAGTGAAGGAACTTGCCCAATGTCTCAGTGACAGAATCAGGATGGTAAAAACCTTGGGCTGGGCTGGGTACGCTGGCTCATGCGTGTAATCCCAGCACTTTGGGAGGCTGAGGTGGGCGGACTGCTTGAGCCCAGGAGCTTGAGACCAGCCTAGCCAACATGGTGAAACCCAGTCTCTAGAAAAAAATACAAAAATTAGCCAGGCATGGTGGCATGTGCCTGTAGTCCCAGCTACTTGGGAGGCTGAGGTGGGAGGATCACCTGAGCCCAGGGAAGTCGAGGCTACAGTGAGCCATGATTGTGCCACCACTGCACTACAGCCTGGGCAACAGAGTTTGAAAGCCTGTCTCAAAAACAAATAAATAGGCTGGACAGGGTGGCTCATATCTATACTCCTAGCACTTTGGGAGCCTGAGGCGCCCGGATCACCTGAGGGCAGGAGTTCGAGACCAGCCAGGCCAATGTGGCAAAACCCCATCTCTACTAAAAATACAAAAATTAGGCCGGGCATGGTGGCTCATACCTATAATCCCAACACTTTAGGAGGCCAAGGTGGGCGGATCACAAGGTCAGGAGTTCAAGACCAGCTTGGCCAACATGGTGAAACCCCGTGTCTACCAAAAGTACAAAAATCAGCTGGGCATCGTGGTGTGTGCCTGTAATCCCAGCTACTCGGGAGGCTAAGGCAGGAGAATTGCTTGAACTGGGACACGGGAGGTGGAGGTTGCAGTGAGTTGAGATTGTACCACTTACACTCCAGTCCGGGCTACAGAGCGAGACTCAATCTCAAAAAACAAACAAACAAACAAAAAAATTAACCAGGTATGGTGGTGCGTGCCTATAGTCCCAGCTATTGGGAGGCTGAGGCAGGAGAATCGCTTGAACTTTGGAGGCAGAAGTTGCAGTGAGCCAAGATCACACCACTGCACTCCAGCCTGGGCGACAGAGTGAGACTGTATCTCAGAAAGAAAAAAACTTAAAAAAAAATTAAATAAAAAACCAACTTTGGCTGTCTTACCCTCAAATTAGTACTGTAATACTATCTTCTTGTATTTTGAAATAGTTTTTCATATTTATTCTCACTACTAAAACCAAACTTTACACAAGTCCAATTTAGCAAGGCTTTTCTTCTTTCCTTTTTTTTTTTTTTTTTTTTTTAATGCTAGGCATTTCATTTCAGACTCTTAAAATTTCTTCTAAGGCCAGCTGCAGTGGCTCACGCCTGTAATCCTGGCACTTTGGGAGGCCGAGGCGGGTGGATCACCTGAGGTCAGGAGTTTGAGACCAGCCTGTCCAACACGGTGAAACCCCACCTCTACTAAAAATACAAAAAACTAGCCAGGTGAGGTGGCGGGCGCCTGTAGTGCCAACTACTGGGGAGGCTGAGGCAGGAGAATGGCGTAAACCCGGGAGGCAGAGCTTGCAGGGAGCAGAGATCCGGCCACTGCACTCCAGCCTGGGCAACAGAGCGAGACTCCGTCTCAAACAACAACAACAACAAAAATTAGCCGGGCGTGCTGGTGGGTGCCAGTGGTCCCAGCTACTTGTTAGGCTGAGGTAGGAGAATTGCTTAAACCCAGGAGGGGGAGATTGCAGTGAGCCGAGATCACGCCACTGCACTCCAGCCTGGGCGACAGGGCAAGACTCTTGTCTCAAAAATAAAATAAAATAAAATACAATAAGGTAAGATAAAATAAATAAAATCTTCTAACAGAAGGTAGGGCCCATCAGGAAACCATATGCTGTAGTTTGAGTGCCTGTACTGAATTCAGTTGACTGTTGAGATTTCAAACATACTTAGATTTGCAGAGCACTGGGTAATTCAGGTAGCTGATCTTATTCTTAGCATCACCACTTTGACATGAATCACTCAACAATGAAGTTACAGAGATGCACCGAGGGCTGCAAATCTAGTCCAGCTGGTATGAAATGCTCCTGCAGACTATCTCCTCTCAAAGCGATCTTCTTAGAAATAGAAATTTGTCTCTTCCTACCAGAAAGTTAAACTCTAGAGCCTGAGCTGTTAAGCACTAAGCTATAACATTCCCTTTAAATGTCTGACTCCTCAACTATGCCTAGGGATATGCACAGCAAAAGCTTTTAACCTCCATTTCTCATCTGAATTTACAATAACCTTAAGGCTATTGTAGAAGCAGGAATCACTGGCCTCCCTTTGCAGGCAGGGAGATAGAGGCTCCAAGGGTGTGTATTGCACTGGCCTTTGGCCACCACACCACAGCCACCTCCCAGCCAGGGGGGCGCCAATCAATTGCCTGTGATGGTAATGGAGGGGATGGATCAATCTGAGTTATAAACCCACCCTTTGCAAGGGGCTAATGCACCTTCCAAAGTAAATTATTTTCTTCTTTTTCAGAGACAGAATCTGGTTCACACCTTGGACTTGACTAACACAATGAATATTAGCTATTTCTGCACATAAATGAAATAATAACCCTTTAAGTTTATATGTAACTCTTATGTTCTAAATGCTTTCTGGAAGTTAAATGCTAAATAAGGAAGCCTTAGCTCTGGAATGAATTTCAGAGGTTCTTTGAAGAACCTTTGAAGAAGTGGGAGAGTTAGCTAGGGTAACTAACAGCAGTCTCTCTGAAGGGATACACTGTGCTCCTGAGAGGAGGGATATTGTGGAAAGATAAAAAATTGAGTCAAATGGGCCAGGCGCTGTGTAATCCCAGCACTTGAGAGGCCAAGGTGGGAGGATCGCTTGAGCTCAAGAGTTCGAGACCATCCTGGAGAATATGGTGAAACCCTGTCTCTACAAACTTCAAACTCCTAGTAGTACTTGTCCATGAAACTTCTCTGTAATAATTGGGAACCTGTCATCCATGATAATGTCCTCTAAATACACAACCACAGCATCAAATTCTGCGTCAGAGGTGGAGGAGGAGAGCCCGAAGCTCTCTTCCTCTAAGGCATCCATTGCTGTTACCGTTTCCACCTGTGTGGGTGAGAGGACCACTGGGCTCCTATCCAAGCCAGGGCTTGGCGCAGGGCCCAGCCTCCCCTCTGCTCTGTAGAGCCCTAACCTGCATTAAGGGCAGGCGGTTGGCTGGGAGGAGGCATTGCTGCTCAGGCCACAGACTGCTCACTCACTGCCCAGCAAGGTCACTGCTTATGCTCGAGGCCTGGCTGCAGGCTCCCCAGCTGCAACCACTCGCCTGTCAGGTCCCCACATCTATCTAGGACACTCTGCCCAAATCTTTCTTTCTCTCGCTCTCTCTCTTTCTTTTTTTTTCTTTGAGACGGAGTCTCACTCTGTCACCCAGGCTGGAGTGCAGTAGTGTGATCTCGGCTAACAGCAACCTCCACCTCCCAGGTTCAAGCGATTCTCCTGTCTCAGCCTCCTGAGTAGCTGGGATTACAAGCGCACTACCACGCCCAGCTAATTTTTGTATTTTCAGTAGAGATGGGGTTTCACCATGTTGGTCAGGCTGGTCTCAAACTTCTGACCTCGTGATCCGCCCGCCTTGGCCTCCCAAAGTGCTAGGCTTACAGGTGTGAGCCACTGCTCCCGGCCTCAATTCATTCTTATAGCAGAAAATGGCAGACACAAGTCTTACAGTTCACTTATCAAAATGATGAGTTTTGGCTACCATGCCTAACTAAGCAGCCAGTAATTAGTTGTGGCAAAAAACATTTGAAATCAGGTGAATATAAACTAGATGGCAAGACTTCAGTTGAAGCATTTTTCTTTCCATAGAAAAACTCAGGTTTTTTTCTATGATAAAAGTTACAAATGTTCAGAGTAAAAACAAAAAAAAAGTAAAGAAAACTGAAGAATTAAAATGATAAAATCTCTACTTACTCCTAGTATTACTGCCACCCACCAGAGGTAATCACTATTAGATCTTTCTTGGGAGTCCTTCTAGAAATTTTCTATTCATATATATGTATCTATGTAGATCTACCTTATTCTTTTTAATGGTTATCTAGTATTTATATCATAACTTAACTAGTCCCTACTGATGAGCATTTTGAGTGTCCCAATTTTTTTTGGCTATTATAAACATTGCTCCAAAAAATATCTTTGTTCACCCATCTTTGTGCTTGTGGGTAATTTTCCATAAGTGGAATCACTGGGTAAAATAATATGCACATTCACTCTGAACAAGGTATTGCAAAACAGTCATCTAAAAAGGTTGCATCAATTTATATCTCTATCAACAGTACAAATACACCTGATGCCTGTTTCTCAATACTCTGCCACCTTTGGGTATTATGAAATGTTTTAATCTTTAGATACTTCTTTTTTGTTTGTAGATACTTATTTCTAATATCCTCAAAAACTTAAGTCTCTTTTACCTTCACTGAATACAGATTGCATGATGAAACAAGACATTTGAAAAATATCTCTAGTTCTGTTACAGAATACTAAAAATTTTAACGCACATTCCCCAAACTATCTGAAATAAACTCTTTATAATTTGCTTGGGCTACTATTATTTAATGAATCCTCAAGTTGGCAAAACAAAGTAACAGTGTGTTCCTTTCCCTGTTGGTCAGAGTACCATCTAGGAAGATTACTTCCTCCCCACTGAGCAAAGCTGTTCCATCATTACTTTGGTTATGGACATGATTAATAACATATGAACATTTCCCCAAACTAGAACTTTTAGATTAAGCTTGTTTAAACTTGCCAAAGCAGAACTGTTCACTATACACTTTCTTGTTAAATGGAGGGAAAGAAATTGCACTAGTTACACATGAGTATCCATTTTACTTATTTGTTGAAAGGAAACAAATGAACTAATAAACTTAGAAATTATCATAGGAAAGATCTACTATTTTCATATTCTGCCTGAATAATTGAGTTTTACCTTAAGAGAGAAATTCTCAAACTTTCTTCTGCCAGGGCATGATGGATAATGAGCACCTTTTGGGGTGGCAGTGACAGTGACAATAAGGATGATGACATTTATTTTAAAATTTAAATGTAACAAAATCCCACGGCAGAATATGGGTATTTTTAAAATGCTGCTAGCATTTTATTTTTTCCCCAATCTTTCTACATATGTGTGTGTGTACAATTACTTACAATCCTACTGTTATAATTTTTTACTTAGCATTATATCAACAGCATTTCTACATTATTATTATTATTTGAGATGAAGTCTTGCTCTGCTGCCAAGACTGGAGAGTAGTAGTGCGATCTTGGCTCACTGCAACCTCTGCCTCCTGTGTTCAAGTGATTCTCCTGCCTCAGCCTTCCGAGTAGCTGGGACCACAGGTGTGCACTACCATGCCTGGCTAATTTTTTTGCATTTTTAGTAGAGAAGGAGTTTCGCCATGTTGGCCAGGCTGGTCTCGAACACCTGATCTCAAGTGATCCACCCGCCTCAGCCTCCCAAAGTGTTGGAATTAGGCATGAGCCACCATGCCCAGCCTATTATTATTAATCCTCATTTTATGTGGCTGTAATATTCCATCAAGTATTTCCTTTACCATTCCCTTTATTATTAGGCACATGGGATTTCTCCATATTTTGCAATTATAATGCATCAATGAAGACATGTCACTAGCATAGTGGTAGAAGAACTTACCTGAGTAGAAGTAGACTGGATAAGCTTACTATGTCAGCAAGGTAGATTAATACTCTTCAGAAAAGAAAACCTGGCCAGGTGGCTCATGCCTGTAATCCCAGCACCAATGTGGGAGGCTGAGGTGGGCGGATCACTTGAGGTCAGGAGTTCCAGACCACCCTGGCCAACATGGCAAAACTCTATCTCTACTAAAAATGCAATAAAATCAGCCAGGGGTGGTGGTGCACACCTGTGGTCCCAGCTCAGCTACTCGGGAGGCTGAGGCAGGAGAATCGCTTGAACCTGGAAGGTGGAGGTTGCAGTGAGTTGAGATCATACCACTGCACTCCAGCCTGGGCGACAGAGCAAGACTCTGTCTCAAAAAAAAAAAAAAAAAACGAAAGTTACGATTTTTTTGGGATTATAGGTGCCCACCACCAAGCCTGGCTAATTTTTTTTTGTATTTTTAGTAGAGACAGGGTTTCACCATGTTAATCAGGCTGGTTTCAAACTCCTGACCTCAGATGATCCGCCCACCTCGGCCTCCCAAAGTGCTGGGATTACAGAGGTGAGCCACTGTGCCTGGCCTTACAATGTTTTATATACACAAATGAGGAGTCTGATAAACATACATGCGTTTATGAGCATACATATACTTATTCCCTAGCTCTGTCCTCTGAGAGCACCTAAATACAATGACACTCTATTAGCAATACACACATAGCGCTCAAATCTTGCTTTCCAAATACCATTCTCTAATAAATGAATGAAGGCTCCTTGGAGAAAAGGCTAGTTTCAGGGTTGGGGCAGGAAAAATACAGGATGAGCCTAGAACATCTCATGGTACTGGAAAGTAAGAAAGTGCTCAAAAAATGATGGTGGCACATGAAAAAATGATGGTTGACATAGTAGTCAATCTGAAGGAGCTCCTAATGGCTAAGGCAAGGACCATTTAATCAATAAACAAATAATGACAGTAATGGACTATAACACATAGGATAAATATTCATGAGTCTACACTGATAAACAATTCAATCAACAAACGGGGGGAAAGGGCTCTTCTCCCTTACAGAATAAAGAAGAAATGATGAAAACAGAAGGCGCAGTAGCTCACGCTCTAATCCCAGCACTTTGGGAGGCCGAGGCGGGTGGATCACCTGAGGTCAGGAGTTCGAGACCAGCCTGACCAATATGGAGAAACCCTGTCTCCACTAAAAATACAAAATTAGCTGGGCGTGGTGGTGCATGCATGTAATCCCAGCTACTCGGGAGGCTGAGGCAGGAGAATCGCTTCGCTTGAACCCAGGAGGCAGAGGTTGAGGTTAGCCGAGATTGCACCATTGCGCTCTAGCCTGGGCAACAAGAGCGAAACTCCACCTTAAAAAAAAGAAATGAAAATCAGGTTGGCTGCGGTAGCTCATGCCTGTAATCCCAGCACTTTGGGAGGCCAAGGTGGGTGGATCATTTGAGGTCAGGAGTTTGAGACTAGCCTGTCCAACATGGTGAAACCCCACCTCTACTAAAAACAGAAAAATTAGCCAGGCATGGTGGCGGGCACCTGTAGTCTGTAGTGCCCAGCTACTCAGGAGGCTGAAGCAGGAAAATCACTTGAACCTAGGAGATGGAGGTTGCAGTGAGCCAAGATTGTGCCCTGCACTCCAGCCTGGGTGACAGAGCGAGACTGTCTCAAAAAAAAAGAAAATCATTAGGCAAGCATCACAGTAATTGCTGCAGGCAAGACTAGAGAATGAATGCTAAAATTTGTGGGCAAAAGTTTCACGAGAAGCAGGATATTTTCATATCCTCAAAGTATCTCTCCATAAGATTGATTTACTAATTACAAAGGGAAAAATCATTTATCGTGGGGAGCCTGGCAAACACTACCTTAACGAAGCAGTCAACATCACATGTCCTCCACATGATGTACTGAGAAGGGCCCAACTGTACTCCTGTGCTATTCTCGGCAAGACTGAAAAACCTCAATCTAATTATGACAAAACATTAGACAAACCCAAATGAATGACTTTGTACCAAATAATTGATCAGTAGTCTTCAAAAGTACCAATTTCAAGAGAAACAAAGACTATTCAGAATGAACTCTCATCGATTAAAACGAAAGAGAGAGAGAGAAAGAGAGAAAGAAAGAAAAAGAAAGAAAGAAAAAGGAAGGAAGGAAGGGAGAGAGAGAGAAAGAAAAAAAAAGTAAAGAAAGCGAGAAAAAGCAAGAAAGAGAGAGAAGGGAAGGGGAGGGGAGGGGAAAGAAAAACAAGGTATGCCTGTAATCCCAGCACTTTGGGAGGCCAAGGTGGGCAGATCACAAGCTCAGGAGTTCAAGACCAGCCTGGCCAACATAGTGAAACCCCGTCTCTACTAAAAATACAAAAAAAATTAGCTGGGTGTGGTGGCAGGCTACTGTAGTCCCAGCTACTTGGGAGGCTGAGGCAGGAGAATCGCATGAACCCAGGAGGTAGAGGTTGCAGTGAGCCGAGATCGTGCCACTGCACTCCAGCCTGGGCAACACAGTGAGACTCTGTCTCAACAACAACAACAACAACAAAAAACCCAACAACAACAAAGACTGAGAAACTGGCAGAGATTGGAGGAGAAAAAAGAAACATGACAACTAAGTGCAACATGGAAGCCTGAACTGGATTCTAGAGCAGAAAAAGAACATTTGTGGGAAAACTGACAAAATTCCAATAGGTATGTAGATTAGTTAATAGTAGTGTCTCAATATTAATTTCCTGGTTTTGATAACTGCATTATGATTACAAAAGATGTTAACATTAGGGGGAGCTGGATAAAGGGTATTTGAGAATCCGTATGATTTTTGTAGCTTCTTTTTAAGTCTAACTTTTTAAAATCCCAGACTAGTTGTGCCCTCAAGACACTTAACAGAAGAAAACGCAAATCCTCTTTGGAGGATGGTACCTTCAATTTAAAGATCAAATAATCTCCATAAATAGTTTTCTAATAAAAACAAGATTACAGTAAAAAAAATAAAAACATGTACCCATGGAAACAAGGACTCATTAGGAAGTACTGGTAGAAACAGATTCATAAAAACTTCAGATCCTGATATTATCAGATACAGATTTTAAGACAATGCTGCTATGTTTAGAGAAATAAAATATTAAAAATATCTCCAGGGGGCTGGGCTCAGTGGCTCACGCCTGTAATCCCAGCACTTTGGGAGGCTGAGGCAGGCAGATCACGAGTCAGGAGTTCGAGACCAGCCTTGCCAACATGGTGAAACCCTGTCTCTACTAAAAATACAAAAATTAGCTGGGTGCAGTGGTGCACGTCTGCAATCCCAACTACTTGGGAAGCTGAGGCAGGAGAACTGCTTGAACCTGGGAGGTGGAGGTTGCAGTGAGCTGAGATCACGCCATTGAACTCCAGCTCTGGGCAACAGAGCAAGACTCTGTCTCAGGGGAAAAGAAAAAAAATCTCCAGGGAAGAGGAAAATGTAAAATACAATCTTCTCAGATTTGGAAAAGATCCAAGATATCTAGAAATACAAAATACTAACTTAAAATTAAAAACCCAGGCCAGGTGCAGTGGCTCATGCCTGTAATCCCAGCACTTTGGGAGGCCAAGGTGGGAAGATCACTTGAGGCCAGGAGTTCAAGACTAGCCTAGGCAACATTGAAAAACTCTGTCTCTAATAAAAATAAAAAAATTAGCTGCACGTGGTAGCACACAACTGTTAATCCCAGCTACTTGGGAGGCTGAAGCACGAGAATTGCTTGAATCTGGGAGGCAGAGGTTGCAGTGAGCCAAAATCATGCCACTGCACTCCAGCCTGGGCAACAGAGTAAGACTGTCTCAAGCAAAAACAAAAACAAAAAACGTCACAAAACCCAATGGGTAGTATCAAAATTAAAGACTTCTAAGCATTAGAAGACATCATTAAGAAAATAGATCTAGGCCAGGCGAGGTGGCTCACACCTGTAATTCTAGCACTTTGGGAGGCCGAGGCAGGTGGATCATGAGGTCAGGAGATCGAGACCATCCTGGCTAACACAGTGAAACCCTGTCTCTACTAAAAAACACAAAAAAATTAGCCAGGCGTGGGAGCGGGCGCCTGTAGTCCCAGCTATTCAGGAGGCTGAGGCAGGAGAATGGCGTGAACCCGGGAAGTGGAGCGTGCAGTGAGCTGTGATCACGCCACTGCACTCCAGCCTGGGCGACAGAGAGAGACTCCGTCTCAAAAAACAAAAGAAAAGAAAAGAAAATAGATCTCTAAAGCTCAGACTGGGAGAAAATGTTTATAACACATATATCTGACTTGTATTCAGAATATATAAAAACCTCTAACTCAATAAAAAGACAATTTTTTAAACGAGCAAAACATTTGAACAGATACGCCAAAGACAAAAATAAATGAATGGCCAACAGGCAAATGAAGAAGTGCTCCACATCACTAGCGACCAGGGAAATGGAAATTAAAACCGCAATGAGATACTACATACTCACAAGAAGGCTACAATTAAAAAGAACAACAACACAAAAGACTGGGAATGTCAACAACTGGAATTCCCACACACTGTTGGTGGGAGTGTAAAATGGCATAACCTACTTTGGAGGAATAAAAAGCTTTGCAGTTTCTTCTTAACCTAATGGACAGAGTTTAAGAACACATGTGACAACTGAAGAGAAAATTACCAAATTAGAAGACCAAATTAGAAGGAACTATCTACACTACAATACAGAGACAAAGATGGAAAAGAGAAGCACTATGTTAGTATAGTCCCCGTAAGTTTAAACTGCAGTTCCAGAAAGGACAGAGTGAATGTGACTGAGGCAATACTTGATGAGGTAATGGCTGATAATCTCCTAACAATGAAAGACACCAATTGACAAACTCAAGATGCCCAATGAACCCAAAGCAGAAGAAATAAAAAGAAGTCCACACCTAGATGCATCATAAAGAAACTGCAGAATGCCAAAGACTAAGTAAGATGATCTTAGAAGATAAAAGATGACCTTTCCAGAGAAAACACTTGGTTCCCCTAATGACCACGAAAAGGGCCCATATTAGCAGATCGCTTTAAAATAAAAAGACACACATAAAAATGTAATATGAAAAGATATTTTCTCGGTGAAATCTTTTAGTAGTTCCCTATCACAAACAGGCACAAAAAGCCTTCCAAGCACAGTCCCCTGCCAACCTTCTATCTCCTGTAACTCTGTTCCCTTCATCCTTGTTCTTTCCCTAGGCATGCTTCTTCCCTATTTTTCACAGGACTAACTCTGTCTTTCTAGACTTAGCTATAGCATCATTTCTTCCCAGAAGCTTTCTGTGCTCCTAGGCATTCCAGAGTGACCCTCCTTTGCGTTCTCATAGCACCCCAGGCAAACTCTAGCAGAGGACATATTACATTTTATGAGTTATCTTCTTATGAGTCCTTCACCTCATTTGAAGCTTTTTAAGGATAGTGACAGTGTCTAATTCATTTTTGCACTCCCAGTAGCTAGTCCAGTGCCTGGCCAAGAAATGCCTGAACTGAACTGAACGAAGGATCTTTCAAGGCTGAAACAAACTGTCCTTAAGAAATAAAAGTTTAAATGTACAGTAGGTAGCTACAGAATGAAAATAAGAAAAAAAAATCCAAGAAACTAGAGTAGACACACAGACCCCAAATTTAAAATAAATGTCAACAAAAGTTTAATAAGCCTTTCGGTGTGGCTGGATTTATCCTAGGTACTGGGGATGAAACAGAGAAGACAGATCTGGTACCATCTTAGATTTCAAGAATGTCAGAGCTGGACCTAAATAAAAGAAAATTAGTTATCTGAACTCCTTCATTATACAGATGAAGAAACTGAGGCCCAGAGGAGATGCCTTGGTCACAGAGCGAGTGAGGGATAGGTAACCAAATGAGATACCAACTTAGGGAGAAAGGGAAAAAATGGAAAAGCAAATCACAGGAAACAAGAACCTGTAATTTTTTCTTCCCACATCAGACAGGTAATGTGCTGACATTATAATAAGGTTTGAAGAAGGCACACCTCAAACAAGTGTGAAAGCCCAATCATTATGTTTATGAACTACAAAAATATCAAGGACCTGTAATTCTAACAGCAATGCACTTGACAGTGAAAGGCTAAAGAAGGAGAAGAAACTACAACAAAACTTAGGCTGAGCAGAATCCAGATGTTTGCAAATACGTATTTACAGGAAAACATTTTCTTTTCCTGTTCTCTCATCCTAGGCTTCAATTAGTTTGAAACTTATTTTATTATTTTAATTTCTCACCTGCTAGACTTTGAGCTCAAGCATCCAGGACATTTACTTAGCACATCATTGGTACTCAATGCATATTTGGAGAGTAAATGATTAACTTTTTTTTATTAGAATAAGTCCATTTTCCTTTTGAGTTCTATCTTCATTTAAAAAAAACAGGTCATCTTCTTTAGACTGTTCACAGTACTACTTTGCTACCAAACACATAAACAACAATTTGCTCAGCTGAAAAATTTGAGATTTTAACAAAACAATGCTTTGCATTGTTCAAGCTTATGTTATTTTTGTGTTTAACAAGTATCTGTTTTCTGAACAACCCAAAATTTGAAGCCCGAGAAGGCAGACATTTGCCATGTAGCCCACACTGAGTTCCTGGGTTCCTGCACCTTTATGCTGCTATGTGAGAATGGCTGTGACTGTGGGCATCTGCTGTGCTACCTTACTAATACTACCTTAGTCCAGACATGAGATGCAGGCACATGAAACCCACCCTGTGCCCAAGATGTGTGTACACGTATGTTCACTGAAGCAATGCTTCTGACTGAAAAACTGGAGGCAATCTAAATGTTCACTGTTAGCAGACTGGATTACAAACATTATGGTGTATCAGTGCAATGAAAATGCTATACACATTTACCCCAACATGGAAGGACTTCAACAATGTAATGTTAAGTAAAAAAAAAAAGCACATTTGCTCCCACTTACATGCTATTACGTGCTTATATTTATTTAGGTGTATACATGCATAGAAGAATGCTTATAAGGCTATTCATCAAAATGTAATCAGTAATATCACCTCTGGGGGATAAGATTCCTAGGAATTTTTACTTTGGATAAGTTACTTTTAAAATAATAGTTATTATTATAAATAATATTTTAAAATTACTGTTTAAATAATGTTTGAGGCCAGGTGCTCACGCCTATAATCCCAGCACTTTGGGAGGCCGAGGTGGGAGGATTGCCTGAGGTCAGGAGTTCAAGATCAGCCTGGCCAACATGGTGAAACCCCATCTCTGCCAAAAACACAAAAATTAGCCAGGCATGGTGACACATGCCTATAATCCCAGCTACTCAGGAGGCTGAGGCAGGAGAATCACCTGAACCATGCAGTGGAGGTTGCAGTGAGCCGAGATCACACCACTGCACTCCAGCCTGGGTGACAGAGCAAGACCCTGTCTCAAAAAAAGAAAGAAAATAAAGAAAAGAAAGAAAGAAAGAAAAGGAAGAAAAGAAAGAAAAACATCCCCAAAAAACTAAAAAACAAACAAACAAACAAAAATAATGTTTGAATATTCTACTGAAGTACGTATTATCTTTTTTTTTTTTTTTTCTTTCTGAGATAGGGTTGCACCCTGTCACCAGGCTGGACTGTGCAGTGGCGTGATCATGGCTCACTGCAGTCTTGATCTCCCAGGTCTCAGGTGGTCCTCCCCTCTCAGGCCCACAAGCAGCTGGGACTACAGGCACATGCCACCACACTTGGCTAATTTTTGTTTTTTGGTTTTTTTTTGGTAGAGACGGGCTGGTCTCAAACTCCTGGGCTCAAGCAATCTGCCACCTCAGCCTCCCAAAGTGTTGGGATTATAGGCATGAGCCACCACGCGCAGCCTATCTCATTTTTTGATGCAAAATATTTCTTTATTTTTCCATCAGACTACTGATTCATTTGGTATGCTTTTGAAAAGCTGGAGGTTGTATTATCTTAATAATTAGAAGAAATAGAGCCTAAGAGTTCAAGGCTATGGCAAGCTATTATCGTGCCTGCAAATAGCTACCGTACTCCAGCCTGGGTGACACAGTGAGACCTCCGCCTCTTCAAAAAAGGCAAATTCATAAGACATCAACATCTAGGGAGAAAGGCGAAAGAAAAAAAATTGTGTTGGTAACATCAAACAAAGATCAGGAATTTCGGTAATAATGAGGCTGGAGAGAGTGATATAATAATCATAACAAATTTCAGAAAGTGTAAGCTTAGAAAGATTGAGGGAGGAAAGGAGTCATTTGCTTTTTTTTTTTTTTTTAAAGGCCTTCAATTTTGAAAATGTACAAAGTTTCATGTCCCTGTGAGAGAGATAAAGCATAAGACAAAATCTTCATTTTTTTTTTTGAGACAGAGTCTCGCTCTGTCGCCCAGGATGGAGTGCAGTGGTGCAATCTCGGCTCACTGCAAGCTCCGCTTTCCGGATTCACACCATTCTCCTGCCTCAGCCTCCCCAGTAGCTGGGACTACAGGTGCCCGCCTCTGTGCCCAGCTAATTTTTTGTATTTTTAGTAGAGACAGGGTTTCACTGTGGTCTCGATCTCCTGATCTCATGATCCGCCCGCCTCGGCCTCCCAAAGTGTTGGGATTACAGGCGTGAGCCACCGCACCTGGCCCGAGAGTGATAGAATAATCAAAACAAATTTCACAAAGTGTAAGCTTAGAAAGATTGGGGGAGGAAAGGAGTCATTTGCTTTTTAAAAAAATTTTTAAAAGACCTTCAATTTTGAACATGTACAGTTTCATGTCCCTGTGAGAGATATAAAACATGAGACACAATCTTCATTCTTAAGTAGCTGAAGATGAGATGAACCCTTATGAAGCAGCCAATATAAAGCACAGAATAAATATTTGTATAAACTGGTAGGTGATTTGAGAAGTACACAAATAAGGCAAAAATATAGTAATTATTTTAAGGGAAGAATAAACAAAGCACATAGCTGTACGACCTTCAAAAAATTACCTAACCACTCTATACCTCAGTTTCCTCATCTGAAAGATGGTGATTTAAAAAAACTACCTTTCAAGTTATGCTAGCATTAAAATGCAATAATATATATGAAATGTTTAGCACAGGTTAACTATGTAATACACTACAGCTAATAATTATTTATGATAAAGTGAAAATTCCAAATAGAATATTGGCTTTAGCTCAAAGGAAAACATGCAATTTGAGAGTTGAAACTTCAGAGATAATCTGGTTCAAAGCCCTAACTTTGCAGGTGATGAAACTGAGGCATGGGTCAACAAAGTTCGACCTGTAAAGATACAATTTGCATGAAGGTCCCTGCCCAAGATCACAGAACTTGTTAGCTCCTGACTCCCATTTCAGTTTCTTTCTTTTTTTTTTTTTTTTTTTGAGAAGGAGTCTCGCTCTGTCACCCAGGCTGGAGTGCAGTGGCCAGATCTCAGCTCACTGCAAACTCCGCCTCCCGGGTTTACGCCATTCTCCTGCCTCAGCCTCCCGAGTAGCTGGGACTACAGGCGCCCGCCACCTCGCCCGGCTAGTTTTTTGTATTTTTTTTAGTAGAGATGGGGTTTCACCGGGTTAGCCAGGATGGTCTTGATCTCCTGACCTCGTGATCCGCCCGCCTCGGCCTCCCAAAGTGCTGGGATTACAGGCTTGAGCCACCGCGCCCGGCCCCATTTCAGTTTCATTTCATTTCATTATCCCTTTTTAAGTCAAAAACAAATGGTCACATATTGGATGATTTCCAGGGATGACAAAAACTCATCCCCTGGAATGAGGAAGGTCTGATGCCCTAACAATGTCATTAATCATGTGAGGGAATGCCTGATAAAGTCAATGTTTTCCTGGTCATACTGTTTACAGGAGGCATGTATACAAGCTACTATGTGACATTTAGATGGTATACACCCACTAGATAGGGCCATGTTTAACTGTGTTTTATTTGAACTAATGTCTAAATTAGAGCACAATGAAAGTTTTGTTATGATCCTTTCGGTCACTATCAGAAACGTAATCCCCCAGCATCAAAGACCAGCAACTCCAGCAGCAACAACTTTAATTGAAAAAGAAAAAAGGACAAATGTTAATACTGCTTTTGTTTCTGGAAGAGGACTGTTATTCAATGTCAGATCCCCACTGCTGGTTAATAAAAACATTTCAGAAGTCAGAATAGATCTTCTAATTTTCTTTTTAAATGTTCTATGAGGACTCATAATAAAACAGGTCCCAGATAGTCCCAATACACTACACTGTACTCGCAATTGGAGCTTTTCATTCAGTCTTTATTTTTTCTTTTCTTTTTTTTTTTGAGATGGAGTCTCACTCTGCCGCCCAGGCTGGAGTGCAGTGGCCGGATCTCAGCTCACTGCAAGCTCCGCCTCCCGGGTTTACGCCTTTCTCCTGCCTCAGCCTCCCGAGTAGCTGGGACTACAGGCGTCCACCACCTCGCCCGGCTAGTTTTTTGTATTTTTTAGTAAAGACAGGGTTTCACTGTGTTAGCCAGGATGGTCTCGATCTCCTGACCTCGTGATCCGCCTGTCTTGGCTTCCCAAAGTGCTGGGATTACAGGCTTGAGCCACCACACCTGGCCCAGTCTCTCTTTTTCTTAACCAAAATGACACTATTCCCTGCGTTAACTTGATGGTCTGGCACTTTGCACTAATTCCAACATGGATGGAACACTACTATGCTTTGAACTGGGGATACAGAAACAAAGAAGGCATAGTTCTTGTGGAAAACTCAAGGTCTAAAAAGAACATAGTCTCTTCTCTATCAGTTACTGTACTGTGTGACCACAGGCAACCTGCTTAATTCTCTGTGTCTTAGGTTCTTCCCTTACATTTAGGAGAAAGTAGTACCTACCTCCCAAGGTTGTATGACTGAAATAAATATATATAAAGTGCTTGGAACAGTGCCTGGTACACAGTAGGCAGTACATGTGTTAGCTGTTGCCATTACTGTATTCACCTTCATCATTATTGTAAGCCAGCTCTAATAACCTGAAAGATCAACTCTGACTTTAGAGCTGATGTTTAAGTCACTGGCACAGAAAAGTCTAACAGATTAAATGTAAATAAGAGCAGACCTTGAAGAGCCTGAAGACAGAGCTTAAGAAAATCTGGCACAGGGACTGATGGAGGATGGAGAGAAGGACACCCCCAACAGAGGCAGAGCTGTAGGGAATTTAGGCACTTGCTTTCATCCATGAATGGTAGTTAGTAACAGAGAGGACTTAAAAGGTCTTGCAGCTAAATGGGGAGAGTGGATATGAAAATGCAGCCAAGCTAAAATAATTACCACCCAGCTAAACTGAGGCACTGCATAGTTCCTAAGAACATGTCCACCTTGGAAGAGGCTTCGGTTTCTTCAAGGGTGGAAATACTATGACTATCTTGGGCTTCCTGGAATGTGAAATGTTTATACTTTCAAAAGGAGATTTCATGAAAATGTTTGGAAAAGAAATTGAGAACCTTCTTGTAATAAACAGGAAGGCTAGGGGAAGATGGGCAGTTGGAATGACATTCTACTCAACAAACTTTAACTTAGAACAGGGATAGAAATAGATGGGGTGTACCCTGAGGAGCCCTTCACTGGAGACAAGTGATGACACAGGGACATATTCAGCATTCTCTCAGGAAAGAGCAGTCATGTCTAATCCTAATAAAGAAAGAAAACTCTAGTTTTTTTTTTTTTTTTTTTTTTTTTTTTGAGGCGGAGTCTCGCTCTGTCGCCTGGACTGGAGTGCAGTGGCCAGATCTCAGCTCACTGCAAGCTCCGCCTCCCGGGTTTACGCCATTCTCCTGCCTCAGCCTCCCGAGTAGCTGGGACTACAGGCGCCCGCCACCTCGCCCGGCTAGTTTTTGTATTTTTAGTAGAGACGGGGTTTCACTGTGTTAGCCAGGATGGTCTCGATCTCCTGACCTCGTGATCCGCCCGTCTCGGCCTCCCAAAGTGCTGGGATTACAGGCTTGAGCCACTGCGCCCGGCCTCTAGTATTTTTAATACTTCCCCGCTACACCCCCCGCCATCACCCGTTTTGGTCACATGGCTCACCAGGAGACTTCTTAGACCTAAAAAGAAGGTTACAAAGTTAAAATGTTCTTGTTTGGAACTGGAGAGGGTTAGAGAAAAACTGTTTTCCAAACTGGTGGTCACTTTCTTCTTCCCACTACCATAAAAACAAGACTATTAATCAAACTATGGCTTTTTCTTCCCTGAACATGCCTCTTTGACTTTGTTCATGATATATCCCCTTTTGGAATGACTTTCCTCAAATTTTCACCTGATAAATTCTTAACCTTAACAGCCCAGTTCAGACATAACTTCTATATCGCCATTGTAAGATCCCAGAGTAAAATGACTACATTATTTGCAGTGCTGCAATACTCTTATTAGAGAACTTATCATACACTCTGTTTAGTTGTCTGTTTTCTCTTAGACTGGAAAGGATTTAAGGGCAGAAATTATATCTCCTATTTATCTTTGTTTCCCTAATAAAGTACATGGCACATGGCAGGTATTCAAATGCATACTGTATGAGACAAAATCTGAACACCTTAAGTGAGGGCTTCTTGCAAAAGTCAAGCTATGACTGTAGAAAATAGAAGTGGGATTAACTTTAAGCCCACAAGTGCCTCTTTAGCAAGGTTCCACCAGGATCACCAGAGAATTAATGAGATAATTCCCTTTGATTTACATAGCCCATCCCTAGGAAAGGGCACTATTTCCTCCTATAGGTCATCTCCATGGCTCAAGTAGATTTACTTAGCCTGTGATGTAAATTACACATGACTGATCCATGGATTTGCTGCTCGGTGTTTCTACCTATACCTCACCCTGCTTTTGCATGTGGAATCTTTTAATACTCAGAACCCAGGACTATTTTCTCTGTTCCCTTTATAAACCTCACTAAAGTCTTTTCTTTTATAAAGTCATTCCCATTTGATAAAGAGATGGATTTGAAATTCTTTTTTTTTGGAGCTTATCATTAAATAGGCACGCCCCAAAAAACGTGTACATGGGAGTAGGCTATAAATTTAGACTTCTTTCATCCCGGAAGAGAAGCTTTTCTTCTGTTAGTCTGGGTTGAATTCAACAAACTAAACCCAAGGAAAAGGAAGATGAGTATTTTTTAGCATTTTCTAGGTCCAAGCACTGCTCTAGGTAACATACATATGCTACTTAATTTTATCCTAACAATGCTGCAGGATAAAGAAACTGAAGCTAGGCCGGGCGCAGTGGCTCAAGCCTGTAATCCCAGCACTTTGGGAGGCCGAGACGGACGGATCACGAGGTCAGGAGATCGAGACCACCCTGGCTAACACGGTGAAACCCCGTCTCTACTAAAAAATACAAAAAACTAGCCGGGCGAGGTGGCAGGCGCCTGTAGTCCCAGCTACTCGGGAGGCTGAGGCAGGAGAATGGCGTGAACCCGGGAGGCGGAGCTTGCAGTGAGCTGAGATCAGGCCACTGCACTCCAGCCTGGGCGACAGAGCGAGACTCCGTCTCAAAAAAAAGTAAAAAAGAAACTGAAGCTAGCCCATAATTGAGGTCACTTAGCTAGTAAATGATGGAGCTAGAATTCAAATGTAGGTCTGATCCCAAAGCCAATGAGAGTGCTACTATACCACCACACCCAAGAGAAAACACAGCTCTTTTGTCCACTTCTGGTTAGGTTTAGCAGAAAAATAGACACCAGGTTGGTACTTCTTCCTGAATGCTTTGAGATCTCGTTTGTAATTTATCTCCAGCCCTCAGCCCTGACCACTCTTCTGACTTAGGTTCTTCGTCTTTTTTTTTTTTTTTTTTTTTAGGTGGAGTCTCGCTCTGTCGCACAGGCTGGAGTGCAGTGGCATAATCTCGGCTCACTGCAACTTCTGCCTTCCGGGTTCAAACAATTCTCCTTCCTCAGCATCCTGAGTAGCTGGGGTTACAGGAACCCGCCACTAAACGCAGCTAATTTTTGTATTTTTAGTAGAGACAGGGTTTCATCATGTTGGCCAGACTGGTCTCAAACTCCTGACCTCAGATGACCTGCCTGCCTTGGCCTCCCAAAGTCCTGGGATTACAGACGTGAGAGACCGCGCCTGGCCTGACTTAGGTTCTTAGTATCTAACTGCCTACTTACCACATCCACTTGAAACACTAATGTGCGTCACACTCACCATGTCCAAACCTGAACTCCTGATTCGAGGGCCTCCACCCAAACATGCTCCTCCTTGACTCTTCCCTTCTCAGGAGATGGCAACTTCATTCTTAGGAGTTTTGGTCCCCAAACAGGAATCATCTTTGATTTTCCCCTCACAACCCACACCCAACCCAGCCACATATCCTGTGGACTCTACTGCTGAAATATACCTCAGAGGACTATTATGAGTATGAGATGAGCTGATATTTATAAAGCCACTGGAACAGTGCCCGGCATATAATAGATGCTATATGATATTTATTAAAATTAATATCCAGGATGTTAGCATTTCCCCCCACCTCCACTCTCCCACCCCAGTCCCAGCCAGCATCGCCACCCACGAAGACTACTGACTGTGCAGCCACCTACTTGGTCTCCCTGCTCCTACCCTTGCCCTCCTACAGCCTACTTTTTGCAGCAGAGCAATCCTCAGAAACCCAAGTCAGACTGTGTCATTGCTACCCTCTAGAAGCTTTCTTACTCAGAATAAAATATAATAAAGTCCTTACCATGACTTCTAAGATTCTACAGGATTCCTCCCTGCATCCCAATCTTATCTCAGATCTCCTCTTTTCTCTGCTGCATTCTCTTTGTTCCACTCACACTGGCCTCCTTGCTGCCCTCAGACCTGCTGAGCAGCCTCTTATTTCAAAATCTGTGCATATGATTCCCCTCTGCCTGGAACATGGTTTCCTCAGGCATTCATGAGGCCTGTTCCTGCACTCCACTTGGGTCTCTTCTCAAATGTCATCTTATCAGAGAGGCCTCCTTTGTTCGCCCTAACACTGCCTGTGCCGACCTCCATTCCTTTCCCCTGTTTAATTTTTCTCTGTAGCACTTATTACACCTGACAGATAGTTCTTTGTTAATCCAGCTATTGCCCCTCCCTCTGCCCTTGATGTAAGTTCCAAAAGGTCTGGGCCTTTGTTTTGTTTGTTGCCATAACCCCAGTACTCGGAAGTGGGCCAGGCACATAGCAGACAAATTTGAATACAGGGAAAACATGTCTATATTAACTCATTTTTGGCCTAAGGTTGTCTGTAACAGGGAACAAAACAAAGTCTGTAAAACCCCCATATTACATAATGAGTTCAGGTTTCAGTGGTAAAATTTAAATATTCAGAATTTTATCTTTCAATCTTCCCTTTAGAGTAAAACTGACAGAAGAGGAATCATGTTGATTTTTGGCCCTTGTCTCTAACTATTACCAACAGTTACAAATTCTACATAATTAGACATAAAACCTTTCTCCTCTCTCTCAGTTTTACCTCATTTGTTATGTCCACTTTATACAAACTACTCAACAAGAATTCAAGCATAATGCTATTTCCTTACAGAAAAAATTCATGGCAAGATTTTTTCTTAAAAGTATTTCCTGCTGGCTGGGAGCGGTGGCTCACACCTGTAATCTCAGCACTTTAGGAGGGTGAGGCAGGTGGATGACTTGAGGTCAGGAGTTTGAGACCAGCCTGCCCAACATGGCAAAACCCCGCCTCTACTAAAAATACAAAAATTAGGCCAGGCGCGGTGGCTCAAGCCTGTAATCCCAGCACGTTGGGAGGCCGAGATGGGCGGATCACGAGGTCAGGAGATGGAGACCATCCTGGCTAACACGGTGAAACCCCATCTCTACTAAAAAATACAAAAAACTAGCCGGGCGAGGTGGCGGGCGCCTGTAGTCCCAGCTACTTGGGAGGCTGAGGCAGGAAAATGGCATAAACCCGGGAGGCGGAGCTTGCAGTGAGCTGAGATCCGGTCACTGCACTCCAGCCTGGGTGACAGAGCGAGACTCCGTCTCAAAAAAAAAAAAAAATACAAAAATTAGCCAAGTGTGGTGCACATGCCTGTAATCTAAGCTACTTGTGAGGCTGCAGCACAAGAACTGCTTGAAACTGCGAGAGAGGTTGAAGTGAGCCGGGACCATGCCACTGCACTCCAGCCTGAGCGACAGAGTGAGACTGTCTCAAAAAAAAAAAAAAAAAAAAAGCATTTCCTATTAAATGTTACAACATGGAAATATGGGGCCAGGTGTGGTGGCTCACACCTGTAATCCCAGCACTTTGAGAGGCTGAGGCAGGCAGATGGCTTGAGCTCAGGAGTTCAAGACCAGCCTTGGCAACATGGTAAAACTCTGTCTCTACAAGAAATACAAAAAAATTAGCTGGGTGTAGTAGTATATGCCTGTAGTCTCAGCTACTCAGGAGGCTGAGGTAGGAGGACGGCTTGAGCCTGGGAGGTGAAGGTTGCAGTGAGCCAAGATGACACCACTGCACTGCAGCCTGGGCGATAGAGCCAGATCCTGTCTCAAAAAAAAAAAAAAAAAAAAAGGAAAAGAAAAAGGCCAGGCCCGGTGGCTCACACTTGTTAATCCCAGCACTTTGGGAGGCCAAGGTGGGGGGATCACCTGATGTCAGGAGTTCAAGACCAGCCTGACCAACATGGTGAAACCCTGTCTCTACAAAATACAAAAATTAGCCGGGCGTGGTGGTGCCTATAATCCCAGCTATTCGAGAGGCTGAGGCAGGAGAATGGCTTGAACCCAGGAGGCGGAGGCTGCAGTGAGCAGAGATTACACCACGGCACTCCAGTGTGGGTGACAGAGCGAGACTCTGTCTCAGAAGAAAAAAAAAAGAAAAGAAAAGAAAGAAAAAGAAATATGGAATAGCAGAGTTTAGATTTTGGATATAGCAGCTAGGTAGTCTGGTAATGTCCCAGTGGGACATTCTACCAGTAAAATTGGGTATTTGTTGATGAAAATGCTTCTTACATTCTGCGTTACTATAAGGTTCTGGATTGGCTGATGGTTGCCATGGAAAGAGTTGTAATGCTAATATGGATTAGCCCCATAGGGTTTTACCACTGGTTACAGAATTATTTTTTGTGAAGTCACTGAAAAGGTAACTGGTATGTGGGGCTAAAAAATTGGTGACACTCCCTGAAAGTGGGGGAGGATAGAAGAGCCCAAACTCCTCCTCCAGGCCAGAATCTGTCCATTCCTTATCCTTATAATACCTACAGTTAGATAAACTAAGTTCTAGAGCCTCTTTAAATCTTACATCCTCCATGAAGCCTTTTTTTTTTTTTGGAAACTCGCTCTGTCACCCAGGCTGGAGTGCAGTGGCACGATCTTGGCTCATTGCAACCTCCGCCTCCTGGGTTCAAGCAATTCTCCTGCTTCAGCCTCCTGAGTAGCTGGGATTACAGGCATGCACCACCACACTGGCTAATTTTTGTATTTTTAGTAGAGACAGGGTTTCACCATGTTGGTCAGGCTGGACTTGAACTCCTGACCTCATGATCCACCCACCTTGGCGTCCGAAAGTGCTGGGATTACAGGCGTGAGCCACTGCGCTCAGCCCATGAAGCCTTTTCTAATAAACTCCAGCTCTCAGTTCTTGTTTTCTTTTTTCTTTTTTTTTTGAGATGGAGTCTCACTCTGTTGCCCAGACGGGAGTGCAGTGGCACTATCTTGGCTCATTGCAACCTCCTCCTCCCAAGTTCAAGCGATTCTCCTGCCTTAGCCTCACGAGTAGCTGGGACTATAGGCGTGTGCCACCATGCCTGGCTAATTTTTGTATTTTTAGTAGAGCCAGGGTTTCACCGTGTTGGCCAGGTTGCTCTCAAACTCCCGACCTTAGGTGATCCGCCCACCTCTGCCTCCCAAAGTGCTGGGTTTACAGGCATGAGCCACCGCGCCCAGCCTTGTTTTCATCTTCTAATTCATATTTTCTAAAAGTAGCCTTCATATATTTTAAGAATCTAATGACAGTCTCTTGCATGGTTCTCTAGATGCAAGTGGAATTAACAACTGTACTGAGTACCCACCCTGAGCCAGGCACCAATGCCAATTGGTGTCACATGAACTATTTCATTCAATCCTCAAAACAATCCCTGTTGGACAGGTATTATTAACCTACTCTTTAGATGAGGAAACTGAACTTCAAAGAGGTTGTGACTTTCCCAATACAGTAAGTTATCTCCCTAAAATAAACCTTAATGCTAGCATTAAACTGCAGACTCCTCAAAGGAAAGGGTCGCTCAACTTCTACAACCTCTCCAGCATTCAGAAAAGTCTTGGCTCACAACAGTCAATCAACCAAAACATGATTTAAAGAAAAAAAATCAACATAATGATTTAAAGAAAACCAACAATGAAAAAAAATTCACTACATTTAATGTGAGCAGGTGGGATAGGAGAGACTTTTTAAAAAGGAAATCAAATGTATTAAGAAACTTCTAACAATGCTCACGTACTGTTTTGAAAAAAAAATTACAAACACTTATATAAAGCTCTAACTATGAACACACGTTTGGTCACAATCAACTGTGAGATGTGTTATAAGTCATTTCTTATTACTGATAAAGTAATACAATAAATCCTTTACTTCAAAAAATATCACTAAGAACAAATTCAAAATGCTCATTATGTTTTCTCAGGCGGAAGGGAAAAGGTGTAGTTATGGCTAGCCCTTTGGGCAAACTGAAAGCAACAGAAGCATTTGAGCATGTGTCTTGATGGAAAATAGGTTAGGAACCACTGATTTAGGAGTAAGTAGTGGGACAGAGATCACCTATTTTTGGACTCCATTCCCAACTGCTGCTGGCTCATTGGATGGACATGAGCAATGCATGAAGAAATCTGGCCTCTGTCTACTCAGGGCTTCAAAAGCATGGGACAAACCACCCACTGCCAGGTCGCCTTTCCGGGGCAATTAGACACTGCTTAATGTTCTGAGCAGGCATCTGTTTTCTTGTTTCTCCAGGATAGTGAGGGAGCAAGAGTAGTTTGCTACTTCTGGAAACTGCCAAGTGAATTGGCTTGTGGAAATGAAACCAGCAGACTTTGAAGCTGATTAACTCAGTTGCCTACTTCTGAGAAGGAAGGAAGGTCAAAGGACGAGTCTGTTAAAACAAACTCTTATTTTTAAAAAGTAGGAAATGTATTATGTAGACAAGGTTACAAAGAGTGTCTTTACGATTTTAAACAAATATAGTTGCTTCTAAGTGATCATCAACGTCTCAGGAAGAGTTAGGAGATTAAAAGTATATTCCATTTGCTCAGCTATTAAATACATAAAAAAATCTATTTCCTACTTCTCCAAGGTGTTGGAAATCGATTAATGTCTGTGGAAGCTTTCAAGTATAAAGTTCTCCCTCACTGCTGAGCACTATTCTATTTAAACTCCTCTCTGCTTGCTTACTGTCAGTCAACTTCTTATGTCTATCTGGGATGCCAGGATGGAGAATATTAATGAACTGTACTCAATCTTACAAGCCTGAAAATTCTCAGGAGCAGGAAAGCTTAAAAAGACAGAAATGAAAATGTGAAACCTCCAGACCAAGGTTTATTTAAATGCCAGAAAAATCATTTCAAGCTAAAAAGAACCAGTTCCAAATAACCTGTCTCCTCAGATCCCTAGGTGAGAGAGAAGGTGCTTTAGAAATCAAAATGAACATTTATTAATAAACCTAACATACCAGAGAAGAGCACAAACACAACAAAGGCAATAATTCCAAATAATGCTGTACCCATTTCATTCAACATATGATTACTGAACACCTACCACAGGCAAGACAACATGTTAGGCACTGAGTAACTTGTAGCACTGCATTCAAGCAGGACATGAAACCCAAGTGAAACAAATTAGGCGTCACACTTGCTAATGTAAAAGCAACAACACAGAAACACATATATTAAAACACTCAACTGATAGAACTTAAGTTCTGGAAAGTGAATCCTCAAAGCATACTGAATTAATTCCTTCATTATAGATTTGATTTTGGTAAACTTTGATATATGTCTGTGCAATAAGATTCATCAATAGTTGTTTGTTTGTTCTGTTTTTTGAGACAGAGTCTTGCTCTGTCACCCAGGCTGGAGTGCAGTGGCATGATCTCGGCTCACTGCAACCTCCGCCTCCTGGATTCAAGTGATTCTTCTGTCTCAGCCTCCTGAGTAGCTGAGACTACAGGCACACACCACCACACCCGGCCACTTTTTGTATTTTTAGTAGAGATGGGGTTTCACCATGTTGTCCAGGATGGTCTTAAAATCCTGACCTCAGGTGATCCCCCCATCTCAGTCTTCCAGAGTGCTGGGATTACAGGCATGAGCCACTGTGCCTGGCCTAAGATTCACCAATAGGTTTAAGCTTTCCAGCCAATCAGCCATAATCACTACCTAAACCCAAAAGAACAGGCTTTAGACCAGATGAAAGAAATACAATTTCAGAAAAAATTTAAAGAAGTCTAAACAAGTCTAACACTCCCAGTACAAGGAAATGGCTTACTGATTCTATAGCTTGTTTCCACAGACTGAACAAAGTATAGCTGGTTTACACTGCAGCAGAAAGAATTAAACTAGAATAAAGGCTATCCCATGGATAACTGAGTAAATTCATAGAAGTCTTGAAATCACCTTCCATGGTTACACCTTCTGATCCATTAATTTTATTGCTAGGAATCTATCCTTAGAAAATAATTGGAGAAGCTGTCAGAGATATATGTACCCAACAATTCCCTAGGTGTATATCCCATAGTAATGTGTGCTTATTTGCACCAGACTGTATGTCCAAGACTGTTTATAGCAGCATTATTTGTTAATAGCTAAAACCTATACACCATCACCAGTGAAACAATCTGTTAATATTCATAGAATGAAATATCATACACCAAAGCAAAAGAATTTACTAAGCTACATGCATAAACATAAATTGTAAAAACTAAATGTTAAGTGAAAGAAGACACAAAATAATTCACAATATATGATTCCATTTATATAAAATTCCAGAAAGGCAAAACAAAATGGTATTATTTATGAACATATACTTAGCAGGTAAAACTCACTATAAAGCAAAGGAAAGGAATGATTACTATAAAAGTCAGGTTAGTGGGGGGGAAGAAGAGGTTGTGCTTACGGAGGGGAAATAAGAGTTGTGCTGGCAACACTATTTCTTAACCTGGGTGGTGGTTACACAGGTTTTTCTTTTATTATAACATTTCATTAATATGTATGTTTATGTTTTATACTCCTCTGTATAGAGCATGATTTTTTGAAAAAAATTTCTTAAAAAAAGATTTTGACACAAGGGCATTTCTCAGAGCTCCATTTACAGTAAGTAGTTTAGCAGGGGGTTTAAGAGCAGGGTTTTAGAGTCAGCTGCCTTTGATGTGAATCCCAGTTCAGCCACTTGTTCACTATACGTGGTGACCTTAGGTGATAAATTTAGCATCTCTGAGCTTCATTTTTCTCATTTCAAAGAAATAAGATAAGGCTACATATCACATACGGTTAACATGCGATCGAATGACAGAAAGTGGTGTCTTGCACAATGCTTGGTACACAATAAGTAGTCAATACTTTTTCTCTATTTATTTATTTATTGAGATAGAGTCTCACTCTGTTACCTAGGCTGGAGTGCGGTGGCACAATCTCGGCTCACTGCAACCTCCACCTCCCGGGTTCCAGCAATTCTCCTGCCTCAGCCTCCCGAGTAGCTGGAATTACAGGCACGTACCACCACACCCGGCTAATTTTTGTATTTTTAGTAGAGACGGGGTTTTGCCATGTCGGCCAGGCTGGTCTTGAACTCCTGACCTCAAGTGATCCACCTGCTTTGGCCTTCCAAAGTGCTGGGATTACAGGCCTGAGCCACCATGCCCAGCTTCTCCTTTTATTCTTACTCTGGAGCAACAATTACAGAAACAATCTAACTTTTAAGTATCTTTTTGTGCATAACACAGTTATACTAAGAGCTATGGGGGAAAAATACACAGCAAGTGGAGCTAAGACAGACAATCATAAAAAATAAAAATTTAAAGGTTATATAAAACAGAGACTGGAAGTGGCAGGGGTGCACTGCTGCTGGCCTTGAGGAGGCAATCAGCTGTGTTGTGAACTGCCTATGGACAGGGTCAATGTCTAGGCGCCACAGGCCTCAGTCCCATAGCAACAAGAAATGGGATTTGGCCAACACCCTGAATGAGCTTACAAGAGGACACTAAGCTCCAGATGAGAACCTGTCCTGGCCAATACCTTGAATGCAGAATTGTGAGACCCTGAGCAAAGAACTCAGTTAAGCCATGCTAACTCCTGATCCTTGGCAGTGGTGAGATAATAATTAGCTGACCCCTGCATCCCTCGAAAGAAACCGGCACGTGAAGCCAAATCCCAGTAAGGGAATTTCTGGGATGATCTTACATCCCAAACAGGGTCATAAAGTCACATGTCCATAAAATCCCTCTCCAGGGATTAACTGCTCAAGACCAGATGCCTCTGTTCAAGCTCAGTGCCCCACTCCAAGGAAGGAGACCCACTTGCTAGACAGCCGCTCTCAAACCCCTCTGTGTTAATTTTGGTATCATAATTTTAGTTATAAAAATAGTCCAGTTACGCCTTCTTGAGTTACACTCAAGTAACCTTGATTGTATTTTGCATGTTCCTAAATCTGTACTCATTAAAAGACAATTCTTAGTTTGTTACTTCTACAGATAGCAGATCTGATCCATATTTGCAGCCTTCCTAATTTCATTCGTAGGGATAAAGTATCTTTTTTTTTTTTTTTTTTTTTTTTTCTTTTGAGACGGAGTCTCGCTCAGTCGCCCAGGCTAGAGTGCAGTGGCCGCTCTTGGCTCACTGCAAGCTGCGCTTCCCGGGTTCACGCCATTCTCCTGCCTCAGGCTCCCAAGTAGCTGGGACTACAGGTGCCCGCTGTCACGCCCGGCTAATTTTTTGCATTTTTAGTAGAGACGGGGTTTCACCGTGTTAGCCAGGATGGTCTCGATCTCCTGACCTCGTGATCCTCCCACCTCGGCCTCCCAAAGTGCTGGGATTACAGGCGTGAGCCACCGCGCCCAGCTGGGATAAAGTATCATTTCTTTTTTTTTTTTTTTTTTTTTTTTTTTTTTTTTTTTTTTTTTTTGAGGCAGAGTCTCGCTCTGTCGCCCGGACTGGAGTGCAGTGGCCAGATCTCAGCTCACTGCAAGCTCCGCCTCCCGGGTTTACGCCATTCTCCTGCCTCAGCCTCCCGAGTAGCTGGGACTACAGGCGCCAGCCACCTCGCCCGGCTAGTTTTTGTATTTTTAGTAGAGACGGGGTTTCACCGTGTTAGCCAGGATGGCCTCGATCTCCTGACCTCGAGATCCGCCTGTCTCGGCCTCCCAAAGTGCTGGGATTACAGGCTTGAGCCACCGCGCCCGGCCTAAAGTATCATTTCTATTAGTCTATAACTAATACTAGTCCATGTTCCAAAATGAGAACGGCAAGTTTATGAACCAAAAACCATGTTGTAAAGTTACTTGTGAAAACCTTCATCAAAATGCTCAATGACTATAAAAGATGAGAAATTACATGCCTGTATCTGGCTGTGTTGAAATAAGTATCTTTCAAAAGCCAATGCCTGAACACTCCATAGATCACTTTTCTTGTCAACGGGGAGAAAAAACTGAGTAAGGAGGATCTCACATCACCACCACAGTCCAGGGGTCTCAGCACTGGTGACAGAGGGATGCCAGCTATGTGTCATCTGATGTAATACATCAGAAGTGCACATCTTCTAGCCAAAAATGTTTGACCTAAATCTATCAAGCTTTTATATGTATAGTCTCCAGTTAATAGGAAATATCAGGGAATAGAAGAAGGAGCTAAACGTCATTATGAGGAAGCAACCAGGTAAATTTAAAAGCAAGAACTCTCGGCCAGCTGCGGTGGCTCACGCCTGTAATCCCTGCACTTTGGGAGGCCGAGGTGAGCGGATCATGAGGTCAGAAGCAGGAGATGGAGACCATCCTGGCTAACACAGTGAAACCCCGTTTCTACTAAAAATATAAAAACAAAATTAGCCGGGAGTGGAGGCGGGTACCTGTAGTCCCAGCTACTTGGCAGGCTGAGGCGGGAGAATGGCGTGAACCCGGGAGGTGGAGTTTGCAGTGAGCCAAGATTGCCAGTGCACTCCAGCCTGGGCGACAGAGCAAGACTCCGTCTCCCCCACCCCCACCAAAACAAGCAAGAACTCTCCACAGGAAAACTGGCCCAGTTTCTTCAACATGTCATTGGCATAAAAAAGGAAAAGGATTATAATAAAATAAATAACACTTAAAGGACCAGGCATAATGCACCAGACATAGAACACAGTCCTGGTTTGGGTCTTGATATGTGAACCAGCTGTAAAGGACATCTTTTGAGGTTCACTGGGGAAATTTCAATTTGACTTGGAATTACAATAACGAAAAATTACTGAAGCGGAAAGGTGTAGATCACTGATCTAAAAAGCAGGTTACAAAGTAATACATGCAGCATATTATATGATTTTGGCTTAAAAAAATTATAGGCCAGGCGTGGTGGCTCACGCCTGTAATCTCAGCACTTTGGGAGGCCAAGGCCAGTGAATCACGAGGTCAGGAGATCAAGACCATCCTGGCTAACACGGTGAAACCCTATCTCTACTAAAAATACAAAAAATTAGCTGGCATGGTGGCGCCCACCTATAGTCCCAGCTACTTGGGAGGCTGAGGCAGGAGAATCACTTGAACCTGGTGGGCGGTGGTTGCAGTAAGGCAAGATCGCACCACTGACTCCAGTCCGGGCGACAGAGCGAGACTCTGCCTCAAAAAAAAAAAAAAAAAAAAAAAAAAAAATTATAGACATATTTAGGTATACCTAGAAGAAGGTCCCTAAAGATTTGTACTAGGCTATTTTCAGTAGCAATCTCTGGAAGGTGGAAATACGGTGTTTTAAAATTATTTGGCTTGCCTCTATTTTTAATTTTTCTTCAGTGCACATGTACCGCTTTTGTAATAAAAGGTTAAAAATAAGTTAAATAAAACAAAATCTCCCAAGGCAGTGCCATATAAATGATAGTGACTTCAGAAAGTGAAAGAATGGTGAGGAAAGCCTCCATAGAATTAATTCATCAGATGGTCTTAGAAAATGGGACAGGCAGAAACTGTCAATTCTTTAACCCACCAGTCAGCCTAAAAGTGACAGGGCTGTGACAACTTGGCTAGGCCATAAGATACTTAGGCCAAAAACCAAAAATTAAAAAAAAAAATCTCCCTTTACATCCTAGCTAGCTGCTCCTTGTTTCTATCATTCTTCAGGACCCCAAAGCTACCCAATTCATCACCACCAGGAGAGGAGCACCAACTTATTCTGGACTCATTTTCTCAAAAACATTCTTTCTTTCTGACTTCTGAGAATGGAATGTTCTAACACAGGTATGTGTGAGGTCCTGTATACACATAATGGGGTGAAGGGAAGATACAGTAGGAAGTATATTCTTTTTGAAATAGGGTCTCACTCTATCGCCTAGGCTGGAGTGCAGTAGTGTGATCATAGCTCACTGCAGCCTCAGACTCCTGGGCTCAAGCAATCTTCCCACACCTAAGCCTCCCAAGTAGCTGGGACTACAGGCACACGCCACCATGCCTGGCTAATTTTTTTTGTTTGTAGAGACAGGGTCTCATTATATTGCCCAAGCTGGTCTCAAACTCCTGGGCCTAACTGATCCTCCTGCCTCGACCTTCTGAAGGCTGGGATTACAGGTGTGAGCCAATACAGCCAGCCAGGAATTTTCTTTTGAGATTGTCAAGACAGCAGACATAAAAATGGCCTTTTCGAATTACACAGGGATGTACCACTCTCATGAATATGCAGACTCTAGTCCTGATCTTGTTTTTTGATCTGATTAAGCCATTTATGCATTCAACAGACATTTGCTAAGTACCTATCAAGTGCTTGGTGCACAAAGAGCAACACACACAAAAAGGAAACTGAAGTATGTAGGAATAAAGTACACTGACTGATACCTTCAACTTACTTTGAAACAATTAAAAAATAAGATGAAGTGATTGAAGAATACAGATGGATAGATGTGTGATAAAAATAATAAAGTAACATGTTAATTATAAAATACAGGTGATAGGTATATGGTGCTCCTTGAATGGTTCTTTCAACTTTTCCATAGGCTTGAAAAATGTTTTAATAAAGTGTTGGGGAAAAATATGTATACCTTGGTGCTTTCCTATAGCTGGTGGTCAGTTCTCAATAAATGTTGGTTGAATTTATGAAAACCAAAACAGGTTAAACACAGTAGGTTCTAAACTCATATCTGGAAACATGTTCTATAAGAGAAATTTTAAATTTGGTCAAATCCAAGGTTTTTGATCCTCTGAGGCCAAAACTCATGCCTTGAGGCAAACTTGTTATTTGTCATGCCCAGGCTGTGCTCTTCACTCAGTTACTGTTGAAAGTAGCAAAGACAAAAATAGCCCAGGGGTAGAAAAGTAACTTGAAGTATTATAAGGAAGAAAAATAAAGTGAATATGAGATGTGCATATTTCTATAAAAGAAACACTCATTAGCATATAGCTCTAGGCAACTACTTTAGTGATGTGGGTCATCCTGCACTTGCAATCTGAAGCCCAGGGTTCCAGACAACACCAGTCTTGCTACCTATCAATCATGTCATGTGACCTTGGACAAGTCATTTAGAGGTTCCTCTTTTGTAAAGCAGGAGACAATATAAGCCTTTCTACTTCCCGGGGTTCTAATCAAGGAAATGCACATTTTGTAAATCTTAAAGCACAATACAAATGTTAGGTATCTTCATCAACCTGTTAGCTTCAAGTGATGCAAGCCTGTCTCACTTTCCAAAATACACCCATCTCTTCAGGAAAATAGAGCAGATAGTCATTATTAGGCTCTTTCTTGGGTTGAATGAAGGGTTGACCTTTCCTCTAAATAATGGGGCTACATTAATAATCTACACCTCTCCTCATTTCCAGATCAATCCACTTGTCATATAGCTATTATTTCCAGGAGTATGTTCTGCCCCAACAGTTGTTTACTAAATATAGTTACTAATACAGTATTGTTTACTTGAAATTTGCTTACAGACGATTTTAAGTGTCCTCACCACTCACTCACAAAAATGGTAACTAAGTGTGGTGATAGATGTGTTAATTAGATTGTGGTAATCATTTTGCAATGCATACATCTATCAGCTCACCACGTTGTGCACTGAATTATTCAATTTTTGCCAGTTATCCTTCAATAAAACTGAAAGAAAAAATACTACTTTAAAAGAAGGTTGATGGGTATTAGCAACAAAAAACAAAATTCTGGGCCAGGCAAGGTGGCTCACTCCTGTAATTCCAGCACATTGGGAGGCCAAGGCGGGCAGATCACCTGAGGTCAGGAGTTTAAGGCCTGCCTGGCCAATGTGGCGAAACCCCATCTATACTAAAAACACAAAAATTAGCCAGGTATGGTGACGGATGCCTGTAATCCCAGCTACTTGGGAGGCTGAGGCAGGATAATTACTTGAACTGGCAGGTGGAGGTTGCAGTGAGATCGCAAAACTGTACTCCAGCCTGGGCCACAAAGCAAGACTCTGTCTCAAAAATAATAATAATAATTCTGGGGTCAAAAAAATTTGGGAAACACTGGGTTAAACAGATTTCCTTACTACTAAAACTTACAAAAGCTTTCCATGTACTAATATATACTGCAAATCTTCAAGAGATCAATTTATTTGACCATAAGACATTTTTAATTCTGAGATATACTTCTTGACATTGATACTATTAAAGAAAACTGCTGTAAATACTTTGGAAAATTCTAAATAGATCTACATTTCAATTCAGGGTCCATGAATGGCAACCAAGTTAAAAATAAAAAAGAACACTAAGTTATAATAATCAGGAAGTCACAGACTGTGTTCTATAGAATGAAGCTGAAGGGTCTTTGTCCTATTGAGGGGGAAAAAATGGTGTTAACCTTTCGGTAAAATTATAGCCCTACAATTCAGGGCACAGAGCACAATACCACCCTGGGGTTGCATAGTACATTCTGTTCATACCTGTGGAGATCTCAACACGTCTTCCCTTGTATTACTTAGAACAGGGTACACTTTGGGCCTCTAGCCACATGCGTTAGAAGCCATGAGTCTAAAGGCCCTGCACCTTCAAGCTCAGGGCCTGCTTTTGCTCAGCAGGCAACGTTAGAGGCTTCTCACTGACTTCTTGGATCACCACCACCTCAATGATCATTGTTACCTGCCTGCTTTTTTCTAAGTTAGCTGCCCTCCAATCTGACTCCTTGCTTACCTATAACTTAAGGGATCTGTAGATTCTGCCTAAATAGCTAGCTTTCTGGCCAGTCTTAACTCTTTGTGGCCTATTTCATAAAATAATACATTTTCTTGGTTTTTTCTTTTTTGTTTAGAGACAGGGTCTCACTATGTTGTCCAAGCTAGACTTGAACTCCTGGGGTCCAGTCAGAAGCTCCTGTAGCCTCAGCCTTACAAGTAGCTGGGACTACAAGTGTACAACACCACACTCAGCTATTTTCTCGCTAATTTTCAATATCTCTTATTTTATTTATTATTATTATTATTATTGAGTCTAAGTCTCACTCTGTTGGCCAGGCTGGAGTGTGCAGTGGGCGATGTTGTCTCACTGCAACCTCCACCTCCCAGGTTCAAGTGATTCTCCTGCCTCAGCCTCCAGAGTGGCTGGGATTACAGGCACCTGCCACCACGCCTGGCTAATATTTTGTATTTTTAGTAGATACAAGGTTTCAGCATGTTGGCCAGGCTGGTCTCACACTCCTGACCTCAAGTGATCTGCCTGCCTTGGCCTCCTAAGGTGCTGGGATTACAGGCGTGAGCCACCGTGCCCAGCCAATATCTATCTTTTTTTTGGAAACCAGTTCTTGGATACGTGATTGACAATGGGCCTTTGTAAAGCCCAATGAAAGAGAAAAGCCTAAGAAGTAGAGAACAAAACAAAATTAGAGATACTTTCTTACGAATTAAAACTCGAGTGAAAATGAAACTTGAAGATCTACCAAACCAGTGTTTCTAATAAAGTGTGTAGTCCCAGATCATGACAGAGCTACATTCCAATTCTAGATCCCTGATTAAATTGGTAGTCATAACCCTGATGATCAGACATTGTGAGAAAAACAAAGGCATTTAATAGTTAGCTTTCAAAATAGCCAATTTCCCAATGAATTCTGAATCATTAACGGCATAAGGGTATGGTAATGCAGAGTGAGATTAATACCCACCATTACCTCAATTAAAACTCTGCCTTAAAAAACCCATTTAGGACCATGACAGTCAACGTTGTGGTGCCTCTGGACTGAATCTTCTTATTGTTGGCCTATCTTGTACTGCACCATCATTGCAAATTAAGAGTAAACAGACCTGTTAATTAGGAATGATGGTGTTAAGTGATGTTAGCCTCTGTCTTAAGATGAAAATAGCTAACCTAGTTCTGTGGGGACCAAACATACTTTGGATGCTTACTACACTATACCCAAGAGAAAATTCTAGTACATAAATTGTTCTACAAGAAAAGTCATATTTTCATCATCACCTGCAGAGTGCAAATGGGATTTTTAAAGATCTCAAAGAAATGTGAGGAAAAACAGACATGATAGAACACAAGAAAGTGACAACAGTATGAGTTTGCACAGGACCTGGATGATCAACTTTGGGCAAATCACAGCCTCTCTGGGTCTCGGTTTCCTAACCTGTAAAACTGGGATAACAACACCTAATTCAATCTCCTTACCTGTAAAAGGGTAATAATATCTAATACCAACATTGTCAGTCTCAAATGAGATTAAATATATGAAAATAAAAATGTTATTATTCCTAACCATTTTCAAGGTAAAGTGGTACCTCAAGAGGAATAGGGTGAGATTCAACTTTATTTCACAAAGGGATGTGAAATTACACCATTATTCCCGGCTGGGCGTGGTGGCTCACATCTGTAATCCCAGCACTTTGGGAGGCCAAGGCAGGCAGATCACGAGGTCAGGAGTTCAAGACCAGCCTTGCCAACAAAGTGAAACCCAATCTCTACTAAAAATACAAAAAATTTGCCGGGTGTGGTAGTGTGTGCCTGTAATCCTAGTTACTCGGGAGGCTGAGGCAGGAGAATCACATGAACCCAGGAGGCAGAGGTTGCAGTGAGCCGAGATTGCGCCATTGCACTCCAGTCTGGGTGACAGTGCAAGAACCCACCTCAAAAAAAAAAAAAAAAAAAAAGAAAGAAAGAAAAGAAAATAAATTACATCATTATTCTCGTTCTCATTTCAGGTACTGGAATACCCAATAATTCATATTCTTTCTATGATCCCAGTTTTCCCATGAAATTCCCACTTCAGTTTAATACCAACTCTAATTCAGTTGAATGTGGTGGTGGGGTAAACCAACTTCCTATACTGCCAAGTCTTTGTCATGCCACAGCACCGAGTCCTCACAGTAATGCTGAGCAGATTAGTGGAACACATCCACAGACGCAGTAAAGACAGCAAAAAAGATGGCTGACAAGCTAAAGCCTATTACACTGCAGCAGAAAACTCCTGCTCACAACCCATGCCAATAAGTGCTGGGAAGCTGCATCAGGCAATGGTCCTTCCTGCCACAGAAAACCCATAGAACCCTCCGAGCTGAAGCAGTCCTTCGCCTCCATTATTAGTGTATTTCCTTGTTATAGGTGCTTTAAATAAATCTTCTGTAGTTTTTATCCTTTTCCCTCAATAGTGATTAGCTTCTGTTGGTCTAGACTTGGCAAAGCCTTCTGTTTCATTTTACCTTCCATGTTCTTATCTACCCAGCTTCTCATCCACTGCTCTAAATGACAATATTATTTTTTTAGAACTTCACTTAAAAACTTTTGTTAGGAAGAAAACTTAAGCCTACAGGAAAGTAAATATTATACTATACAAAAGACTGTATGTCCATCACCTAAAAGTGTTAATGTTAACATTTTCCTCCATTTGCTTTGTAAATTTTTTCTAAAGTATTTTAAAATAAATCACAGACATTAGGATAATCTTCTCTATAAATGCATACTTATATGTATTTCCATGTAAATCATAATAAATTGAAGAACTGCACCTGTTGATTTCTACAAAAAATACTTCAATATGAAACTCTAAATAAATAAATGTGGGCTGGGCACCGTGGCTCACATCTGTAATTCCAGCACTTTGGGAGGCCAAGGTGGGTGGATTGCTTGAGGTCAGGAGTTCGAGACCAGCGTGGCCAACATGGCGAAACCCCATCTCTAATAAAAATACAAAAATTAGCTGAGCGTACTGGTGCACACCTGTAATCCCAGCTACTCAGGATGCTGAGGCAAGAGAATCGCTTGAACCCTGGAGGTGGAGGTTGCAGTGAGCTGAGGCTGAGCCACTGCACTCTAGCCTAGGTGACAGAGTAAAACTCTGTCTCAAAAAAAAAAAAAAGTGGTAAAAGGGCTGTGGTATATATAGAAATACATACCACAATACTATTAATATTTCACATACAAAAATGAAAAATAATTCCTTAATATCTGATACCCCAGTGAAGATTAAAATTCCAACTATACTATACCTCATTTTGAAAATAGCTTTACTGATGTATAATTGATACATGGTAACCTGTACATATTTAAAGTATACAGTCTGGAGTGAAGGTGATCGGCAGTCAATGCTATGCAGTAGGGAGTCTGAGTGCCAGTGAGAAAAGGAAGCCTTCAGAGTATAGGGTCATGTGGAAGCCCCGCGGGACAGGTTGAGCGAGCTGACGAGAGAACAAGGGTACAAACACTGCATAGGGACCATGTTCTGGGGCAGGCTCCATGGGGTGTCCTCATACCCACAACTCTGACCCCCTGGTCTACACCAGAAACAAGAGCTTCTGTCTCCTACATTGTCCCTCCAGTTCCCTGTACTAAGAAAGTATAATATCACACACGCTTTAAAGAAGGACTCGGCTAGGTGCGGTGGCTCACGCCTGTAATCCCAGCATTTTGGGAGGCTGAGGTGGCAAGATCATTTGAGGTCAGGAGTTCAAGAGCAGTCTGGTCAACGTGGTGAAAACCCATTTTTACAAAAAAAAAAAAAGGCCAGGCGTGGTATACATGCCTGTCAATTGCTTGAACCTGGGAGGCAGAGGTTGCAGTGAGCCAAGTTCGTGCCACTGCACTCCACCCTGGCCAATGGAGTGAGACTCTGTTAAAAAAAGAGGACTTACTGTATTTGAGAGTGCATACTGAAGGGTACACTGGACGGTGAGAAGCAGTAAACTTAGATAAATCACACAGTGTAGTTTTCTTCATGTTTCTTGTGTTTGGCATTCAATGAACTTGGATCTGTGGGTTTACACATATCTTTGTATAATTTTCAGCCATTATTTGTTCAAAAGTTGTTTCACAGCTCATTGCTAGATGTTTTTTTCTTTTCTGTGTTTCACTGTGGATAATTTCTATCACTATGTCCTCAAATTCATGAAATCTTTTCTCTTGTAATGTCTAATCTGCTATTAATGACATTTAGTGTATTTTTCATCTCAGACATTGTCATTTTCATTTCTAGAAGTTCGATTTAGGTCTGTGTTTTTTGTTTTGTTTTGTTTTGAGATGGAGTCTCGCTCTGTTGCCCCGGCTGGAGTGCAGTGGTGCAATCTCAGCTCACTGCAACCTTTCCATCCCAGGTTCAAGTGATTATCCTGTCTTAGTCTCCTGATTAGCTGGGATTACAGGCATGCACCACCATGCCCAGCTAATTTTTGTATTTTTAAGCAGAGATAGGGTTTCACCATGTTGTCCAGGCTTATCTCGAATGCCTGACCTCAGGTGATCCGCCTGCCTTGGCCACCCAAAGTGCTGGGATTACAGATGTGAGCCACCGCGCCTGGCCTTAGGTCTGTGTTTTATATCTTCCGTGTTTCTACTTAAGTTTTGAACACACAAAGTACAGTTATAAGAACTCTCCTGATGTTCTTCTATGCTAAGTCTAACGTGTGTCAGCTCTGCATCAATTTCAACAGATTGATTATTCTCTTTATTACAGACCATATTTTCCTGCCTCTTTGCATACCTGGGAATCTTTGTTTTTTTTGTTTGTTTGTTTTTCTATATGGAATTTCACTCTGTCACCCAGGCTGGAGTGCAGTGGTACGATCTCAGCTCACTGCAACCTCTGCCTCCCAGACTCAAGTGATTCTCCTACCTCAGCCTCCCGAGTAGCTGGGATTACAAGTGCCTGCTCAGCACGCTAATTTTTTGTATTTTTAGTAGAGACGGGGTTCACCATGTTGGCCAGGCTGGTCTTGAACTCCTGACCTCAAGTTATCCACCCAGCTTGGACTCCCAAAGTGCTGGGATTACAGACATAAGCCACTGTGTTGGGCCCATACTTGAGAATCTTTGATTGGACGTCAGACATTGTGAATTTTACCTCGTTAGGTGCTAAATATTTTTGTGTTCCCATAGCCCTTTTTGATCTTTTTTATGGGATACAATTAAATTACCTGGATATAGTTTGATCCTTTGGAATCCTGATTTTAAGATTTGTTAGGTAGGCCCAGAGAAGTATTGTTTAGACTCAAGCTTGCCCAACCCGTGGCCCACAGGCTTTGTACAGCCCAGGATGGCTTTGAAAGTGGTCCAACACAAATTCATAAACTTTCTTAAAACATTTTGAGGCCGGGCGCGGTGGCTCAAGCCTGTAATCCCAGCACTCTGGGAGGCCGAGACGGGCGGATCACAAGGTCAGGAGATCGAGACCATCCTGGCTAACCCGGTGAAACCCCGTCTCTACTAAAAAAATATAAAAAACTAGCCGGGCGAGGTGGCGGGCGCTTGTAGTCCCAGCTACTCGGGAGGCTGAGGCAGGAGAATGGCGTAAACCTGGGAGGCGGAGCTTGCAGTGAGCTGAGATCCGGCCACTGGACTCCAGCCTGGGCGACAGAGCGAGACTCCGTCTCAAAAAAAAAAAAAAAAAAAAAAAAAAAAAAAAAAAAAAAACATTTTGAGATGGCCGGGCGTGGTGGCTCAAGCATGTAATCCCAGCACTTTGGGAGGCCGAGACGGGCGGATCATGAGGTCAGGAGATCAAGACCATCCTGGCTAACACAGTGAAACCCTGTCTACTAAAAAAATACAAAAAACTAGCCGGGCGAAGTGGCGGGTGCCTGTAGTCCCAGCTACTCGGGGGGCTGAGGCAGGAGAACGGCATAAACCCGGGAGGCGGAGCTTGCAGTGAGCTGAGATCCGGCCACTGCACTCCAGCCTGGGCGACAGAGCAAGACTCTGTCTCAAAAAAAAAAAAACAAAAAACAACAAAAAAAAACTTTTGAGATTTTTTTGCAATTTATTTTTTAGTTTTTATTTTTACTTTTTTAGCTCATCAGCTGTTAAGTGTATTTTATATGTGGTCCTAGACAATTCTTCTTTTGATGTGGCCCAGGGAAGTCAAAAGATTGGATACCCCTGGTCCTGAGCTAATTATTCACTACTACTAAGGCAACACCTTCCCAAGTACTGGCCGGTAGTAACAAGCACTGTTCCAACTACTGTCTGAGCAGGGGACCCATTCCTTCAAATCCCCAATCCCACACACTTTTATGTTGATGGGTCTCTGATGAATACTCAAGAGACCTGCAGATCTCCGGGGTTCTTTCTGTATATCCCTCTTCTTTCTGCTACTCCCTCCTATGAACTGTAGCTTCACTGGTCTCACTGGATTCACAGTACCATGTCAACGTAGAGAGTTCACCAGGCTCTGCTTCACTTTCTGCTTCTGGTGCTATAGCTTTGAAAGTAAAGGCAGTCTCGGGGCAATTGTAGGCCTCACCTCTTTTGTTTCCCCATTTCTCAGGGATCACTGTCCTGCATTACCTGATATCCAGCGTCTTGAAAACACTGTTTCATATAGTTTGTGTATGTTTTTGTAAGTGGGAAAGTGAACCTGGTCTCTGTTATTCCAGCTTCACTGGAAGCAGAAGGCACCAATATACCTTCTAAAGCTAATTTGTTTAAACTAAGATCCACACATTGCATTTGCTTTTTATGCCTCTTAAGTCTCCTTTAATATATATATAATATATATATATAAATATATGCAATACATATATATAATATATAAAATATATACATATATATATTTTTTTTTTTAAGAGACAAGGTCTCACTATGTTGCCTAGGGTGGTCTTGAACTCCTGAGCTCAAGCAATCCTCCTGCTTCAGCATCCCAAAGTGCAGAGATTACAGGCATGAGCCACTGTGCCCAGGCTCTTTTAATCTTTAACAAATTTCCATCCCATATATTTCTGCTTTTCTACGAAGCTGAATAGACCTAGCTAGTTTTCCTACAGGTTGTCCACCTTCTGGATTTATCTGATGTGGCTTCCTCATTAAGTCAATTAACTTGTTCCTCCAACCCAGAGGCTGACAAACTTTCTGTAAAGAGCCAGAAAGCAAAACTGTGGTTTTTGTGAGCCACATACTACCTCTATCATATACTCTTCTTTGGTTTTTGGCTTTTTGTTTTTTGTAAAAGTCCTTTATTTTATTTTATTTTAATTTTTTTGAGACAGAGTCTCGCTCTGTCGCCCAGGCTGGAGTGCAGTGGTGCAATCTCGGTTCACTGCAACCTCTACCTCCCGGGCTCAAGCAAATCTCCTGCCTCAGCCTCCCAAGTAGCTGGGATTACAGGCATGCGCCACCATGCCTAGTTAATTTTAGTATTTTCAGTGGGGACAGGGTTTTACCACATTAGCTAGGTTGGTCTCCAATTGGAGACCTGACCTCAGGTGATCTGCCCACCTCAGCCTCCCAAAGTGCTGGGGCTACAGGCATGAGCCACCACGCCCAGCCGATTCTCTCCTTTTTTTTTTTTGAGACCGAGTCTCATTCTGTTGCCTAGGCTGGAGTGCAGTGGTGCAATCTTGGCTCACTGCAACCTCTGCCTTCTGGGTTCAAGCAATTCTCCTGCCTCAGCCTCCCTAGCAGCTGGGACTACAGGTGTGTGCCACCACACCCGGCTAATTTTTGTATTTTTAGTAGAGATGGGGTTTCACCATGTTACCCAGGCTGGTCTCCAACTCCTGACCTCAGGCAATCCACCCCCCTTGGCCTCCCAAAGTGCTGGGATTACAGGTGTGAGCCACCGTGCCCCGCCTATTCTTTTTTTTTTTTTTTTTTTTTGAGATGGAGTCTTTCTCTGTCGCCCAGGCTGGAGTGCTCTGGTGCCATCTCTGCTCACTGCAACCTCTGACTTCTGGGTTCAAGCAATTCTTATGCTTCACCCTCCCAAGTAGCTGGGACTACAGGCTCACGCCACCACACCTGGCTAATATTTTGTATTTTTAGTAGAGACAGGATTTTGCCATATTGACCTGGCTGGTTTCAAACTCCTGACCTCAGGTGATCCGCCTGCCTTGGCCTCCCAAAGTGTTGGGATTACAGGTGTGAGACACCATGAGACCAGTGGGTTTTTTTGTAAAAGTCCTTTAGAAATGTAAAAACCATTCTTGGCTCAAGGGCCAAAGATGGCCAAATCCAGCACAAGGCCTATCTAAAGCCTTTAATAGATCCAGGTGAAATAATTTTCACAAGAACACAGCATAGATGAGTTGTTTACTTCATACTGCCTGGTTGTCCCCACCATTCATGATGCCAAGATGGAGCACTACGTTAAGGTAAACCCCTCCCATTGTAAAGCTGTGTCTCTCCTTGTAATCATCGAATGATCTGTGGGATATGTCCAGTTCTCCATCTACTCTTCACCTAATAGTTTTACCATCTGTAGATGATTTTTGCCTGAATCAGTTATTTTATTAGGAGTTGAAATGGTTATTCTCCAATTGTATCATTACTTCTATAAATATGAGCAGGCATTCTTATGTAAAGAAGATCATACCCTCATCACCCAGAGTTATTTGGTTACCTTAAAAAAAAAGGTTGCTCCTGGAAAAATGCTTAATTTTTTCTTTTTATCAATATTTAGAGTAAGGAGTTAATGTTTAAGTAATTTTTAGTGCTGACAACTGTGGGGGAAGCTTTCTCCTTTCTGAGTATTATTATAATATAGCAGACTCTGGAGTTTTATATATTCATGTGTTTAAACCAATTGCAGCCAATTCTCCAACTGTCCCACCTTTGGCCAATTAAGAGTCCCTTCCAACTGGCTTCTCTGTCCTTTTGACACAACTCCATTAGTTCGTCTGTTTTAAACTGCGGTATAATTATTCCATTAGATTTTAATAGTGTTCCTATTTCTGGCACAAGACAATGTGTCAGGCTCGCCCTATCAAGTTCCTGTTTCAGACCTGGAATTAGTCATTTCTCCAGGGAGTCCTGGTTATTTAGAAATTAAAATATGGGCACTGGGGGTGCTCATTACTACTAGTATTTCATTGCTTCTAAGTCCTTTGAGAAATGAACTAAGAAACAAAAGATACATGAACAGCACTTCTTTTTTTTTTTTTTTTTTTTTTTTTTTTTTTTTTTTTTTTTTTTTGAGGCGGAGTCTCGCTCTGTCGCCCAGACTGGAGTGCAGTGGCGCAATCTCGGCTCACTGCAAGCTCCGCCTCCCGGGTTCACGCCATTCTCCTGCCTCAGCCTCCTGAGTAGCTGGGACTACAGGCGCCCGCCACCTCGCCCGGCTAGTTTTTTCTATTTTTAGTAGAGACGGGGTTTCACCATGTTAGCCAGGATGGTCTCGATCTCCTGACCTCGTGATCCGCCCGTCTCGGCCTCCCAAAGTGCTGGGATTACAGGCTTGAGCCACCGCGCCCGGCCTAAACAGCACTTCTATATTCTGATACTGGTTTGCCTATACATCCTAACCTCTTTTGATCTCTCTCTCATTGCTTGCCTGGTTCTTCTTCTGGTTTGAGGAGGAGCTGCTCCTCAAACCCATTCCCTTGCTTACATCATACTTGCTATAATTACTGAAGCCTCTCTTGCTAAACACTAAGGTGCTACTATTTTTGTTCTTGGGTTGTATGATATTGCATGACTTTGACCATGAATTTCAGTAGACAAAAATGAATGGATCTCGCCATTAAAATAATGTGTCTGCCAGTTGCAGTGGTGGACACCTGTAGTTCCAACTACTTGGGAGGCTGAGGCAGGGGCATCTGTTGAGCCCAGGAGTGCCAAGTCAGCCTGGGCAACACAGAGAAACTCCCAGACTCCATCTCAAAAAAAACAAACTAACAAAAAACAATGTGTAGCAAGATTTACTTGCTGAGCACTAATGATATAATGCCACATCTCTGTTATTTACCTATGAAATCAGCAAAATTTTTAAAAAATATTAAATTTTCTGTTTTCTGAATCATCAAACTTTATAACCTTCTGCACACAGGGCACTATTATAGGCACTAGAGATATAAATGACTCTAAAACACAATCTCTAACTTCATAGTCCTTTCAGCTTTAATGCCCAGGTGATGAGACACAATATGAGTTACAGTAGAGTCAGAGGATAAAAAGAAATATAAAGATAAATAAATGAGTAACAGTACAAATGCAGTTGCAATTCACTAAGCCAGATAAAGACTTTTTTTTTTTTTTTTTTTTTTTTTAAGAGACAGAGTCTCACTATGTTGCCCAGGTTGGAGTGCAGTGGTTTTACATAGGCACAATCACACTACTAATCAGCACGCAAGTTTTGAGCTGCTCTGTTTCCAACCTGGGCTGGTTCACTACACCTTAAGCAAGCTGGTGGTCCCCCACTCCCGAGAGGTCACTATATTAAGGCCATGGACACAAGACATAAGACTTTTTTATTTTTTATTTTTATTTTTTTTTTCTGAGACAAAGTCTTGCTCTGTCGCCAGGCTGGAGTGCAATGGTGCAATCTCAGTTCACTGCAACCTCTGCCTCCCGGGTTCAAGCAATTCCCCTGCCTCAGCCTCCCAAGTAGCTGGGATTACAGGCATGTGCCACCATGCCCAGCTAATTTTTTGTATTTTTAGTAGAGAAGGGGTTTCACTATGTTGGCCAAGAAGGTCTCGATCTCCTGACCTCGTGATCCGCCTGCCTCAGCCTCCCAAAGTGCTGGGATTACACGCATGAGCCACCGCGCCCGGCCAACACAAGACTTCATATGTAGTCTACAACCCTAACAACCCTGTAAGGTGTATAGTATGATTTTTTTTTTTTTTTAACAATGCCTATTTTCCAGATGAGGAAAATGTGCCACTGCAAACTTTCTGAACCACAACCAACACAACCAGTAATCAACAGAGCCAAAATAAACCCAGGTTCATCTAGTGTCAAAACCTGCATCCATTTTACTATAGCATGCAGCCTCCTAGAAAGAGTGATGGATGAAATATAGCCTGACTTCAAGATTTAAAGTTTTTGCTTTCATTCCATACAATCTCTTTCTCAGACAGTGACTGTGCTACTTAGGTGGAAGACAGGCTTACCAGAAAGGTTCCTCCAGTGCCTTGCAACTCTCAGATTTTAATAGGGAATCTGAGAGAGTCTATTTTGTTCAATTTCCTTACCGATGAAGGAATTAACTTGTTAACATTGGCTACTAATACTAAATTAGGCAAGAAGAGCTGTCTCCAATCCTGGTTTCACATTAGAATGGTAATTCTCATCTTTGCCTACACATTATAATCACCTGTTTTTAAAAATCTCAATGCCCAGATCACATCCCAGAGCAGTTAAGTCAAATCTCTGAGGGTGGGACCCAGACATCAGTATCCAGAGCAAAAGCTGCCCAGGTGATTCTAATATGCAATCAGGGATGAGAATTACAGCTTTAGAATACAGGATTAGCATTTACTAAATGACTGTGACAGATTGCTGGTGGGGAGGAGAAGGTTCCTATCCAAAAAGATGAAACCAAAGGAAAGGAGTAGATATAAACAGCAATCTGAAGTCAGCAAGAATCAAGCATGGAAACAGGTGTTTGCAAGTATCCATACAGTCCCCATTTCAAAAAAGTTTGCAAAAAGCAGACTACTATTAATTTCACCTAATTTAGGTTAAGTTAGAATTCTCAGCTGTTGGTTCCACGGCCTATACTCTATTAAATCACAGAGCTTTCTACTAATACTAGCTGCCACTAAATGAGCAACTACTATGGGGTCAAATCTTGACATATTTTCTTTTTCTTTTTTTTTCAGGCAGGGTCTCACTCTGTCACCCAGGCTGGAGTACAGCAGTGGCGTAATCATAGCCTACTGCAACCTTGAACTCCTGGGCTCAAGTGATCCTCTTGCCTCAGTCACCCAAGTAGCTACAACTACAGGCCTGTGCCACCATGCCCAGCTTATTTTTTAAAAAATTTTTGTAGAGACAGGTCTTGCTATGTTGCCCAGGCTGTTCTCAGACTCCTGGGCTCAAGCAGTCTTCCTGCCTTGGGATATATTTTCATTTAGTCTTCAAACAACTTTACGAGGCAGGTCTCCTTTTTACAGATGATGCATAAAAAGACACAAAATAACTTATATTTATTTCTAAACAAGTCATCTGGACCAGTGGCTCCCAACTTATAAACCATGAATCCTTTGGGGACACTGAGTTGCTTTAACAGCATTGCCTGTATCCTGAACATATCATGTTAATACATGGTGTTGTGATTCTAGAATATAAATCCTTTTAGAAGTATTACTCAATCCCTGTGACATTTTATTAATCTGCTGATATTAAAACATCTAGGCCGGGCACGGTGGCTCACACCTGTAATCCCAGCACTTTGGGAGGCCGAGGCGGGCAGATCACAAGGTCAGGAGATCTAGACCATCCTGGCTAGCATAGAGAAACCCCGTCTCTACTAAAAATACAAAAAATTAGCCAGGTGAGGTGGCATGTGCCTGTAGTCCCAGCTACTTGGGAGGCTGAGGCAGGAGAATGGCGTGAACCCGGGAGGCAGAGCTTGCACTGAGCCGAGATTGCGCCACTGCACTCCAGACTGGGAGAGAGAGCAAGAGTCCGTCTCAAAAAAAAAATTTTTTTTTTAAATCTATGACCACGTGAAGGTCTACAATTTTTTTTTTTAAACATAATAAAAAGGAGTCCTCTTGTGGAGAAACTGGAACCCTCATGCATTATTGGTAGGAATATAAACTGGTACAAGATTATTTGAAAATGTTTGGCAGTTTCTTAAGAAGTTACAGAGAGGCCAGGTGTGGTGGTTCATACCTGTAATCCCAGCACTTTGGGAGGCTAAGATGGGCAAATTGCTTGAGCCCAGGAGTTCAAGGCCAGCCTGGGCAACAGGGCAAAACTGTTTCTACAAAAAATACAAAAATGAGCTGGGCATGGTGGTGCATGCCTGTAGTCCCAGCTACTTGGGAGGCTATGGTGGGAGAATCACCAGAGCAGTGAGTCATGATCACACCACTGTACTTCAGCATGGGCGACAGAGTGAGACCCTGTCTCAAAAAACAAAAAACAAAACAAACAAAAAAAAGTTACAGACATACCACATAGCAATTCCACTCCTAAATATCTACCCAAAAGAAATGAAAGTGTAAGTCCAAAGACTTGTACGTGAATGTTCCTAACAGCACTATTCATAATAGTTGAAAATTAGAAATAATCCAAATCTCCATTAACTGGTTATGGATAAACAAAATGCAGTACATTCACACAATGGAATACTAAAAAAGGAACTATGATGTGCTATAACATAAGTGAACCTCACAAACGTGATGCTAAGTGAAAGAAGCCAGACACAAAAATTATACGTTGCCTATCTACATGAAATATCCAGAAAAGGAAAATCAAAAGAAAGAAAAAACAGACAAAGCAGATCAGTGTTTTCCTGGGGCTGCAGGTGGGGACAGGAGTTAAGACTGAATGCAGAAAGATACGAGGGAAATTTTTGGGGTAGCAAAAATGTTCTAAAATTGGGTTATGGTGATGGTTGCACAACTCCATACATATGCTAAAAATTGAATTATACATTTACAGTGGGTGAATTGATAACCTGTAAATTATACTTCAATAAGGCTGTTTCAAAATATTGTAGAAGGTCATTGGATTAGGTTTTTAAAAGGGGGTTCCTTACACTAAAAGACTGGGAACCAGTGATCTGGACAATGGAAAAGGAATTCAGCAAGAGCAAGTATATATTAAGAGAAGTGAAATAATTCTCTGGGTGAGTTAAACCTTTTAGTAAATGGTTAAGTTTGCTATACATTTGAATCACAGAACTAAGTAACACATGCTTAGCTGGCTTGTGAATCTAGTTCTAACACATACGAAGTTTCCAGATAAGGTGCTCAGCCCTGTGGGGGAGGTACCCTGAGTGCATAGTCCTTGACTCAACGGAGTCAAATACGTGAATTAACTCTAGGAGATGACAGAATGTAAATGACAAGAAGACAGGTACTAAAGCACTCTAGTTGGTAAATAGGAGAGATCAAAGTTGGTGGGAGAAGAACTGCAAAGTTCTCATGAAGGAAGTGGCAACTGAGCCTGGCCTTCAGGACTGGGGGAAATTCCAACAGGTGGTACAAGTAGAAAGCAAGAGAGACAGGGCTGGAAATGTGTGCTAGGTCCAGAAGGTACAGGGCTTTGAATGCCATACCCTTTCTTCACTATTTCTTATGCCAAGGGGGTCCCCTAAAGGCAGTAAGTAAGAGCTCTTTAGAGCTTCCAAGGAGGAAGGCATCTGACAATGGGAAAAAATGGAGGAGCAGAGCTTAAAGGCGGGGAGATGTTTCAGGTTATTGCATAAAGTTAAGAAAGCAACAAGGCAAGTAGCAGTGAGAAGGGAAAGGAAGGGGCAGACTCTTCAATTCTCCGGTCCTGGGGCAAGGGAGGGAAGATGCATCTTGAATTACCTGTTCTCTCCTGAGGGCTTCAGCTTTGTCACTTTCCCTGACTCTCACGAGACTTGTCTGTCTCTCCCACTGACAGTTAAAAGTCCAAAACCTATAACTTTAGCAGGCTGTATTTTCAGAAGACATGTTTTCACTCATTTTTTTTTTTTTCAAACAAAGGATTCTTTTTGGTAAATAAATTCCTTTCATTTTAGGGAAGTACCATGACATACAAATAATGTATTTTATTTTTAATTATTTTTTAGAGATGGGGTTCTCACCATGTTGCCCAGGGTGGTCTCGAACTTCTGGGATCAATCCTCCCACCTTGGCCTCCCAAGTGTTGAGATTACAGGTGTAAGCCACCACGCCCAGCCAAGAATGGTTTGCTCTTTTTTTTTTTTTTTTGAGATGGAGTCTCACTCTGTGGCAGGCTGTAGTGCAGTGACGCAATCTCAGCTCACTGCAACCTCTGCCTCCGAGATTCAAGCCATTCTCTTGCCTCAGCCTCCCGAGTAGCTGGGATTAAAGGCACGCGCCACCACACCTGGCTAATTTTCGTATTTTCAGTAAAGATAGGGTTTCACCACGTTGGCCAGGATGGTCTTGATCTCTTGACTTTGTGATCCACCTGGCTTAGCCTCCCAAAGTGCTGGGATCACAGGCGTGAGCCACTGCACTGGTGCAAAAATGGTTTTTTAATTCAAATTCTGCTAGTTTTCAAAACGGATGTTACTTTTGAAAGATGCCTCAATCCAAGGCACATTAAATTTTAATTTGGTTTTTGAGGAGTAATTCAAATACTAAGTAGAATGCAAGGCTTCGAGTTTAACTGGTAGGTAGGCTCTATGTAGGGCTCCTTTTAAATACTGAAGTTCCTCTTTAATAATAGCTGTCTGTCTGCTAGGTTTTTAAGTAAACAGACTGCATAAAACAAAACACAATTGTTTAAGTAAGCAGAATCACTTTGCAAAGATTTTTACACCTTGTTTTTCACAAAGTTTTTTATAACACGCTTTTACCTAAACCACAGTTTTACTGGCTGTGACTTTAGATGAGTCACATCCTCTTACAGCCTTAGTGCTTTCTTCAACTGTGAGATCAAAGGGTCACACTAGACAACAGCTAAATAAATAACATGGGTTAACCTTGCCCTTCAACAACTGTAATATGCAGGGGTTTGCACCATCTTAAAACACTATGCTAGAAATCTAAAGTCTAATTAGTTATTACCTACATTTCAGTCTACAGAACAAATCAATGAGACTTCTCTGGATCCCTGCCATGTGATGGCACTAAGTGTTCTTGGGGATAAAAACTGGTTCAAGGCTGGATACAGTGGCTCCATCCCAACACTATAATCCCAGCACTTTGGGAGGCCAAGGCAGGTGGATCACTTGAGGCCAGGGGTTCGAGACCAGCCTGACCAACATGGCAAAACCCTGTCTCTACTAAAAATACAAAAATTAGCTGGGTGTGATGGCGTGTGCCTATAATCCCAGCTACTCGGGAGGCTGAGGCAGAAGAATCACCTGAACCTGGAAGGCGGAGGTTGCAGTGAGCCGAGACGTGCCACCACACTCCAGCCTGGGCGACAGAGTGAGAATCTGTCTCAAAACACACACACACACACACAACTGGTTAAAGACACAGTCCCTGCAATTCATGGTGTCTAAAACCTAGCAGAAAAAGAAATATAATCATGTGACATTAAATGACAATAAAATTTAGACCACAGGCTTTATAATTTTTTTTTTCTTTTTTTTTTAAATGGAGTCTTGCTCTATCCCCCAGGCTGGAGTGCAGTGGCGTGATCTTGGCTCACTGCAACCTCTGCCTCCCAGATTCAAACGATTCTCCTGCCTCAGCCTCCTGAGTAGCTGGGACTACAGGCATCTGCCACCAGACCCACCTAATTTTGTTTGTACTTTTAGTAGAGACGGGGTTTTGCCATGTTGGCCAGGCTGGTCTTGAACTCCTGACCTTAGGTGATCCACCCGCCTCGGCCTCCCAAAGTGCTGGGATTACAGGCGTGAGCCACCGTGACCGGCCCACAGGCTTTATAATTTAGATAAATTAAGAGTTTGACAAAAAGCATTCCCAAATGTTCCTACCATTGAAGGCAATGTCAAGGATAATGATATTCCATGTATAGCCTACCCTATAGGAGGTGGGATGCTGGTCTGTGTAGGGAATGAGCTGGACACAGTATAGCAGGTCTTATATTCATATTTTATAACCTGTTAGTTCCATTTCTGCAGAATAACAATGGAATAACGGCTTTCCCCTTCCCTTCCCTTCCCTTCCCTTTAAAAAAGAAAAATACATAATGGAATAAAGGTTCTGAGTGGGGGACTGTTTGAGGGATTCACCTCATGTCCTTAACTGACACATGAGAACACATAGAATACATAGAATTGGTATCTAGTACTTAGATCTTATCATCAATGTAAAGAGAAAGACATATGCCAAAACATCTCTGACATCATAGTTACATCTTGCCTGCCCTCCGAGCCTGACCAGAACAGTGTCATAGGAGGAGGAATAACTGGGTATCCATGGCAACATCATTAGACTGGGACAATGTGAAAAGCTGTAACCTAGCAATTGATAACGAGAGGTGTGTATAGGGGGAATTCTTACAGTTCTGCAAATGACAAACATGCAGCACTGAATGCAAATAATCACACGAGGGCAATGCGGAAAATCTGACTTATTCGTGGAGAATTACAAAATGTCAACCTCATAAAACCTTAGTACTATGATGTATAACTTTAAACAGGAAAAGCACATAAACACCTCCTCACTCCCCACACCGTCAGTCGTGTGCAGGGAAAGTACCTTATGTGTCATGACTGGAATGGAAAATACATTTTGTTGTGGCACCAATCATCTCAACCTCTATTTCTCATTACACAGAGGAGTAAATTTGGGTGAGAGGAGAAGCCGCCCCCAGTCCCAGAGAAGGATGAATATGTTCTGCATGCAAAGAAGGCAGCATTACAAAACTACCAGACATGATATACCACATCATGTGAGAATATCTCCCTAATAATTTTCTTTCCAACAGAGATCGCATATGTACATGTGGACATTTAGAGAGTGAAGGAATCATCTCGTTCAGTCTCCGTGTTTTACTGATAAACTGAAACCCAGAGTGAGGATTTATTCAAGGTCAGAATAATGACCTTGTGACAGAATAGTGACAGAACATGGGCTAGAACCTAGGTCTTCTGTTTTCCAGGCCAATTTGTTCCATTAAAACACAATGCTATTTTTCCTCATGTTTAAACAGAAATGCTGATTGGACTTTATGGGAATGAGAAAAAAACCTCTATTATGTAAAGCCATTGAGAGCTTAGGGTTTATGTATTATAACAGTTAATGTTATTCTACCTAATATAACCATGAAAGGGTCTATCCCACCCTAAGGCAATCCCTGAAAAAGATACCAACTTTCTTTATTTTGGGGATTCTGGATCAAGTTATAACTTCAAAGGAATTTACCCAACTCTGTGATTATCAAAGATATTACTTGAGTACAAAAAGACCAAACAGCCTCTCTATTTGGGATAGAATGGTGAATGTGTACCAAAAAAAGGTGATACTGTTACTTATAACTGCCTTGGAATTCTACCTAGTTAGAATTGGAAGGATCTTAAAATCAGCCACTCTGATCGCTTCAGAAAATTGAAGCTCAGAAAAGGAGAGTCCAGGACTCTTTCTACTGACTCCATTATGGCTGACACTGGCTAGTTGTTCACCAACCCATTTCTTCTCCTCCCTGGGCACAAAGCTGGTCTACATTTCCCAGGTTTTCTTGTAACTGAGTATGGCCATGTGACTGAGCTCTGACCAGAAAATCAGCAGAAAAAACAGGCACCATTTCCAGGCATGGCCCACAGAAATCTTCCAGGTTCTTTTCTTTCTGCTAGGACCTTAGAAATCACCTGTTGAAAACAGTCGAGTCACAAGATGGAAGATGGCTGGAGGAGAACTGAATCACTGCCTGAATTGCGAGCCACTGACCATTCATGAATACCAGCTTTTAACTCTGGTTAGGCTATTTGGTGATTGATCTGTCACAACAACTTCAGTATTAATGAATAAAACTGTAACTAGGGTTAGTCTTCCACAAATAATGAATACCACACCCTTTTTTCTTAATCAGTATAATACCATTTATCACCAAAGGGATGGCTTATTTTACTTGTTGAGTCAGTAACAGCCCCACTGGAAGCAGCAGAGGACTGGGACCGCAGACCTGGGCAAATCACTTAACTTCCCTGGGGCTCAGCTTCCTTAACTAGTTGTAGATTAATGACTGCATATCATTTTTCCATAAACACAGATTAAAAAACCACTTTTTCCCTCAAATAAAATATTAAACAGAACTTCAATACATAAAACATTAAAATGCTCAGGTTGAAGTGAAAATGGGGAAGGGGACAGGAATCCACCAGATTAACCATTCCTTCAGCTCTTCCTTGCATCTATTCCCTGAGGCACCTCTTAGAGACCTATGGCTCCTCAGAATATAGTTTGAGAAAAGCTGATTTACACCAATGGTTTTCCAAATTATATGGGATTTTTCTGTTGGCACCCACAGCCCTTTTCCATATGAAATCTTATATGAAGCCTCAATAAACAGAACAGATAAACAGAACAGATAATCTTTTATTAAGTATTTTATAAATGTAAATGTATAAAATTCATAAACTCAAGAACAATTAGACCTTTTCAAAATAATTTGAAATTGGAGGACAAGGATGATGGTGGCAATCTTACTCAGTATTGATGTATTTATGAATTTAGTTGATTTTAAATATTGAAAACAAATTGTTTTATTCACCCAGTGAAGCAGTTACAAATGCAACCAGTTTTACTCAGTCCACCTTACAACTGCATAATACTCTTTAGTTAATAGAAGTGGCATGGGGGCTGCAGGCTGGCATCTCCACACATTCAGGTAAAGCTGGCAGCACAGGCTGAGGCACTGGTGGTCTTGCGTGTGTTCTATATAACCTCTATCTCAAGAGGGTCCATGATGACTCTTTTGGTAATGGTTGTTTGGAGTGTTACAAATTTTAGAAACACATTTAAATTTGCAGAATCCCTGAAGAGCAAACATTTCACAAACCACTGGTCCAGATAAACCAGAAGTTCTCTTTTAGCTCTAAAACACATATAATAGCACTGGACTATTGGCCCAGACGCCAATGAAGAGAAATGGAGAAGATGCTATCAGTGTCAAAACATTACTTGCTTTTCTGTTGACGGTTCATTCACTGGATACAGATATTTTGTTTTTCAAAGCAACAATACTTAGGAACCAGAACTATGGGCTAACCAGCGTAAGGAACAAAAGAGTGTAGAGTATGCTGCCAACTTTTTGTCTGCCTGTCAACTCCAACCTTCCTACCATCTGCAACCTTCCTACCATTTGCCAAGGACAAAATTTGGGGGCCCCACCTCACATCAGGCAAGGATAGCTCATTAAACTCTGTTTTTATCTCTCCTACACAATATACCAGGCTGTCTACAGGGATTAAGTGAATCCAGATTTCAAGGTAAAAAGAAAGAATGACTGCCACATTAAGCCAAATCTAGAAGCATTAAAAAGATCTACCCCTACAGTAATTAATCCGAATCTTGGGCCTTACAACCTCCAAAATTTAGGCCCAATATACTAGAACTTTAGGCGTTCCTCTTTTGAAAAAGAAAACCAGAACTAGATACTTGTAGCCCACACAACCAACCTGAAGACTCTTGAATAAGGCATGGCTCTTGGTAAATAACTAAGAACAGGCTCAGCCGGGCACAGTGGCTCATGCCTATAATCCCAGCACTTTGGGAGGCCGAGGAGGGTGGATCACGAAGTCAGAAGATCGAGACCATCCTGGCCAACATGGTGAAACCCCATCTCTACTAAAAATACAAAAATTAGGCCGGGCGCGGTGGCTCAAGCCTGTAATTCCAGCACTTTGGGAGGCTGAGACGGGTGGATCACGAGGTCAGGAGATCGAGGCTAACACGGTGAAACCCCGTCTCTACTAAAAAAAAAAATACAAAAAGCTAGCCGGGCGAGGTGGCGGGCGCCTGTAGTCCCAGCTACTCGGGAGGCTGAGGCAGGAGAATGGCGTGAACCCGGGAGGCGGAGCTTGCAGTGAGCTGAGATCCAGCCACTGCACTCCAGCCTGGGCGATAGAGCGAGACTTCGTCTCAAAAAAAAAAAAAAAAAAAAAAAAAAAAAAAAAAAAAAAATACAAAAATTAGCTGGGTATGATGGCGTGTGCCTGTAATTCCAGCTACTCAGGAGGCTGAGGCACGAGAATTACTTGGACCCAGGAGGTGGAGGTTTCAGTGAGCCGAGATTGCACCACTGCACTCCAGCCTGGCAACAGAGGAGCAAGACTCCATCTCAAAAAAAAAAAAAAAAAAAAAAGAACAAGCTCAACTAATCAATACCAAGAATCTACCAAAAAAAGAACCCCTATGCTAGAAGAATAAGCAATTACCACCCTAATGTGTTTAACCTACTAATTAGCAACAGTACAATCTGGAAATGCTGAAAAATCTGTCTTCACAGAAGAGAGTTCCTATGTAAAAGGCCCTTTTCTGTTTTAGCTGAAGTGGTCCTCTCAACATACCATTTTTAATCCTACTAGTACATCCTGAATACAACAAACATTGCTAAAACTGAATTCCAAACCTTTGGATTCATTTTACCTAGTGATGTAAAAGGCATCCAAAACAATACCACCCAGCAAATATCAACCAAAAAATCAACCAAATCAATGAGATAGAAATACATACAAAGTGGTTTTTATATCTGATTGACTACCCATCCTGGAAAATGTACAAAAAGCCAATCCTCACGCCAGTGGTTAACAGGTAACCTTTGCAAGGCCTTGAGCAAGTGTCACCAAACTTCTGTCTGACCCTCAGTTTCCTTATCTGCCAAATAAAGAGTAATTATTGGCTGGGCACAGTGGCTCACACCTATAATCCCAGCCTTTTGGGAGGTCGAGGCAGGCGGATCACTTGAGCCCAGGAGTTCAAGACCAGCCCGGGCAGCATGGTGAAAGTCATCTCTACAAAAAGTATAAAAAATTAGCCAAGCTAATTGTGTGTGTGTGTGTGTGTGTGTGTGTGTGTGGTGGCGTACAGCCGTAGTCCCAGCCACCTGGGAGGCTGAGGTGGGAGAATCACCTGAGCCCAGGAGGTCAAGGCTACAGTGAGCCACGACGGTGCTGCTGCACTCCAGCCTGGACAACAGTGTGAGACCCTGTCTCAAAAAAAAGAAAGAAAGAAAGAAAAGAAAGAAAAGAAAGAAAAGAAAGAAAAGAAAAGAAAAGAAAAGAAAGAAAGAAAGAAAGAAAGAAAGAAAGAAAGAAAGAAAGAAAGAAAGAAAGAAAGAAAGAAAGAAAGAAGAAAGAGTAATTATCTTGACTTCCATCATAGGCGGGAATGGGATCAGAAGAGGTCACATATGAGAACATCCTTTGGAAATTTAAATTGCTGTTATTTGGTTGAGATATTATCTTGTTTTCATAACCTCTTTCAAGAATAGGATGACTAAAAATTGCCAGCTTCTGTAAACGAAGCAGACTTTTTAAGAAAAAAACAAACAATACAGCCCCCACCTCAAAAGAAACAAAAGCCCATTCAGCAATTAAAACTTCTGATGCACAGCTGTTGCTCACCGTAAAGTGTCCTAGAAACAAAAATGGTTCTGCATCACTCAACAGAGGCAGAGTGGCGGTGACACTTATGGACACTGTCTTTAACTTCAAGAAAGGAACCTGGGAGAAATTTGCTTCAAGAAGTGTACCAGACGCAGAGTTGCTAATCCAAAATGAGCTGTTTAAAGAACAAAGATCTGTTTACCCTTCAGAGGAAAATTAGTCTTTTCAGAGAAGATTAGTTTCAGCTAGTATGCAAACTGTATTCTTTGTGTGTGGATAAGGCATTAGAGGCTGACTGAGGACAACAGCTCCAAACAGGCAGGAAACAGAAAAAGCACCTGTTTGCATTAACTTCCTCCTACACATCTCACCTCACAGACATGAACTCAGAAGGTGGTTCTTCTAGGAGCTGAGTGTGTGTACGTGGGGTGGGTGGGGGACACTCCTGTCTGAATTAAGCTTCTGTCACTATGAATGAGGAAATTCTTGGTGACAACCTCACAAAAGGTACTAGAACAGAGTCTCAGGTCCTGAGAGACCTCAGAAGGCTGCAGAAATTTAACTCAGTATTTCACCTCAATACAACAGAATTCTCATTTGTTCTACTTATGTGAAACTAATATGGATATGTAAAGGGCATCTCAACCTTAATCATCCACACAGTCTAAGATGAATTATTTGACTTTAAATTCCAACCTATCCCTCTTTCCTTCCTCTAGCCTTTGGTCTCTCAAGTTAATGATGCCACTATTCCTCCAGCAGCTCAAGACAAAAACCTAGGAGTCACGTTTGATTATTTTTTCTTTAACCTTCCTTCCCACAACCATTTATTCCATTAGTAAGTCTTGTTGGTTCTACCTTCAAAACATATATCCAACCTAACCTGTTTCAACACTTCCATAATCAAAACTACTATCAATTCTACCTGGGGAGTCACTTCTTCATCTATCTGTATCCCTCCACCCTCAGTCCAATAATCCATCCTCCTAGAGTAACTAGAGTAACCTTTTAAAAGTTGTTATCAATCAGGTCATGATGCTCCCCTGCCAAAAACATATCACTGGCTTCCCAGCACACTGAATAAAACCCCTGGTAGCTGGCAAGGTCCTATGGAAATCTGGCTGCTGATTACCTCTCTGATCTCATCTCCTAACCCCTCCCAAGCTGACCACACCCCAGTCATAGCAGCCTTCTTTCCACTGTTCCTAGGCTTTTACATGTTTTTTTTGCCGGGAATACTCTTTTGCTCCTTTTTATTCTGCTCAAACTTCACCTCCCCAAAGGTTCCTTCCTGAGAATCCTATCAAATATTGAGTTGTCTCTACAGCTACCACTTTCTTCTCCTTTCCTGGTTTTATTTTATTCATAGTACTATCACTAGCTGATTTGTCTGTTTACATATTTCCTTCTTCACTGTCAACCTCCTGCATTATTTTCAGACAGGGAATTCACCTTGTTCACTGTAGTATCACTGTTACTCAGAACAGTGACTTCACATATAGTAGGTGCACATTATAAGTATTTGTTGAAATGAATTAATGATTTTTAAAATTGTGAAATATAACATATATAAAGATAAATACATAAAACAAATATATCTTGCTTAACAAATAATTATAAAGCAAACACCCACATAATTCCCACCAAGGTCAAGAAACAGAACACTGCCAGCTTTCCAGAAGCCTCCTCTCCAGGCACCATTCCATGATGACAGGTATCCTCCCTCTCAAACACACACATTCCCCAGGTAACCATTATCTTGACTTTTGTGATGATAATTACCTCAGTTTTCTTTATAGTTGTACTACATATGCATACAGAATGACAGGTTTTGCACTCTTGATGAAGGTAGATATGAGGAGAGTATAGACTATAAAAACATTCTCAGAGCGATGATAGTATCTAATAAAACTTTAAATGTACATACCCTTTGACCTAGCCATCCTGTTTGTAGCAATCTATCCTAGAAAAATGTTAAGAGTGCAAAAATATATGAACAAGGATGTTCACTGCAGCAGTGTTTCTAACACTAAATCACTATAACCAACACATATGCCCATCAATAACACAGCTGTTACATTAGCCATGGTACCTCCATATGTGCTATATGGAATACTATATACAACCATTTTAAATGCTTAAAAAAAAAAGTCCAAGATATAGTAAGTGAAAAAAAAATTTTAAAAACCATTTTGTTTAAAATGAAAGCAAAAACAGCTGGACGTGGTGGCTCACACCTGTAATGCCAGTACTTTGGGAGGCCAAGGCGGGAGGATTACCTCTTGAAGCCAGGAGTTTGAGACCAGTCTGCCAACATGGCAAAATCCCATCTCTACTAAAAACACAGAAATCAGCCAGGCATGGTGACACTCGCCTATAATCCCAGCTACTTGGGAGGCTGAGACACAAGAATCATTTAAACCCAGGAGGCGGAGGTTGCAGTGAGCCGAGATTGTGCCACTACACCCCAGCTACTGCACTCTGGAAGACAGAGCAAGACTCTGTCTCAAAAACAAACAAAAAGAAAGCAAAATAAGTAGAAAAGTTATGTACAACGTGTGTGTGTGTATCACATATGAAAAAATACAAAAAAAAAAAACTAACACCAAACCGTGGCTAGTATTTTATTCGGAAGAGGATCATGGGAGATTTTCACTGTTTACACTGAACATTTCGCTATTGTCTCAATATTATTTCCCAGTGAACATGAATTCTTTTTGCCATCAGAAAACATAATAAACATTTTTTAAATTTAAAACTCTATAGGCCGGGTATGGTGGCTCATGCTTGTAATCCCAGCACTTTTTGAGGCCAAGGTGGGCAGATCACCTGAGGTCAGGAGTTTGAGACTAGCCTGGCCAACATGGTGAAATCTCATCTCTACTAAAAATACCAAAAGTTAGCTGGATGTAGTGGCGGGCGCCTGTAATGCCAGCTACTCAGGAGGCTGAGACAGGAGAATCCCTTGAACCTGGGAGGCTGAGGCTGCAGTGAGCTGAGATCGTGCCGTTGCACTCCAGCCTGGGCAACAAGAGTGAAAATCCGTCTCGAAAACAAACAAACAAACAAATCTATAAAACTTAAACTTAGGATAGAGGCAAAACTAGAATTTCTGAATATCTGCTAAGGAATATTCAGTAAAGCTAAGTTCCTTAAGAAGCCGACCCTATCCTAGCCAGATAAATCAAAGTTCATAAAAAGAACACCCCATTGGGAACCAATCTTTCATAAACATAGATTTCAAACTTCCTGGCTTCACCTAACTATAATCGATCTTTGTTTCTTTATTTCAGTCTCTCCTTCATCAATCTTTAGACCATTTCTCCAGGTATCTCTTGGTCTAATCCCTTCTAGTTTAAAGTACAGGCTTTGGATTCTCCTGGCCTTGGACCTAGGCCTAACTTCCTGTTGAATGCTCTTTATCACCCTCCCTATCTCAGTGACTCTATAGTAGAAACCCATCTTGGTTTCATTCAGCCTTTGAAACAGCCCCTTTTATACACTGCTACCAATACAGCTTCTCCTTTTGGGTATTAGGTAGTAATACCCAAAGCCATAGTGACAAGGCACATGACCCCAATTCTGGATGTGAGAAATTGGGGAGAGGTTTGTTAGAGACACTTGTAGCACTGTGATGAGAGGAAAGGGATAAATGGAGGGGGCTCTGGGAAAACAAATGCAAAAAGGATATAACACAATACCTAAATAAATAATAAAAGAAAAAAATAATTATTTCAAGGTGAATTCTCAAGAGTTTCACTCTTGAAGAAGCCATCAGGGCTGCACAGCGAGCAATCATATATCCTACATGAGGCTCTGCTCAGAAGCAATCACCATTCAGCTTTCCAAAAGAGAACCTCTGGCTCCCTCCTTCTCCATACTACAGACCATTTGGAGCATGAGAACAGATGAGATGACACAGAGTTGGAGACAGGGAGTTCTTTTGTCCAGTGTACGCTCCCAGGAAGGACAGGAAAGCCATAGTGACACCTAAACACAAATAATGGCCACGAGACAAGAATTTTTTGTAAAAGCTGAAAGGCTCATTTCCATACCCATCAGCAGAGTCAGAGAACTACAGAACCAGTCTCTCTGTAACTGACCAACCTGCAGACCATGGAGAAGCACAGTGCAATGCAAAAGGACCTGCAGACTTGAAATCAATGCACAAAAGCTCTGTCCATTCTCATATGTAGTCACACTTCTCAATTCATTGAAGACTGGCTTTTTATGCAATTCCAGGAGTATCTATGATAATAATATTAGGTCTCTAGGCAACTGAGTCACCATTAGCTATGGGTTGCCTGTCAAAGCACTGACATCCATGGCATCTTTGACAACTGGTTTTCAAACAGCATACACACAGCCTAAGACTGAGTGTGAAAGTCAGGAGTGCACTTCTACAGGCTGAAGTGGAGGGGTAGTGTATTCTTGACGGTTCCTTATTGGGTATTTTACATAATCATTTAACAACAACCACAAAACCCAACCATCTTTTTTTGAATGCCCACTCTGCTAGATACCTGTTTATAACAATAAACAAGACAGATGGAGTCCCTGTTCTCATAGAGTTTTACAATCTAACAATATTCATCAAAGAATGCTGTTCCCTTGGCTCTTCCACAGCTGGCTCCTCACCCGTGGGGTCTCATCTCAGATACTGTCTCCCCACAGAAGCCTTCCCTACCGACTTTTTTTTTTTTTTTTTTTTTAAGATGTGGTCTTGCTCTGTTGCCCAGGCTGAAGTGCGGAGGAGCAATCTCGGCTCACTGCAGCCTTGGCCTCCCAGGTTCCAGCGATTCTCCTGCCTCAGACTCCCGGGTAGCTGGGGATTACAGGCTCACGATACCATGCCCGACTAATTTGTGTATTTTTAATAGAGACAGGATTTTACCATGTTGGCCAGGCTGGTCTCGAATGCCTGACTTCAGGTGATCCGCCCACCTTGGCCTCTCAAAGTGCTAGGATTACAGGCGTGAGCCACCATGCCCTGCCCCCTACCGACTCTTTCTAAGGTAGAAAAAGCTCCCTGCTTTCTAGTCAGTCTCCATCAAATCACCCTTCATACTACCTAATGCAATCTGCATCTTGTGGATTGTTCAGTTATTTATACATCTTCTCCTACTAGCTTCGTAAAACAGAGGACTTGTGTTCTCCACTGTATTCCCAATGCCTTGACCAATAAATATTTGCTGAATGTTGAATTAAAGAAGATCTAAAAGAATAATAAAGGCTTTCATATTTTACTCTAAGGAATAGAATGCAGGTTAGTCATTAGAGGAGGGTAATGAGAGAGGTGGATTGGGACTTTCTTAAAGAATAAAATTAAGGGTTCTAAGTATCTTCCCATGAACCATGGCAGCTCTTAGTCATATGGCCAAAGGCTTATGTATCTTTGGTATATAAATATGTTATTAAGTGTATGGAATCCCCAAGAAAATTGACACTACTGTGAACACCTCCCACAGACAGCACTGATTAAGATCCAAGAGTTGTATCTGTTGGTAAGAAAACCCCAACACGGCCGGGCGCGGTGGCTCAAGCCTGTAATCCCAGCACTTTGGGAGGCCGAGACGGGCGGATCATGAGGTCAGGAGATCGAGACCATCCTGGCTAATACGGTGAAACCCCGTCTCTACTAAAAAATACAAAAAAAAACTAGCCGGGCGACGAGGTGGGCGCCTGTAGTCCCAGCTACTCGGGAGGCTGAGACAGGAGAATGGCGTGAACCCGGGAGGCGGAGCTTGCAGTGAGCTGAGATCCGGCCACTGCACTCCAGCCTGGGCGGCAGAGCAAGACTCCGTCTCAAAAAAAAAAAAAAAAAAAAAGAAAACCCCAACACATTTCTTATGGGTTGAATTATGTTCCCCTTCTCCTATCCATATACTGAAGTTCAAACCCCAGTACCTCAGAATGTGACCTTATTTAGAGACAGGGTCTTTACATAGGTAATCAAATTAAAATGAGGTCATTAGGGTGGGTCTAATGCAATATGGCTGGCGTCCTTATAAGGTTAGGAGAAATGAGTGACTGCTATGGGTACAGGGTTTCTTTTGGGGAGGGTGACATGTGCTCTAATTAGATAATGGTGATGGTGGTACAGCTCTGTAAATAACTAAAAACTATGTAATTATATGCTTTTAAAAGTTTTTTTTTAAGAGACAAGGTCTCACTCTGTCACTCAGGCTGCAGTGCAGTGTGGTGTGATCATAGCTCATTGCAGCTGCAAATTCCCAAGCTCAGGCAATCAGCTAGGACTACAGACAGGCACGCACCACTACACATGGAGAATTAAACATTTTTTTTTGTAGAGACAGGGTCTTACTGTATAGTTCGGGCTAGTCTCAAGCTCCTGGCCTCAAGTGATCCTCCTGCCTCAACCTCCTGAAGTGCTGGGATTATAGACATGAGCCACTGTGCTAAGTCCCAAATTGTACCCTTTTAAAGGGTAAACTCTATGGTATGTGAATTATATCTCAATAAAGCTGTTTTTTTTTTTTTTTTTTTTTTTTTTTTTTTTTTTTTTTGAGACGGAGTCTAGCTGTCGCCCAGGCTGGAGTGCAGTGGCGCGATCTCGGCTCACTGCAAGCTCCGCCTCCTGGGTTTACGCCATTCTTCTGCCTCAGCCTCCCGAGTAGCTGGGACTACAGGCGCCCGCCATCTCGCCCAGCTAGTTTTTTTTGTTTTTTTAGTAGAGACGGGGGTTTCACCATGTAGACCAGGATGGTCTCGATCTCCTGACCTCGTGATCCACCCATCTCGGCCTCCCAAAGTGCTGGGATTACAGGCTTGAGCCACCGCGCCCGGCCAATAAAGCTGTTATTAATAAAGAGAAGAGCAGCCTTGGAGGCCAACGAAGCCAATGAGATGTATGTAAACTCTGGATGAAGGTATCAAAGAAATACTGTACTACATTTTAGACATTATACATTTCATATTTATAAAAACACACTATAAACACTACAAGAAAAGTATAGCCTTCTACTACCTCTGTTGATTATGTTGTCCTAGGAGAATCTTAATTCACTTCAAAATATTTAACTCCTCTAGTTCCTGGATACTCAGTTAATAAAACGCTATCTAAACTTGCTGCTGATGGAAACCCCAGGGGCTGGTCCTGCTTGAAAAAAGGGAAAAAGCTGTAAAACTCAACAAGGGCCCATATTCAAGGCCAGAGAGAATAACAAAAATCTAGATTTAGTAGAAATGTGATCCTCCTACATTCTTTTAGGAGCAGCTTATCAGGATTTTCTAAAAAACATTAGGCAAAGTGAACAAATTATAAAGACACTGCTTTAGTAAAATAACCAACAACACTGAAACAAATCCTTACCTTCATACGCTGTTTAACATAAACACATTATCTCATTTTTCATTTCAACAGTACTTGTATTAGGCATAAATTTTTACACCCATTTTAAAGAAAAGGAAACTGAGGCACAAAGTCACCCCGTTAATGAGTACCAGAGTCAGATTCAAAGCTCTATGAGCTTTTGCTATGTCACACTGAGATCTGCTTTTTCCCTTCATCTCTCTTGGTCACCTGTCTTTCACAGCACTGAGTCTGCTTTAGCTCATGTTATTTTGTAACATGAACTTAGCCCCCAAGAAATCTTAAATTCCCATTTAATTTTTCTGGTTTGTGGCATTCATTCTATAAGTCTCCATAAGAAACACTCAAAGTATGTATTAAATGTTTTTGAACAAATAAATCAGTCTAGCCAGGCCTCTCTGGTTGAATCTTTTATGAATAATGAAAGAAAATAGTCAAAAACATAAACATTTTTACAAGGAGAGAGATTCCGTTCCCAGTTGCTGAAAAAAGGTTTTAGAACTGAATCAGAAATCCTGTTACTGAGCTGGCTCTGTGAAGTGACTTCCTGAACTATCCAACTCCTACTTCTCAGACAAGTAAACAGTGACTGGATTCTCCAGATGGGAAACCTGCAGGCAAGATCTTTAGCTCTATCTATTGCCTGAATCCTCACCTCTCACAAACATTCTGGTATTTCCCTGCAACTATTTTCCTAATTACTAAGCATCATTTTCCGTCTTTCTCCCTCTCCTCTACCTTTCCTTCTTCTCCTCCCTTCCCTACTGGTGGAATTTACTTCCCATATTCTTGTGAGACATGCTTTTTCACTGGCCTCAGAATAACTACAGGAAGCAACTACAACACAAACTAGTGAAATAACTTCATATAGCATCACCCATCGAATTAGTGGAAGATCCAGGAATTTATGAAATGCTGCCCTATTTACACTTTTCCCTAAGACCAAAGCACCAAACACTAACCATGCAGACACGGCACTGCTCCCATGAGAACATCAGCGCTGAGGGATGATATCAGAGAAGTTCTTTTTTCTCTGGTAACTGAAGAGTTGGTTGTTTTATTTTCAATATACAAGAAGGGCTGACGTACAATAGTAAATCCAAGTCTTAATTTTCTAAAATAGGTGGATTTATAGACCAAGGTATTAATAACATTCCTGCATTTGTTTAAAAGGTATGTTCTATATTTAAATTAGATTTCCATCTATTTTGCCTCAACCTCCTTCCTTGAAATTATTTTACAGCCTTGACTTTGGTTAATACTTTCATGACACCACCTTAGAAAGGTACAAATAAAGAATGTTTACTAAATGTGGAAATAAAACAAATTTTCAATACAGATACACATTTCTTTTCATATTTAAACAATACAAAAAATGTACATTCACAAATGCAACATCAATAAAACTCAATTGCTCTAGAAATTTTCCCTAAGCTTAAAAAGTTTAAAGACAGTACCTTTTAATATTTTAACTAAACATAATTTTGCCAGTGATAGACTTTCTGTAGGTAAAGTAATCATGAACTTTCAGAGCTATAAAAATGTCAGAAGTCATTAAGCACAACCCCTTCATTTTAAAAATGAGAAAACTCCCAAGTTAAGTGATTGTTGAAGCGTGTTAACCACAAGCATGCATCTTGGCTCCTGACCCTTAGTTCAGTAACACCAAAGTTCTTGTAGACAGAAATACTGAACTTTGTTAAAAACAAAGGCATACGGCCGGGCGCGGTGGCTCAAGCCTGTAATCCCAGCACTTTGGGAGGCCGAGGCGGGTGGATCACGAGGTCAGGAGATCGAGACCCTCCTGGCTAACATGGTGAAACCCCGTCTCTACTAAAAATACAAAAAACTAGCCGGGCGAGGTGGCGGGCGCCTGTAGTCCCAGCTACTCGGAGGCTGAGGCGGGAGAATGGCGGGAACCCGGGAGGCGGAGCTTGCAGTGAGCCGAGATCGCGCCACTGCACTCCAGCCTGGACGACACAGCGAAACTCCGTCTCAAAAAAAAAAAAAAAAAAAAAAAAAAACAAAGGCATACAAAATTAGAATTGCTCTTATCATCTATATGACTGACATTACACAGAAGCTCTATTTCAACTTTTTGTTTTTTTCCAGACAGGCTCTCACTCTGTCGCCCAGGCTGGAGGGCAGTGGCATGACTGACCACAGCTCACTGCAGCCTTGACCTCCTGGGCTCAAGCGATCCCCCCACCTCAGCTTCCCAAGTAGCTGGGACCACAGGCAGGTGCCACCATGCCTGGCTAATTTTTAAAAAACTTTTGTAGAGATGAGGTCTCCTTATGTTGCCCAAATTGGTCTAAAGTGCTTCTCCCGCCTCGGCCTCCCAAAGCGCTGGGGTCACGGGCATGAGCCTTCATGCCCGACCTATTTCAACTTTTAGTATTTTACATCTTAAATTCTTTTTTTTTTTTTTTGAGGCGGAGTCTCGCTCTGTCGCCCGGACTGGAGTGCAGTGGCCAGATCTCAGCTCACTGCAAACTCCGCCTCCTGGGTTTACGCCATTCTCCTGCCTCAGCCTCCCGAGTAGCTGGGACCACAGGCGCCCGCCACCTCGCCCGGCTAGTTTTTGTATTTTTAGTAGAGACGGGGTTTCACCGTGTTAGCCAGGATGGTCTCGATCTCCTGACCTCGTGATCCGCCCGTCTCGGCCTCCCAAAGTGCTGGGATTACAGGCTTGAGCCACCGCGCCCGGCCGACATCTTAAATTCTTAATTTGTGACTCACCCTGCTGAGCTGATCCAATAGCCTTTGGTTCTGTTCCGACAGTTCCTGGACAGCCCGTGTTTTTTCTCGATCTGCTTCCCGCAGATGAACCTGCTGCCTCTCCAACTCATCCTGCAGCTGCTTCACATCGCTCTCCAGCTCTGACACTCGGCCTTCCCACTCCCCTTCTCGGTTCTCAAATCGTCTTCTCAATTCATGTTTCTCTTGTTCTAAGTGCTGGGTGAAAAGTAAAGAGGATTTAAACACTGATAAAAATTCCACAGCCTTTTATTTTTTCTCTCCACGCTCTCCTAACTTCTTTTTCCGAGTAAGTCAACACAATAAAACACCCTACCACGTAGGACAAGTTGCCCAATTCACAGCTACAAAAATATTCCTTCTTCCACATCAGGGAAGAAGCTGGCTTCACAAAGAGAACGCCATTCTTACTGAAAATACTTAGAGTTATTATGTTTATTCTTATCCTCAGGCATGAGGTTCTAGACTAGGGAGTTCACTTGAAATTTGCCAGTCATCTAATCAATTGGTGAACTATACATTTAAACAACTAAAAATGAGTCCCATAACTAAAATCCTTTTTGATTTTTTTGAGGTGGAGTCTTGCTCTGTCCTCCAGGCTGGAGTGCAATGGTGAGATCTTGGCTCGCTGCAACCTCTGCCTCTCAGGTTCAAGCAATTCTCCTGCCTCAGCCTATTAAGCAGATGGAATTACAGGAACGCACCATGACACCAGGATACTTTTTGTATTTTTAGTAGAAATGGGGTTTTACAATGTTGCTCAGGTTGGTCTCCATTTCTTGACCTGGTGATCCCCCCGGCCCGGCCTCCCAAAGTGCTGGGATTACAGGTGTGAGCCACCGCGCCCCGCACCTTCCCTACTTTTTATAAGGAGGCTTTCTATTATCCATGGCACAATACCAGGCTCTTACTATCACAGAATTTTTCAGAGATGGAAAGAACTCCAGGTATCTTTTCAATTAACCATCTCTTCTTACAAATGAAGCAACAGAAGAGGTTAAGTGACAATCTCAAGGTCAGTACTAGTAAATGGCAAAGCAGCGATTGTCTGTCAGTTGACTCTGGTTCTCCAAGTCACAGCTCAATAAATATGTGCTGCTATATAAAGTAATGTAATTCAAAATCATTAGGGCAAGTTCAGGTTCAGGGCTACCTTAAATCATGGCCCATTAAGCCTTGCATATTTATTTCTGGTACATTCATTCATTCTTGAGCACCTACTATGGGCCAAGCACTGTCCTAGGGACATTTTTTTTTTTTTTTTTTGAGACGGAGTCTCGCTCTGTAGCCCAGGCTGGAGTGCAGTGGTGCGATCTCCGTTCACTGCAAGCTCCGCCGCCTCCCAGGTTCATGCCATTCTCCTGCCTCAACCTCCCTAGAAGCTGGGATTACAGGTGCCCACCACCACGCCCGGCTAAATTTTTTGTATTTTTAGTAGAGACGGGGTTTCACCGTATTCGCCAGGATGGTCTCGATCTCCTGACCTCGTGATCCGCCCGCCTCGGCCTCCCAAAGTGCTGGGATTACAGGCGTGAGCCACCATGCCCGGCCCCTAGGGACATTCTAATAAGCAAAACAGACATGATCCTTGCCTGTATACAGTTTTCATTCTAGTGGGAGAGACTGATAAAACAAATTGCATATGAAAGATGGTATGCAGGAAAAGTACATATGGTCTAATGTAGCAGCTCAATAAAACAAGTTTCCTTTGGATTGAGGGAAATAAAAACATCTTTTTGTGGCCAGGCGCAGTGGCTCACGCCTGTAGTCCCAGCACTTTGGGAGGCTGAGGCGGGCGGATCATGAGGTCACAGGATCGAGACCATCCTCGCTAACACGGTGAAACCTCATCTCCACTAAAAATACAAAAACCGAAATTAGCCAGGCTTGGTGGCAGGCACCTGTAGTCCCAGCAACTCAGGAGGCTGAGGCGGGAGAATGGCATGAACCTGGGAAGCAGAGCTTGCAGTGAGCCGAGATCGCACCACTGCACTCTAGCCTGGGCAACAGAGCGAGACTCTATCTCAAAAAAAACAAAAAAACAAAAAAAACTTTTTGTTTCTGAGATAAATATGCATGCCTCTGAAAAGAGTATGTTCTCCTACTTAAAAAGCACAGTACGTACAACAGCCAAATCTATACTTCAAAGACTCTAGGAAATCTAAGTGAAAGTAATGGTCCTGAACTTCTGGTGCTCTCAGAAACATTCTCGTGTAACTATTCAAAATACACCCTGGACCCCAATTCCTGAGATTGTGATTCAATAAATAATAGACTGAAGTCTAAGGCATCTATGCATGTGTGTGTGTGTATATCTGTATATGTATATATACTGAGTTCTACAGGAAATTCTGACACACTGAAGGTTGACATCAAGCACTGAGATTGTTTGAATGAGCTAAAATGCACATATGAATCTTCTCTTTCAGACTACTCAGTCATCTCCTTATCTTGAGAGGCTATACTCTCACTCTACTGAAGTTCTCACCATTCAAAATATCTTTCAGAATGCTTCTTTTGGAAAGCCGTAAGGGACAGCTTATAGTCATGCAAGAAAATAAGTTCCATTACTTCACATCTGGGGTGTGTCTAAAAAATGATATTAGCCTCCTTCATCCTGCCATTTTATTCTCCTTACTTTGTTGAGTAACTTTTGAATCATTCTGAAAGTCATTAACCCCAAAAAGATGAAAATTTACCATGACTGAGAGCAGTCAAAAGACTGTGCCAAAAGATAAAAACAGCAATGGAAAAGTAACATTCTGAGCACACTGGCAAAGGCAGTTTTCACCGAAAACTCCCAAGTTGACAACTTTAAGGGGACAACTCATTTGGAAATAGCCACTCGAATGTACCTGTTGAAAAAGACACATTATATTTTATACAGTCTGTTTGGAGCAATGTGGGAAAAGAAATGACAAGGGAGGGCCTTCTCATCAGTATGAGAATTTTTTGCTCTATGCATCCCTTGTAGTGCTTAACTTCCAAAAATGAGAATGTTTTAGTCACTGTAGAAACTTCAGCAAGATGGAATGCAGGAACAAATGCTAATTGCAATCCTAAAATTGTGATACTTGGTTTTATTCAATTTTTTCAAAATGAAAAAGATTGAGCAGAAGGCAATGGCAAGAACTCAGTAATCACAGTGTTACTGAGAGGCCAGATAAATTAGGCTTGTGTTCTAAAAGAACAGAGTGATTTAAAAATATTCAGCAAACAGCTGTTAGTGAAGAGCCCAACCAAGCAACTAAAACAATCCAATCCACTTGGGGGCAGGGCTGAGGACAGGTGGTGCTGATCAGTCTATTCAGTCCTTGTATTTCTTTGGACATGAGACAAACTTCCTATTTCGTGTTTCCCAATCCTGTGAAAATTCCAGGCTTTCCTATTAACAAACATACAGAATTTACCACTTTATACAGAATTTAGCATCTGCCCCGAGAAAAGTTTCTCCTAGAATTATATTTTCAATTAAGTGCTAAATTAACCAGAAAACTCTAGGGAGACTGTCAGGAAGTGTGAAGGTCAAGTTCTGCTTATGCTCTCCTTCGTTTCTCAGGGTTATATAGTATTTTAGAAAGTTCATATCAAAATTGTCAAGGTTATCAAAAATAAGGTTAGGAAACTTCCAGTTACAGCTAAGAGGAGCCTAAAGTGACACAAAAACTAAATGTAATATGGTATCCTGGAACAGAAAAAGGTATTAGATAAATGCTAAGATAATCTGAATAAATTGAAGACTTTAGTTAGTAGTCACATGAGTACTGGTTCAATAATCATGGCAAATGTACCATACTATTGTAAGATGTTAATAAGAGGAGGCTGGGTGCAGGGTATATGCAAACTCTCTGTACTATCTCTCCAGCTCTTCTGGAAACCTAAAACCATTTTAAAAAATAGTCTATGGCTGGGCGCAGTGGCTCATGCCTGTAATCCCAGCACTTTGGGAGGCCCAGGTGGGCGGATCATGAGCTCAGGAGTTTAAGACCAGTCTGACCAATATGGTGAAACCCTGTCTCTACCAAAAATACAACAATTAGCCAGGCATGGTGCACACCTATAGTCCCAGCTACTCGGGAGGCTGAGGCAGAAGAATCGCTTGAACCCGGGAGGCAGAGGTTGCAGTGAGCCAAGATGGTGCCACTGCACTCCAGCCTGGGCAACAGAGTGAGACTCTGTCTCAAAAAAAAAAAAAAAAAAAGTCTATTTAAAACTAAAATAATCCCACCACCCAAAATTAAGATCATTAGTCTACATAAAACAGGTCTTTACAGAAATGGATTTCTGCAAAAAAAAAAAAAAAGTGACAATATGCTCAGAAGTCCAGTGCATGGTTCTGAAAAGTACTGTTCTTTAAAGGTCCAAGTACTGAATGCAAATCAGAACCCCTGGGTTTTCTTCCCTAAAACTAGTGACTCCCATTATGTATTCATTTTCATCTTTTGTTTTTCCTTTAAAAAAAAATAGTACTGGACTAATGAGAATTGGCCTGGCTTAGGGAAGGAGGAGGAAAATATAACTGAGGGAAGAGGACAATCTCTGCAGTAAAGGGATAATCCACTCAGCCATGATGGAAAAAAGGAAGATCCTGTACATTAACAACAAATATTTAATTCCTGAAGAAAAAAAGTATATAAATACAAGTTACTGTCTTACTTCATATTCTAGGGAAAAAGCTAAGGACATGACTGGATATATAAGTTTTAAAAGCAAAAGAGCTAATTATAGATGAAAAGAAAAGAAATTTTTAAAAATGCCTTCAGAATGTTAAGCATCTGGGCTGTGTGCAGTGGCTCCCGCCTGTAATCCCAGCACTTTGGGAGGCTGAGGTGGGAGGATCACTTGAGGTCGGAGGATCACCTGAGGTCAGGAGTTCAAGAGCAGCCTGGCAAACATGGTGAAACCCCATCTCTAAAAATTACAAAAATTAGCCATGCCTGATTGTGGGTGGGTGTAATCCCAGCTACTTGGGAGCCTGAGGTGGGAGAATCGCTTGAATCCGGGAGGCAGAGGTTGCAGTGAGCTGAGATCATGCTATTGCACTCCAGCATGGACAACAGAGCAAGACTCTGTCTCAAAGGAAAAAAAAAAAGAACTTTAAGCATCTGATTCAGTGAATGAGTAATAAAATACAGTCAACTCAAGAGCGGAAAAAAGTGCCCAAACCTTACAGATTTTCCAATTAACCTGAATTTTCATTTAAACCCCAAGAGGCATATAACTAAAAAACTTCTATGTTAACCTTTAAACCACTGAAGACTTTAAATATTAATAGTATGGCTTTAATGACACAAAAGTGTAACATCAAGTACTTTAACGTTTGAAACGAAAAAAAACAAAATCTTGGGCTTAGCACACAGAACCAGAGAGGTATTTAATCTTAACTAATGAATAGGTAGAAAAGATCTTGAAAATGCCTTGTTTGTCCCAAAATTAGAAACGTGCCAGCCGGGCAGGGTGGCTCACGCCTGTAATCCCAGCACTCTGGGAAGCCGAGGCAGGCAGATCACGAGGTCAGGAGATCGAGACCATCTTGGCTAACACAGTGAAACCCCGTCTCTACTAAAAATACAAAAAAAAAAAAAATTGCCAGGCGTGGTAGTGGGCGCCTGTAGTCCCAGCTGCATGGGAGGCTGAAGCAGGAGAATGGCATGAACCTGGGAGGCGTAGCTTGCAGTGAGCCAAGATGGCGCCATTGCATTCCAGTCTGGGCATCAAAGCGAGACTCCATCTCAAAAAAAAAAAAGAGAAAGGTGCCGATTTTGTAGTAGTGGAGAAGATGGGACTAAAATAAAACCAGTCTCATTTTCAATAGTGAAAGTGGCATTCTCTCAGTCCACTCACATGTTTCTCTTTCAAACCACCCTGTAAGAAAAAGTGTTTTGAGTCCAAATGTCTGACAGTTCGTGGAATATTATAAACGCTTTTTTCTGGTCAAGTTCTCTCATGAATAAATGTGTCTTAAAGTATTGGTTTTATACTCCCAAGTGTTTGATTTAATTGAAAATACACTCCAGGCTCAATGGTTCAATCCTGTAATCCCACCATTTTGGAAGGCCAGGGTAAGAGGACTGCTTGAGCCCTCTAGTTTGAGACCAGCCTGGGCAACATAGTGAGGCCCCATCTCTAGGAAACATTTTTACAAAATTAGCCAGGCGTGTAGTATGCGCCTGTAGTCCCAGCTACTTAGGAGGCTGAGTGGGAGGGTCACTTGAGGGTGCAGTAAGCCATGACCAGCCTGGGGGATACAGTGAGATCTTGTCTAAAACAAAAAAAAAAGAAAGAGAAAGCAAAAGGTACAAAGTACAGTAGTTTGCACTAAATGTTAGAAAGTACTTTGTCTAAACAGACATTCTAAAACTTAGGTTGTTCACAAAATGTACTGTGGGGAAAACTAAACTGGAGGTGTCAAATAAAACAGTACTCTGTAAACCAGGTCTGTCACTCACATTAATACTAGAAGAATTAACAAGCAACTAAAGGTACTCTCTTAGTATCTTTAAGGTACATTTTTAAAACTTAAAAATTTTTTGTAATTGTCAAACATACCTAGAAGAAAGAATATAACTGACTCCCCTCATCACTGAGTTTTAACAATGATCAATATTTAGCCTTTAAGTATACGTTAAGTATATGTTAGTGACATTCACATTGTTGTGTGACTATCTCCAGAACTTAAAATTGAACTTTTAAAACTAGAGTTCATATGCTGACCTGCAGAGGAATGAAGATTTTAAAAAATAGTTTGAGTTTTAAACTAGTGTTGTCCATTAAGTAAATAATAAAATGTCAAAGACAATTTATTCTTTTACGATACAATTTTTTTTTGGTTACAATTCTGAAATCTTTGCCCTTGTTGAAGAAAGGTATAAAGGGTCCACATGGAACCCAGGATGTATGTAATTGTACACTCAGGATTACTATGAGATCTGGCACTAATCAAACTGATATGGTGTTCCTTTCAAGTTAGCTGTCCCTTCAATCAAGTCCTTCCCAGAAGAAATTTCAAATCGCAAGTATAAATCTCTGTAGTTGCGCTTCTTTACAAAGTCATATAATTGAATCTCTTTATAAAAAAAAAAAAGAAGGCTTTTTATTTCTAGACCTCTACTTCAAGTGAAAATTAAACAATTCAATTCATTAGGCTGCTTTTTGGCAGTCTAAATATAGGTTTCACAAACGACTTTTCAGAGACGTATCTCAGGAGTTCATCGACTGGCAGACCTAGTTAACAGGCCAACCAAACTACAGGGCACTCACAGGTTTCCTTTTTATATCCTGGATTTACTTTTATGTCTCTGGACTACAGGCATACTTAAATCTTATTATAGAATATTTCTGAATTTACATTCTGACTGTTCAACCAGTAGCAGTGATATGGAACCTGATTAGGGTCAATTTCAAACCTCATTCAGGTCTGTAGTATTCTCTTGCTGTAATAAGAATGAAAAGAGCTGGTTGCAACTAAACTAGGTAACAATAATAGTAAATGCACAGGCAGAAAAGGTAAGTCACAGGTGACTCCCTCTCCCCACCCCCTGCCCCTTTTTTGGCAATCTAATTTTTAGAAATGCTGGCATTCTGTACTGCATTCAAGGCCCTTTTCTAGTTAAGGGCAAGAAAACAAACAACTCTGAAAGACTGGCCCAGGGAATTGGCAGAAATATTACAGATACCTTAAGAGGTATTTTATAACAGAAGTTAAAGTAATATGGTTCTCATAGGTTGCATTTAGTCATTCAACTGCAAGCCTGAGACCCAGAACACAGAAAAGTACTGTTCAAATACACATAAATACTGAGGCCCAAATTAAATCCACTACCAGCGGTCACATGTTGAGCCCTGGCTCGCCTGATTTCTGCAATGGAACCACAATTCCTAATCCCTGAGCATCTGAAGGCTATATAAAGCTCCTTTAGGGGCACTTGTTTCCCACAACTCTGAGCTGCCAGGAAGTTAAGACAAGGGCATCTAGAAGCCTTAACGCCCAAACTGGAAAGCTTTAGGCTAACACCCTGATTAGAGATTAACTACTCTGAAAACCTGGAGCATATTTTAAATGCTTCCCGACTTTCTCATTTCTCTGTATGCAGACACCACCTCAGTGCTGTATAAATTAGTCATACTGTAAGCTCTATTTTAGATGCTGGATACAGTACGTATATAGAACGGCCCACAGCGGCTGAAGCCATGCATGGACCCATTTGCTGTGAGCAGGGTGGGGAAGTCAACTGGGTTCAATGAAATCTGATAATCCTCCATCCTCCCTCCCCCATTCATTCCAGATTTTCTGCGAGGTAGGATGAGCAACGAAGTGGGGGTGAGTGGCTCCCAAAACTGCCCAGGGCCGGGCGCGTGCCTGGGCGTCCCCTGCTCCCCACCCATCCCGGGCGGGAGGTCCTCACCTCAAGCTTGTCTGTCAGCTCCTTATGCATCTGCTCGTACTGCCGGCTCATGTCCTGGTTCCTCTCGAGCAGCGCCTTGCCCAGCCGGGCCGCCAACACCAGATCCTTCTCCTTCTGCCGGATCACCGACAGCAGCTCGGGGTCCTGGGAGGGCGGCGGCTGCGGTCCGGCCCCTTCGGCCAGAGACCCAGGCTCGGCCTGAGGGTGTTCCCCAGGGTCGGACGGCCGCTCCTCGGCCGCCAGCAGCGCCAGCTCCTCCTCTAACGCCAGTTCTAGCTCCCCGGAGCCCCCGGGGAAGGAGATGAGGGCGGCGGCGGCAGCGGGACTCTGGACTTCGTCCCGGGCCGCGGCGGGCAGCTCCATGCAGCAGGCGCTGTCCGGCTCGGCGGGTGCTGAAGCGCGGCCGGCCAAGCCCAGGCAGAAGGCGGACATGGCCCGCGCGCGCGGAGCCCGCAGCGGTGCGGCCCGGCCGGCGCGCGCCAGGCTGCAGGGGGGAGGGGCCCCGCCGCACCGCCCCGCGCCCCGCGCCTCGCCTCGCGCCGCGGCACGCGCCCCCCGGGTCCCCGCGAGCCCTGGGCGCGGCGCGCGCCGGCCCAACCCTCCCCCGCGCCGGCGGCACGCGCCCCCTCCCCCGCCCCCGGGCTCAGCTGCTCACGCGCGCGCGGGAGGAGGGGATGGGGATGGGGGTGGAGGTGGAGGTGGTGATGGGAACGGGAAGGCTGGGGAAGGGAAGACTCAGGAACGGAGGCTGAGGGGCGGCGAAGCGGGGCGGGGAAGGAAGCGAGGAGGAACGCCGCCGCCGGGTTCTCAGCCGCCCTGTTGCCGCTGCCGCTGCCGCTGCTGCTGCTGCCGCCGCCGGCCGGGCAGCGCCTCACGGGGCGGGCTGCGCTCCGCAGTCGCCGCGACGCTCGCTGCTACTGCTGCTGCTGTTGCCGGCGGCCGCTCTCTGCAGCCGCGCTCCATGACCCTCGGCTCGGCGGCAGCCCCAGCAGCAGCGGCGGCGACGGCGGCTGCTGCTGCAGGGGCCGAGGCGGCGGCTCCACATCGCGCGCCGTGCAACCCGGCGAGCTCTTTCCTGCCTTCCCCGGCTCCTCCCGGCTCACCGGGCCGGCAGCGCCCCGCCCCGGGCTTCCGGCCGCGTCCCCTCGCCCCGCCCCTTGCCGCCGCCTGACGCGCTAGGGCACCTGTTCGCCCCGCCCGCGCGGGATTCGCCGGCTCGCGGGTCTCCTCAGCGACGCCCAGGTGACGCCGGCGGCCTTAACCCCTGCGCTGCCTCACGCCCTGCGGGTGGCTGCGCGCGCCGCCTACGGGGCGGCTGGCGCATCTCTAACGGTCCTGGCCGCCTCACCGGCGCGGGCACGCCCCCAGCCTGGTACCCACTTCGGGACGCGGTTCCGCCCTCAGCCTTGCTCACAACACGGGTGTGGCCACGCCCCCAGCTCTTATACCTCGGGGTGTGGCCTCGCGCCCGGCCTCGCTCCCACCTCAGAAGGAGCGCGGCCCCGCCCACCGCCTGCTGCTCACCTCCGGGCGTGGCCCCATCTCCAGCTACTTGGAAGACAGGGCGCGCCTCGGAGTCCTGTCGCCACCTGTCTGGTGGTCTCTGGGTCAAAGGGGACTGAGGACATTCCTCCAAGACTGGTGGCCCGGCCGCGAGAAAGACATGCCGTCACGAAATTTAGGTCTGGGCCCCCAGGAGAACTAAGCAGTCAGGAGAGGGAGCCCTAGAGAGCAGTAGGAGGAGGGAGGACTTCGGAAACCCGGCATCTTCATGCTGATGACTCAGGGATATGAAGGACCAGATGCTTCGCAGATCAGCAGCCCGGAGAGAAAGGGTTTCTACGGAGAAATAACGGAAAAAAACTGCTCACAGATGGGAATACGAAGCAAAGAATCTCCCTAATAATAACTGCCGTTTATTCGGCACTCATTGTGTGCCATGTCCTGTGTTAAGTGTTTGATAGTCATTATTTTAGATAATCCTCATAAGAACCTTATAAAATCAGTACTGCCGCTTGTCATTTTAACAGAGAAGGAAATTAAAACCTGAGAGATGGCATCGTCTGCCCAGGTCATTACAATTGGTAGAGTCAGGATTGAGATCTAGCCAGGCCGACTTCAGGGATCACGTGAATCATTATTCTTTATTTTCTTCACATAGAAGCAGTCTTGAGGAAGCTAAATGGTCTTTTGTGACCAAGATGGATTGGGTGGATGTGGAAGGAACGCTTTCTCAATGATTAAAGGAAGGTTTGGAGAGCCTATTGGGTGACTTCCACTCATTCCTTGGCGTTGACCTCGTTGGTGGTGCTTCGTGTCGCCTATTTCCAGAAACAATCCCATCTAAAGCTAGAATTCGTCCCTACTGCTTCCTTTTCCTGTTGGACAGACAACCCATTTTTTACTTGGATCATGCCTTTCTTCTTTTCATCCCGGTGAGATGGAAATTTCAGGCCATCAAAAGGCTGAAATGGGTCAAATAGTTTCTCACGGTTTTTATTGCTTATTAAATTCAGAGCCTAAACAATATTGAAGTTTTAACATCGTTACCCTTAGACAGAAGGCCAGAATCTGAAAAGCTCCTGGGCCTCAGGGCTGGCATTGTTCACTTGTTGACTGGGAAGGAGACAGACAGTTGAGGGGTTCCCACATCAATCTCAGAGCTAAATTTCTGCAGTTGACCATGGTATCATTCCAGTAAGGAAATGTTCTAACACTTTTTATTATGACCTCCCACCTTGAGCTGGAATTGTGGGCCGGAGGTGAGATCCAATTGCCATTCCCTTTTGTCTTATTTGAATCACAGAAGGACAAATTTCTCCCTCATCTGTCTGGAGACACATCAGGAACAAACAGGGCCAGGCTCTGTGACTCATGCCTGTAATCTCAGCACTTTGGGAGGCTGAGGCAGGAGGATTGCTTGAGCCCAGGAGTTCAAGACCAGCTTGGGCAATGTAGAAAGTAAAAAGTTTCCTCCTCAAAGTTTCCCTTCTTGTTAAAGAATAAATAATAAGTGTTTGAAATAACAGTTTCTTTTAAAGACTAACTTCCTTCAAGCCACCTTACTTCATGCTAATAACTCTTTGTTTAGCCCTTTCCTATGTAGCTGTTAGATCTAAGGGAATGAGTACATTCTATGTCCGTGTACTTTAACCAAGATGTATGTGCTGGACGTGCTCACAGGCATGTCCCAGCTTGCAGCTTATGCCCCTTCCTTATTTGGGAATGTTACTACTTTTCTAAGCCTTTTCATAAATAATTTTCTCTTTTCCTTTGTTCTCCATTGCTTTTACCTATTTAGAAAAGTTTTAAGTTGTTAGCCTATCAGGTTCAGTTTAAATCGTAAGGTCTGGCTGCAGCCAATGGAGAGAAGACATAGTAACAGGGTCAAACTGTGTAAGGGATAAAAATTGCTTCCTTCCTTTATTCAGGTGTGCTCTCGCCGTTGTTCCATCTGTGAGGAGCACCCTTTCTGCAGAAAGTAAAATTGTCTTGCGGAGAAAACTTTTTGTCTAAATGCTGATTTTTCCATGCAGTACGGAGGAACAAGCATTCTGTTTCTAAATAAACATTTTACTTATAACAGGCAACATGGCAAGATCCTGTCTCTCCACTGGCTGGGTGGCTCATGCCTATAACCCCAGCACTTTGGGAGGCCAAAGTGGGAGGATTGTGTAAGCCCAGGAGTTTGAGACCAGCCTGGACAACATGGCCAAAACCCCATCTCTACAAAAAATACAAAAAAATTAGCCAGGCCTGGTGGTGTATGCCTATAGTCCCAGCTACGCAGGAGGCTGAGATGGGAGGATCGGTTGAGCCTGGGAGATCAAGGGTGCAGTGAGCCCTGATCACACTATTACACTCCAGCCTGGGTGACAGAGCAATAACTTGTCAAAAAAAAAAAAAAAAAAAGCAATGTTTCAGTTCTTTTTCCTTAATGTAGACATGCAGCCTATCTTTCAAAAAAGGACTCTGTTTGCCTTCTTGAGCCCAGTGGTCCTGATCTATTCCACTTATCTGTTACTGTGAAAATGAACTGTTACAATATTAACTCCAGCTTCTGAGTTTCCTCCCTAACAATGTTCCATTACTGAACCTTACTAGGAAATGATCACTTCTTACAGTAGGTTTGGCTCTAAGTACTATTTTCCTGGGAGAACCAGCCCAACTTTGCAGAACTATTTAAAATAGTGGTTCTTAAACTGTTTGGTCTCAGAATCTCATTACACTCTTGGGCCAGGCACGGTGGCTCATGCTTGTAATCCCAGCACTTTGGGAGGCTGAGGCAGGCAGATCACTTGAGATCAGGAGTTCAAGACCAGCCTGGCCAACATGGCAAAACCCTGTCTCTACTACAAATACAAAAATTAGCCGGGCATGGTGGCATGTGCCTGTAGTCCCAGCTACTCAGGAGACTGAGGCAGGAGAATGGCGTGAACCCGGGAGGCAGAGCTTACAGTGAACCAGGATCGCACCACTGCACTCCAGCCTGGGTGACAGAGTGAGACTCCATCTCCAAAAAAATTTTTTTTAAATAATTCATTTTAAATATTTATAATAAACCTATTATATGTAACTATAATGAATTTTTATGAACAGTAACTATATGGTCCTAAATGTAAAAAAAACTAGTGAGAAGAATGGCATTATTCTTCATTTTTGTAAACCTCTATAATGTGTGGCTTAACAGTAGAAAAGTGAATTCTTATATTTGGATATATCTATAATGTATGATATTTTGAAATATATGAAGAAAATTTGGACTCACAAAGATATATGGTTGGGAAAAGGAGGAATATTTTAGTAGCCTTTTCATATCATTTTGGATATTTTTCTTTGATATTACACCAAAACTTGACAAGTTATACTTTCCCCTTTCCCTCCCTTCCTTCCTTTCTCTCTCTCTCTCTCTCTCTCTCTCTCTCTCTCTTTCTTTCTTTCTGACAGAGTCTTACTCTGTTGCCCAGGCAGGAGTGACTGCAATGGCATGATCTTGGCTCACTGCAACCTTCACCTCCCAGGTCCAAGTGATTCTCCTGCCTCAGCCTCCCGAGTAGCTGGGACTATAGGCATGCACCCCCACACTTGGCTAATTTTTGTATTTTTAGTAGAGACGGGGTTTCACTATGTTGGCCAGGCTGGTCTTGAACTCCTGACCTCAGGTGGTCCACTCACCTCAGCCTCCCAAAGTGCTGGGATTACAGGCGTGAGCCACCGTGCCCGGCCAACAAGTTGCAGTTTCTTAAAGGTTAGTTGCAATGTAAAATCTAAAACCATGTCAAGGAAATCCCATTGATCTATTTTTCACTTTGAATGGATTTTTTACATATGTATGATTGATTGTATTTTCATTTGGAAAATGTCTGAGTTATTCAGATCTTACAAATATTGTCACATGTCATTACACAATATCAGCCTAATCACATTCATTAATATCACCACCATTGATCTCATCATGAAAGTCTTTTAAGTATTGAGAAGCTATAAAGCTTGAGTTTTTTCATTAGTAACAAATATTTTCCGTTGTTTTCCTTGAAGTAACAGACATCATTAATTCTTGAGAAAATGTCTGCCAAATACCCAAATCTGAATACTACAGTTTGTGTCATTCATTCAAGTAAAAACAGTGTTCTGTGAAAAATGTGGCTAGTTAATTCCCAACTCAAACGGAGGAATAAGTGCTTCACCTCAAGATAACTGTCATACTTCAGTACACAGCAGAAGTGCTTAATGGGTACTTCCCATTTCATCACACGAAATATTAAAAAGAGGTATACTCAAGGGTCTGGACTTAATAGAAGTACTGCTTCGTCAGGGACATTGGTTAATGAAACTAGCTTCTGTTTTTTCTATGAACACATGAAAGTGAAGACTACTGTGTGTGCCAGCACAGCTGGGTAACACTGCCCTGACTCATGCTAAGGTATCAGTGGTGTTACCTACCATTGCTTTTGCACTATCAGTGCAAATGTCAACATAATTGCAAACGAAAATAGTATTAGACAATTAGCATTATTATGAAATTCGTTTGTTATTGTTAATAACATTAGAATAGCCGGGCACGGTGGCTCAAGCCTGTAATCCCAGCACTTTGGGAGGCCGAGACGGGCGGATCACAAGGTCAGGAGATCGAGACCATCCTGGCTAATACAGTGAAACCCCGTCTCTACTAAAGAATACAAAAAACTAGCCGGGCGACGAGGCGGGCGCCTGTAGTCCCAGCTACTTGGGAGGCTGAGGCAGGAGAATGGCGTGAACCCGGGAGGCGGAGCTTGCAGTGAGCTGAGATCCGGCCACTGCACTCCAGCCCGGGCGACAGAGCCAGACTCCGTCTCAAAAAAAAAAAAAAAAAACAAAAAAAAAAAAAAAAAAAAAAACAAACAAAAAAAAAAACATTAGAATATAATCGTTACACTTATTATAAAAATAGTTATTTTCTCGGTAGCCCTCTGAAAGACTCTAGGACCTTTAGGCACTGGGGCACCACACTCTGGGAACTGCTGATTCAACTCCATTAGGTCAGCCTTGAGGTAACAGAATGAATATATACCTGCCTACATGGAAATTAGCGCCAGGATTTAAAACTCATTAAAGCCAAGTTAGGAAAACAGACTTCTAAGAAGGTTATTAAATTTATTATTATTCATGCTAGGACAATAGCAGCTAAAATACATTTAGCACTGTGCTCCTTAAATCCGTTATGTAACACTATCTCATTTAATCCTCACAAGAACTCTGTAATGGTAATGTGTTACACCAATATATACTAATACATGATACTATGATGCTGGTGTTTTAGACCTATCTGTCTGTAACGGACTTGCTCTTAGTTACTCTGCTGCACTTCACATTTTATCACTTACGTATTCCTTTAAAATATATTTTCATTATTGTTAGTTTTAGTACCTGGATAGTCCTGGTAAAGTTGAGGATGACCACAGTTTACATACTTAACATACTATGGGTGAATTTCCACATAAGTGCTATTACATCACTAAGGGCAAAACATGACATTTTTCCTTCTTAGAGATCCTGATATTTACAAATATGATAACACTCATCTGATTTACCCAAGTTGTTTACTTTTATTAACATCTTGGTCTGTGAAAACTGGAAAGTGTAAAAGACAAAACATGTCCCGAAAATTTGTTTTTGTAAAGCCAAGTGTTGAAGAAACATGAGGAGCTGGCAAAATGTGTGGTAAAGCAGTTCTATGCTTGGTATTTTCATTTAGCTATGATGTGTATGTGTGTGTGTGTTTGTGCACTAGGAGATCACGTGTGTTTTAAGTTGTATATTTTGTCTATGAACTAGTCATGGAAACATACAAGTCTTGAAAATTCATAAAATGTTACCCAAAGCACTTTATATTTTTCAGAGAGGAGTGATCTCAACATTTTGCAAAATGTGGTGTGTATACCCCTAGTGGTTCTGCAGTTGGTTTTTAGGGGAAAATATTAACATCAGTGGCTGGTGCTCACTGGTATCAGTCTTCAGCAGAGACCCTGCCCTGCCTGGTGTCGGGAAGTTCCTTCTCTGCTACTCAGAAGGTCAATAGAAGCCTCATCTTGTCCCTACATGGATACACTCTGTGAGTTCCCAACTTCCTCTCCTCCAACTTCTATCCTTTCCTACCAACATCCCTGCCCAACTTTTCCCTTCCAGGTGAGAACTCCCCTCTCCCAAGGATTTGCCTAATACCCCAGGTCTAGCTGCCCTGTTACCTCAGCCAGTTATTCTCTAATAACTGTCATTTCCAGCCCCTGACCCATTTTTCCTCCCTTCTGATTCAGCATCTTCAGTCTTTCCCCTTAATGATCATGAAGCAGACTTCCTGGGCTGCATCTAGTTCTGCTGCTTAGGAGTTAGATGACTTTGGACCTCTATGCCTCAGTTTCTTCATTTATAAAGTGGGGATAAAGGTAGTACTTACCTGATAAGGTTGGTCTTAAGACAGAAAGATTTCAGATACGTACAGCTCTTAAAAATGAAGCCTGACAGGCCAGGTGTGGTGGCTCACTCCTGTAATCCCAACACTTTGAGAGGCCGAGGTGAGCGAATTGCTTGAGCCCAGGAGTTCAAGACCAGCCTGGGTAACATGACAAAACTCTGTCTCTACAAAAAAATAAAAATAAAATTAGCCAGGCATGGTGGTGTGTGCCTTTCATCTCAGCTACTGGAGAGCCTGAGGTGGGAGGATCACCTGAGCCCAGGAGGTTGAGGCTTTAGTGAGCTGTGCGCCACTGCACTCCAGCCTGGGTGACAGAGCAAGACCCTGTCTCGAAGAAGAAGAAGAAGGAGAAGAAGGAGAAGAGGAAGAGGAAGAGGAAAGAAGAAGAAGTAATACTTACCTAGTAAGGTCAGTCTTAAGACAAAAAGATTTCAGATATGTAAAGCTTTTACAATGGAGCCTGGCAGGCCAGGTGCAGTGGCTCACTCCTGTAATTTCAGGAAAGTGTAAAAACAAAACAAAACAAAACAAAACATTAGAATATAATCGTTACACTTATTATAAAAATAGTTATTTTCTCGGTAGCCCTCTGAAAGACTCTAGGACCTTTAGGCACTGGGGCACCACACTCTGGGAACTGCTGATTCAACTCCATTAGGTCAGCCTTGAGGTAACAGAATGAATATATACCTGCCTACATGGAAATTAGCGCCAGGATTTAAAACTCATTAAAGCCAAGTTAGGAAAACAGACTTCTAAGAAGGTTATTAAATTTATTATTATTTGGGATATTATTATTTGGGAGGCTGAGGCTGGAAGATCACTTGAGGCCAGGAGTTTGAGACCATCTTGGGCAACACAGAGAGATCCTCTGTCTCCCACCTGTAGTCTTAGCTACTCCTGAGGCTGAGGCATGGAGTTTGAGGATGCAGCGAGGCAGTGAGCTACAATCGTGCCTCTGCACTCCAGCCTGGGTCACAGACTGAGACCCTGTCTCTAAAACAAACAAAGAAACAAACAATCTGGACTTTCTGAATTAGATCTGTCATTAACCAGCTGTGCAGCTATGTACAATTGAACAAGGCATTTAATGTGCCTAGCCTTTGACTTCCTTATCTGTATGGTACAAAGTTGGCCTGGTAATCACCCCACTATGCTCTAAACCAGTAGTTCTCAATTGGGGGTGATTTTTTTTTTTTTTTTTAAGATGGCATCTCGGCCGGGCACGGTGGCTCAAGCCTGTAATCCCAGCACTTTGGGAGGCCGAGACGGGTGGATCACGAGGTCAGGAGATCGAGACCATCCTGGCTAACACGGTGAAACCCCGTCTCTACTAAAAAAAAACTACAAAAAACTAGCCGGGCGAGGTGGCGGCGCCTGTAGTCCCAGCTACCCGGGAGGCTGAGGCAGGAGAATGGCGTGAACCCGGGAGGCGGAGCTTGCAGTGAGCTGAGATCCGGCCACAGCACTCCAGCCTGGGTGACAGAGCGAGACTCCTTCTCAAAAAAAAAAAAAAAAAAAAAAAAAAAGATGGCATCTCACTCTGTCACCCAGGCTGGAGTGCAGTGGCATGATCTCAGCTCACTGCAACCTCCAGCTCCTGGGTTCAAGCGATTCTCCTGCCTCAGCCTCTCGAGTAGCTGGGATTACAGGTACGTGCCACCATGCCCAGCTCATTTTTGTATTTTTAGTAGAGACAAGGTTTCACCATGTTGGCTAAGCTGTTCTCGAACTCCTGACCTCACGTGATCAGCCTGCCTCGACTTCCCAGAGTGCTGGGATTACAAACATGAGCCACTGTGCATGGTCTGAGGGTGATTTTGACCTCCTCCTAATACCCTAGAGATATTGGGCAATGTCTGGAGACTTTTGGGGTTGTCATAACTGGGAGGAAGGAGGTGTTATTGGCATCTAATGGATGGAGACTAGAGATGCTGCCAAACATCTTTTAATGTCCAGGACAGCCTGTGTGGCCCCAAATGTCAATAGTGCAGAGTTGAGAAACCCTAGTTTAAAATGACAGGCTTTGGGACAGGCGCAGTGACTTATGCTTGTAATCCCAGCACTTTGGGAGGCTGAGGTGGGCAGATCACTTAAGGTCAGGAGTTTGAGACCAGCCTGGCCAACATGAAGAAACCTCATCTCTACTAAAAATACAGAAATTAGCCGGCATGGTGTGTGCACCTGCAGTCTTAGCTACTTGGGAGGCCGAGGCAGGAGAATCATCTGAACCCGGTAGGCAGAAGTTGGCAGTGAGCCACAATTGGGCCACTGCACTCCAACTTCAGTGACAGAGACTCTGTCTCAAAATAAAAAAAGAAAAAGAAAAAGAAAGACAGAATGACAGGCTTCGGCTGGGCATGGTGGCTCACGCCTGTAATCCTAGCACTTTGGGAGGTCGAGGTGGGTGGATCACTTAAGCCCAGGAGTTTAAGACCAGCCTGGGCAACGTGGCAAAACCTCGTCTCTACAGAAAATCCAAAAATTAGTCTAGCACAGTGGCTCGTGCCTATAGTCTCAGCTACTAGGGAGGCTGAGGTAGGAGGATCACATGAGTACGGGGAGGTTGATGCTGAAGTGAGCTGTGATGACGCTACTGCACTTTAGCCTGGATGACAGAGCAAGACCCTGTCTCAAACAAACAAACAAATAAATAAATAAAATAAAATGACAGGCTTTTACAACTTAACCATGAGGTTTGTTGCCTGAGAAAGATATAAATGGGCTACACACATGATGGGCTATGATGTGAGTCCAAGGGTGCTTTGGCTGCTTTTAGGGATTCTCTTCTGGAAAACCAGACCATAACACAGCCATACCACTTAGGCAAATCAATAACCAAAAAGTTCCTCTGCTTTGAGGCGATTGCTCCCAACATTGACTAAATTGCTTTCTACTCTCCCCTGCCCTCTTATAATGAATTGGCTGTCGCCGTTGCCCAAACTCATCAGAAAATGACTGCTTTATGCTCAGGTTGGCTATTTTTGGTTCTTCCAGTGCCCACATCTAGAAAGATTTGTGGTTTCATTTTCTATGTGCTCATATTTTCCTGCTTCTTTTCAATGATCTTGGCTTTAGAACACATTGTTGATGTGTTTTGCTACATGTATCATTCATCTCGAGCTATTTTAAAACATTTCCTAGTTTTATTTCATCTCAAGAATTTGCCAAACATTTGTTATATCTTGCTCCTTCCACATTACATTCTGGTTTAATCTGTTGGCAGGCAAGTTATTTATACCTATTGATACTGCTCATACTAACACTGTTTCTTAAGTGAATTTCCTCCCATTAGTGTTCTTTGTCAATTTCAGAGTAAACTGATTATGGACATTGTATCTCATCCAGTTTCCAAGATAACTAAACACTTTTGCTGGTGGGTAGGTAAAATGTCCTGTGAATCTGTTTTTCCATGGTTTTGTTAGCATTGCTACTGCTACCCTTCTAACTTTATGTAAAAAGCCTCTATGGGTGTCTTGGTGCCTTCCTATAATCAGAGGAATTGTCATCTTCTAAAGGGTCAAAATTTAATTGCATGTCCTAGAAAATGTAGCTATGTTTGTGTGGGAGGCACATGTGTAGGTGTGGGATATATATGCATATTAAGTGTTCTGTAAAGATAGTTGGTGTAATGGAACTATCTTAATAGTTAATTTTCCCATTAAGTAATGTATATATATATATACATTTTTTTTTTTCCTTTTTTCTTTTTTTTTGAGATGGAGTCTCGCTCTTATTGCCCAGGCTGGAGGGCAGTGGCACGATCTCGGCTCGCTGCAACCTCTGCCTCCTGGGTTCAAGCGATTCTCCTGCCTCAGCCTCACAAGTAGCTGGGACTACAGGTGTGCGCCACCACGCCTGGCTAATTTTTTGTATTTTTAATAGAGACAAGGTTTCACCATGTTGGCCAGGATGGTCTTGATCTCCTGACCTCTTGATCTGCCTGCCTCAGCCTCCCAAAGTGCTGGGATTACAGGTGTGAGCCACTGTGCGTGGCCTATACTTGTATTTTTTAGAGACAGGGTCTTGCTTGTTGCCCAGGCTGGAGTGTAGTGGCATAATCATAGCTCACTGCAGCTGTGAACTCCTCAGCTCAACCAGTCCTCCTGCCTTAGCCTTCCAAGTAACTGAAACTGCAGGCATGTGCCACCATGCCCAATTAATTTTAAAATATTTTTTGTAGAGATAGGGTCTCGCTATGTTGACCAGGCAGGTCCCAAACGACTGGCTTCAAGCAATCTTCCCACTTTGGCCTCCCAAAGTGCTGGGATTATAGGCATGAGCTGCCACACCCAGCCAGCAAAATAATTATTTAAAGTTTCTAAACTATAAAGAAATATATTGAATTATATAGTTACCAAGGCAGTTGACCAGTATTTATTGAGACACCATTGAAGGTTGGTGGGTTTGGTGTTATTATATCATTATATGAGAATTTCAAGATTTTAGAAAATTTTAGAAAACATGCTGGGCATGGTGGCTCATGCCTATAATCCCAGCACTTTGGGAGGCCAAGGTGGGCAGATCACCTGAGGTCAGGAGCTCAAGACCAGCCTGGTCAATGTGGTGAAACCTGTCTTTACAAAAAAACACAAAAATTAGCCAAGTGTGGTGGCTCAGGACTGTAGTCCCAGCTACTCGGGAGACTGAGGCAGGAGAATCACTTGAGCCTGGGAGGCAGAGGTTGCATTGATCCGAGATCGCACCACTGCACTCCTGCCTGGGTGACAGAGCGAGTCTCTATCAAAAAAAAAAAAAATTTAGAAAATACTATTTCTCATCCTCAAGGAGTATTCCATCAGTGTTTGTGTAAGAGTGTGGGCCGAGTGCAGTGGCTCACGCCTGAGCGTGACTCTGTCTCAAAAAAAAAAAAAAAAAAAAAAAGAGTATGGGCAAAATGGACATGGCCTCACCAAGGCATATCCATAATTCACACAATAGGAAATTTAATATAGTGGTTAAGAACATGGTTTCTAGAGTAAGCTCTGGTTTCAAGTCAAGGCTCCTTCAGTTACTAGCCAAAATAACCCTAGGAAAGTTAGTTAACCTTTCTATGCACTATGTAAGTAAATAATTTTTTCGCTAGTGAGTCTTAAGGCCCAGCACAGTTCCTAACATATAATAGGAACTTGATACTTTTTTTTGAGATAGAGTCTTACTCTGACATCCAGGCTGGAGTGCAATGGCGCAATCATTGTTTACTGCAACCTCTGCCTACCAGGCTCAAGCCATGCTCCCACCTCAGCCCTCCTGAGTAGCTGGTACTAGAGGCAGGCACCATCACACCCAGCTAGTTTTTGTATTTTTTGTAGAGGTGGGGTTCACCATGTTGTCCAGGCTGGTAGGAACTTGATACATTTTTATGATGAATTAATAATGTGTCTAAAGCACTTAGTACATTGCTAAGACACAGTCAGAGGTTACTCAATAAGATGTTAAAGACAAAAAACCAACAATGGTTTTTTTATTACAATGATTTGTATTAACCTCTATACTCATACAGAACATTTATCACATAGAGGCTATTATGTGATAAGTTGGACATTGTATGGGGGAAACAAATATGTGTACACTGTGATCCTTACCCTCAAAATGTTTATGATTTAGTAAAGAATAGAAAACATAAACCAGAATTAGCTGGCCATGGTGGTACACACCTGTAGTTCTAGCTACTTGGAGGCTGAGGCAGGAGGATCACTTGAGCCTGGGAGGCAAAGGCTGCAATGAGCCGAGATCACACCACTGCACTCCAGAATGAGACCCTGTCTCAAAAAGAAAAAAGAACAATAAAAAACAAACAAACAAACAAACAAAAACATAAACAGGGCCGGGGGCAATGGTTCATGCTTGAAATCCCAGCACTTTGGGAGACTGAGGCAGGAGGATTGCTTGAGCCCAGGAGTTCAAGACCAGTGTGGGCAAGATGGCAAAATCGCGTATCTTATTTATTTATTTATCTGTTTGTTTATTTTTTGAGAGAGTCTTACTCTGTCACCCAGGCTGCAGTGCAATGGTGCAATCTTGGCTCACTTCAAACTCTATTTCCCACGTTCAAGCTATTCTCTTGCCTCAACCTCCTAAGTAGCTTGGATTACAGGTGCATGCCACTACGCCTGACTAATTTTTGTATCTTTAGTAGAGATGGGGTTTCACTATGTTGGCCAGGCTTGTCTTGAACTCCTGACCTCAAGTAATCCACCCGCCTTGGCCTTCCAAAGTGCTGGGATTACAGGCATGAGCCGCCACACCCAGCCTGTGAAACCCTGTCTCTCCAAAAATACAAAATTAGTTGGGCATGGTGGCATGTACCTGTAGTCTCAGCTATACAGGAGGCTGAGATGAGAGGACTGCTTGAGCCCAGGAGATGGAGGCTGCTGTGAGCTGAGATCTTGCCACTGCATTTCAGCCTGGAAGACAGAGTGAGACCCTTCCTCTAAATAAATAAATAAATTAATTAATTAATTCAGAGAAGGGAGATAGTGCTAGATACAATGGGGAGCCACTGGACATGCTGAAACTGTGAGGAAATCTGAATAAATCTGTACTTCAGGAAGACTAACCTGGCACTGGTGTGAAAGATAGATTCAAGGTGAGAGTCAGGAGTCAGGGAGAACAATCACAACACTGCTGGAAGAATCTAGATGGAAATTCTGATGAAAATGGAAAAAAGAGGTCAGTGATGTTATAAACAAGAGAAATAATTGCAAAATTTGGAGTCTGATTGGTCATTACACAGTGAGAGTGAAGAAAAAGGAGGATTCAGAGATGCCTCTGAGGTTACGAATGTGGACAACAAACAGAATGATGATGTTTTGCCAGAAACAGGAAAACTGGAAAAATAGCGAGAATTAGATAATTAGGAACTTTGATTTGGCTATGGCCAAGGACCTCTCACCTATATAGGGAAATAAGGCAAGCGTGAAATCAATATACACAGCAATGATGAGAGTGAGCTGTTCAGATAGACGCGGTGGCTCATGCCTGTAATCCCAGTACTTTGAGAAGCTGAGGTGGGAGGATCATTTGAGCCCAGGAGGTTGAGGCTGCAGTGAGCAGAGATTGTACCACTGCACTCCTGCCTGGGTGACAGAATGAGACCCTGCCTCAACAAAACAAAACAAAACAAAACAAAACAAACAAAAAAAGAGTGAGTTGATGTCAAATGTATCAGTGGGATTGAAAATGTAAAGTTCTTCCTCATCTAGCAGAAAGCATCCTAGAGAAAGCTACAGTTGACACAAGAGAAGAAATGAGAATACTTGACAGGAGGAGGAAGATCGTCCCCTGTGTTTGGAAAACCACTGGGGTAGGTCTGGCAGTGGAACAGGGAAATAAACAGGGTTCCGTGCCTGTGGGTCAAGTGACCATTTCCCCATTTTCCTCAACCCCCATCTACAGCAAAGTACATAGGACTCCTCTTCCTGACAGCCAATTTCTCCCACCCACTCCCTATCTAATAAAGGAAGGGATTATGGAAAGAAGCAGGCCTTCCTGATGGGTTTAGAAAATAATTGCATAGAACAAAGCTATATGCGTGTTTTATTATGCATTTGCATTTACAGAAAATCAAAACTTTGAGAAGGCTTATATTCAAGAAGGCATATGAAATCACCCAATTAAAAGAAAGATGGCAAAGACTCAAAAACTGATTATAGAATTTAATTTAAGAAAAATCAGGAAATACATCAAAGGTATAAATCTGCATTTCCCTGGGGTCTCAATTTAGTGATTCAGCTTCTTTTTAGTAAGTGGGTCAGAAAACTGCTAATCCTGTAATGATTTTGTTCAACTGCACCCAGCTGGTAGATGTATTTCTTGCAAATCTAAAAAAAAACCAAGTACATTAAAATGGTCAAAGTTAATATCAACCCAATATCCGATTGCTTTGTTTATCAACCATGAAACTTGATTGAAAGTCTGTTCTTTTAATTGGCAAATAGTAACAATGTTGTTTGTAGAGTATTTTTGAGATGCTATGTTCCATGTTGCAGATTTCTATGGTATAGGTGATACAATGACACCATATAATAGGAAGTCTCAGGCAGGGCGTGGTGGCTGATGCCTGTAATCCCAGCACTTTGAGAGGTCGAGGCTGGTAGATCACAAGGTCAGGAGTTTGAGACTGGCCTGGCCAATATGGTGAAACCCCATCTCTACTAAAAATACAAAAATTAGCTGAGCGTGGTGGCGCACACCTGTAGTCCCTAGTCCCAGCTGCTTGGGAGACTGAGGAAGGAGAATCGCTTGAACCCAGGAGGCAGAGGTTGCAGTGAGCCGAGATCACGCCACTGCACTCCAGCCTGGGTGACAGAGCAAACTCTGCCTCAAAAAAAAAAAAAAAAAAAAAAAAGGGGAGTCTCAGATTGGATGAAATTCAACAGGACAAACCAGTTGCACTACAATATGAGGGCAAATATAGGAGCTGATGTATTGGCCTTGCGAAAACAGCTCAGGATTAAAAACAAAAAACAAAAGGCATAAGTCAACATAGAGAAGCTTTTTTTTTTTCTTTTCCGGAGATGGGTCTTGCTCCAGGCTGGAGTGCAGTGGCCTGAACTCGGCTCACTGCAGCCTCTGCCTCCCAGGTTCAGGGATTCTCCTGTCTCAGACTCCCGAGTAGCTGGGATTACAGGCACGCACCACTATGCCCTGCTAATTTTTTTGTATTTTTGGTAGAGATGGGGTTTCACCACGTTGGCCAGGCTGGTCTCGAATTCCTGACCTCGTGATCTGCCTGCCTCAAACTCCCAAAGTACTGGAATTACAGGTGTGAGCCACCGTACCCAGCCTTTTTTTTTTTTTCCCCGTTCTTTCTTTCTCTTCCTTCCTTCTGACCTTTTTTTACCCCTTCCCTTCCCTCCCTCCCTCCCTTCCTTCCCTCCCTCCTTCCCTCTCTCCCTTCCTCCCTTCCTTCCTTCCTTCCTGTTTTTTTGTTTTGTTTTGTTTTGTTTTTTTGAAATGGAGTCTCACTCTGTTGCCCAGGCTGGAGTGCAATGGCACGATCTCGGCTCACTACAACCTCTGCCTCCCGAGTTCAAGCAATTCTCCTGCCTCAGCCTCCTGAGTAGCTGGGATTACAGGTGCCTGCCACCATGCCCGGCTAATTTTTTTTGTATTTTTAGTAGAGACAGGGTTTCACCAGGTTGATCAGGCTGGTCTCGAACACCTGACCTCGTGATCCGCCTGCCTTGGCCTTCCAAAGTGTTGGGATTACAGGCGTGAGCCACTGTGCCTGGCCCCTGTTTTTGTTTTTGAGATGAAGTCTCATTGTGTCACCCAGGCTGGAGTGCAGTGGCACAATCTCGACTGACTGAAGCCTCTGCCTCCTGGGTTCAAGCGATTCTCCTGCCTCAGCCTCCCGGGTAGCTGGGACTATAGGCATGCGCCACCATACCCAGCTAATTTTTGCATTTAAAATTACCCCAGTGATGGGGTTTCACCATGCTGGCCAGGCTTGGTCTTGAACTCCTGAACTCAAGTGATCCACCTGCCTCAGCCTCCCAAAGTGTTGGGATTACAGGCATTAGCCACCGCACCTGGCCCCATCTTTTTTTTGTTTGTTTGTTTGTTTGTTTGAGACGGAGTCTGGCTCTGTCGCCGGGGCTGGAGTGCAGTGGCCGGATCTCAGCTCACTGCAAGCTCCGCCTCCCGGGTTCCCACCATTCTCCTGCCTCAGCCTCCGGAGTAGCTGGGACTACAGGCGCCCGCCACCTCGCCCGGCTAGATTTTTGTATTTTTTTAGTAGAGACAGGGTTTCACCGTGTTAGTCAGGATGGTGTCGATCTCCTGACCTTGTGATCCGCCCGTCTCGGCCTCCCAAAGTGCTGGGATTACAGGCTTGAGCCACCGCGCCCGGCCACCTGGCCCCATCTTAACCATTTTTAAGTGTAGTTAATTAGTTAGGAATATTCACATTGTTGTGCTACTGTCACCAAAATTCATACACAGAACTCTTTTCATACTGCAAAACTGAAATTCTGGCCGGGCGCAGTGACTCACGCCTGTAAACCCAGCACTTTGGGAGGCTGAGGCGGTCGGATCATCTGAGGTCAGGAGTTCGTGACCAGCCTGGTCAACGTGGTGAAACCCAGTTTCCACTAAAAGTACAAAAATTAGCCGGGCATGGTGGTGTGTGCCTATAGTCTCAGCTACTTGGGAGTCTGAGGCAGGAGAAGCACCTGAACCTGGGAGGCAGAGGTTACATTGAGCTGAGATCCCTCCATTGCACTTCTGCCTGGGTGACAAGAGTGAAACTCCATCAAGAAAGAAAGGAAGGAAGGAAGGGAGGGAGGGAGGGAGGGAGGGAGGGAAAGGAAGAAAGAAAGAAACCTGAAATTCTGTCCCCATTAAACAATAACTCCCCTTTTCCCTTTCCCTCCAGCCCTGACAACTGTCATTCTACTTTCTGTCTCTAGGAATTTGACTCTAGGTACTTCATGTAAGTGGAATTATACAGTATTTGCCCTTTTGTGACTGGCTTATTTCAATTAGCATAATGTCCTAGAGGTTCAACTGTATTGCAGCATATGTCAGAATTTCCTTCTTTTTTAAGACTGAATAGTATTCCATTGTATGTATGTGTCATAGTGTATCAGTTTGTCTGTGGATGATCACTTGGGTTGCTTCTACATTTTTTTTTTTTTTTTTTTTTGAGACGAAGTCTCACTCTGTCTCCCAGGCTGGAGTGCAATGGCACAATCTTGGCTCACTGCAACCTCTACCTCCTGGGTTCAAGCAATTCTCCTGCCTCAGCCTCCTGAGTAGCTGGGATTACAGGTGCCCTGTCTAATTTTTTTGTATTTTTATAGAGACGGGGTTTCACTATGTTGGGCAGGCTGGTCTCAAACTCCTGACCTCGTGATCCACCTTCCTCAGCCTCCCAAAGTGCTGGGATTGCAAGCGTGAGCCACCGCGCCGAGCCCCAAAATCAGATTTTTAAGACTTTCAGACCATGGCCAGGCACATAACAAGTACTATATAAATGTTGAATGTTGTTATTGATGAAAAATTCTCCAAGGTACGATTACCTTATGAAATCTCTTAATAGGCAAAGTCTAACCTCATAGAGCACATAGGCAAGCTTCTTTTCTGTTGAAATCTGCATAATTCTTGTGTGTGTGTGTGTGTGTGTGTGTGTGTGTGTGTGTGTGTGTGTGTGTGTGGAGGGGGACTGACAGGGGCTCATTATGTAGCACAGGGTGGCCTCAAACTCCTGGACTCAAGCAGTCCTCCTACCTCAGGCTCCCAAGTATCTGGGAGTATGGGCACACCATCATGCCCAGCTTGCACAACTTTTTTTTTTCTTCTTTCAGGCAAGGTCTCACTCTGTTGCCCAGGCTGAAGTGCAGTGGCACAAACACGGCTCACTGCAGCCTCAACCTCCTGGACTCAAGCAATTCTCCTGTCTTGGCCTCCCAAATTGCTGGGATTTATAGGCATAAGCCACTGTGCCCAGCCCCAGCGTGCATAACTCTTATTCTCAAAGTATAAATAAAATTGTGAAGGATTCATCTGGGCATGGTGGCTCATGCCTGTAATCCCAACACTTTGGGAGGCTGAGGCAGGTGGATCACCTGAGGTTAGGAGTTCGAGACCAGCCTGGCCAACATGGCGAAACCCCATCTCTACTAAAAATACAAAAATTAGCTGGGTGTGGTGGTGCGCACCTGTAGTCCCAGCTACAAGATTGCAGTGAGCCGAGATCGTGTCAACGTACTCCAGCCTGGGTGACAGAGCTAGACTCTGTCTCAAAAAAAAAACAAAAAAAATTATGAGCGATTTATTTTGGTTGTCTTCTCACCTCTTCTTTTGCTGCCTCTTTCCCTGCTTCCAAGCACCCCACACCCTCCAGATTTTCTACTATGGTGAGATAAATCACCCCCAATCCCAGGCAGTACCTTAAGATCCGGGCTTCCCACAACCCAGTAGAGTTACTGTTTGAGAAATGTATGATGTCAGTAAAGATATTTATGATGTCAATATGAGAAATTTATTGATGTCAATGCAGTCATTACTGATGATGGCTGTGGATTACATATGCGTATGTTTTGACCTTCCTGGAAATTTATTGTCAACATCCAAAGCAAAGCTCTCAAGTTGTAGAATTTAATTGAGAGAAGCCAATAGGGACAAAACTTTTAGGTCATACGAGGCCTGTTTGTTGTCACTTTGTCTATTGTTTTCTCTACTGTCCCTTTTAAGAATTCTGGGCCGCTGGGCGCGGTGGCTCACACCTGTAATCCCAGCACATTGGGAGGCCGAGGCAGGTGGATCACCTGAGGTTGGGAGTTCGAGACCAGCCTGATCAACATGGAGAAACTCCATCTCTACTAAAAATACAAAATTAGCTGGGCGTGGTGACGCATGCCTGTAATTCTAGCTACTCAGGAGGCTGAGGCAGGAGAATTGCTTGAACCTGGGAGGCGGAGGTTGAGGTGAGCCAAGATCGCACCATTGCACTCCAGCCTGGGGGACAAGAGCAGAACTCCGTTTCCCCTCCAGCCCCCCCCAAAAAAGAATTCTGGGCCAAGGCTGAGCATGGTGGCTCACGCCTATAACCCCAACACTTTGGGAGGCCAAGGAGAGTGGATCACCTGAGGTCAGGAGTTCAAGACCAGCCTGGCCAACATGGTGAAACCCCCTCTCTACTAAAAATACAAAAATCAGCTGGGCATGGTGGTGTACGCCTGTAATCCCAACTACTCAGGAGGCTGAGGCAGGAGAATCACTTGAACCCAGCAGGCAGAGGTTGCAGTGAGCTGAGATCTCGCCACTGCACTCCAACCTGGTAGACAGAGGGAGACTCCAGCTCAAAAAAAAAAAAAAAAATTATAAGCCCATGACAGAGAATTTTATGCCATTTTCAGGAGTTTGGGTGAGACTGGGGAAATTCTGGGGCTAAATTAGGGGCTCAGGCATGGGTGATAACCACTATATAAGGTATTTCAGGGCTTAGGGGGGCAGAAATAATAACGTGAAATAAAACTGATCAAAGCCTGGGACAGGCACTGAGTGTTTCTTCTGGAGCAAAATTCGGCTTAGCCCAGGGGAACTGAAGCAGGGAGCTGGACTAGTTGCCATTTAGTTTGTTACTTTCTAATTATGTGTTAATACATACACCAAAACTAGCCAATGGTTCAGAGACTCAAAATATGGCTAAAAATTGCTAAATGGAATTTACAAAGAAAATGTGAGTGAATAGGATTATCTAACCTGAGAGAAGTAATAACATACTCTGCTATTTTACAGAAGGTGGTGATCAATTACTCTTTTTTTTTTTTTTTTTTTTTGAGATGAAGTCTCACTCTGTCGCCCAAGCTGGAATGCAGTGGCCCAAGCTCGGCTCACTGCAACCACCACCTCCTGGCTTCAAGCAATTTCTAGCTAATTTTTTGTATTTTTAGTAGAGACAGGGTTTCACCATGTTGACCAGGCTGGTCTTGAACTACTGGGTTCAAGCGATCCACCTACTTTGGCATCCCAGAGTGCTGGGATTACAGACATGAGCCACTGTGGCCAGCCCAGGCACCAGAATTATTTACTGACTTTACAGGCTCTGGGCTGCTTTTAAAAATTGGGGTGGTAGGCTAGAATGTGGTTTAAATACGATGGTTTGGGTGTGGTTCTGATGAACATCCAGATTTGAATGAATGATACACAAATGAGCTTATCATTCTATTATAATTAACCATAAAAGCAGAATTTAATCTGTGATAACTTAAGCTCATCTGCTATATTGGTAATTTATGTCAACCTGTACTAACAATATTTACAGAAAGTTCTTGCCTTTAATTTAACACTTAGGTTATTATGGTAACTGGGCTTCTTTGAGATGTCTAAAAATAAATCTGGATGGTTTGTTTCAGTGAGAGGAAGTTTTGAAAGTGAAAAGTGAAGGATACAATTTTATATCAAAGACAGCTGCAACTTCCATGATAAAAATTACTTTTCTTTTTATACAAATGGAATTTGACTTAAAGGCTAAGATTAAGTCTCCAGGACTCAAGCTAGGTTGTGGAATCTCATTAGACTCTTGTGTTCCAAATTTGGTATGACCACAAACTGTTACTATAGGAAACCAACCTTTGACAATTTCCTAAGGAAGGAAGGAGTTTTTGTTTTGTTTTTTGTTTGTTTGTTTGTTTTGAGACAGGGTCTCACTCTGTCGCCCAACCTGTAGTACAGTGGTGAGGTCAAAGTCCACTGCGGCCTCAACCTCCCGGGCTCAAGTGATCCTCCCACCTCAGCTTCCTGAGTAGCTGGGGCTACAGGTGCGAGGGGAAGCCTTTCTGTTTTGAAGCTACCTGGAGAAGAGTGAAGAGTACATGACTTGTATAGGCCCGGGCTGCCAACCTCACTTGCTTTTCGTTCACTTTTCCCCTGAAGTTCTCCATGACTGGCACCCACTTTTGGGTGGTTGCAAATACAGGAATCAAAGGAGAAAGAGCAGAAAGATTCAATGAGGAAATTGTTTGAGTAGGATGTCAAATCAGCAGCAACCGTCTCTGTAAGCTAGGAAGCTTTTACAAGATCAGAAACTCAGAAACCTAAATTTTTCAACCTGGCTTTTTTTTTTTTTTCCTTGCTTTCGGTTATTTCATTTGTTTACTGGAATAGCTTCTTTTGAAAACGACAGATGATCTCATTTTTGCTAAAGGGAATGTTTTATGTTGTCCATGTTTAGGCCAATGTTGAAAGGGAGAACTGTGGAGAAAGTCAGAGATGAACTGGGTTTGTTTCTGTTTTATTATTATTTGCCAATTTCTTTTTCTTATTGAATTGAACCTCAGGCAAATCATCTAAGGTATAGAACCCTGATACAATACAGAACAGGTACAGCAGCACACACAATTGCTCTCACAAAATTGGATGTCCCAAGAAGATAACTTTACCAAAGTTGGTATCCTACAGCTCACTAAAAATTGAAACCTAACAATGTAACCTTTAGGGTTGACTGATCTTTTCAGAACACATTCTTGAGAGGTCCAGCATAGTCATCTAGTATCATTACAAATGCTGGTTAAAAATTAATCTTTTACCAGCCTCAGTAACATGGCAAAACTGTCTCTACAAAAAAATAGAAAAAATTAGCCAGGCATGCTAGTATGTGCCTGTAGTTCCAGCTACTTTGGGTACTGAGGTGGGAGGACTGCTTGAGCCCAGGAGGTTGAGGCTGCAGTGAGCTGTGTTCGTGCCACTGCACTGTAGCCTGGGTGGCAAAGTGAGACCCTGTCTCACAAAACAAATTTATTTTTTAGCTGGCTGGCTAAAAAAGCTGGTGGTTCGTTGTTGTAATCCCAGCTACTCGGGAGGCTGGGGCAGGAGGATCACTTGAGGCCAGGAGTTTGAGACCATCCTGGGCAACATAATTAGACTCCTCATCTAAAAAAAAAACCAAAAAAAAGGGTGAAAAATAATTATCCCAGAGAACTGCCATGCGCCTGAGGCTGAGGCAGGAGGATTGCACCACCGCACCCTAGCCTGGATGATAGAGTGAGACCCTGTCTTTAAAAAAAAAAAAAAAGAGTCTTTTGCGGTATGAAGATCTTTCTGTTATTTATTTTTTAGGCTTCTTCCCAACTACCCATGGTACAATTCTGCAATTTTAGGAAGCATGAAGACGATTTTGCCATTAATGTATTCAGTATCAATTATCCACTCGCACACAGCTCTGTGTGGGTGAATTTCCGAGTTAAGAATTTCCTTAAGAAAGTGAATTCTAAGGTTTTAAGTTTACTTTGATCACTTTCCCATTACAGCTGGCTACCTGCAGTGAAGTAAAGCTCAAAAGACCTGATGCCTCTTTCAACTTTTGGTTTGAGTCATGCCGATTAGGTTTAACTTTAACAAAAAAGAGAAGAAATAAACCCTGACGTGTATGTGTTCTTCCAAATTTAAAGATCCTAGACCAGAAGCCTGAGTTATTTTTTAAAAATTCATAAGGAGCACACTTTTCATTTTTTTGCTATTTGAAATCTGAGGCTGGCTGGGTGCAGTGGCTCATGCCTGTAATCCCAACACTTTGGGAGGCCAAGGCAAGTGGATTGCTTGAGGTCAGGAGTTCAAAACCAGCCTGGCCAACATGGCAAAACCCCATCTCTACTAAAAATACAAAAATTAGCCAGCTGTGGTGGCATGGGCCTGTAGTCCCGGCTACTTGGCAGGTTGAGGCAGGAGAATCACTTGAAGCCGGGAGGCGGAGGTTGCAGTGACTGGAGATCACGCCACTGCACTCCAGCCTGGGCAACAGAGCAAGACTCTGTCTCAAAATAATAATAATCATAATAATAATAATAATAAAGAAAAGAAAAGAAAAAATCTAAGGCATTGCTTAGCCTAAGTCTACAACCAGGCAACAAAATGATGTACTATTAGATTCTTGGCAAAATGTTCTTAACTCTGCCCAACCTCCCCACCCAGTGTTTTTCTCTCCTTTGCAAGCTCCTGCTTTTCCCTCATCACTCCAAAGATACCCTCATTGGCTTCAGTATGATTTAGTGAGCTAGTCTGTCTCTTTTAATATCTGTTTTTTTTTTTTTTTTTGAGATGGAGTCTCACTCTGTCACCAGGCTGGAGTGCAGTGGGACGATCTCGGCTCATTGTAACCTCCAACTCCCAGGTTCAAGTGATTCTCTTGCCTCAGCCTCCCAAGTAACTGAGATTACAGGCATGCGCCACCATGCCAGGCTAATTTTTGTATTTTTAGTAGAGATGTGGTTTCACCATATTGACCACAATGATCTCGACCTCCTGACCTCGTGATCTGCCCGCCTCGGCCTCCCACAGTGCTGGGATTGCAGGCATGAGCCACCAAGGCAGGCCTTTATTTATTTGTTTGTTTATTTTGAGACAGGGTCTTGCTGTGTTGCCTAGGTTGGAGTGCAGTGGTGCAATCTCAGCTTATTGCAGCTTGAACCTCCTGTGCTCAAGCAATCCTCCCACTTCAGACTTTCAAGTAGCTGAGACTACAGGCTTATGCCAAAACACCCAGCTATTTTTTGTATTTTTTTGTAGAGATGGGGTTTCACTGTGTTGCCCAGACCCACCTTGAACTTCTGGGCTGAAGTGATACACCAGTCTTGGCCTCCCAAAGTGCTGGGATTACAGGTGTGAGCCACTGTACCCGGCCTAATGTCTCATTTAATGAGCCTGTCTCTTAGCCTTATTTTCTTTCATCATAAAGGCTGTTTCTCAAAGTTCTGTTTGTGATTAACTAACCTTGGGAGTTGGGATAACAAAAGGTGAAGCAGGTTGCAGCAGCATGTGGAAAATTTCCTTTACGGGTGGTTTCTTTTTCTTTGGTGGATAAAACAGAAACTATTGGATGGCATATGTTGGCTCAAAATTAATCATGAACCAGGTTTTATATTGATCAACCTGACCCAACCAGAGTGTTCGCTTTTTTTGTAGAGACACAGTCTTGTTATATTGTCCAGGCTGGCTTCGAACTCCTGGCCTTAAGTGATCCTATTGCCTCAGCCTCCCAAATTGCTGGGATTACAGGTGTGAGCCACTGCGCCTGGCCCAGAGTGTTCTGATTTATCAGACTTGCCTCTCTATGGAAACAGTAGACAGTTCATCCTCACCTCTATCTGGGCCTAAAATAAATTAAGCCAATGAGAGATAAACCCATCTTGGATAGAAACATTGTCGAAACAGGAATATCCAAAGGAGTTGAAAGCAGGAACTCGAAGAGATATGTATTCATGTTCATAGCAGCATTATTCACAGTAGCTGAAAGGTGGAAAATTTTAACAAGCTATAATATGGATGAAACTTCATGTCGTTATGGTGAGGAAATAAGCCATTCTCAAAAATATTACTACAGTAGGATTCCACTTACATGAGGTATGAAGAGTGGTCAAAATCATAGAGACAGAAAGTAGAATGGCAGTTGCCAGACTCTGGGGGAAGGGAGATTGGGGGGTTCTTGTTAATGGGCGTGGAGTTTCAGATTTGCAAGATGAAAGCACTCTGAAGGCTTGTTTCATAGCAATGTGAATTCACATAATACCACTGAACCGTACACTTACGAATGGCTAAGATGGGCTGGGCATGGTGGCTCACATCTGTAATCCTAGCACTTTGGGAGGTCAAGGTGGAAGGATTGCTTGAGCCCAGGAGTTCAGGACCAGCCTGAGCAACATAGTGAGACCCTATCTCTACAAAACATACAAAAATTACCCGGGCGTGGTGGCTTGTGCCTGTAGTCCCAGCTACTTGGGAGGCTGAAGTGGGAGAACTGCTTGAGCCCAGGCGATTGAGGCTGCAGTGAGCTGTGATTGTACCACTTCACTGCAGCCTGGGCAATAGGGGGAGACCCTGTCTCAAAAAAGTAAATAAGGCTGGGTGCTGTGGCTCACGCCTATAATCCCAGCACTTTGGAAGGCCAAGGCAGTTGGATCACTTGAGGTCAGGAGTTTGAGACCAGCCTGGCCAACATGGTGAAACTCCGTTTGGTGAAATCCCAGCTACTTGGGAGGCTGAGGCAGGAGAATCACTTGAACCTGGGAGGCAGAGATTGCAGTGAACTGAGATCATGCCACTGCACCCCAGCCTGGGTGACAGAGCAAGACCCTATCTCAAAAAAAAGTAAATACATTTTTAAAAAATGACTAAGATGGTACATTCTATGTTATGTGTATTTTACCACAATAAAAAAGAAATCTGGAAAGAGGAGTTAGTGAGGGACAACTGCGATAAGGAGCTGGAGAGGCAAAGAAAGACAAGAATTGAGTCGTGGACGTGGACGGAATTTATTGTGGTTGGCGCCACTCCAATCTCCCCTTTAGGACTGAAGGACTTTTGCCCTAGCCTCTGGGAATGCTGCTGGCAGATGCCACAGTTGCCAGTCTCAGCTGTCAGCTCTTTCTGGAAATTGCCCTTGGCTGAAGAAAGGTATCACACCTAGCATCACATTCAATCTCCCATGGCAGCCTGTATTCGAGGAGAGGCTGAGGCAGAGATAATCAAAGCCTGGTCCTCTTGTCCCAGCGGAGACAACTCTGACAGATGAGCACAGCTTCAAAGCTCCCTGTGGTGTCAGCTGAAATCTAGTTGTGATATATCCCAACTTCTCTTTCTGTCCAATCCTGCTTCCTTCACTTCCCCCACAGATGTTGATGCTGAGAATGCTCCCTAAAAAGTGTCCTGCTTGTTAAGTTGTGGAGATGAGAGTTTGAATCATGTCACCAGCTAAGACACTAAATCCAGCAAAGGTAGTAGCTGAGGCTTGGGGAGGCATCTAGAATGGGTAGTAGAGGAAAGAGAGAATAAATGTGAATTGCAACCGTGAGACCAATCGCAGTGGCAAAGGCTGTGGTTCATCCCAGTAATCTTTGTCTGAGTTCTTCCTTAGGAAGAGGGGCCCATAGCTGGGCGTGGTGGCTCACATCTGTAATCCCAGCACTTAGGGAGGCTGAGGCAGGTGGATCACTTGAGATCAGGAGTTCAAGACCAGCCTGGCCAACATGGTGAAACCCCATCTCTACTAAAAACACAAAAATTAGCCAGGCATGGTGGCACACACCTATAGTCTCAGCTACTCAGGAGGCTGAGGCAGGAGAATCGCTTGAACCCGGGAGGCAGAGGTTGCAGTGAGCTGAGATTGTGCTACTGCACTCCAGCCCAGGTGACACAGCGAGACTCCATCTCAAAAAAAAAAAAAAAAAAAAAAGAGGAAGAAGGGCCCACCAGACCCATGGAAGGGAGGGGCTGGTCCCTGAAAGTATATGGAGGCCTGGATCTGTGCATAGCAAGAGGTGGACTCTGGTAGACACAGACATATGCTACTCAAATCCTTTAAGGAAGAACTTGCCACCCAGCTGTGGGGAGTGTGGTCAGGAGATGGCCTCCAGCTGGCAGTTCCTTTAGGGTCAGCTTCATTTAAGGTTAGGCCCTTCCTAGGGCAGCCTGCATCTGGGCTGAAGGATAAGGGCATATAAAGAGATGGCTAGGCTGTGCGCAGTGGCTCATGCCTGTAATCCCAGCATTTTGGGAGGCCAAGGTGGGAAGATTGCTTGAGCCCAGGAGTTCAGAACCAGCCTTGGCAACATAATGATATCCTGTCACTACAAAAAATTTTAAAAATTAGCCAAGCGTGGAGGTGCACGCCTTAGTCCTAGCTACTCAAGAGGCTGAGATGGGAGGATTGCTTGAACCCCAGAGTTCAAGGCTGCAGTGATCTGTGATTGTGCCACTGCACGCCAGCCTAGGCAACAGAGTGAAACCTTGTCTCAGGGAAAAAAAAAAAAAATGTTTAAAAAAATAAAAAGAGAGAGATGGCTATCTTGCCCCAGGAGTTTCCTGCTGGGTTGACCAATACTCTGTTAGGCTTGCATTGCAGACTGACTTCTGCCTTTTTCCAGTCTTTAAACACCTTGTCCCCTAAACTCCTTCTCAGTGTCTGTGTCCAGAGACCCCAACCTGCAACACAGGACAGATACTTTTGTTGGTATATATATATTTTTGATTTTGTTTTATTTTGTTTTGCATTAACATCTGAGCAAACCAAGTTGGTATTCTTTTTTTTTTTTTTTTTTTTTTTTTTTTGAGGTGGAGTCTCGCTCTGTCGCCCGGACTGGAGTGCAGTGGCCAGATCTCAGCTCACTGCAAACTCCGCCTCCCGGGTTTACGCCATTCTCCTGCCTCAGCCTCCCGAGTAGCTGGGACTACAGGCGCCCGCCACCTCGCCCGGCTAGTTTTTGTATTTTTAGTAGAGACGGGGTTTCACCGTGTTAGCCAGGATGGTCTCGATCTCCTGACCTCGTGATCCGCCCGTCTCGGCCTCCCAAAGTGCTGGGATTACAGGCTTGAGCCACCGCGCCCGGCCGGTATTCTTTTTTCTTTCTTTCTTTTTTTTTTTTTTTTGAGATGGAGTCTCACTCTGTCGCCCAAGCTGGAGTGCAGTGGTGTGCTCTTGGCTCACTGCAATCTCTGCCTCCCGGGTTCTAGCAATTCTCCTGCCTCAGCCTCCCGAGTAGCTGGGATTACAGGCACACGCCGCCACGCCTGGCTAATTTTTTGTATTTTAGTAGAGATGGGGTTTCACCATGTTGCCTAGGCTGGTCTCAAACTCCTGAACTCAGGCGATCCATCCGCCTTGGCCTCCCAAAGCAAGTTGGTATTCTTAACCTATCTCATTGTCTATCACATTGTAGGAGTTCAATAAATGTTGAATAAATAAATCAAATTCAAAAATATTTATTGAGTAACCACTACGTAAAAGGTCATATGCTGGTTAAACAAAAAGAGTAAGACATTCACACACACTGGGGTCTGTTGTGGGGTGGGGTGAGCGGGGAGGGGTAGCATTAGGAGAAATACCTAATGTAAATGATGAGTCAGTGGGTCCAGCACACCAACATGGCACATGTATACATATGTAACAAACCTGCATGTTGTGCATATGTACCCTAGAACTTAAAGTATAATAATAATAAAAAAAAGAATTAGACATTCTATCTCCAATGGATCTGACTGTCTGACACCCTCACAGCTTGCAATGTGGGCCCATGAACAAAGTGGCCATGATGGGAGGGATGGAGACCATGTGTGGATCCAACAACATGGGTTCACCAAGGATGCTTCAGGTTTGCCGTTGCTAAGTATCCAACTGTTGGCAGGAGGGATCAATATGGCACCAATCTTCAGAGAGATCAGCATGGCCACCAGGTGGTAGGTCCAGGACATCTGTCTGCTCCTCTCACTTTGGAGAATTAGAAATTTATCCTTTTAAGCTTTAAACTGATCCCTTAAGCAGGTTTGCCTCCCCTTTCCAAGTGTCTCTACTGGCACCAGCATCTGGTGGTCTGCAGATGTCATATAGTGGCATACTATCTATATTAGTCTGTTCTCACACTGCTAATAAAACCATACCCAAGACTGGGTAATTTATAAAGGAAAGAGGTTTAATGGACTCACAGTTCCATATGGCTGGGAAGGCCTCACAATCATGATGGAAGGCAAAGGAGGAGCAAAGTCACGTCTTACATGGTGGCAGGCAACAGAGAAAATGTGCAGGGGAACTTCCATTTATAAAACTATCAGATCAGCCAGGCGCAGTGGCTCATGCCTGTAATCACAGCACTTTGGGAGGCTGAGGTGGACAGATCACCTGACGTCAGGAGATCCAGACTATCCTGACCAACATGGAGAAACCCTTAGCCGGGTGTGGTCGTGTGTGCCTGTAATCCCAGCTACTCTGGAGACTGAGGCAGGAGAATCACTTGAACCTGGGAGGCAGAGGTTGCAGTGAGCTGAGATCTTGCTGCTGCACTCCAGACTGGATGACACAGCAAGATTCTGTCTCAAAAAAAAAAAAAAAAAAAAAAGAAAAGAAAAGAAAAAGAAAAAAATCTGGGCACAGTGGCTCATGCCTGGAATCCCAGCACTTTGGGAGGCTGAAGCAGGCGGATCACCTGAGGTCAGGAGTTCGAGACCAGCCTGACCAATATGGAGAAACCCTGTCTCTACAAAAAATACCAAAAAACAAAAAAAATTAGCCGGGCGTGGTGGCACATACCTATAATCCCAGCTACTTGGGAGGCTGAGGCAGGAGAATCACTTGAACCCAGGAGGCAGAGGTTGCAGTGAGCCGAGATCGCACCATCGCACTCCATCCTTGGCAACAAGAGTGAAACTCTGTCTCAAAAATAAAAATGAAAATAAAAACAAACAAAACCATCATATCTCATGAGACTTATTCACTACTATGAGAACAGTATGTGGGAAACTGCCCTCATGATTCAATTATTTCCACCTGCCCCTGCCCTTGACACTTGGGGATTATTACAATTCAAAGTGAGATCTGGGTGGGGACACAGCCAAACCATATCACTATCATACACAATCTTGGGAACCAAGAGACTCCTTTTACAGCAAAGAAAGTGTGGTGTGACATGATAATGGGCCTATGGCCATGGGCTTCACTGATCTTACCATGTACCTATCATTCAGAAATAACTGGTCTGATAGAAGAATGGGATGGCCTGTTATATTAACTGTATGTTTCCATTTTTTTTTTTTTACAAGAGCACAAATCCACTTTTATTTATTTAATTTTCATTAGTTTAAATACTTGAAGGGTACAGCATCACATGGACTCCGTGTCCAGTGGCCTTAGCAGGAAGATTGCTTTGGAATTTGGCACGAACCATGCCACTGTTTCCAAAGGTCTGAGTTATCTTTCCCCAGATTACTCTGGTTTGGTTAGTTTGCCACCAGGAGTCACTGTGTTATTCTTTGCTTTGTATAAATAAGCAGATCTCTTGCCCAAACAGAATTCAGTTTCATCTTGGGCGTAAACATCTTCAGTTTTAAGGAGAGCTGTGTGCTCCCTTTGGTTCCGGAGACCCCGCTTATAGCCAGCAAAAAGGGCCTTAGGACCACAGCCTTCTTAGACATATTTGCCTTTTAGAAGTCCTGTTCCCAGGCAGGGCACAGTGGCTTATGCCTGTAACCCCAGCACTTTGGGAGGCTGAGGTGGGCAGATCACTTGAGGTCAGGAGTTTGAGACCAGCCTGACCAATATGGAGAAACCCCATGTCTACTAAAAATACAAAAATTAGCTGAGCGTGGTGGTGCACGCCTGTAGTCCCAGCTACTCGGGAGGCGGAGGCAGGAGAATCGCTTGAACCTGGGGAGGCGAAGGTTGCAGTGAGCCGAGATTGTGCCACTGCACTCCAGCCTGGGCGACAGAGTGAGACTGTCTCAAAAAAAAAAAAAAAAAAGATTGAGTCACTTTGGTTCAAATGCCTCTGACACTGGTGCTTCCCCTATGTGGCCATGCATGGCCTGGTGTGCCCCCTCCTCTTGGGCATAGTGAGACACTATCTTTTCAATGTCAACTGCCTCCTATATTGGCCTCACTGTATCTGCATAATAATAAAATGTACATTTAATAGCATCTGTTGAAGGCCCAGTTAATGTGCTGGAAAAGTATATCCTGCAGGATAGGTGCTTTTTTTTTTTTTTTTTTTTTTTTTTTTGACACAGAGTCTCACTCTGCCACCCAGGCTAGAGTACAGTGGTGGGATCTTGGCTTACTGCAACCGCCACCTCCGGGCTCAAACGATTCTCATGCCTCAGCCTCCCGAGTAGCTGGGATTACAGGCATGTGCCACCACGCCCGGCTGATTTTTGTATTTTTAGTAAAGATGGGGTTTTGCCACTTTGGCCAAGTTGGTCTCAAACTCCTGTCCTCAAGTGATCTCCCTGCTTCGGCCTCCCATTGTGTTGGGATTACAGGTGTGAACCAATGCACCCAGCTATGGGCTATCTTGAAGGATGTGGCTTATTCCTTGAGCTAAGAAGTGATATACTGTACTATGCCTCTCCAGTTAGTATACTGGGGTTGGGAAACGGGCTGACCTTTCTCACAACTGCACGCAGTGACCCACTTGTAGATTTTGCGCTTCTCATCCCTGTAACCTTGGGCTCTGTAGGATGAGTTTCTAATTTCTGGAAGAACTCTTAGGCCTGGGGACACAGTAAGCATTCCACTGAATTGGATGCTGTGACTATATAGTGCTCAGTTTGAGTTCCTTGTATTATTGAAGTGACAAGCAGAGAAGGGAGTTACTGCACTGCCTGGGATAATCATTTCTGATTGTTCTGGGGAATTAAGGTAGCTGCTTCTCAACAGGCGCAGCAAACAAAATGTCTGGAACCCAGAAGATTCATTGTGTGTCATTTGATACTTTCATGCTTGGGATGACTATTAATGGGCAGTTACAACAACTGTGACCTGGCAAGGGTCCCTAAACACCTATACTCCTTGGGGATGAATGTCTAGGTAATCCCAGTTGGGTCATGAAAGAGAGGGATGGGCCGGGCGCGGTGGCTCAAGCCTGTAATCCCAGCACTTTGGGAGGCCGAGACGGGCGGATCACGAGGTCAGGAGATCGAGACCATCCTGGCTAACACAGTGAAACCCCGTCTCTACTAAAAAATACAAAAAACTAGCCGGGTGAGGTGGCGGGCGCCTGTAGTCCCAGATACTCAGGAGGCTGAGGCAGGAGAATGGCGTGAACCCGGGAGGGGGAGCTTGTAGTGAGCTGAGATCCGGCCACTGCACTCCAGCCTGGGTGGCAGAGCGAGACTCCGTCTCACAAAAAAAAAAAAAAAAAAAAAAAAAGAAAGAGAGGGTTGATAAATTTCGATTGTGAAACACCTTTGCAAAAATTATAGCAGTGGGAAAATTATGACAGTGAAAGAGATCTGATATAACCAACCCCCATCTTGCCTTTAGCCTCCGAACTGCCCTTAATCATTCCTGGGATTGAGTCAAGCTAACTTTGGGAGACATTTAGTTTATTGTTTAAATGGCAATTGCCCTTCTCCCAGACTGAACCACTTTGTAAAGCTAATGAAAGACCACTAGAATAGGAGCATGAGGGGAGCCTGAATTCTGCTAAGATTTAGGTGTAAATGATTGCTGGCCATTATTCCAGAGGTCACAAGATTTGCCACTTCCCCAATGACTCCTGCAGATAACATCACTATTGTTGAACCTAAGATTGGCCTTTTGAGATGTATTTTCAGGTTTTTGGATTTTCGGTAACGAATAGTTCCACCTAGACCTGCCAAACAGTCCTGTGGCCCCACCCAGAAGTGGACTCGGTGCACAAAGACCATTTTCCACACCCCTATGTTTGCATCCCCAACTAATCAGTAGCACCCATTCCCTGGCCAACCAAACTATCCTTGAAAAACCTAAACCTCCAAATCTTTGGAGAGATTGATTTGAGTAATAAAACTCTAGTCTTATTCAACTGGCTCTGTGTGAATTAAACTTTCTCTATTGCAATTCCCCTGTATTGCTAAATTGGCTCTATTTGGGCAGAGGGTAAAATGAATCCACTGAGTGGTTACGACTGTGGCCCTAGAACTAGCTATAGTGGTAGTGACTGTGTATCAATTTCCTCTTGGTGCTATAACAAATTATCATAACTTAATGACTTAAAACAATGCACATTAATTTTCTTCTAGTTCTATAGTCCAGAAGTTCAACATAGATTTCACTGGACTAAAATCAAGGTGCCATCAGGGCTGTATTTCTTTCTGGAGGCTCTAGTGGAGAATCTGTTTCCTTGCCTTTTCCAGCTTCTAAAGGCTGCCCCCATCCTTTGGCTAGTGGCCCCTTCTCCTTCTGCAAAGCCAGCAATGAAGTATCACTCTGGCCCTTCTGTTGTCATGTCTGTCTCTGAACACAGCTGAGAAAGGTTCTCTGATTTTAGGGACCAATGTGATTAGATTGGGCCCACCTGGATAATTCAGACTCTTCCTCCCTTGGTACAGTGGCTCATGCCTATAATCCCAGCACTTTGGGAGGCCGAGGCAGTCAAATCACCTGAGGTCAGGAGTTTGAGACCAACCTGCCCAACATGGAGAAACCCTGTCTCTACTAAAAATACAAAATTAGCCAGGCGTGGTGGCACATGCCTGCAATCCCAGCTACTCAGGAGGCTGAGGTTGCAGTGAGCTGAGATCACGCCAGTGCACTCCAGCCTGGCCAACAAGAGCGAAACTCTGTCAAAAAAAAAAAAAAAAAAAAAAGAAGAATAAAAAGAAAGAAATCTTCCCAGATTCCTTTGATTATCTTCTTTCTTCTCTACTAGTCAGCACCCTAATTCAGCATACTGAATTACCTCTCTACTTCTCTATTTGTAATGCCATGCCATTGGAATTTGCCAGCCTGGATGGCTGCAAGGTGCTAGGTTACACAACCAAAGAGTATAGGGGAGTTAGTTTCCCCAGGGATGAATCTTCACCACTGAGAAATGGAAGATGGGAGAGAACTAAGCAAATACATTCCTTCTGCTTTCTCACTTTTGAGGACCTGTTCCTAGATGTGGCTCCTCCTCGTGGTCTCCCTGGAAAAGACTATGCACCAAGCAAACAAGGCTGGTGAGCAACCTGCTGTGCAGGATTGGGATTGGTGGCCAGTATGGCAACATTATACGACCAACAGGCTCATGTGCCTGATGTACAGTAACACACCAATTACACTGAGACAGCAGGGCTTGTAGCAGAGAAAGAGTGTAATGGTTGCAGGGCAGCCAAGGAAGGAGATGAAAGGAGACACTCAAATCCATCTCCTCAAGGAGTTCTGGGCTGAAGTTTTTAAGGGGATCATGGAAATTGGGGTCATTGATCAGGGTAAGGGGGATAAAATCATCAGGACATAGAAACTGAATTCTTTTGTGACTCAGCTTCAAAGGGGTCCTTCAATACAGCTGATGTCAGTAATTTCACTGGTATGCAGGACCTGAAAGAATATCTCAAAGGCAGAACTTAACATTTCACCATGTTCAAGTTGTTACAGCAGTTAAGGGGAACTATACACATACACACACACACACATATATGTATATATATAAAACCTCTGCCTCCTGGGCGCAAGCAATTCTCTTGACTCAGCCTCCTGAGTAGCTGAGATTACAGGTATGCACCACCACTCCTGGCTAATTTTTGTATTTTTAGTAGAGACAGGATTTCACCATATTGGCCAGGCTGGTCTCGAACTCCTGACCTCAGGTAATCCACCCACCTCGGCCTCCCAAAGTGCTGGGATTACAGGCGTGAGTCACCATGCCCAGCTGGGAACTATAATCTTTTAACTGGGTATATATGATTCTAGGACAATAGGAGACAAACAGCTATGAGGAAGCAGGTCAGAGACAAAGCTACCTAATGATTAGTGCTGAGTGTGCTGCAAGCTTGGTTTATTTTCATCTTTCCTTCTCTCTTCCTGACTAAATTTTTTTTTTTTTTTTTGAGACGGAGTCTTGCTCTGTCGCCCAGGCTGGAGTGCAGTGGCGCGGTCTCGGCTCACCGCAAGCTCTGCCTCCTGAGTTCATGCCATTCTCCTGCCTCAGCCTCCCACATAGCTGGGACTACAGGCACCTGCCACCGCGCCTGGCTATTTTTTTTTTTTTTGTATTTTTATTAGAGATGGGGTTTCACCATGTTAGTCAGTATGGTCTCGATCTCCTGACCTTGGGATTTGTCTGCCTCAGCCTCCCAAAGTGTTGGGATTACAGGAGTGAGCCACTGCACCCGGCCTGATTAAATCTTTTTTTTGGAACAGGGTCCCCCTCTGTTACCCAGGCTGTAGTGCAGTGGCACCATCATGGCTTACTGCAGCCTTGACCTCCCAGGCTCAAGTGATCCTCCCACGTCAGCTTCCCAAGTAGCTGGGACTACAGATGTGAGCCACCATGCTCAACTAATTTTTTAATTTGTTGTAGAGATGGAGTCTCCCTATGTTGCCCAGGCTGGTTTTGAACTCTCGGGTTCAAGCAATTCTGTCTTACCTCCCAAAAGTGCTGGGATTATAGGTGTGAGCCACTCCATCTGGTTCCTTGATTAATTTTATAACGTTCACAGGGAAAGTTTTGGAAACACAACACTTTTTTTTTTTTTTTTTTGAGGCAGAGTCTACCTCTGTCTCCCAGGCTGGAGTGCAATGATGCAATCTCGGCTCACTGCAACCTTCGCCTTCCGGGTTCAAGCAATTCTCCTGCCTCAGACTCCTGAGTAGCTGGGATTACAGGCACATGCCACCACACCCGCCTAATTTTTGTGTTATTAGTAGAGACAGGGTTTTTTTCTTTTTTTTTTTTTTTGAGACGGAGTCTCGCTCTGTCCCCCTGGCTGGAGTGCAGTGGCACGATCTTGGCTCACTGCAAGCTCCGCCTACCGGGTTCACGCCATTCTCCTGCCTCAGCCTCCCGAGTAGCTGGGACTACAGGCGCCCGCCACCGCACCCGGCTAATTTTTTTTTGGATTTTTAGTAGAGACGGGGTTTCACCGTGGTCTCAATCTCCTGACCTTGTGATCCGCCCACCTCGGCCTCCCAAAGTGCTGGGATTACAGGCGTGAGCCACCGCGCCCGGCCTAGAGACAGGGTTTCACCATGTTGGTCAGATTGGTTTCAAACTCCTGACCTAAAGTGATCCCTCTGGCTTGGCCTCCCAAAGTGCTGGGACTATAGGCATGAACCACCGTGCCTGGCCAACACATCACGTTGATTTGTATTTCACCTCACATCTTTCCTCTTTTCTTCCTCATTCTCACCTCTATAGGCTTTCAACTCCTAAATAAAGTGTTAGCACTTTAATCTGTCTCAGGCTCTGTTTTCTAATCAGGCTAGCAAAGTAGGTCCGAGAAAAATAATTATTTGAGTATGATAAAGGAAAGGTGTATAATATTAGGCTTCTAGATGCTTAGAAAGAGGGTTGTAAGATTGTAGAGACCACTAACAAGCAAGGTCCTAAAGACATACCCCTGTAACCTAACACTTCTGTTGAGGTATGCCTCTAGAGTGGAGGTGAAAATAGGGAGGTGGCTCGGTCATATGTGACAGTGACACAGAGAAAGTCAGGATAGTAGGAATTCAGAGCCTGGAGAGAGAAGTTCCATGAAGCCTTCCCTCCTATAAGCTACAACTAGTTTTATTATTTTCTTTTTTTCCATCTATTCATCCATCCACTCATCCTTCCCTCCCTCCCTCCATCCATCCCCTATTTGTTGGGATACCTTCTATGTGTTGGGCACCACACTAGGTTCTAAAGACACAGCGTGGAAAGATAAATGATCCTTTTCTTCCTGGAGCTCACTGTTTAGCAGCGAAGACAGAAAGGATGCAACTAAATGAGAAGTGCAGGATGTAAGGGGAGAGTTTGTTTTAGGAGTTTTTGGTGCCAAGAAACAGATGGTCTCTTATTACTGTAAGGATATTAATGGAAATAAGGAAGGCAGGGATTTCAAAAGGCTGCCAGGCCTCATGGGAACTCAGGTAAAAGTGTGCAATTCAGCCTCCCTCAGTGTATCAAACCTGAATCCTGCTGGGTTTCTGAATGACTACATCCTGGGCAGGAACCATACAGCCCTTCAGATCCAACACAGCAATCCCAGCTCTATTATTTCATAGATAAGCTACTGCAACAGACTCCAAAATACAGGGGCTTAAACAGGTTAGAAATTTCTTTCTTTTTTATGTGCTAGTCCATAGACAGCGGATGGTTGAAGGAGATTAGGCTGCTTTTATGGTTTGAATATTTGTTCTCTTCAAAACTCAGGTTGAAATTGAATCCCCAAAGTGGCAGTATTGAGAGGTGAGGTCTTTAAGAGATTCTTAGGTCCGATTAATCCTTTCACGGATTAATAAATTAATGGGTTAACGGGTTATCATGGGAGTGGAACTGATGACTTTATTTATTTTATTATTATTATTATTGAGACAGACTCTCCCAGGCTAGAGTGCAGTGGCATGATCTCGGCTCACTGCAAACTCTGCCTCTTGGGTTTAAGTGATTCTCCTGCCTCAGCCTCCTGAGTAGCTGGGATTACAGGCATACGCCACCATGCCTGGCTAATTTTTGTATTTTTACAAAATACAACATTTCACCATGTTGGTCAGGCTGGTCTCGAACTCCTGACCTTGTGATCCGCCGACCTCAGCCTCCCAAAGTGCTGGGATTACAGGTGTGAGCCACTGCACCCGGCCTATTTATGTTATTATTATTATTATTATTTTTTGAGGTGGAGTTTCACTCTGTCATCCAGGCTGGAGTGCAGTGGGATGATCTCTGCTCACCGCAACCCCTGCCTCCCAGGTTCAACAGATTCTCCTGCCTCAGCCTTCCAAGTAGCTGGGATTACAGGCACCTGCCACCACGCCTGTCTAATTTTTTTTTTTTTTTTTTTGAGACAGAGTCTCGCTCTGTCACCCAGGCTGGAATGCAGTGGTGCGATCTCGGCTCACTGTAACCTCTGCCTCCTGGGTTCAAGTGATTCTCCTGCCTCAGTCTCCTGAATAGCTGGGATTACAAGTGTGTGCTACCATGCCTGGCTAATTTTTGTATTTTTAGTAGACCCGGGGCTTCACCGTGTTGGCCAGGATGGTCTCGAACTCCTGACCTCAGGTGATCTGCCCACCTCGGCCTCCCAAAATGCTAGGGTTACAGGTATGAGCCACCATGCCTGGCCTAGTTTCTTCCTTTTCTAGGAAAGTTTAGTTGTCCAACTCTTCCTTTGCTTCCATAAAATGCCTCCAATATCCTTTCATTAACTTCCTCCTTCCTTCCCTCCCTTCTTCCCTCCCCTCCCCTCTCCCCTTTCCCTTCCCCTCCTCTGTCTTCCCTTCCCTTCCCTTTCTTTCCTTATGCTAGCCATAGGGCATTTCCATTACTTGCAATCAAAAACTTGCAAACAAAATATTGCACACACCCAAGTTTAACCTTGAAACAGGCATAAATGACAGCAACTGTTTTGGGAATATGTGTCATTTCTTTTGAGGCATCTATAAAAGCCATCACTTTCATCAGCAACAGGATTGAATGTGCTACCATGGTTTGTATTTTATTGTTGTTCTTGTTTTTAAAGAAACTACCCAAGGCCTATGTTATGAATAAGTAAGAGAGGTATAGATTTATGCTGATAGCTGTCACCTCAATATTGGAAAGGCAGAATTTTTTTTTTTTTTTTTTTTTTTTTTTTTTTTTTTGAGACATTGTCTCACTCTATCACTCAGGCTGGAGTGCAGTGGTGCAGTCTTGACTCATTGCAACCTCGGCCTCCCAGGTTCAAGCGATTATAGGCATGTGCCACCACACCCACCTAATTTTTATATTTTTTAGTAAAGATGGGGTTTTGCCATGTTGCCCAGGCTGATGTTGAACTCCTGAGCTCATGCAATTCGCCCTCCTCGTCCTCCCAAAGTGCTAGGATTACAGGCGTGAGCCACCGCTCCCGACCAGAAAGGCATAATTTGAGTACATTTCTACTATTGGGCTGGCCAAGAAAAAAGTGGCCAATGGAAATTTTATTTTACTCTTCTCTCCGATCTGATACAAGGAGAGAGCCCGGCAGAGAGGCCAAGGTGTGTGGAACACCTGAGGCCAGGAGTTCGGGACCAGCCTGGCCAACATGTTGAAACCCTGTCTCTACTAAAAATACAAAAATTAGCTGGGCACGGTGGCGGGCGCCTGTAATCCCAGCTACTCAGGAGGCTGAGGCAGGAGAATCACTTGAACCCCGGAGGCAGAGGTTGCAGTGAGCCAAAATTGCACCACTGCACTCCAGCCTGGGCGACAGAGTGAGACTCCATCTCAAGAATAAAAATAAAAATCACAAAGGAGAGAGGGGAAAAAATGTAAAGGGCAAGCAAGAAAGACAAACGAGGAAAAATAACCAGGCAATTTACAAATTGGATAATTATTATTATTTTTTCTTTGAGATAGAGTTTTGCTCTTGTTGCCCAGGCTGAAATGCAATGGTATGATCTCAGCTCACCGCAACCTCCGCCACCTGGGTCCAAGCGGTTCACCTGCCTCAGCCTCCTGAGTAGCTGGGATTACAGGCACCTACCACCATGCCCAACTAATTTTTGTAGTTTTAGTAAAGATGGGGTTTCTCCATGTTGGTCAGGCTGGTCTCGAACTCCCGACCTCAGATGATCCGCCTGCCTCCTTGGCCTCCCCAAGTGCTGGGATTACAGGTATGAACCATGATGCCCGGCCACAAATTGGAAAATTATATTGAGATGCAGAAGCATCAAGAATGAGAAAATACTAAAGAGTTATTTCCAGGTAAAAGGCCCTGACATTCAGGGAGCAGCCATCATTAAATGATATCTGACTTAGCAGAGAGGTTTGAAAGATCAACTAATAAGAGAGATTTGGATAAGACTTAAGAGAAACACTTCTTGACACCTGAGAGGTAGGATTCAGTGCAATGAGAAAACAAGGGCTGTTGTGGATCGTTATCTCTTGGGAGTTGAAAGAAAAGGGCAAATTGCTTTTATTCATCCGGGATGGACCAAGCGAGCTCATCAGATACTTCAGAGTCTAATGAACTATCCTTGGGGTTCTTAAGGTTTGACGTCCCTAATCATTTTAACTGCTCTTTTTATATGTCTTACTACCAGCACGGTCCCTCTGTGTGAACTCATTCCTCTTCTATTCTGCAGCTCTCTAGAGGCGAGGGCTTCAGGGAAACATGATACGTCGCTTCTTGAGAGACAGACCACTGGCTGCTGCTGCTTTTTTTTTTTTTTTTGTAGAGACGGGGTCTCATCATGTTGCCCAGGCTGGTCTCAACCTCCTGGGCCCAAGCGATTCTCCCACCTCAGCCTCCTGAGTAGCTGGGACTACAGGCGTGTACCACCACGCCTGACTAATTTTTTTGGCGAGATGGGGGGGGGGTCTCCCTATGTTGCCCAGGCTGGTCTTGAACCCCTGGGCTCCAGTGATCCTTCCACCTTGGCCTTCCAAAGTGCTGGGATTATAGGCGTGAGCCACTGCACCCGGCCCAGGCCAGTAGCTTCTTCATGCTTCATGCCCTTCAGAAAAAACGATTACAGAATCACAACCTGCTCAGAAATGTGGCAAACCCAACAGTCTGTCACTCCAAACGTGCTAATCATGTGGAACAGTAGCAATCAGATTCATGGCTAGCTCTTGTGAAACAGAAACGTGATACTTCGGTGGCTGCCAGGTGGTGCTTAAAAAAACTGGGACACTTCACCTTGAAAGCTTTTGGCAAATGCTGGGAAGTCAAAACAGAAATAAATGATTTAAAAAGCTATACACGTTGCATAGGAATAGTCAAGTCACGTGTCCTGTAATACCATAGCCTAGTGCTATTGAGCACGTGGACTGGGGCTACATTGTGACTGAGAAACTGAGGTTGGAATTTTATTTAAATTTTATTAATTTTAATTTTACATATATATATATTTTGAGACAGAGTCTCACTTTGTTACCCAGGCTGGAGTGCAGTAGCGTGATCTCTGCTCACTGCAACCTCTGCCTCCCGGGTTCAAGCGATTCTCCTGCCTCAACCTACTGAGTAGCTGGGATTACAGGTGCCTGCCACCACGCCCAGCTAATTTTTGTATTTTTCGTAGAGATGGGGTTTCAACATATTGGCCAGGCTGGTCTCAAACTCCTGGCCTCAGGTGATCTGCCCACCTTGGCCTCCCAAAGTGCTGGGATTATAGGCATAAGCCACCGAGCCACTACGTCTGGCCTATTTTTTATATTTTTTTAGAGACAGGGTCTCACCCTGTCACCCAGGCTGGACTGCAGTGGTGGATCAAGGCTCACTACAGCCTTGACGTCCCAGGTTCAAGTGATCCTCTGGCCTCAGCCTCCTGAGTAGCTGAGACTACAGGCATGTGCTATCACGCCAGGCTAATTTTGGAATTTCTTTGTAGAGATAGGGTCTCACTAAGTTGCCCAGGCTGGTCTTGAACTCCTAGGCTCCAGAGATCTTCCCACCTCAGGCTTCCAAAGTGCTGGGATTACAGGCCTGAGGCACATGCCTGGCCCAGAACAAACTTTTATATTATGCTATGCTATGTTATGTTATGTTATGTTATGTTTTTTGTTTGTTTTTTTTTTTTTTGAGACGGAGTCTCACTCTGCCGCCCAGGCTGGAGCGCAGTGGCCGGATCTTGGCTCACTGCAAGCTCCGCCTCCCGGGTTCCTGCCATTCTCCTGCCTCAGCCTCCCGAGTAGCTGGGACTACAGGCGCCCGCCACCTCGCCCGGCTAGTTTTTTTGTATTTTTTAGTAGAGACGGGGTTTCACCGTGTTAGCCAGGATGGTCTCGATCTCCTGACCTTGTGATCCGCCCACCTCAGCCTCCTGAGTAGCTGGGACTACAGGCGTGTACCACCACGCCTGACTAATTTTTTCGGCATCCCAAAGTGCTGGGATTACAGGCTTGAGCCACCATGCCCGGCCATGTTATGTTATTTTTTAACTTTTTTGAGACACAGTCTTGCTCTGTCACCCAGGCTGGAGTGCAGTAGTGCAATCATGGTTCACCGCAACCTCTGTCTCCCGGGTTCAAGCAATGCTTGTGCCTCAGCCTCCCAAGTAGGTGGGATTACAGGCATGTGCCACCATACCCGGCTAATTTTTGTATTTTTAGTAGAGAAGGGGTTTTGCCATGTTGGCCAGGCTGTTCTCAAACTCCTGACCTCAAGTGATCTGCCCTCCTTGGCCTCCCATAATGTTGGGATTACAGGCATGAGCCACTACACCTGGCCATAAAATGAATCATTTAAAAATGAACAACTTAGGCCGGGCGCGGTGGCTCACACCTGTAATCCCAGCACTTTGGGAGGCCAAGACGGGCGGATCACGAGGTCAGGAGATAGAGACCATCCTGGCTAACACACTGAAACCCCATCTCTACTAAAAATACAAAAAAAAAAAAAAAAAAAAATTAGCCGGGCATGGTGGCAGGCACCTGTAGTCCCAGCTACACGGGAGGCTGAGACAGGAGAACAGAGTGAACCCAGGGGGCGGAGCTTGCGCCACTGCACTCCAGCCTGGGCGACAGAGCAAGACTCCGTCTCAAAAAAAAAATAAATAAATAAAAAATAAAATAAATAAATAAAATAAAATGAACAACTTTATGACATTTAGTACATTCACAATGTCATGTAACCACTGCCTTTGTCTAGTTCCAAAACATTTTTATCACCCCAAAAGAAAAACCCCATACTTATTAAACAGTTGCTCCCCATTCTCCTCTCCTCCCAGCCCCTGGCAACCACCAATCTGTATCTTGTCTCTATGGATTTACCAATTCTGGATATTTCATATAAATGAAATCATACGATATGTGGTATTTTGTATCTGGCATCTTAGGCTTAGCATATTGTAATTAATTTCCATTTTAAATTACAAAACCTAGGCTGGGCACGATGGCTGACGACTGAGGTCAGGCGTTCAAGACCAGCCTGCCAACATGATGAAACCCTGTCTCTACTAAAAATACAAAAATTAGCTGGGTGTGGTGGTGTGTGCCTACAGTTCCAGCTACTTGGGAAGCTGAGGCAAGAGAATGGCTCGAACCCAGGAGACAGAGATCAGATCTCAGTGAGCGGAGATCATGCCATTGCACTCCATCCTGGGCAACAGAAGGAGACCTCGTCTCAAAAACAAACAAAAACAAACAAACAAACCAAAAAAACCACCAAGACTTATTTGGCTAAGTTTGAATGAATGATGTTTGAGGACAGTGGGGTAGCTATCACTCAGATTAATTATCAGGACCATTCCTTATTGCCTAACCCATGCTTGAGTTTTATGTGATTATGGCTATAAGTAAAAACTACAGGAATTTTAGGGGTTATTTAATGAAAACAGGATTGCTTAATGAAGACCACATTTTGGCCCCCAAGCAATGTTGTTCTGGCATCTTGTCCAAACGGCAGAACACGGTATGGGTACCCTCTACTGAACATCACCATCAAACGTCATATAGCTTTGGCATCTTGGGCCAGTCAGTACCCAATAAAAGCCAACAGTGCCTGATAGCAAAGAAGGTACCCAATGGCACGAGGTGGAGATGTTCTTTTGATAAAGTGGAAGTCAACCAAGATAGTCAAAACCAGCAGAAATAGGCCAGGCATGGTGGCTCATGCCTGTAATCCCAGCACCTTGGGAGGCTGAAGTGGGCAGATCACTTGAGGTCAGGAGCTCGAGACCAGCCTGGCCAACATGGTTAAACATTGTCTCTACTAAAAGTACAAAATTATAAAAATTAGCAGTGCGTGGTGGTGGATGCCTGTAATCCCAGCTACTTTGGAAGCTGAGGCAGGAGAATCACTTGAACCTGGGAAGTGGAGGTTGCAGTGAACTGAGATTGCACCACATCACTCCAGCCTGGGTGACAGAGTGAGACTCTGTCTCAAAAAGAAACACAAAAAACAAAAGAAAACAAACAGACAAAAACACCCAGCAAAAATAGCAGCATGCCTAGTTAATGTTGGTGTATCCAGAACAGGAAGAAAGGAGGAAAAACCCACAAACCTGCAGCTGACGAGACTCGTTTCTATGTGTGATCCTGTCCTGTGCATTCCTGGAAATTCTGACAGCGAACAAGCTGCAGGAGCCTGGAGTGCTCCATTAAACAGCAGATGAGGGCATAGTGCATTGTCTTGGGTGGGGTTCCCCAGGAATCCTTGCCAAGACAATAATTCAATTACAGGTTGTTTATTTGGGAGGTGATCCCAGGAAACAACAGTGTGGGGACGGAGAAATGGAGACAGAGAAAGGAAGACAGCCAACAAAACGTGTGTTACCAAGCAGGGTACCACTGTGGGCAGCAGGAGCTCATGGGGGAGCCCTGGAAGACTGTATAGAACATGCCTGAGGGTTATCTCAATGGAGGATAAAAACAGAGCTGTTTTGTTTTTTTCCTTTTTTCTTTTTTGAGATTGAGTCTGGCTCTGTCGCCCAGGCTGGAGTGCAATGGCACGATCTCAGCTCACTGCAACCTCCGCCTCCTGGGTTCAAGCAATTCTCCTGCCTCAGCCTCCTGCGTAGCTGGGATTAAAGGCACCCACCACCACACCTGGCTAATTTTTGTAATTTTAGTAGAGACGGGTTTCACCATGTTGATCAGGCTGGTCTCAAACTCCTAACCTCCAAGTAATCCACCCACCTTGGCCTCCCAAAGTGCTGGGATTATAGGCATGAGCCACCGCACCTGGCCAGGAGCTGGGGTATTCATCTAACAACTCCCATCCCTCACTGGGTAGGGTTATTTCCAGGGACTTGAACTTTCTGGGACTTCTAGGCTAGCCTGCTTGCAGACCAGGTATGTGTCCATAATCAGAACAAAGCCTTCATTCAGAGAGTCACAAGGAACATCCTTTGACATTTAGAAATGAGTATTTTGAGCTCTGGGCAGGGCCTTAATAGCATCCTCCATACCCGTGATTGCACCAGGCTATGAACACAGAGGAACTGATCATATTTATCCCTGTGTTAGTCTCATCTCTGGCCCCATTTCAATCCTCACTCTTGTTTTGTTTTTCTGCTTCCTTCTCTCTTATGTATAATTTATGCTGTCTAGCTATGTTTTATGTATCCCTGTAAGCTGCCTTAAATTTTTTCTGGAACACAGCAGGGTATAAATAAATAAATACTAGTGAGGAGTAACATTTTTCCTTTATTTTTGACCATTTCCCCCCATTAAGTGTCTTCTTGGAACAGACCCTTATTCATCTATGCCTAGCATTGTGTTAAGCACATTGAAAGCATTTGATACTGTTCCGTAAAATAACAGGTAGCACAAAGATACACAGAATGGTTTATAAGCTGACCTATGACCAGACGCAAATACAGAGGCACAGTCCTCTCTGCCTCTGACTTCTTAAACCCAGTGCCTAGAACAGTGTTTGCCACATAGAATACATGTCCAGAAAATACGTGCTGAATGAATTAATGAGACTTATAGGACCTACATTGTATTAGTCCATTTTCATACTGCTGTGAAGAAATGCCCAAGACTGGGTAATTTGTAAAGAAAAAGAGGTTTAATGGATTCACAATTCCACATGGTTGGGGAGGCCTCACAATCATGGCAGAAGGTGAAGGAGGAGCAAAGGCATGTCTTACATGGCAGCCGGCAAGACAGTGTGTGCAGGGGAACTGCCTTTTATAAATCCATCAAATTGGCCAGGTGCATTGGCTCACACCTGTAATCCTAGCACTTTGGGAGGCCAAGGTGTGCAGATTGCCTGAGCTCAGGAGTTTGAGACCAGCCTGGGCAACATGGTGAAACCCCATCTCTACTAAAAATACAAAAAATTTGCCAGGTATGGTGGCGCATACCTGTAATCCCAGCTACTCAGGAGGTTGAGGCACAAGAATTGCTTGAGCCTGGGAGGTGGAGGTTGCAGCAAGCCAAGATTGCACTATGGCACTCCAGTCTGGGCGATAGAGTGAGACCCTGTATCAATCAATAAATAATGTATTTATTTATATTATTATATTTATTATACATAAAAATAATACAACTATCAGATCTCATGAGACTTATTCACTATCATGAGAACAGCATGGGAAAAACTCGGCCCCATTATTTAATTACTTCTCACTGGGTCCCTGTCACATCACATGGGGATTGTAGGAGCTACAATTCAAGATGAGATGTGGGTGGGGACACAGCCAGACCATATCATATACATAGTAAGGCCTCTCTTAGACCACCAATTAGAAATCCATCAACATACTGGAATTGTGTTGCGTTTTTGTTTGTTTGATACAGTGTCTCACTCTGTCACCCAGTCTGAAGTACAGTGGCATGATCACAGCTCACTGCAGCCTTAACCTCCTGGGTTCAAGTGATCCTCCCACCTCAGCCTCCTGAGTAGCTGGGACAACAGGCATGTGCCACCACATCTAATTTTTTTTTTTTTTTGGTCGAGACAAGATCTCACTATGTTGCCCAGGCTGGTCTCAAACTCCTTAGCTCAGATGATTCACCTGCCTTGGCCTCCCAAAGTGCTGGGACTACAGGCATGAGCCACTGTGCCTGGCCGGAATTGCATTTTTTGCAAGGTCAAGGTTGCCCTTGAAATTACTATCATGTGGATGTACTTAATTTCATGAGCGCAAGCTGAGGGGTAAGGACTAAAGATAGATCTAGAGATGGTGCTTTAAAATGTATACCCAGCAGGCTATGTGCATCTAAGAACACCCAATGGCAATTCAGAGGCAGTCTGTTTATGAGCCTAATCTTTGCTTGTAGATGTCTTGGCAAATTGTTCTTAATAACACCCCTATTGAGCAAAGAATTACCAGCAATGCTGGAAAGTGAGCTCCCCAGGAATCTCATATGCTAGAAATTGAGGGATTGCTTTACATCCCATGAATCTCTGAGGAACATGTTCTATTTAACTCCCTGTTTCCCCACAGGCATGGTTTGGGGCTAGGTCCTCTAGAAGCAGATGCTTACATGGAGTTTGGGGTACAAAATGCTCATTAGGAATCAATCAGGCCAGGTGCGGAGGCTCACGCCTGTCATCCCAGCACTTAGGGAGTCTGAAGGGGAAGGATCTTTTTTTTTTTTTTTTTTTTGAGACGGAGTTTCGCTCTTGTCGCCCAGGCTGGAGTGCAATGGTACAATCTTGGCTCACCGCAACCTCCACCTCCTGGGTTCAAGCAATTATCCTGTCTCAGCCTCCCGAGTAGCTGGGATTAAAGGCATGTGTCACCACGCCCAGCTAATTTTGTATTTTTAGTAGAGACGGGGTACCATGTTGGGGGTGGATTTCTTGAGTCCAGGAGTTCAAGAGCAGTCTGGGCAACATGATGAGACTCTGCAAAAAACACAAAAATTAGCCAGGCATGGTGGTGTGCGTGTGTAATCCCAGCTACTTGGGAGGCAGGAGTGGGAGGATCACTTGAGCCTGGCTGGCAGATCAAGGCTGCAGTGAGTTGAGATACCACCGCTCACTCTAGCCTGGGCAACAGAGCAGGACCCGATCTCAAAAATAAATAATAAAGGAATCAGTCCCTATGAAAAAAATGAGAAGAAGCAGGATTGGGCAGAGAGAAATATCCAGCTACAGTGGAGGCTTGACCAAGGTTTGGCTAACCCAGAGGGGAGCTTCAGAGCAAGGACTGCCTGTCAAAGTGTTCCAAGTCAGGTGAAATGGGTGACCTTTATAAATGACTTTCCTGGCCAGGTGTGGTGGCTCACACCTGTAATCCCAGCACTTTGGAAGGCCAAGGTGGTCGGATCACTTGAGGTCAGGAGTTTGAGACCAGCCTGGCCAACATGGGCGAAACCCCGTCTCTACTAAAAACACAAAATTAACTGCATGTGGTGGTGAGTGCCTGTAAGCCCAGCTACTCGGGAGGCTGAGACAGCAGAATCGCTTGAATCTGGGAGGTGGAGGTTGCAGTGAGCCGAGATCACGCCACTGCACTTCAGCCTGGGTGACAGAGCGAGACTCCATCTCAAAAAACAAAACAAAACAGACTCTCCTTGCTCAGTCAACAGATGCAGACTACCCCAGGAAGGGCATGGCCTTGGGCTGGACAGGGTTCTGCAGCTGAGGCTGACCTTGAAGGAGGTGACAGCTGCAGTCTGTCTGCTGACTGCAGTCCCTGCAGTCCCTGGACAGCAAGTCCTCCCTTGAGGGGGCATGTGGGTAGGCCAGCTCTGTGGCCAGCACAGGGATCATGTGGTGGTTGCCCATAGTAACAGCTAGCTTGATAACACTCTTTTTTTTTTTTTGAGACAGAGTTTCACTCTTGTTGCCCAGGCTGGAACACAATGGCATGATCTCAGCTCACCACAACCTCTGCCTCCCAGGTTCAAGCGATTCTCCTGCCTTAGCCTCCCAAGTAGCTGGGATTACAGGCACGTGCCACCACACCTGGCTAATCTTTTTATTTTTAGTAGAGACGGGGTTTCTCCATGTTGGTCAGGCTGGTCTCGAACTCCCGACCTCAGGTGATCTGCTGCCTCGACCTCCCAAAGTGCTGGGACTACAGGCGTGAGCCACACTCTTATTGGCTGCCTTTCTTTCCTTATCTTACTTTCCTACTCCCCTACAAGGTGCTTCCTTCACTTCCCAAATAAACTAACCCAAATCCTTGTCTCAGGATCTGCTTCTGGGGGAGCTGAAACCAAGACATATCCAACTTGCCTTCAGAATCATATTCCTGGCCGGGCGCGGTGGCTCAAGCCTGTAATCCCAGCACTTTGGGAGGCCGAGACGGGCGGATCACAAGGTCAGGAGATTGAGACCATCCTGGCGAACACAGTGAAACCCCGTCTCTACTAAAAATACAAAAAACTAGCCGGGCGAGGTGGCGGGCGCCTGTAGTCCCAGCTACTTGGGAGGCTGAGGCAGGAGAATGGCGGGAACCCGGGAGGCGGAGCTTGTAGTGAGCTGAGATCCGGCCACTGCACTCCAGCCTGGGCGACAGAGCAAGACTCCGCCTCAAAAAAAAAAAAAAAAAACAGAATCATGTTCCTAGGGGCAGGGCTGTCAGTTTCTGGTTTTGTAAATTTACTTTTCTTGAGTTGCACAGACTTAGGGTAACTTAAGTACTGTTTTACTCAACACAATTCCTGTTTAATATGTGGCCTTGGTGTTCCACTCCCTAGATGTTCCCTTTTGCCTTAAGAGTATCCTGGTTTGGCTGGGCATGGTGGCTCATGCCTGTCATCCTATCACTTTGGGAGGCTGAGGCGGGCGGATCACTTGAGCTCAGGAGTTCAAGACTAGCATGGGGAACGTGGTAAAACCTTGTCTCTAGCCAGGCATGGTGGTGAATGCCTATGGTCCCAGCTACTTGGGAGGCTGAAACAGGAGGATTACTTGACCCCAGGGGATCAAGGCTGCAGTAAGCTGAGATCATACCACTGCACTCCAGCCTGGGCAACATAGCAAGATGCTGTCTCAAAAAAAAAAAGTATCTTGATCTAGATGACACATTTTCCTCCCTTTCTTTCCACAGGTGTTGATGGATGATACTTTCTTTTTTTTTTTTAGACGGAGTTTTCTCTCTTGTTGTCCAGGCTGGAGTGCAGTGGGGCGATCTAGGCCCATGGCAACCTCCACTTCCTGGGTTCAAGCAATTCTCCTGCCTCAGCCTCCCGAGTACTTGTCATTGCAGGGGCCTACCACCACTCCCAGCTAATTTTTGTATTTTCAGTAGAGGCGGGGTTTCACCATGTTGGCCAGACTGGTCTTGAACTCCTGACCTCAGGTGATCCATCTGCCTCAGCTTCCCAAAGTGGTGGGATTGCAGGCATGAGCCACTGAGCCTGGCCCCGATGACACATTTTATAATCATCCTACAACTGTTTGAAGTGAGTGATCCTTGGTCAGATACATGGACAGGGAAAAGTGGTTAGTTTTGATTTGAATGCCATCAACTCATTGTTTGCTTTGGGTGAATCATCCCATTTTAGAGCTGGAAGCGGTTTTCGGAACTGGCTATTCCATGGACTCTCCACTTTTTTTTCTGTTGCGCTGCATATGGTCAGGCATTCATATGCATAACCCTCCCGGGGGAAGTCTCAATATGCCAGCTGTAACTCTGCTCCTTTTTCTCCCAGGAGGGAAAGCATATTAAATGGTGGCAAGAATTAGGTTGTTATAGGGATGATGTATTATTTAAAAATATAAGAATCGTCCTCCAGCTCATGGTACTTTAACCGTTAGCCTCAGATCACTCATGGCACAGGTCATGACCGATCGAATTTGAGAACGGCTGATCTCTTCCCAAATCCTTGAATTACATAAAAAAATCATCTACCCTCATGGTGTCCTCATTTTCTCACCTGGAAATGGGGATGGTAAAATCTCCTTCTCTGTCTGGTTGGGATGTGGTGGAAGGCAAATGAGATAATGACCGTGAAAGCCTGGGGAAGTACAAAACCTTAAAGGAGTGGAGGCGGTGTGGTGGCTGTCTGGATATGCTACAAGGCAACTGTATCTACTGAGTTTGCAAGCGTCACACCGGGATTTACACAGTAGGCTCTCAGGGGAATTGGATCCATCTAGTTTGCACAGGGATTCTTTCCTCAAGACACTTACAACTCAAAAACAAATTTTTTTTTTTTTTGAGACGGAGTCTTGCTCTCTCGCCCAGGCTGGAGTGCAGTGGCCGGATCTCAGCTCACTGCAAGCTCCGCCTCCCGGGTTTACGCCATTCTCGCGCCTCAGCTTCCCGAGTAGCTGGGACTACAGGTGCCCGCCACCTCGCCCGACTAGTTTTTGTATTTTTTTTTAGTACAGACGGGGTTTCACCGGGTTAGCCAGGATGGTCTCAATCTCCTGACCTCGTGATCCACCCGTCTCGGCCTCCCAAAGTGCTGGGATTACAGGCTTGAGCCACCGCGCCCGGCCACAAGTCAAAATTTTATCAGTGCTCCTAGTCATTACATAAATTATCTACATCTTTGTCAAGATGTGTTAGTCAGTGGCCGGGCGCGGTGGCTCATGCCTATAATCCCAGCACTTTGGGAGGCCGAGGCAGGTGGATCACGAGGTCAAGAGATGGAGACCATCCTGGCCAACATGGTGAAACCCTGTCTCTACTAAAAATACAAAAATTAGCTGGGCGTGGTGGTGCATGCCTGTAGTCCCAGCTACTCTGGAGGTTGAGGCGGGAGGCAGAGATTGCAGTGAGCCAAGATTGCGCCACTGTACTCCAGCCTGGCAGCAGAGCGAGACTCCGTCTCAAAAAAAAAAAAAAAAAAAAAAAAAAGTGTTAGTCAGAACCCAACTGTTGCAAGATACAGAAATCCAATATAAATTAGCTTGAATAAAAAGTGAGAATTGGGGCCGGGAGCAGTGGCTTGTGCCTGTGATCCCAGCACTTTGGGAGGCTGAGGGGGAGGATTGCTTGAGGAGTTTGAGACCAACCTGGGCAACATAGCAAGACCCCATCTCTACAAAAAAATTTTTTTAATTAGCTGGGCTTGGTGGCATGCACCTGCAGTCCTAGCCACTAAGGAAGCTAAGCTGGGGGATCGCTTGAGCCCATGAGCTTGAGGCTGCAGTGAGCCATGATTGTGCCACTTCACTCCATCCTGGGTGACAAAGTAAGACCCTGTCTATTAACAAAAAGAGGAGGTGGGGTTATTTATTGGCTTGCACAAGGAAACTATGGGAATGTCCCGGTTGGAGCTAGCCACAGATGGCCAAACTCCAGACTTGAACATCGCAAGGATTTTCTGTGCCGCTTACCCATCTTGCTGTCTGTATACTGGTTTCATTTTTCTTAGAACAACTTCTTTCTTAGGGAGGGTCACGGCTCTTGGACGCTGGGCTTCCATCTTTACAGCCTTGTGACCAGGGAGAAAAGATACCCTTTTCTCTGACCCTAAACCCTCAGGTTAAACTAGAAGAACTCTAGGGAAGCACTCTGATTGGCTCATCCTTGGACCAATCACTGCAGTCTGAGCCAGTTGAGCCTGATGCCAACACCTCAAATGAATTATCCAGTTTCTCACGTATGAAGCTACTTCGAGGACTGTCGGGAGCTGGCAGCTATCACATCTGTGTCTATCACTTGGGGAAACTACAGTCTTATACATCATCAAACCTTTATTCCTAAAGAATCTATTACACTTCCAGGGCTATAAATAATAAATTCTCTCCCATTCCTCCAATGCAAATATTTTGAATATTTTAATGATTGCTTTCCAAAGCCTACTTTCAAAATCACCCCTCTAAGATCTGTGCCAATATATACTCCCACAAACAGATGGTGGTGGGCATCCTTGAATTATAAGCTGTCATTGATCTATACTAGTGGTTCTCAACTGAGGATTTTGCCTCCCCAGGGCACAGTGGCATTGACTGCAGACTTTTTTTTTTTTTTTTTTTTTTTTTTTTTTGAGGCAGTTTCTCTCCGTCGCCCAGGCTGGAGTGCAATGGCACGATCTCGGCTCACTGCAACCTCCGCCTCCTGGGTGGTTCAAGCAATTCTCGTGCCTCAGCCTCCCAAGTAGCTGGGATTACAGGCCTGCACCACCATGCCCAGCTCTTTTTTTTTTTTTTTTTTTTTTTTTTTGAGACAGAGTCTCACTCTGTCATCCAGGCTGGAGTGCAGTGGTGCGATCTCGCCTCACTGCAACCTCCGCCTCCCAGGTTTAAGTGATTCTTCTGTCTCAGCCTCCTGAGTAACTGGGATTGTATGAATGCACCATTATGCCCATCTAATTTTTGTATTTTTAGTAGAAACGGGGTTTTGCCATGTTAGCCAGGCTTGTCTTGAACTCCTGGCCTCAAGTGATCCACCTGCATCAGTCTCCCAAAGTGTTGGGATTACAGGTGTAATCCCAGTTACTCGGGAGGCTGCGACAGGGGAATCCTTGAATCCAGGAGGTGAAGGTTGCAGTGAGCCAAGATTCGACCACTGCATTGCAGCCTGGATGACAGAGCGAGACTCCGTCTCAAAAAAAGAAAATGCCTCATTGTTGGTAAAGGAATATAAAAATGTAAGAAATTATTTACAGGTTGCCTGGTACAGAACCTTGAACACAGTAGGTGCCACATAACTGTTGGATAGAAATTTTTCCGGTGAGAACTGCTCCAATAACAGCCACCAGATGGCAGCAAAGAGTAAGTTTCCCCTCAGAAGTTCCCGCTGGTTAGCCCATGGGGTTTGAAAGGGGGAAGAAAATGGTTGATTTCTTTCTTTGCATTTTATTGTTGTTGTTGTTGTTTGTTTTTGAGATAGAGTGTCGCTCTGTCGCCCAGGCTGGAGTACAGTGGCACAATCTGGGTTCACTGCAACCTCCGCCTCCCAGGTTCAAGCAATTCTCCTGCCTCAGCCTCCCGAGTAGCTGAGATTATAGGTCACCATGCCCAGCTATTTCATATCTTTAGTAGAGACGGGGTTTCACTATGTTGGCCAGGATAGTCTCGAACTCCTGACCTCAAGAGATCCACCCGCCTCCGCCTCCCAAAGTGCTGGGATTACAGGCGTAAACCATAGCGCTCGGCCATAAATTTTTTGTAGAAAGGTGGTCTTCCTATGTTGCTCAGGCTGGTCACAAACTCTTGGGCTCAAGTGATCTTGCCTCGGCCTCCCAAAGGGCTGGGATTACAGGCGTGAGCCACCATGCCTGGCCCCTCCCTGATGCTATCAAATTGATTCTCCACCGCTCTCTCCTCCCCTCCTCCTCAATACTTCCCTACCTCAAGCCCACTCGTGTGTGTGTGTGTGTGTGTGCGTGTGTGTGTGTTTCTTTCTTTCTCCCAATTTCTACCATGAGAATGGTCTATTTAAAATGCACTGAGGGGCAAATTCAAAGTGACAACAATCTTTGTGTTCAGAGCCTGACGTTAATGTGGTCTGGCAATAGGGATTAAACCTGGGGAATTCACAAAACATGTTTCAGGCAAAATGAGTGAAAATGGATGAAGCGATGGGAAAGAATGAAAATATTTAAACAGATTACTTATGCTCTAAGTGCCTGTCCCAGGTGGGCCTTCCATCCACCCATCATCCATTCTGCAAATATTTATTCCTGACTTGGGAATACAGATACAGTCTTAATCCTCATGGAGAAAGAGAAGACAAATATTAGAGAAGTAATTAATTACACATGTGATGTAGGCTAGGCTGGGGAGGGGACCGGGACCATGGTGACATGTAATAGGGTGACCTAATTTTTGGACAGAGTCAAGACAGGCCTCCCTGGGAAAGTGATGTTTAAGGTGAGACTCCAGCATGAGTAAGAGTTGGCAAAGAAGGAGGGGGAGGGGGAGGCTGAGCCCTCTCGGCTGAGGGAACAGGGCACTTGAAGGTCCAATGATTTCCACGTTAATTTTAGAGCACTCTGGTTGAGAAAATACATGACTAAAAGCTACCATGATTTAAGGACTCTTCAGATTCCTGTTTTATGTATTATAACATCATTTACACATTTTGAAAAACTCTTGGCTGGGTGCAGTGGCTCAAGCATGTAATCACACTTTGGGAGGCCAAGGCTAGAGGACTGCTTGAGCCTAGGAGTTCGAGACCAGCCTGGGCAACATAGCAAGGCCTTGCCTCTACTAAAAATAAAAAATTAGCCAGGTGTGATGATGTGCTCCTGTAGTCCCAAATACTCAGGAGGCTGAGGTGGGAAGATCACTTAAGCCCAGGAGTTTGAGGTTGCAGTGAGCTGTGATCATGCTGCTGTACTCCAGCCTGGGCAACAGAGTGAGATCCATTCTCACACAAAAAAAGAAAAAGAAAAAAGAAAAAGTCTTATGTGGGTGTGCAGGAGGCAACATTGATTCAGTCTATGAATAAATGTGATGGGTTGCATTGATTTCACAGGGTCCTTTTGACTCTACAACCCCAGTCCGTGGAATACACAGGACACAATCCCTGTCCTTAAGGGGGCTGACAGTTTAGTTGGGACAATAGTTGCCCCTCTATGCACTCCCTTTGTCTTAACACTTCAGGGCATCTCTTATGAAACATTTGCATATTTGGTCACGTTTTTCTTGGATCTGTCCCTATTCCTCTGATCACTCTCTGTCACCTCATCTCCAACACTCATTAAACTAGAAGTTCCTAATTCAGATCTATGAACCCCCAACAGGGGACAGTGGATAGGATTCAGACATCCAGGGCCGGGCACGGGGGCTCAGGCTTGTAATCCCAGCACTTTTGGAGGCCGAGGCGGGCGGATCACGAGGTCAGGAGATCGAGACCATCCGGAGCTTGCAGTCAGCCAAGATCGTGCCACTGCACTCCAGCCTGGGTGACAGAGTGAGACTCAAAAAAAAAAAAAAAAAAAAAAAAAATTAAGACATCCAAGAACGTGGGAAAATCACTTCTCTATTTTCACCAAGTTCTAACTGAAAGACAGCATTTCTCTTCCACTGTGAATGCAGACAGCAAACCACGCCTATGATTTTTTTTTTTTTTTTTTTTTGGACACGGTCTTTCTCTGTTGCCCAGGCTGAAGCACAGTGGTGTGATCACAGCTCACTGCAGCCTCCACCTCCTGGGCTCAAGTGATCCTCCCACCTCGGCCTCCCGAGTAGCTCGGATCACAAGCACACACTACCACACCCAGCTAAACTTTTAATGTGTTGTAGAGACAGGGGTCTCACTATGTTTCCAGGGCTGGTCTGGAACTCCTGGCAGTGCCTGTGATTTTGTCACCAGTAGAAGTCACAGATATTTGTACACTACATGTACAGCTGCTGCTGATGTCTCAAAATTAATGCTCATAGCTACTTTAAAATCATGGCAGTTTTTAGACTTGCTGCTAGATCTTGTTATTTCATTCGTTAATAGAGACACATATTGCTATAAAATGTGTTTATAGCAATATAAAAACCACGTTGCTATATCCCAAATTGGTTTTGTAAGTATTTTGGTAACTTGTATTTCAATATAATTGGTTCCTTTGTAACCCTGTGTGTTTTCTTTTGGGCATTTAAAGCTTTTATTCTGACCAGGAGTGGGTGAGGTGGCTCACACCTGTACTCCCAGCACTTTGGGAGGCCGAGGTGGGCTGATCATCTGAGGTTAAGAGTTTAAGACCAGCCTGGCCAATATGGTGAAACCCCATCTCTACTAAAAACACAAAAAATTAGCTGGGCCTCATGGCAGGCACCTGGAATCCCAGCTACTCGGACGCTGAGGCAGGAGAATCGCTTGAACCCGGAGTGGAGTGTGTTAGTCTGTTTTCATGCTGCTAATAAAGACATACCCGGAAGTGGGAAGAAAAAGAGATTTAATAGGACTTACAGTTCCCCGTGGCTGGGGAGGCCTCAGAATCATGGCGGGAGGCAAAAGGCACTTCCTACATGGCAGCGACAAGTGAAAAATGAGGAAGAAGCACAAGCGGAAACCCCCGATAAACACATCGGATCTCGCGAGACTTATTCACCATCACGAGAATGGCAAGAGAAAGACCAGCCCCCATGATTCAGTTATCTCCCACGTGGAAATTCTGGGAGCTATAATTCAGTTGAGATTTGGGTGAGGACACAGCCAAACCATATCACGGAGGTTGCAGTGAGCTGAGATCGCACCACCGCACTCCAGCCTGGGTGGAAGACTGAGACTCCGTCTCAAAAAAACAAAACCAAACAAAAACCAACAAACACACGAAAAACCCATTATTCTGAGAAGAGTCCTTCAGCTTCACAGGGTTGCCAAAGGGAATTCACACATAGAAAATGCAAGAAAACCCTGTGAAACTCAGGAGTTCTTTGAGCTACGTTTTGATTCTTCTGTCTTTGGGTGGACTCAAGGTTCCATTATGACTTTTGTGGGCCTGAAGCACTTTTGTTGCCTCTGTGAACCCATCTTCTGTAAAAGATACTAAAAATTATATTTTGGCCAGACAAGGTGACTCATGCCTGTAATCCCAGCACTTTGAGAGGCCAAGGCAGGAGGATCACTTGATCCCAGGAGTTCAAGACCAGCCTGGGCAATGTAGTGAGACCCTATCTCTATTGTTTAAATAAAAATAAAAATAAATAAACCCGGTGGGGTGGCTTATCCCTATAATCCCAGCACTTTGGGAGGCCGAGACGGGCAGACCACTTGAGACCAGGAGTTTGAGAGCAACCTGGCCAACATGGTGAAGCCCCGTCTCTACTAAAAATACAAAAATTAGCCAGGTGTAGTGGCGGGTGCCTGTAATCCCAGCTACTCAGGAGGCTGAGGCAGGAGAATCACTTGAACCCAGAAGGCAGAGGCTTCAGCGAGCCAAGATCACGCCCCTGCACTCTAGCCTGGGCAACGCAAGACTCCATCTCAAAAAAACATTAAAAAAAAATGTATGACTGCATTGTAATCTGGACTGGATTCGTTCTTCTTCTATTTATTTGTTTTCTTCTGCTTTCAAAAGCAAAACATTTTTGTGCCAGGCACGGTGGCTCACGCCTGTAATCCCAGCACTCAAGGTGGGTGGGTCACTTGAGCCTAGGAATTTGAGACTAGTCTGGGCAACATAATGAGATCCTGTCTCTACAAAAAATACAAACATTAGCCAGGCGTTGTGGTGTGCACCTGTAGTCCCAGCTCCTTGGGAGGCCAAGGTGGGAGGATTTCTTGAGCCTGGGAGGTTGAGGCTGCAGTGAGCCGTGATCTTGCCACTGCACTCCAGCCTAAGCAACAGAGTGAGACCTTGTCTCAAAAAAAAAAAAAGTACAGATTTCTGGGTCCCACCGCAGAGATGGGTTTTTCTCATTTACTATCAGATGGAGAGATCTGCAATCCAGGCTAGAGTGCCATGGTACAATCATGGCTTAATGTAACCTTGAACTCCTGGGCTCAAGCAATCCTCCTGAGTGGCTGGAATCACAGGTAGGCACCACCACTCCTGGCTAATTTTTTATTTTTAGTAGAGATGAGGTTGCCCAGGTTGGTCTCGAACTCCTGGGCTCAAGTGATTCTCCCACCTTGGCCTCCCAAAGTGCTGGAGTTACATATGTGAGCCACTAGGCCCAGCCTGGAATCTGCCTTTTAAGCCAGCACTCAGGTAATTCTTTGTTAGGTCATTCTTGGACCATACGTTGAGAAACAGTGTAATACTGGCTAAATATAACATGACATTCAATTTTCTTTCTTTTTTTTTTTTTTTTGAGACAGAGTCTCGCTCTGTCGCCCGAGCTGGAGTGCAGTGGCCAGATCTCAGCTCACTGTAAGCTCCGCCTCCCGGGTTTACGCCATTCTCCTGCCTCAGCCTCCCGAGTAGCTGGGACTACAGGCGCCAGCCACCTCGCCCGGCTAGCTTTTCGTATTTTTTAGTAGAGACGGGGTTTCACCGTGTTAGCCAGGATGGTCTCGAACTCCTGACCTCGTGATCCGCCCGTCTCGGCCTCCCAAAGTGCTGGGATTACAGGCTTGAGCCACCGCGCCCGGCCGACATTCAATTTTCTTGCAGACCTGGCTGCAATCCACCTTTTAGACCTTTTTCTTGTCCCACACTGTGATGACATCATAGTACCTACCCCCTTGTCCCTACTGTTTACCCGTCTCTATCTTTGCTCATTCTCCATGTCTAAAATGCCTTTATTTTCCTTACCTAGTCAGAACCTCTTATCTTTTGGGGTTTACTTTAAGGCTACTTACTTTTCAAATCCTTCTTTGACCCCTCCAGGTAGAAATAATCATTCTCTTCTCTATATTTTCACACTGCTGTGTGCAAACATCCAGCATGAAAAATTTGTTACAGAGAGCAATGGGTGGGTTATATTTTCTTTCTTTTTTTTTTTTTTGAGATGAACTCTCACTCTGTCACCCAGGCTGGAGTGCAGTGGCACAATCATGACTCATTGAAGCCTCAAACTCCTGGGTTCAAGAGATCCTCCTGCCTCAGCCTCCTGAGTAGCTGAGACTACAGGTATGTGCCAGCACTCCCAGCAAATTAAAAAATATATTTTTTTTGTACAGACAGGGTCTCACTATGTTGTTCAGGCTGGTCTTCAAATCCTGGGATCCAGCTATCCTCCCACCTCAGCCTCCCTAAGTACTAGAATTGCAGGTATGAGCCACCACGCCCGGCCAAGGGAAATTTATTTATTTGTTGGGAGATGGAGTCTCGCTCTGTCACCAAGGCTGGAGTGCAGTGAGCTTGGGTCACTGCAACCTCCACCTCCTGGTGTCAAGCAATTCTCGTGCCTCAGCCTCCCAAATAGCTGGAACTATAGGCACAAGCCACCACACCTGGCTAATTTTTGTATTTTTTTAGTAGAGGCAGGGTTTCTCCAAGTTGGCCAGGCTGGTCTCAAATTCCTGGCCTCAAATGACCAGCCTGCTTCACCCTCCCAAAGTGCTGGGATTAAAGGCACGAGACACTGCGCCCAGCCTCAAGGGCCATATAAAATATTTAGCAACAGTATGGCTCAATGACCAGACCCATGAGAACTTAGAAGATTGAGATGCTCTTGTGCCTGGTTTGTGGGGAGAGTCCTTCCACGGAAGGACTGAGTAGTCCTGGCATGGAAGTGGATAGGGAGGAATAAGGTCTTGAAAGTAGCAGCTATTGACTGGGTGTGGTGGCTTACACCTGTAATCCCAGCACTTTGGGAGGCCGAGGCGGCCAGATCAGAGGCCGGGAGTTTGAGACCAGCCTGACCAACATGGAGAAACCTCGTCTCTACTAAAAATACAAAATTAGTCTGTCGTGGTGGCACATGCCTGTAATCCCAGCTACTCAGGAGGCTGAGGCAGGAGAATCGCTTGAATCCGGGAGGCGGAGGTTGCAGTGAGCTGAGATCGTGCCATTGCACTCCAGCCTGGGCAAACAACAGCAAAACTCTGTCTCAAAAAAAAAAAAAAAAAGAAAGTAGCAGCTATTTATTAGTTGGTATGGACGTATTTCTGCATTTTAACAGTCATCAGTACGAACATACTGGGTGAATGTAGCCACTCATGTAGAAGCATGTGTGCGTGTCCATTTGTGTCCTGCTAGGTTGAGAGCATGGATAAGTGCAATCGTCCCAAACCTCTTCACAGTCAATAGCTTCACCTAGCTCCCTCAATGTGTTTTGGCATGTCTGCAAAACTAATGGATTCAAATGTCAACTCCTTTTCCTCTCTGTTGCAACTATGACTCGGTACGTTAAAACAAACAAACAAACAAACAAACAATCACCTTAAAGTAACAGAAGAAGAGGGCGTTAGAATATTTGGACCGGTCGTTTAAAATGCGTATTCCAGGGCTCCTACACCAAACCCACCAAATTTGATTCTCTGGGTGGGAACCAGAGCCTCACATTAAAATTCCTCCAAATGATTTGAACTCTCATTAAAGTTTTCAGGCTTTGTTGCACATTAGAACTACCTAGAGAGTTAAAAAAAATACAGATTAGTAGACCCCATTCAAACCACTTAAAGTAGAATTCTGTGAGTGCGGCTTAGGCATTTGCAATTTTTTTTTTTTTTTTTTTTTTTTTTTTTAGACACGGTCTCAGTCTGTCACCCAGGTTGGAGTGCAGTGGCATGATCTTGGCTCACTGCAACCTCCCACTGCAACCTCTGCCTCCCAGCCTCAAGTGATCCTCCCACCTCAGCCTCCATAGTAGCTGGGACCACAGGTGTGCGCCTGTGTTGTATTTTTGGTAGAGATGGAGTTTCACCATGTTGCCCAGGCTGGTCTCAAACTCCTGAGCTCAGGCAATACACCTCACTCGGCCTCCCAAAGGGCTGGGATCATAGGTGAGAGCCACCGCACCCAGCCGGCATGTACATATTTTTTGTTTGTTTGTTTGTTTGAGACGGAGATTTGCTCTCGTTGCTCAGGCTGGATTGCAATGGCGTGATTTCGGCTCACTGCAACCTCCGCCTCCCAGGTTCAAGCGATTCTCATGCCTCAGCTTCCCGAATAGCTGGGATTACACGTATGCGCCACCACGTCCGGCTAACTTTTGTGTTTTTAGTAGAGATGGGGTTTCACCATGTTGGTCAGGCTAGTCTCGAACTCCTGAACTTTGGTGATACACCCACCTCGACCTCTCAAAATGCTGGGATCATAGGCGGGAGCCACTGCTCCCAGCCGGCATCTACATTTTTAAAAACTTCCCTAGGTGATTCTAGTTTGCATTCAGGTTTGAGAACTACCGGTTTAGGAAATTCTTACACTGGTTAAACAGTCCCTGAACAATGGAGTAGAATGTTTACTGGAGTTAATAGGCAGTTTTCTCTCTGGAACCTGATCTCATATGTTGCTTTTTTACTGGGAAGGAGGAGAACTCATTCTTATTTTTCCTGCTGTCAGTAGGAAACTGCATAGGCAGTCACATCACGCATTTCTATTCTATGCTAGGCACGATGATTATTAAGGTCTTGAGATTGTCTTGAGTGTTGGCAGAGCTGGAGTCTGCGACTTAACATTCAGTGACTTCTTGTTAATCAGGAGGGCAGATGGCTCTGAGCCTTTCTGCAGGGCCTGGTGTGCATGGACTGCTTTGCACAGCCCCTTGTGAAGTAATATACCTCTTCTCCTGCCCAGTTCATGAAAGTAAAACAAGGCACAGAAATTTAAGGGAGCTGCTCAAGGCTGCAAGCGCCATAGTGAAGGATAGTGTCTGACATTAGGTTATACAACAGGAAATGGTGTGCTGATAAAATTCGAGGCAGCTGGGCATTCAGGATAGTATTTTGGGTGACATAGTCTCTTGCTTTCACCTGTTATCCTTGCTCCCTTTCGACATTTTTATTATACAAGTTGAACTCATAGGCAAATTTATGACTCATTTGTTGCCCACTTTGTTAACATAGACCAAATTTAATGAGAATAGGTTAAGTTCTCACCATCAGATGTAGAACTTGGAGGCTGGACATGGTGGCTCATGCTTGTAATCCCAGCACTTTGGGAGGCCAAGGTGGGAGGATTACTTGAGGTCAGGAGTTCGAAACCAGCCTGACTAACACAGTGAAATCCCATCTCTTCTAAAATTACAAAAATTAAATGGGTGTGGTGGCAGGTGCCTGTAATCCCAGCTACTCGGGAGGCTGAGGCAGGAGAATTGCTTGAACCCAGGAGGCGGAGCTTGCAGTGAGCTGAGAACGTGCCATTGCATTGCAGCCTGGGCGACAGAGACTCCGTCTCCAAAAAGTAAAAATAAAATAAAAACATAATCTAACTCACTAATGATTAGAGAGATGCAGGCTGGGGCAATGGCTCAAAAAACAAAAACAAACAAAAAAAAACAATGAGGGAGATACCATGGAATATAACTTTTCACCTTTTAGATTAATTAATATTTTTAAAAATTTATACTACCCAGTGTTGACAAAACAGTAGAGAAATAGGCACTGTCACACTCTTGGTGAAAGTGAAAGCTGGCACCTACTTTTGGAGGGCAATTTGGCAGTATCTAACAAAATTTAAAAAATATTATTAAATTTGTATTTTATCAACTTATTAATTTTGTACCTAAAAATTTACAGATTTGCAAAGTATTCATAATTAAGTCAAAGGAAATATGCAATTTAAATTTTGGTAGATATTGCCAGTTTTTTTGTTTGTTTGTTTTTTGTTTTTGAGATGGAGTCTCACTCTGTCACCGAGGCTGGACTGCAGTGGTGCAATCTCGGCTCACTGCAACCTCCATCTCCTGGGTTCAAGTGATTCTCCTGCCTCAGCCTCCCGAGTAGCTGGCACTACAGTTGTGCACCACCAGTCCTGGCTAATTTTTGTATTTTTAGTAGAGACGGAGTTTCGTCATGTTGGCCAGGCTGGTCTCGAACTCCTGTCCTCAACTGATCTGCCTGCCTCAGCCTCCCAAAGTGCTGGGATTACAGGCATGAGCCACCGCGCCCAGCCGATATTGCCAAATTTATCATCTCCATATATATATTACCTATAAATACATATGAAGAAGCACACACACACAGAACGTTACTATATGTGAGCACTGTTCTAAGCATTTTACAAGTTATACATATATATGTATGTTTAATATATGTGTGTATAGAGAGAGACAGAGTGAGAGCGCAAACATTGCATAACTGTATGTAATATCAAAGAATTAAGAAATATGAATTTTTCATCAAGTTTCCAGGCATGGTGGTTCATATCCTGTAATTCCAGCACTTTGGAAGCCTGAGGCAGGAGAATCACTTGAGCTCAGGAGTTCAGGTCCAGATTGGCAACAAAGCAAGAGCCTGTCTATTTATAAAAATAATAATAATAAAAAAAATACATTGCATACTTACATAACAGAACACCATACAGTCATAGATATTTACAATGTGTTATTACATTAAATAATTAGTCGAACAATAATATTGTGTGATTCCCTTTGTGTGTATAAAAGCCTAGAATATTCTGGAAAGATGTACAATGCAAGAAACCTTTAGTGATAGAAGTGTTATGAAGTTTATTTTTCCTTCCTGCTCTTCTGTTATGTAATATTTTTTACCATGATGTTTTTATATAATTTAAAAGTGTTTAACTAGATTATAATATATAAACATTTTATAGAACAATATTAAATAAATGATATCCATCATATGCCACTAAGTGAAAAATTCTACTCCGAAACATTTTATATGATACAAATTCATTTTTAAGGCATTCATAGAAATAGACTAGAAAGTACCTGCATCACAATATTTCGCTGTTTGGAAGATTGGTGTTTCCTTTTGTGCTTGTCTTTATTTTCCAAATTTTCTGCAATGAGCTTGTGATTCTTCTGAAATTAGAAATTCTAAAAACCTACAATAAATGTTATTTTCTTCCTGAAAGCACTTCTACACATGACTACAAGGACATTGTGCATAGTTCTAGTGTAGTAATGTGCAAAAATAATGTGGCCGTTTGTACAATATTTTGCTAGGCAACTGCAGTGAGGTTGCAAAGCATATCAGCTGAAACAGTGACCCTGTAAGTCCTTTGTTAAAAATGGCACTTCCTCGCCACATGGTTGCCAGATACACTTCATTTCTGGATCTACTGATTTCATGTGGAAAATGTGGCTGCTGCAGAAATTGTTATCTTTAGTTTATAAAGAAGGTGTTTTCCTCCCATAGAGCACAGTGTCAATATCTCAAAAGAGAAGCAGAGCCCCAAGCCCTTCATTCCACATACACTTATAGGGTGCAGATGTATACTTTGGGCATTGTTCTAGGGCATTAGGTTCCAGGGATAAAGGAGACATATAAGGTCCCTCCTCTTAGGAAGATGATGTTCTGTAGGTGGTGAACAAGACTTCCTGGTTCATAGACAGCCATCTTCTCACTGCATCCTCACATGGTGGAAGGGGCAAGAGAGCTCTGTGGGGTTTATTTTCTCTTCCCTCTCTTCACCTCTCCTCTCCCCTTCGCTCCCCTCCCCTCCCCTCTTCTCTTCTTTTCTTTTCTCTCTTTTTTTTTGATGAAGTCTCGCTCTTGTCCCCAGGCCGGAGTGCCATGGTGCTGTCTTGGCTCACTGCAACCTCCGCCTCCCAGATTCAAGTGATTCTTCTGCCTCAGCCTCCCAAGTAGCTGGGATTACAGGGTCACGCCACCCCTCCCCACCCCCACACCAGGCTAATTTTTGTATTTTTAGTAGAGACGGGGTTTCACCAAGTTGGCCAGGCTGGTCTGAAACTCCTGACTTCAAGTGATCCTCCTGCCTGGGCCTCCCAAAGTCCTGGGATTATAGACCAGAGCCACTGCACCCGGCCAGGGAGTTTCTTTTCTAAGAGCACTAATCCTAGGCTGGGCACAGTGGCTCACGCCTGTAATCTCAGCACTTTGGTAGGCTGAGATGGATGGATCACTTGAGGTGTTGGAGACCAGCGTGGTCAATATGGTGAAACCCCATCTCTACTAAAAATACAACAACAAAAAAATTAGCTGGATGTGGTGGTGGGCGCCTGTAGTCCCAGCTACTTGGGAGGCTGAGGAGGGAGAATCGCTTGAACTGGGGAGGCTGAGGCTGCAGGGAGCCAAGATTGTGCCACTGTACTCCAGCGTCGGGCGACAGAGGTAGACTTTGTCTCAAAAAAAAAAAAAAAAAAAAAAAGCCTCTTCATGAGAGCTCCATCCTGTGACCGTGTCACCTCCAGAGACCCCACTTCCACATACCATCACATTGGGGATTAGGTTTCAACATATGGATTGGGGGAACGCAGACCTTCAGCCTATAGCACAGAGAATGTTGAACCCCTTCTCTACAATTCCTGATTCAGCAGGTTTGGGATGGAGTCCAATAAATTGTATTTCTAGCAAGTTCCTGGGTGCTGCTACTGCTGCTGCTCGTATCAGTATATCACTTTGGGAATCACGACCTATCCCACCCTTACCAATTCGGTATTATTTCAAGGGAATCAAAGCTTATGCAAAGCTTGTTCCTTCCTTCATGTGCTCGGGGAATATTTATTTATTTATCATTTTTTAGACGGAGTCCTGCCCTGTCACCCAGGCTGGAGTGCAGTGGTGTAATCTCGCCTCACTGCAACCTCTACTTCCTGGGCTGAAGTGATTCTTATGCCTCAGCTTCCCAAGTAGCTGGGACTACAGGTGCGTGCCATCACGCCGGCTAATTTTAGTAATTTTAGTAGAGACAGGGTTTTGCCATGTTGACCAGGTTGGTCTTGAACTCTTGAGCTCAAGTGATCCACCCGCCTTGGCCTCCCAAAGTGCTAGGATTACAGATGTGAGCCACTGTACCCAGCCAGGGGAATCTTTATTTAAAGTCTGCTTTGTGCAAGGAACTATCCTAGGTGCTCCATAATCAGTGATAAAACCAAGTTCTTTCCCCCATTCTTAGAGACTAGTGATTTGCTTGAGGTAGCACTAGCACTTGAATTTGTGGCTTCTTACTCAAAATCCGGTACTCATTCCATTATGCAACGAGCAGCATTAACAAACACCTTGGTTGCTATTAATTACTCCCTTTGGAATCGCTTGAACTTGGGAGGCGGAGGTTGCAGTGAGGCGAGATTGCGCCGCTGCACTCCAGCCTGGTCGAGAGAGCAAGATTCTGTCTCTAAATAAATAAATACTCCCTTTGCTATCTTCTAAGGGGATGTCCTTGGAGGTGACCTCAGAGATGGCGTGCAGGCATTTTCTTTGTAGATAGGTTTGCATTTTTAAGTGTGGAGAAAAAAGCTTCAATGGGAGCAAGGAATATGAGGATCCCTTAGCACTCTGAAGAGGCAAGAGAAAAAGGGAACACTCTCCCTTCTGACAACTGTGGGAGAGAAATGACTAAGAAAAGCAATGACTAAGGAGGTGCTGAAGACACCATGATGTCCTACCCAGATCACCCTTCAAGGATACAGGACTTATTCTGCCAGATACCGGGAGTGTTGCAGGCTGGCAGCCTCCTCTGGGGACTGCCTTTACTAAATAAATAGAGTGGTTTCACTCAAGTTCACACTCCCTTCCTGGGAGGCCCACAGCCAGTAATCAATGGGGGACATACATCTCTTAGGTTCAAGCAATCCCCCTGCGTCAGCCCCCCAAGTAGCTAGGACTACAGGCGTGCACCACCAAGCCCAGCTAATTTTTGTACTTATTTTTTGTAGAGATGTGGGTCTTTCCATGTTGTCCAGGCTGGTGTTGAACTCCTGGACTCAAGTGATCCACCCACCTTAGCCTCCCAAAGTGCTAGGATTACAGGCGTGGGCCACCATACCCAGCCTTCCAGAGCTTTTTGAGGGGTCATCATCTAAGACCTTTGGTGCGGCTGCATCACAGCTCAACTTTCCCCTGTAAGTCCTGCCTCCTTCCTCAACCTTCCCAAGGACTGGGATTCCACAGTACTCCCTAATAAACATCCTGCATGCTAATCTCCATCTCAGAGTCAGCTTCCCAGGAACCCAACCCACAACAGGGATTTCAAGGTGTCTAGGGTGGGTTGAGTAACCTCAACCTTCTCTTCCTTCCTTTCAAAAACATCCATGAAATTGACGTTGCTCACTCATGTTTTGTGACACAGTATTTGTAGTGGATTAAATAGTGTCCACCTGGAACTCCGAAATACGGCCTTGTTTGGAAATAGGGTCTTGGTAGACGAAACAACTTAAGGATCTCAAGGTGAAATTATGACAGGGTCTCACTCTTTCACCCAAGCTGGAGGGCAGGGGCATGATCATGGCTCACTGTAGCTTCAAACTCCCATGCTCGAGCAATCCACCTGCCTCAGCCTCCTAAGCAGCTGGGACTACAGGCATGCACCACCATGCCTGGCTATTTTTTTTTTTTTTCCCTTTGTAGAGACAGGGTCTCAATATGTTGCCCAGACTGGTTTTGAACTCCTGGCCTCAAGTGGTCCTCCTGCCTCAGTCTCCCAAAGTGCTGGGATTACAGATATGAGCCACCATGCCCAGCCCAGTATCTCATAAGGAGTAGAGAGACATACACAGATGATGATCATGTGAAGACATAAGGAGAGATCGTTGAAGTGATGCAGACACAAGTTAAGGAACAGCTAGTACCATCAGAAGCTGGAAGAGCCAAGTAACGATCCTCCCCTAGAGCCTTCAGAGGAAGCCTCCCCTGGTGACACCTTGATTTGGGACTTCCAGCCTCCAGAACTGTGAGAGAATAAAATTCCATTATTTAAGCCACCCAGCTTGTGCTACTTTGTTATGGCAGCCTTAGGAAATGAATACAGTATTTTATTTGGAAGCGCTTAAAGGGGAAAATGAGGTGACAGCTGACCATCATGCAAATGGAAATGCAATGCCCAGTGCACGTCATGTAGCAAGCATTCAGAAAGTGCTTGTTGAACTCAACTGAACTGAATGCTAATAAAGGGAAAAGCAAAGTTTATTGGAAGTCATCTTAGGATAGCTGCTTGATTTATTTTCTTTAGACCCTGGGCCTGTGGGCACCTGCTAATTTGCATACTTACTCATGGTATTTGATTCTATGCATGGAACTGTGGAGGGAACAGTCTTCATTTCTGGACAATTTTAGTACCTCTTTAGAAGTCAGTCACTAATGAGGTCCCTGCACTGTATCACTATAATCCATGTCCTGATCATTTAAACTAGATTTATAATTTTAAAATGCTCCTGGCCTTTTTTCCTCTGTTTTGGGCTGCTCCTCTTGGCTTCTGAGGAGCCCCCAGTTCTATTTTTAGGTGTCTAGGTAGGTAAATAATACGTGATTTACAAAAGTGATTTAAGAGCTCAGCAGAGCATCAGATGTGAGTGTCCTCGCTAGCTCTTTGCTTTTTCTTTTTTATAATCAAAACGTTTAAATTTTCTTTTCTCTTAAAGACAGGGTCTTGCTATATCACCAAGGCTGGAGTGCAATGGTGTGCTTATAGTTCACTGCAGCCTCAAACTCCTGGGCTCAGTTGATCCTCCCACCTCAGTCTCCCAAGTAACTGGAACTACAGGCGTGCACCATCATTCTTGGCTGATATGTTTATTTTTTGTAGAGACAGGGGTCTCACCATGTTCCCCAGGCTGGTCTCGAACTCCTGGCCTCAAGTGATCCTCCTGCCTCACCCTCCCAAAGTGCTGGGATTACAGGTGTGAGCCACCACCTTTGCTAGTTCTTGTCACTGTAGCTGATAAATCACCACCATAAGCCTCAATTTGTCTTATCTATAAGATGGAGCTCTCATTGCTTTTTTTTAAGTTACCGACAGCAGGAGGTGTTCCTCGGATCACATTTGAGGTCCAAAATCACTTTTGAATCCTTCAGGTTGAGCCTTTGGATCAACATTGTGCAGAGGAGAGTTGCGTCTTTTTTTTTTTTTTTTTTTTTTTTTTTGAGACGGAGTCTCGCTCTGTCACCCAGGCTGGAGTGCAGTGGCCAGATCTCAGCTCACTGCAAGCTCCTCCTCCTGGGTTCACGCCATTCTCCTGCCTCAGCCTCCCGAGTAGCTGGGACTACAGGCGCCGCCACCTCGCCTGGCTAGTTTTTTTTTTTGTATTTTTAGTAGAGACGGGGTTTCACCGTGTTAGCCAGGATGGTCTCGATCTCCTGACCTTGTGATCCGCCCGTCTCAGCCTCCCAAAGTGCTGGGATTACAGGCTTGAGCCACCGCGCCCGGCTTTTTTTTTTTTTTTTTTTGAGACGGAGTCTTGCTCTGTCACCAGGCTAGAGTGCAGTGGCACACTCTCGGCTCCCTGCAAGCTCTGCCTCCCGGGTTTAAGTGATTCTTTTGCCTCAGCCTCCTGAGTAGCTGGGATTACAGGTGCCTGCCACCACACCTGGCTAATTTTTGTATTTTTACTGGAGATGGGGTTTCACCAAGTTGGCCAGGATGGTCTCGATCTCCTGACCTCGTGATCCGCCTGCCTTGGCCTCCCAAAGTGCTGGGATTACAGGCGTGAGCCACTGCACCCGGCCGAGAGTTGTGTCTATCAATGGCCAGGGGTACAAAAAAATGAGCTCTGAGCTTTATATATTGTTTTTTTTTCAATTTTTTTTTGAGACAGGGTCTCACTCAGTCTGTCACCCAGGCTGGAGTGCAGTGGCATGATCATGGTTCACTGCAACCTCTGCCTCCTGGTCTCAAGTGATTCTCATGCCTCAGCCTCCCAAGTAGCTGGGACTACAGGCGTGTGCCGCCACGTCCAGCTAATTTTTTGTATTTTTAGTAGAGATGGGATTTTGATATGTTGGCCAAGCTGGTCTTGAATTCCTGGTCTCAAGTGATCCGCCCACCTTAGCCTCCCCAAATGGTGGGATTACAAGTGTGAGTCACCAAGCCCAGCTCTGGCCTCTCCATTCTAACTCCCATACTGTTGGCATCATCTTCAGAGTCCACCCAGTGGTCTTACGGCTGCTCCAGATTTTACTTTTTTTTTTTTTTTTTTTTTTGAGATGGAGTCTCACTCTGTCACCCACGCCGGAGTGCAGTGATGCAATCTCGGCTCACTTCAACCTCCGCCTCCTGGGTTCAAGAGATTCTGGTGTCTCGGCCTCCCGAGTAGCTGGGACTACAGGTGCGCACCACCACACCCAGGTAAGCTTTTGTATTTTTTGTACAGATGGGGTTTCACCATGTTGGCCCAGCTGGTCTCCAACTCCTAACCTCAGGTGACCCACTCACCTCTACCAGACTATCCAGGGGAAGAAATAATGTATTTTCTGGTATCTCTTATGTTAGTCCTAGGATTCAGTCTCTCTTGTTGACCTGAATGCAGCCATTTGCTGATTCCTGAACCAATTGCTGTGGCCAGGAGACAAGAACTAGGGATCAGAAAGCTCTCAGGAGTAAACATCTCTCAGGCTTCCTTTTTTATTTTATTTTATTATTATTATTTTGAGACAGAGTCTTGCTCTGTCACCTAGGCTGGAGTGCACTGGTGCCATGTCGGCTCACTGCAACCTCTACCCCCAAGGTTCAAGCGATTCTCCTGCCTCAGCCTCCTGAGTAGCTGGGATTACAGGCATGCACCACCACACTCGGCTAATTTTTTGTTTTTTTTGTTTTTTTTTTTTTTGTTTTTTTTTTTTTTGAGACGGAGTCTCGCTCTGTCGCCGGGGCTGGAGTGCAGTGGCCGGATCTCAGCTCACTGCAAGCTCCACCTCCCGGGTTCACGCCATTCTCCTGCCTCAGCCTCCCGAGTAGCTGGGACTACAGGCGCCCGCCACCTTGCCCGGCTAGTTTTTTGTATTTTTTTAGTAGAGACGGGGTTTCACTGGGTTAGCCAGGATGGTCTCGATCTCCTGACCTCATGATCCGCCCGCCTCGGCCTCCCAAAGTGCTGGGATTACAGGCTTGAGCCACCGCGCCTGGCCATTTTTTGTATTTTTAATAGAGACGGGTTTTCACCATGTTGACCAGGCTGGTCTCAAACTCCTAACCTCAAATGATCTGCCTGCCTCAGCCTCCCAAAGTGCTGGGATTACAGAGGTGAGCCACTGCGCCTGGCCAGCTTCTTTTCTTAGATGCCACACCATCTCTCATCTCTATTCTCTCAGCATCTCTGCTCCTTCCTTCTGCATATCAACCATCTCTATTTTTCTCTGCATAGGGTGGAAAGTGACCATCCTCAGTCTCTGAATTTATGTGGCCTCATTCAAGGGATAGTATAGTCTGACAGATTCTCATGTTCTGATTTTAAATCCTGGGGGAAGTAATCTGATTGGACTTAATAGGATTAGTTTCTTTTTTCTTTTTTTGAGACAGAGTCTCACTCTGTCATCCAGGCTGGAGTGCCAGTGGCATGATATCAGCTCACTGCAACTTCCACCTTCCAAGTTCAAGCAATTCTCCTGCCTCAGCCTCCCTAGTAGCTGGGGTTACAGAAGTGCACCACCACACCTGGATAATTTTTTGTATTTTTTGTAGAGACGGGGTTTCACCATGTTAGCCAGGCTGGTCTTGAACTCCTGACCTCTGGTGATCTGCCTGCTTCAGCCCCCCGAAGTGCTGGGATTACAGGCGTTCGCCACCAGGCCCGGCCAGTAGGATTAGTTTCAACTCTGGTCCCAACAAGTATGGTCAAGGAGTTGGGATTACATTGTCCAGACATGGCCAAAAGGAGCCACCATTGGAGTTGGGAATGGGGACAAGACAGGTCTCAGGGACTTGGTGTTGGTCTCTTATCTCCAATGAGAAGAAGTAAATGTATACCCTGATATGCCAAAACCTGAGAAAGGCCTTCCACTCGATAGACCTGATACGTGTATCAGTTATTTTGGTTGTAAGTGACACAGAAATCAACTCTGGCCAACTCAAATCAAATATGTATACATATATGTATATATATACACAGGAACACTCTTACACACATGTATGTATCTGGAATCAATCCCAACAGACAGTGTCTAATTGGAGTGGCCTGGGTCACATGATGTGCCAGATCATTATAATAATGGCTCTCTGCAGTGTTTTTTTTTTTACTTCTCTTGGGTAAAGTAATCTCAGCCCGTAATCTCAGCACTTTGGGAGGCCGAGGCAGGAGGATTGCTTGAACCCAGGAGTTCAAGACCAGCCTGGGCAACATGGTGTAACTCATTTCTACAAAAAATGCAAAAGTTGGCCAAGTGTGGTGGTGTGCACTTTGCAGTGCTAGATACTTGGGAGGCCGAGGTGGGAGGATCACGAGCCTGGGAGGTTGAGGCTACAGTGAGCTTATGATTGCATCACTGCACTGCAGTCTGAGAGACAGAGTGAGACCCTGCTCAAAAAGAAAAGTAAACAAATAATGGCCCTTTACCCACCCCTCTTTGCAATGTGATGTTGCTGTTCCTCCCTTCAAGAGGTGGACTCTATTTTTCTGCTCCCTTGAATTGATAGTGGCCTCATGGCTCATGTTGACCAACAGAATGTGGCAGACTTGATGCTGTTTGAGCGTCAGAGCTCAGGTTTTAAGAAACTTTGCAGCTTCTGCCTGGCCTCCTGGGGGACGAGCGGTCACATGGAGGAAAACTGAGGCTCCTCAGGGCACAGTCAGCACCCACTGCCAGATACTGAGGGAGGCGGTCTTGAATCTTCTAGCCCAGCCAAACTTCCAGTTGAATGTAGCTGTGTGGACAAGCCCAGGCAAGACCAGCAAATTTGCCCAAATGGCCAACATTAGAATCATAAGAAATTAACAATGATCGTTTTAAGCCTCTGAGTTTGATGTTGTTTGTTACACAGCATCAATAATTGGAACACACGCCCATCCCCCCTGGGCCTGGAGAGAAAGGATCTGCTAGGAGAAGCCTCTAGAAACCTTTTTGGCTTCCACAGTGTGAGGGTTGCATACTTAGACTCCCTGCCCTGTGAATTTCCCACAGCCAGGGAGAAGCAGTTCTTCAAAATGCAAGCAGGGTGCTGTTTGGAAGAGAAAAATATATATACCTGGCAGCTCAAAAACAACAAATATCCACTCTATTTTGCTTTGAGCTTCTTGTAAGCACAGCTGTATAAACACTCCAAATACCTATTACATGTTGTCTTAAACTCATACTTTTGAAAATAAATACCACCAGGATGGGCTGATCTGAATTAAATAGACAAGAGACTACAGTTTGTACCATCTGCAGTCCCCCACTTCTCTTGGCCCAATTTGAGAACAAACACATACACACCGAACCACAAGAGAACGACTGATTTAGAACAAATTAAATAAAGTAACATGTAGGATGTCAACGCCACACGCTCCAAGACAGGACCCAGCACACCTACTCTGAGCGTGGAAGACGGGCCAAGCCATATGCTAAACCACCAGATACCCCCAGGTCAGAAGCAGGATTGGCACCGCTTCCACTTACTGAGCGAATTCAAAGTCTGTGATTCGCATCCAGGGGTGACTTTGCTCCCGAGGGGACATTTGACAATGTCTGAAGACATTTTTTTAAAAAAAGTTTTTTAGAGGCAGAGTCTTGTTCTGTCGCCAAGGCTGGAGTGCAATGGCATGATCTTGGCTCACTGCAACCTCCACCTCCAGGGTTCAAGTGATTCTCCTGCCTCAGCCTCCCCAGTAGCTGGGACTACAGGTGCCCGCCACCACACCCAGCTAATTTTTGTATTTTTAGTAGAGATGGGGTTTCACTGTGTTGGCCAGGCTGGTCTTGAACTCCTGACCTCAGGTGATCCGCCCCCTTCAGGTGATCGGCCCGCCTCAGCCTCCCAAAGTGCTGGGATTGCCGGCGTGAGCCACGGCGCCCGGCCTTGAGACAGTTTTGGTTGTCACAACTAGGCAGCGGGTGGGAGTGCTACTGGCATCTAGTGGGCTAAGGCCAGGGAGGCTCCTCAATGCCCAGGGCATCTGCCCACAACGAGGAATTATCTGACTTAAAATAGCAATGGTACTGAGGTTGAGAAACCCTGATTTAATAGAAATGGAATTTCCAGAGGGAACAAGAGTCATAACCACATTCCTGGATGTCAGAATAATCATGGATGAATACAAGGCCTGTTATTCAACCCAGCATTGTGTATAACACCCTACAAGCCTCTAGAATCTTGCTGCCCACCAGCAATCCCACTCCTAGGTATTTACCCAAGAGAAGTGAAAACATACCTCCATACAAAGCTTTGCGTGTGAATGTTCATAGCAACATTATTCATAAAAGCCCATATGTGGAAGCAACTCAAAATGTTTACTGTGTAAACAAAATGTGGTCTCTCCTTACTACTCAGCTATAAAAAGAAATGAAGTACTGATATACACTATGTCGTGCCTGGGCCTCAAAAACGTTATGCTCAGTGAAAGAAGCCAGATGCAAACGACCACATATTATATGATTGCTTTTATATGACATGCCCAGAAAAAGCAAATTATAAAGACAGAAAGTAGAGTCGTGGTTGCCTGGAGCTAGTGGCGGAAATGGGGATTAATTGTAAATGGGCATGAGAGACCTTATTGGGGTGATAAAAATATTCTGGCCGGGTGCAGTGGCTCATGCCTGTAATCCCAGCACTTGGGAGGCTGAGGTGAGCAGATCACTTGAGGTCGGGAGTTTGAGACCAGCCTGGCCAATATGGTGAAACCTTGTCTGTACTAAAAATAGAAAAAATTAGCCAGGCATGGTGGTGCGCACCTGTAGTCCCAGCTGCTTGGGAGGCTGAGGCACGAGAATCGCTTGAACCTGGGAGGCGGAAGCTGCAGTGAGTGGAGATTGCACTGCAAAAAAAAAAATTCTAAACCTAGGTTTCGGTGATGATTGCATAAACAAACTTCCCAAAATATATTAAACTGTATACTCAGGATGGGTCAATTAATCTCTTGGTATTCTTTGTTGCATTATCTATAAAATGGAACTGACATATAGTACTTACCTCACAAAACTGTTTTAAGAAATAAAATTTATTTTCCAGGTATAAACATAATGGCCAACCCTTCTTCTTCTTCTTTTTTTTTTTTTCCCCTAGAGGCAGGGTCTTGCTATGTTGCCCGGGCTGGTCTTGAATTCCTGAGCTCAAGTAATCTGCCCGTCTTGGCCTCCCAAAATGCTGGGATTACAGGTGTTAGCTACTGTACCTGGCCTGGCCAACCCTTCTTGAATCTAAGTTTAAGTTGCATCAGAGATGCTCTCCTTCTACATTTTCCTGGGATCAGCAGGCAATACTCCTGGGTCCTATTATGATACGGATAGGAGTCATTTTTGCTCAAAGTTATGATTGGAATGGATTTGCCCCCACATAATTCAGCCAAAACAGAATTGGAAAAAAAAAAAAAAAAAAAAAGCAGTTTTTGGGAGGTTATGTTCTATAACAAAAACCCTCTCTCTAAACAGACCCAACTGGTTTAGGTGACATTCCAGGACTTGATTCCTTCCTATAAGTGCCCCCTTGCACTTAAAGAATCTCTGCCATGTTCTACTGAGTATGGTACGAAAGTTCTCTCAACTCTGTGTTGACAGAATTATTTGAATACAATAATACACGCTCATTATTAAATAAATCAGGCGGGGCATGGTGGCTCACTCCTGTACTCCCAGCACTTTGGGAAGCCGAGGTGGAAAGATTGCTTGAGTCAAGACGTTTGAGACAAGGCTGGGCAACATAGTGAGACCTTGTTTTTACAAAAATTAAGATGTTAGCCAGGTATGGTGGCACATGCTTGTGGTCCCAGCTACTGGGGAGGCTGAGATGGGAGGATTGCTGGAGCCCAGGAGTTTGAGGCTGCAGGGAACTATGGTTGTGCCACTGCATTCCAGCCTGGGTAACAGTATCTCTAAAAATAATTAATTAATTAATTAATTAATTAATTAAAAAAATCAAACATGACTAAAATACATATAACCTAAATGCAGCAAGGCTCCCAGCATAGCCATAGCTCTTTTCTTGGGTCCACTTTGAGGCTACATTCAGGACTTAATTGCAAATCCGAGGAAACCAGGTCCCAGTTCCCTAGACATCACTAAGGATTATGGCTTTTGCTGAAGATTTTTTGAGAAAGTAGGGAGGAAAGTTTACAATGCATACAACATGAAAAACTTTAGAGTAATTCCCTGTAAACATCTTTTTTTTTTTTTTTTTTTGAGAAGGAGTCTCGCTCTGTCACCCAGGCTGGAGTGCAGTGGCCAGATCTCAGCTCACTGCAAACTCCGCCTCCCGGGTTTACGCCACTCCGCCTCCCGGGTTTACGCCATTCTCCTGCCTCAGCCTCCCGAGTAGCTGGTGTTTGGATGAACGGAGGCAAGATGGCGCACTTCCGGGTTCTTCATCCCCCCCCCCCAACTTTTCCCGCGCGCGCGAAAATCCAGCCGGCGACCCGGGAAGGTGCAGATCAACTAGGCATGCGCCAGGTGACGTCAATCTGAAGAGACCAAGATTTACCTGGTCGCACCTGTGGAACGCCCCCTGACACGCCCGTGCCCCGCCTATTGCCCTCCCACTCCTAGAAAAGCCGCTCCGGAGGCACGCCACGCGCGGCCTTCCTCAGTCCTCCACTCCTGTCGGGATGTCAGGACTGTGGGAACTCCGTCCGAGAGCTGTACGGGTGACTCTGGGGGCCCCTTTTGTCGGGGGGCCAACAGACCTCTCCCAACCCACCTTCTTCCCTTGAAGCTAGGTGACCAAAATAAACTTGCAGTTTTGCTCCTACCCTTGCCTAGTCGCTGGTTCTTTTGTACCCGCTCTGGTGGTCTTAGAAAAACAAAACAGCGGTACCCCTATTATTAACAAAAACCAAATACTCAAACTACTAGATGCACTGTCGGCACCTTCCAAGGTAGCCATTATACATTGTAAAGGGCACCAAACTTCATCTAACCTGGTAGCAGCTGGCAACAATTTCGCTGATGTCACTGCCAAGTCAGCCGCCGGATTTTCCACTCCTAAGCCTCTTTCTGCCTGTTTTCTCTCCCCCTAGTATGCCCCTAATTACACTCAGGAAGAAAAGGCTAAGCTATTACAAAATCCAACAGCCAAACTAGCTACAGGTGACTGGATCTATATTGATAACTAGTTATTCCTGAAACACAACTCCATACCATTCTAACAGACATACATAATTCTTTACATATAGGACCCAAAGCCTTATATGATTTCCTAAATCCCCTCCTCCACTGTCCAACACTACAAAAACACTTACTTACAATCAACCAGCAGTGCTCTACCTGTCTAAAGGCAAATCCTCAAGGTGCATTGCGTAATCCCCATCCCAGCCATCAACTCAGAGGACACCAACCAGGTGAAGATTGGCAAATTGATTTCACACATATGCCAAGACATAAAAAATTCAAATACCTCTTAACCCTTGTGGACACCTTTTCCGGGTGGATCGAGGCCTATCCTACCACAGGAGAAACCGCTAACATTGTTGCCTCTATACTCACTGAACATATTATTCCTAGGTTTGGCCTCCCGGTCACTCTTCAATCTGACAATGGTCCAGCATTCATCTCTAAGGTAGTCCAACAGGTGGCAGCCCTCCTACACATCACCTGGAAACTCCACATCCCTTATAGGCCTCAGTCTTCTGGTAAGGTAGAAAAGGCTAACGGACTCATCAAACAGCAGCTCACCAAACTCTCAATCGAAACCCGGCAGTCGTGGGTAACTCTCCTTCCCTTAGCCCTGACCCGGCTGCGGGCAGCACCTCGAAGCCCAACAGGCCTCAGTCCGTTCGAATTAGTCTACGGACGGCCCCTAACCCTCCAACAAATACCTTCCCTGCCAGCCCCTTTGGCGAACTACCTCCCATATCTCACTCTTCTCAGACAACTCCTAAGACAACACGCTGAGTTAGCACACCCTCCTCCAACAGATGCCTACAACCCACATCTCTCCCTCAGTCCTGGGGACCAAGTATACATAAAAGATATCCAAGCCAAAGACTTACAGCCCAAGTGGAAAGGCCCATACATTGTCCTCCTGTCTACACATACGGCAGCAAAACTCCTAGGACACACGCATTGGATTCATATTTCCCAGCTAAAAAGGGCCCCCACTGGGAACAATCAGTGGACATCAGTTCAACTTTCCCCCACTCGCCTCAAACTTACAAAACTTTCTTAACTAGTTCATGCTCCCTGACCCCTGGCGCTTAGCTCGCTTTCTCACCATCCTCTACATAAACCTATCAGACTTTCAATACATAACCCCAGACCCATATCTACCTCCAGACAATAGTCCAGAGCAGTGGTTCTCCCGTCTCCTAACCTTCATCGAACATCTCCACTGCCCAATCCTTCCTTTCCTTTATTCAACTCCAAATTCATCCTGAGGTAATCATACTCAGGCACCCAATGGAGGCCAAAACAGCCCCCATTGAAGGCTATTTCTCGTGCAACTGATCTCTCTCTAAAACTCTTAACCATACAGCCACTAACTGATCCCTCTATGTCCCCGTGTCCTTGGTCCCCAGTCTAACTCTATACAGCCAGGCAGAAGTAGCAGAGCTTTTCCAGCAACTTTCCATGCCACTACGCCACTCCCGTCAAAACGGGCTCTTTTTCCTCCCTCTAGTTATTGGAATCAGCTGAAAGCCTGGCCTCCCTGCAGCGCCGAACTACCTCAATAGCCTAAGTAGCTGCCCAAAACAGGCAAGCCCTAGGCTTGTTTACAGCTGAAAAAGGAGGCACTTGTCTCTTCCTTAGAGAAGAGTGCTGCTATTATGTTAGCAAGTCAGGCCTAGCAGACACTAACATTCAAACCCTCAAATGCTTCCATACCTCGTTCCTATACTAATACTGTGCTTTATTTTATTCTTCATCCGTACGTCCAAATGCCAACCATGGGCCCCGACCTTAACAGCACCCCTTAACAGCAGGAAGTAGCCAGACAGACCACTGCGCCCCTTATCACTATTATCAATAAAAGGTTGGACTGTTTGGATGAACGGAGGCAAGATGGCGCACTTCCGGGTTCTTCATCCCCCCCCAACTTTTCCCGCGCGCGCGAAAATCCAGCCGGCGACCCGGGAAGGTGCAGATCAACTAGGCATGCGCCAGGTGACGTCAATCTGAAGAGACCAAGATTTACCTGGTCGCACCTGTGGAACGCCCCCCTGACACGCCCGTGCCCCGCCTATTGCCCTCCCACTCCTAGAAAAGCCGCTCCGGAGGCACGCCACGCGCGGCCTTCCTCAGTCCTCCACTCCTGTCGTGATGTCAGGACTGTGGGAACTCCGTCCGAGAGCTGTACGGGTGACTCTGGGGGCCCCTTTTGTCGGGGGGCCAACAGACCTCTCCCTACCCACCTTCTTCCCTTGAAGCTAGGTGACCAAAATAAACTTGCAGTTTTGCTCCTACCCTTGCCTAGTCGCTGGTTCTTTTGTACCCGCTCTGGTGGTCTTAGAAAAACAAAACAGCTGGGACTACAGGCGCCCGCCACCTCGCCCGGCTAGTTTTTTGTATTTTTTTAGTAGAGACGGGGTTTCACCGTGTTAGCCAGGATGGTCTCGATCTCCTGACCTCGTGATCCGCCCGCCTCGGCCTCCCAAAGTGCTGGGATTACAGGCTTGAGCCACCACGCCCGGCCCCCTTTAAACATCTTTGTTCTGCTAAAATTTCCCCTCTAAATGTCAGCCTTCTCTCCCGCCTCGGCTCCCTTCTTCCCTGTCTCTGACTTTGTTGCCCCATCACAACCTCAATTCTCCTCAATTCTCTGGAACAACTCAGTTCTGGCTCTCAACTTGCCTATTCCACTCAAAAAGATAAAAGCTCAGTAGACGACTGATCTTACTCTGACCTTTTTAAAATGGAAAGCTCAATATCAATCAATTATTTGTCAGAATGGCTGAAAAGGCTGGGCACAGTGGCTCACGACTGTAATCCAAGCACTTTGGGAGGCTGGGGCGGGCGGATCACTTGAGGTCAGGAGTTCAAGACCAGCCTGGCCAACATGGTGAAACCCCATCCGTACTGAAAATACAAAAAGTAGCTGGGTGTGGTGGCATGTGCCTGTAATCCCAGCTACTCGGGAGGCTGAGGCAGGAAAATCACTTGAAACTGGGAGGTTGTGGCGAGCCAAGATCTCACCACTGCACTCCAGCCTGGGTGACAGAGCAGGACTCTGTCTCCGAAAAAAAAAAATGTCTGGAGATGGGCGTGGAAACTGGCTCCTCAGGCTTAGGAGACCTAATTGGGTGCATCTTTCCAGTTCCACATTCAGTGAAATCATGCCGATAGCTTGAAATTGGCTGTGATTGGAATATTTACACCCCAGGAATTGGTAAGCACTACAAATTAGGTCTTTAAAAAAAAAAGACAGTGAGTTATTATTATTATTTTTCTTTTGAGACTGAGTCTCACTCTGTTGCCCAGGCTAGAGTGCAGTGGCACGATCTCAGCTCACTGCAAGCTCTGCCTCCCGGGTTCATGCCATTCTCCCGCCTCAGCCTCCCGACTAGCTGGGACTACGGGCACCCACCATCACACCTGGCTAATTTTTTGTATTTTTTAGTAGAGACGGGGTTTCACCGTGTTAGCCAGGGTGGTCTCAATCTCCTGACCTCGTGATCTGCCCGCCTCGGCCTCCCAAAGTGCTGGGATTACAGGCATGGGCCACCGCACCCGGCCTGAGTTACTTCTTAAACAATTACCAGCATACAACTGACTCACTCTGCAAGATGTACACCAAAGTCTTTTTTTTCATTTCTGTGGAGAATGGGGTTTTGCTATGTTGTCCAGGCTGGACTCAAACTCCTGGGCTCAAGCTCTCCTTTTGCATCTGCCTCTCTAAGTGTTGGGATGCAAGTGTGAGCCAATGCACCCCACCCAAAGTTTTTACCGAACAAATAGGTCCTGTTCTGCATAAGGATCGGTGCCAGGGGCTTGGGTGGGGAATAATTTTTGATGACAAGCTTAAACCAGGCTGGAGTGCAGTGGCCGGATCTCAGCTCACTGCAACCTCCGCTTCCCGGTTCTCGCCATTCTCCCGCCTCAGCCTCCTGAGTAGCTGGGACCACAGGCACCCACCACCTCGCCCGGCTAATTTTATTAGAGACAGGGTTTCACCGTGTTAGCCAGGATGGTCTTGATCTCCTGACCTCGTGATCCGCCCATCTCGGCCTCCCAAAGTGCTGGGATTACAGGCTTGAGCCACCGCGCCCGGCCCAGAATCTAGTCTTAAAGAGTTTATTCAAGTGAAGAGCTGGGAACAGCCATCTGGGAGACAAAGACTCCAGAGAAATGAGATGAGAGTTCTGAAGTCAAAAGTTAAGTTCTTGCTTATAAGCAGAAAACAGAGTCTAGTAGAATGGCAACATTTTCTACACAAGCCTGGTTTATGAGTTACAACAATTTAATTAGTTACAGTTTGTTTTCTTTTCCTTAAGGCTTGTTTTCTTTTCTTTACAGCTGGCTTGCATTTCCTTTCCAATTTAAAAGAGTGTATTTAGCATTCCATCTTAAGACAATGTGATAGCTATGAAGTCTTTGTGTGAGAAAGGTAAGCAGGAAGCTAATCTATAATGAAAATCAACAGTAAAGAGGCAAAGAGTCTTCTCTGGTGCCCTTTAGTTATTTGCAACATTTTACAAACAACATAGGTTAGGAAGATGGCTAATCTGGCTGGGCACTGGGGAGCAGTGGCTCATGCCTGTAATCCCAGCACTTTGGGAGGCCGAGGAGGGCAGATCACAAGGTCAAGAGATCAAGACCATCCTGGCCAACACGGCAAAACCCCATCTTTACAAAAGTTAGCTGGATGTGGTGGTGTGTGCCTGTAATCCCAGCTACTCGGGAGGCTGAGGCAGGAGAATCACTTGAACCCATGAGGCAGAGGTTGCAGTGAGCTGAGATTGCATCACTGCACTCCAGCCTGGTGACAGAGTGAGATTCCGTCTCAAAAACAAAACAAAAAGGCCTGGCGCGGTGGCTTATGCCTGTAATCCTAGCACTTTGGGAGGCCGAGGAGGGCGGATCACAAGGTTAGGAGATCGAGACCATCCTGGCTAACACGGTGAAACTTGGTCTCTACTAAAAATACAAAAAATTAGCCGGGCGTGGTGGCGGGTGCCTGTAGTCCCAACTACTCAGGAGGCTGAGGCAGGAGAATGGCATGAACCCAGAAGGCAGAGCTTGCAGTGAGCTGAGATCGTGCCACTGCACTCCAGCCTGGGTGACAGGGCGAGACTCCATCTCAAAAAGAAAAAAACTAAAAAACAAAAACAAAAAAAGAAGATGGCTAATCTATAATCGCAAAAACAAAGGTTACAGCTGTCTAGGTTACAGCTGCCTATCACATGACTCAGGCTCCATAATCACATTCCTTTAAGGCTCAAAATAGAGTTTCAATGGCTTAGATTTTGAATTACTTATTTTTACATTTTGTACATAACGGATAGAGTGTAATCCTCATTTCTTTCCCATACCACAGTACGCATTTCACCCAAGATAACCACTGATACATTTTATATATATTTCCCTAATTTTTCCCAAGCATATATCAATAGATCTTTATCTTATTTGTATGGGATGACATGTACATACCATAAGATACCTTGGTGTATGTATCTTAAGATATTTTTCTTTGTACACACAGAGTCATTATTTATTTATTTATTTATTTATTTATTGAGATGGAGTCTTGCTCTGTTGCCCAGGCTGGGGTACCGTGGCATGATCTTGACCCAGTTATTATTATGATGTTAGGAAAAGTTTTTTACTGTAAAGCAAATTTCTAGAGGAAGAATTGTTGGGACAAAAGGTTAAAATATTTCTTACTTTCATAGATGTTGCCAAATTGCTCTCCAAAAAGGTTTGTGCCAATTTTGGTTTCTACCAACAGTGTATGATAAGAATTTAAAAATATATATATTTTTTAGGCCAGGTATAGTGGCTCAGCCTGTGACCCCAGCCTTTTGGGAGGCTAAAGCAGAAGGATTAAGGCCAGGAGTTTGAGACAAGCCTGGACAACGAAGTGAGACCCCATCTCTAAAAAAAATTTTAAAAAATGATTTTCTAGATAAGATTTAATGCTCTAATTGTTGTTGGCAACCATAGCTGAGACTTAGTAGTGACGATGATTGATTTCCTCACGAGCCTTTTGTTCTCTTTCCCTGGTACCTTTATTCATATAATTATCTCTACTCAAAATTCCTTTCCCACATCAGTACATCCCACCAAGTCTTGCAGATTTATTACAAATACCACCTCTAACACAGTGGCTTTCAACTGGGGACATCTGGAAATATTTGAAGACCCCTTTGGTTGTCAGAACCAGAGGTAGAAGGTGTTGCTGGCATCTAGTGGGTAGAGGCCAGGGATGTTGCTAAGCATCCCACAACGTGCAGGACAGCCCCACCAGAATTATGCAGCCCAAAATGTCGAAAGTGCTGAGGTTGAGAAACCCTGCTACAATTTTTTTTTTTAAATAGGGTCTCGCTATGTTGCCCAGGCTAGTCTCAAGTTGATTTATCCTTTCTCTGCACACTTGATGCTTACTGTCCATTCTTCAGTTTTGGCACATAATAAATTGCTTTATATTATTGATTACTCTCTGTGTGAGTTCAGATTCTTTTGTCGGAAGTGATAGGACTACATTTAAACAGTGACAGGATACATTTAAACAGTGAATTGAGCTTACTGGCTCACATAACTGAGTTTCTGAGGTCATGCCGATTTCAAGTGCAGCTTGACCCAGTGACTCCAATGATGTCAGTGAGGACCCAGTTCTTTTTTTCCCATTAGTTGTGGTCAGTTTCATCCTAAAGTCCTCCTTTTCCACCTACTTGTGCTATGGGTAAAGAAGATCAAGTTTCATATTCTTATGTTTTACTGTCCAGGGCTTCACAGTAGCCACTAGTCACATGTGGTTCTTGAGAAATCTGTTTAGGTCTGATTTGAGATGTGCTGTAGGTATAAAATACACATGTCAGATTTCAAAGACTCACTATGACAAAAAAGAATGTAAAATATTGACTTTTTTCTACTATTGACACACTGAAATGATAATATTTTGGTTATAATGGTTTAAATAAAATATATTATTAAAATTAATTTCACCTTTTCCTTTTTAAAATGCAGCCAATAGAAAATTGAAATCTGCATATGAGGCTCACATTATATTTCTATTGGATAGCACTGGTATAAGAGATCTTACTGAGATAGAGTCTCACTCTGAAATCTTCCTCAAAAGAGAGGAGACGTTTTTTTCCCCAAAGACCACAGCAAGCATCTCTTTACCTATCGTTGGCTTTGGTTGGGTTTCTGCTTCAATTGCGAACCAATCACCATAGGGAAAATGTATGGGATAAGTTGATTGGCTGATGCTGGATACAGGCCCACCCCTGGAGGAGGAGTTGGATCAGTATCACCTAAAGTTTATGGTTGAGAAGATGAAGGAGGGAGGGAGGGGGTTTCACACAGGATTTTTTTTTTTTTTTTTTTTGAGATGGAGTCTCCATCTGTTGCCCAGGCGATCTTGGCTCACTGCAACCTTCACCTCCCGGGTTCAAGTGATTCTCTTGCCTCAGCCTCCTGAGTAGCTGGGCTTACAGACGTGCGCCACCATGCCCGGCTAATTTTTGTATTTTTAGTAGAGATGGGGTTTCACCGTGTTGGCCAGGCTGGTCTGGAACTCCTGACCTCAGGCGATCTGCCCACCTCCGCCTCCCAAAGTGCTGGGATTACAGGCGTGAGCCACCGCGCCCGGCCCACACAGGATATTTTTGATTCTGTTTCAGAAGGTAGGATAAAGGACGTCGACTCTCAGCTCCTAGCTTATGCTCTCAGTTGCAAGCAATTTATATAAAAAAAGTTTTTGTTATTATACAAATGATGTATGTGGATTATTTATAACTTCAAGAGCTGTCCACTGTGCCCTTTAGGTTCACAGTTCTCCCTTGAGTAAGACTCTAAAACAGTTTTCATCTGATTGTATACGTCTTGAGTACCATGTCTCATTATTCTTTGTGTCACTGTTCATGTCTGACACTGTGCTTTGGCCCCGTGGAGCCAATGAGCAGTAATGGTGATGACCCTGGCGATGGTGGGGACCTCCACGTGCATAGTTAACATTTCTAGAGTTGGGTGCACCCCCACGGGGAAGCATCCAAGCAATGCTCAGGGAGCTGTGCCCACCAGAGCAGCAGTGTGGATTCCTGGTATTTGGAGGGGAGGTAGACAGGGGAAAGAGAAAGAGGGAGCAGATAAGAAAATACAATCATCCAAGATCGTCCTCAATTTGGGGTAAATGCTATATGGGAATTAAAGGATTCATGGCAGAGGATGGTATATCTGTCAGCCATGGGATGGAGATCTTGGCATTTATGCTAAAGTGATGTTGGCAACCAGTTTGGACAGTGTAGAGGACGGGTTGTAAGGTGGCCAAGGTTGTCCCCATGATCCTCATCTCCTGGTGTTCATATCCTGTGTGATCCCTTCCCCTTGAGTGTGGGCAGGACCTGTGACTTGCTTCTAACCAGGTGACTATGGCAAAGGTGATGGGTTATCACGTTACATAAGATTATCATGTGTGTCTTGCTGAGAGATTCTGTCCCTTGCAAGCTGCCATCTTGTGAGATGCTCTCCGGACAGGGCCACAGGGCAAAGAGAACTGGGAGTGGCCTTCACTGACAGTGAGCAAGAAGCTACAGCTACAGCCTTCCAGGAACTGAATGTTGCCGGCAATCACGTGGGCTTAAAAGCAGATTCTTCCCCAGTCAGACCTTGATATGAGACCCCACTGCCCTGGATGGAACTTGGATTGCAGCTTTGCAGAGCACATACCTAGGCCATGCCTGGACTCCAGACTCACAGAAGCTACCAGATGATAAATGCAGGTCGTTTTATGCTGCTAAGTTTTGGCAATATTGTTACATAGCAATAGATAACGAATACAGATAGATCTGACTGGGAGTGGCGGCTCATGCCTGTAATCCCAGCACTTTGGAGGGGGTGAGGTGAGAGGAGTGTTTGATCTCAGGAGTTCAAGCCCAGCCGGGACAACACAGCAAGATCCCATCTCTTAAAAAAATTTAAAAATTAGCTGGGCATGGTGGTGTGCACCTGTAGTCCCAGCTACTCAAGAGGCTGAGGTGGGAGGATGACTTGAGCCCAGGAGCTCAAGATTACAGTTAGCTATGATCATGCCACTGCACTCCAGCCTGGGAAACAGGATGAGGGCCTGTCTAAAAACAACACCAAACAGAGCTGAGTGATATGTCCATTTAATTTTCAGCAGGCGTTCAGAGCACCTTATAGGGTTGTTCTCATTTTATTGACTAGTATCAGTGAATAGAGAGACACTCTAGTAGCTTAGAAAACACAAGACTCTCTCCATACGTTATTTTATGATGGATAGACCCCAATATCTGTCATTGATTGGCTGCCATAAATATTTCCAAAAGATGTTCAATCTTAATGATTTCTTGTTCCTTGAAGAATCTTAGTTACACAGAGTGAAAAACTGGTGGAGAATCTTAGGTGAATACCCTTTTGTTAGTGATAGAATCAGTTTTTACTTGGCAAAGGAAAGGGAGCTGGAAATTGTGCTCTTGAAGGCACACAACCTGAATTTTCAAAGGCTGTTTTTTCAGATCCTGCTAATGGGGAACAGAGAGAAAACTGCCTTGGAAGGGCAATCAGCTTCAAACCACACCACCCCTGAAGGAGAAATTTCAATTCTAAAAATATACTACCAAGCACGCCAATTGAAAGAGAAATGCCTAATGGCTGTGGAAAATCTTTATGCCCAGAGAAACTGGTCACATTAAGGTTCTGTCTTGCTTTTATCTGCTGTGAACACAATGTATGTTGATGCATCAACCCATTGTTCTCCCTTTTCAGGAGTTTCATCTTAGATAACATCAAACCGTGGGAGTTCACAAAATCAATGCATTGCTGTTCTCTTATTTCCTATTTAGTATGTGCTAGAATCTGCCCTACCATCTAAGGTTCGCACATTTCTGCTTTTAAATTTTTAGAATTTATTTTGCTTTTTTCATTTTTTTGAGACAGGATCTCACCCTGTTGCCCAGGCTGGAATGCAATGGTGCGATCTCGGCTCACTGCAACCTCCCCCTCCAAGGTTCAAGTGATTCTCCTGCCTCAGCTCCCCGAGTAGCTGGGATTACAGACACCCACCACCACACCCAGCTAATTTTTGCATTTTTGGTAGAGATGGGGTTTCACCATGTTTGCCAGGCTGGTCTCGAACTCCTGACCTCAGCTGATTCATCTGCCTTGGCCTCCCAAAGTGCTGGGATCACAGGCGTGAACCACCATACCTGGCCTATTTAACTTTGTTTTTGTTTTACAGACAAGGTCTCGCTGTGTCACCCAGGCTGGAATGCAGTGGCACGATCATAGCTCGCTGCAGCCTTAAACTCCCGGGTTCATGCGATCCTCCCTCCTCAGCCTCATGAGTACCTGAGACTACAGATGTGTACCACTAGGCCTAGCTAATTAAAAAAAATTTTTTTTTTTGTAGAGATAGGGTCTTGCTATGTTGCTCAAGCTGGTCTCAAACTCCCTGACTCAAATGATCCTCCCGCCTGGGCCTCCCAAAGCACTGGGATTACAGGTGTGAGCCACTGCAGCCGGTCCATGTTTTTATGCCATGAAATAATATATTCTTGAAGACCTCCATGATATAAGGTGCATGCCAAAGGATTTTGATCCTTTTTCTTTTTTTTTTTTTTTTTTTTTTTTTGAGACGGAGTCTCGCTCTGTCGCCCAGGCTGGAGTGCAGTGGCCGGATCTCAGCTCACGGCAAGCTCCGCCTCCCGGGTTTACGCCATTCTCCTGCCTCAGCCTCCCGAGTAGCTGGGACTACAGGCGCCGCCACCTCGCCTGGCTAGCTTTTTTTGTATTTTTTAGTAAAGACGGGGTTTCACCGTGTTAGCCAGGATGGTCTCGATCTCCTGACCTCGTGATCCGCCCGTCTCGGCCTCCCAAAGTGCTAGGATTACAGGCTTGAGCCACCGCGCCCGGCCTTGATCCTTTTTCTTGCCTTTTGTGACATAACAACTCTGGAGGAGGCAGCCAGGGCTCAAAAGCTGATAAAAAAGCTTCATGGACTCCATGTTGCAAAAAAGAAGAAAATAACTGGAGTCCCCTCTTCTATTAAGAAGTAATCAAATAGGCCAGGCATGATGGCTCATGCCTATAATCCTAGCACTTTGGGAGGCCAAGGTGGGCAGATCACTTGAGGTCAGGAATTCAAGACCAGCCTGGCCAACATGGAGAAACCCCGTCTCTACTAAAAATACAAAAAAGTTAGCTGAGTGTGATGGCATGCACCTGTAATCCCAGCTCCTCAAGAGGCTGAGGCAGGAGAATTGCTTGAACCCAGGAGGCAGAGGTTACAGTGAGCCAAGATTGCGCCACTGCACACCAGCCTGGGCTACAGAGTGAGACTCAGTCTCAAAAAAAAAAAAAAAAAAAAGTAACCAAACTACTTTGTTATCCACAGCCTCACTCTATCCCATCCTGCACCTCAGCCTGTGTACTGGGGGAGGGAAGGTGTTATCAAACTGAATTGAGTTCTGCTCGCCTGGCACAGTAAGGCCGGATATCCACATAGAGGTTTGCAGCAGGAGAAGGGAAGGCATTTATATGCAGGGTGCCAAGCAAGAAGAATTGAGCAGCTAATGCTTACATCCTGACCTCCCTGATGGCTTGCAGGTAAGGGTTTTTAAAAGCAGGGGTAAATTTTAAGAAAGAAGTTGTGGGCCAAATCGTAAATCAATACATGGAGGGTACACCTTGGTGTTTGGCCTAAAAAGGCAGGATACCTTGAAGTGGGGGCCCGTAGGTTATAGGCAGATTCAAAGATTTTCTGATTTGCAATTGGTTAATGAAGAGAAGCTTTGTTTCAAAACTTGGGGTCAGCAGAAAAGAACGTTAGCTTCTGGCTTCCTCCAGGCCCTTCAGGAAGAAATTTGGAACAAAGAGTGGTGGTCAGAGGTTGGTCATCAGTCTCCCCTCATCTGAGGTCTGTGTGCCTCTGGATTCATTTGGTAGGGGTCTGGGTTTTTGAAAAACAACTCTGGGATGTATGTTTTTTATTTATTTATTTTTTTTGTTTTGTTTTTGTTTTTTTGAGATAGGGTCTCACTCTGTCGCCAGGCTGGAGTGCAGTGGCGTGATCTTGGTTCACTGCACCTCCGCCTCCTGGGTTCAAGTGATCCTCCTGCCTCAGCCTCCCAAGTAGCTGGGATTACAGGCATGAGCCACCGGGCCTGACCTTTTTGTTTTTTTTTTCAATTGAGATAGAGTCTCACTCTGTTGTCCAGACTGGAGTGCAATGGTGCAGTCTCAGCTCACTGCAACCTCCACCTCCCAGGTTCAAGCGATTCTCATGACTCCACCTCCTGAGTAGCTGAGACTACAGGCATGAGCCACCACTCCCAGCTAATTTTTGTATTTTTAGTAGAGATGGGGTTTTACCATGTTGGCCAGGCTGGTCTCGAACTCCTGACCCCAGGTGATCTGCCTGCCTCGGTGTCCCAAAGTACTGGGATGACAGGCATGAGCCACTATGCCCAGCCACATTTCAATTGGAATTACATTTTATTTTTTCCCACTTTATTGAGCCATAATTTACATACAATAAAATGTACCATTTTAGGGCTATATTTAGATGAGTTTTGACAAATGCATACACCATGTCAATTAAGCTATAGAACATTCTTGTTAGACCCCCAGAGATCCTTTTGCAATTAATCGTTACCTTCATCTCCAACTCTAGCTGCTGTCATTTTTTCCCCTCTCTAGAATTGTATATAAATGCAATCATACAGCATGTATTCTTTTGTTGTTTGTTGTTATTGTTGTTGTTTTGAGACAGAGCCTTGCTTTGGCTCCCCAGGCTGGAGTACAGTGGTGTGATCACAGCTTACTGCCATCTCCACCTCCCGGGCCCAAGGGATCCTCCTACCTCACCCTCCTGAGCAGCTGGGACTACAAGTGCATGCCACCATGATCAGCTAATTTTTATTTTATTTTTTGTAGATATGGAGTCTCACAATATTGCCCATGCTAGTCTCAAACTCTCAGGCTCAAGCAATCCTCCTGCCTTGGCCTCCCAAAGTGGTGGGATTATAAGCATCAGCCACTGCCTTCAGTTTCGTGCTCTCTTCTGAATCTGGCTTCTTTCACTGAGCATAATGGTTTTAAGATTCATTTAATTTCACTTATTGTTTGTATCAATAGCACATACCTTCTTTTTTTTTTTTTTTTGAGACAGAGTCTCACCCTCTCACCCAGGCTGGAGTGGAGTGGTGCAATCTCAGCTCACTGCAACTTGCACTTCCAGGGTTTATGTGATTCTTCTGCCTCAGCCTCCTGAGTAGCTGGGATTACAGGTGTACACCACCACGCCTGGCTAATTTTTGTATTTTTAGTAGGGATAGGGCTTCACCATGTTGGCCAGGCTGGTTTCGAACTCCTAATCTCGGGTGATCCGCCTGCCTTGGCCTCCCAAAGTGCTAGGATTATAGGCGTGAGCCACCATGCCCGGCCGCACATACCTTCTTATTGTTGAGTAGAACTCCACTGTATGGATAGACCACCATTTATTTATTCTGCTTTTCCTTTTTATGTTAAATTGGGAAGAAAAGAAATTCTTACAGCACTGGTACTCATTATTTGGGAACAGGTCATCCCTGTCTTTTCTTACTCAGGCCTTATTTTTAAGTCTGCAGTCAAGCTCTTTACAGTTTTCTTTATGAGCCCCCTTGCTCTTTTCTTATTGTGTTGATTTCTAGGAACTTGATAGTTTGTTACTGGAAGAGAATAATTTCTCTTTAACATTAGCTTAATGGTTGCTGCTAGTATAATGGGAAGCTATTGATTTTGTGCGTATGTGCATTCATCTTATATTGGGCTATAATTTGGAATGCTTGGTGGTTCTAATACCTTTTTTAGTTGAGTCTCTTGGATTTTGGGGGGTTTACAGTCTCATCACCTGTAAATAATGACGTGACCTCTTTTCTATTTTTTTTTTTTTTTTTTGAGATGGAGTCTCACTCTGTCACCCAGGCTGGAGTGCAATGGTGTGATCTCAGCTGACTGTCACCCAGGCTGGAGTGCAATGGTGTGATCTCAGCTGACTGCAACCTCTGCCTCCCAGGTTCAAGTCATTCTCCTGCCTCAGCTTCCCGAGTAGCTGGGAATACAGGCGCATGCCACCACGCCCGACTAATTTTTGTATTTTTTAGTAGAGATGGGGTTTCACCATGTTGGGCAGGCTGGTCTTGAACGCCTAACCTCAGGTGATCCACCTGCCTCAATCTCCCAAAGTGCTGGGATTACAGGTGTGAACCACCGTGCCTGGCCTTCTTTTCTTTTCTTTTTTTTTTTTTTGACACACTATCTCACTCTGTCATCTAAGCTGGAGTGCAGTGGTATGATCATGGCCACTGCAAACTCAACCTCCCAGGCTGAAGTGACTCTTCTATAGCAGCCTCCCGAGTACCCAAGTAGCTAGGACTACAATCGCATGCCACCACATCTGGCTCATTTTTAATTTTTTTTTTGTAGAGGTGGGGGATGGGGGGTGGTCTTACTTTGTTGCACAGGCTGGTCTCGAACTCCTGGACTCAAGCAGTCCTCCTGCTTCAGCTTCCCCGGGCTGTGATCTCCTTTTCTAAGAGTGACACTCCTTTTTCTTACATGTGTAATCTCTGAGGAAAGGGAGAAAAATGGGGGGGGAGATGGTTGGGGTACAGTTGTAGAGAGACAAAGAGAGGAGGCAAAATGAAGCAGCTTGAACTCCTGATGTTGGGTGGGACAAGAATGAATTAAGTGGACTCCCTGGAGCTTAGTTGACAGAAGGGTAGTTGGAAAAGTCCAAGCAAGAGTCCATTTCCTATGTCAGTAAATTGTATAAGGTGTGGCCCTTTTCCTTTATTTCTAGTCTCTGCCCCAAGCATCAGAGGAGCTTTGAACAAAGGAGGGAGGGCGCAGCATGTAAGAGCAGCCCACTCCCCACAGATCAATCTTTCTCCCCACTCCAAAGCTGGTCCTATCCGGGAGTAGGAGATGATGCATGAGACGGCACTATCAGGGACTTTGGGACCGGGCGCAGTGGCTCATGCCTGTAATCTCAGCACTTTGGGAGGCTGAGGCAGAGGATCGTTTGAGCCCAGGAGTTCCAGATCAGCCTGGGTAACAAAGTGAGATCCCATCTCTACAAAAAATATTAAAAAATTAGCTGGGAGTGGTGGCGTGTGCCTGTAGTCCCATCTACTCGGGAGGCTGAGAGGAGAGAATTATCTGAGCCTTAGGAGGTTGAGGCTGCAGTGAGCTGTGATCACACCACTGCATTCCAACTTGAGCAACAGAGCAATATCCTGTCTCAAATAAAGGGGGTGGGGTGGAGGGACTTTGGGAAAACTGAGGACATGAAAGCCACGGGGTTTGCTAGGGATGTCTCTTAATGGTGGAAAAGGAAGGTTCAATAGAGAGTGGTCGAAGGAAGAGACTGGAAAAATAATCGGGTTTTTTTTTTTTTTGGACATAATGTTTAACCAGTTGCTTTTACAATGTCAACTGTATTTCTATCATCCCTGTTTTAGGAAGGGTGCAGTTAAGACTAGAGAAGACATTGTCATTTGGGGCAAAAGCCCATCTATCTCATCTTTGTAGAGACATCCCTCTCTGAGTCAGACTTGGATTTTGACTTTCATGGCACTATCAGGTGGGCAGCACCAGATAGAGCAGCATATCAAGGACCTTGTTACTAAGGCAGGCACTAGTGAAAATGGGGGCTGCCCCTGCAGCTACTCTATTGGGCCACTAGATAGCGCTTCTGCTTCGAGGAGGTAAAATGCTAAACCAAGCAATGGTGCTTTAGATGGTTTAAAGATAAGGAAGAAACTAAGGGAAGTAATTTCCGGGGCAGGACTCTAAAAAGCCTATTTGGAAGAGAAGTATAGGTGCTCATTAGGCAGTGTGGAATGAGTATGGTCTAGAAAATTGCTTGTATTCCATATTAAAAATTTATATTGCTAAACAAGGAAATTAAAGACACAATGAGATACCACTTCATCCCTATTAGGATGGATATTGTATATAATATAGATATTAAGTGGAAATGATATATATTATTTATTTATAATATATAATATATATAATTTATAATACATTTATTATTATATAATACAATGTATTTATCATATTTTTTATATATATAAAGTGGAAAATAATGTAAATGTTGGTTAGAATGTGGAGAATATGGAGCCCTGATTCATTGCTGGTGGGAATTTCAAATGGTGCAGCTACTTTGAGAAACAGTTTGGTGGTTCTTCAAAAAGTGAAACAGAATTGATGTATGATTCACTCCTATGTATATAAATATACCCAAAAGAATGGAAATCAGGGACTCAGACATTTGTACACCAACATTCTTTCAAAAAACAGAAGCAACCCACGTGTCTATCAACAGATGAATGGATAAACAACATGTGGCATATACATGCAATGAAATATTATTCAGTCATACATGGAATGAAGTTCTAATACATGCTACAACATGGATGAACCTTGAAAACATACTAAGTGAAATATGCCAGGCACAAAAGGCTGCTGTATGATATCATTCCACTTATATGAGGTACCTAAAATGGGCACATTCATAGAGACAGAAAGTAGAATAGAGGTTAATAAAGCAGAGGCCGGGTGCAGTGGCTCACAACTGTAATCTCAGCACTTTGGGAGGCCAAGACAAGCAGATCACTTGAGGTCAGGAGTTCGAGACCAGCCTGGCCAACATGGTGAAACCCCATCTCTACTACTACTAAAAATACAAAAATTAGCTGGGGGTGCTGGTGCATGCCTGGAATCCCAGCTACTTGGGGGGCTGAGGCAGGAGAATCACTTGAACCCACGAGGCGGAGGTTGCAGTGAGCCAAGATTGTGACACTGCACTCCAGCCTGGGTGACAGAGTGAGAGCGAGACTCCATTTCAAAAAACAAACCAACCAACCAAAAAACGGAAAGCAGAACAGATGTTGCCAAGGGAAAATGAAAAGATGTAGTTTAATAGGTACAGAGTTTGTTTGGGATGATGACAAAGTTCTGAAAATGGGCAGTGGTCATGATTCATTGCACAACATTATGAATGTACTTAATGTTACTGAGCTGTATGCTAAAGAATAGTTAAATAGGCCAGGCGCAGTGGCTCACGCCTGTAATCTCAGCACTTTGGTAGGCTGAGGCGGGCGAATCATCTGAGGTCAGAGTTCTAGACCAGCCTGGTGAAACCACGTCTATACAAAAAAAAATACAAAAATTAGCTGGGCATGGTGGCATGTGCCTGTAATCCCAGCTACTCAGGAGGCTGAGGCAGGGGAATTGCTTGAACCCGGGAGGTGGAGCTTGCAGTGAGCCTCGATCGCTCCACTGCACTCCAGCCTGGGCAACACAGCAAGACTCTGTCTCAAAAATAAAAAATAAAAAAATAAAGAATAGTTAAATGGAAAAAATTATGCTGTGTATATTTTACCACAATAAAAATAAATAAATAGCTGGCCAACATGGTGAAATCCTGTCTCTACTGAAAATAAAAAATACAGGCCAGGTGTGGTGGCTCTCGCCTGTAATCCCAGCAATTTGGGAGGCCAAGGCGGGCAGATCACGAGGTCAGGAGATGGAGACCATCCTGGCTAACACAGTGAAACCCCGTCTCTACTAAAAATACAAAAAATTAGCCGGGTGTGGTGGCGGGCACCTGTAGTCCCAGCTACTCAGAAGGCTGAGGCAGGAGAATGGCGTGAACCCAGGAGGTGGAGCTTGCAGTGAGCCGAGATGGGCCACTGCACTCCAACCTGGGTGGCAAAGCAAGACTGCATCTCAACAACAAAATTAGTCAGGTGTGGTGCCACATGCCTGTAATCCCAGCTACTTGGGAGGCTGAGGCAGGAGAATCACTTGAACCTGGGTGGTGGAGGTTGCAGTGAGCCGAGATTGCACTGCTGCACTCCAGCCTGGACAACAAGTGAAAATCCATTTAAAAAAAAAAAGAAAAATATTTATTAAAGCTATGCCCTCTGATATTTGTTTTTGGCCAAGAAAGCTGCTCCTGGCCGGGCGTGGTGGCTCAAGCCTGTAATCCCAGCACTTTGGGAGGCTGAGATGGGCGGATCACGAGGTCAGGAGATCGAGACCATCCTGGCTAACACTGTGAAACCCCGTCTCTACCAAAAAAAATACAAAAAACTAGCCGGGCGAGGTGGCGGGCGCCTGTAGTCCCAGCTACTTGGGAGGCTGAGGCAGGAGAATGGCGTAAACCCGGGAGCCGGAGCTTGCAGTGAGCTGAGATCCGGCCACTGCACTCCAGCCTGGGCGACAGAGCGAGACTCCGTCTCAAAAAAAAAAAAAAAAAAAAGAAAGCTGCTCCTAACATTTTATTAGCTAACTTGCAGTTGGATGTAAAGGCCTATAATCAAAATACACCAAGGTGGGCAGATCACTTGAGCCAGGAGTTCGAGACCAGCCTGGGCAATATGGTGAAACCTCATCTCTACAAAAAGTACAAAATTTAGCCGGCCCTGGTTGTGTGTGCCTGTAGTTCAAGCTACTCGGGAGGCTGAGGCATGAGGATCACCTGAGCATGGGAAGTCGAGGCTGCAGTAAACTGAGATCACGCCACTGCATTCCTGCCTGGGTGACAGACTGAGACCCTGTCTTAAAAAACAAATAATCAAAACAATAAAAAACAGAGAGAAAAGAAATACAGATGGCTTTTAAATACATGAAAAGATGTTCAACTAAAACTATACTGAGACAGCATTTTTTTTCATCTATCACATAGCATAGACAACACATTTAAATAACATGCTGCATCAGTAAAGGCGAATAAAAGGCACCTTTGTACAACTCTAGTAGGGCTATAAACTAGTACTGCCCCTCTGGAGGGCATTTTAATCTACCAAACTGCACCGTAACAGAACATTTGACCCAACGAAATTGCACTTAAAAATTTATCATACAGATAAACTTGCAGGTGTGAGACATATACATAAAAGTCACCCTTTGCAGCATTGTTTGATGTAGTGATATATTAGAGACAACCTAAATGTCCATCATTTGGGAGCTGACTAAATAAAGTTTGATATAGCCATTCCATGGAATACTATGCAGCTATAAAAGATACATAAATTGTAGCACTATCAGAGGCAGGAGGATCGCTTGAGTCCAGGAGTTCAAGACCAGCCTCGGTAACAAAACAAGACCTTGCTGCCACAAAAACAAAACAAACAAACAAAAAAAAACCACACACACAAAAATTATTCGGTTGTAGTGGCAGGTGCCTGAAGTCCCAGCTACTCAGGAGGCTGAGGTGGGTGGATTGCCTGAGCCCAGGAGGTCACAGTGAGCCATTATCATGCCTCTGCACTCCAGCCTGGGTGACAGAGAGAGACCCTGACCACCCCCAGAAAAAAAAGAAGGAAATAAAGCAGGAAGAGAGTTAAAAGCTCTTTATGTAATGATAGAGTTGCCATATCTCTATGTATAGATTCTGAGTCAGGGTCTCCCTCTGTCGCCCAGGCTGAAGTGCAATGGCATGATCATAGCTCACTGCAGACTCCAACTCTTAACTCAAGAGATCCTCCTCCATCTCAGCCTCCTGAGTAGCTGGGTCTACAGGCGCACGCCACCATGCCTGGCTAATGTTTGCATTTTTAGTAGAGACAGGGTTTCACCATGTTGGCCAGACTGGTCTCAAACTCCTGGCTTCAAGCGATCCTCCTTGGCCTCCCCAAGTACTTACAGATGTGAGCCATCATGCCCAGCCCAGATTACCATATATATATATATATATATATATATATATATTTTTTTTTTTTTTTTTTTTTTTTTTTTGAGACAGAGTTTCGCTCTTGTCACTCAGGCTGGAGTGCAATGGTGCAATCTCGGCTCACTGAAACTTCTGCCTCCCAGGTTCAAGGGATTCTCCTGCCTCAGCCTCCTGAGTAACTGGGATTATAGGCGAAAGCCACCACACCTGGCTATTTTCTTTTTCTATTTTTAGTAGAGACGGGGTTTCACCATGTTTGTCAGGCTGGTCTTGAACTCCTGACCTCAGGTGATCCGTCCACCTCCACCTCCCGAAGTACTGGGATTATAGGCATGAGCCACTGCGCCCGGCCGAGGCTGCCATATTTTTAACTGCAAAAGCAAATTGCAGAGGAGTACACATTATACTGTGTACTATAATTTGTAGTAAAAATGTATTGAAAACAGGAGGGGGATGGTGGCTCATGCCTATAATCCCAGCACTTTTGGAGGCCAAGGCAGGAAGATCACTTGAGCCCAGGAGTTCGAGACCAGCCTGGGCAACATAGTGAGACCTTATCTCTACAAAAATAAAAATAAAAAAAATTAGCCTGGCATGGTGCTATGTACTTGTAGTCCCAGCTACTTAGGTGGCTGAGGTGGGAAGATCACTTGAGTCCAATGGGTTGAGGTTGCAGTGAGTCATGATTGAGCCACTGCACTCCAGCTTGGTGACAAAGTAAGACCCTGTCTCTTAAAAAATGTATTAAAAACACAATATATAAATATGTGCTTTTTACTTTTATTTTATTTATTCATTTAGAGATAGTGTCTCGATCTCGGCTCACTGCAATCTCTGCCTCCCAGGTTCAAGCGATTCCCCTGCCTCAGCCTTCCAAGTAGCTGGGATTACAGGTGCCTGCCACTATGCCTGGGTAATTTTTTGGGGGAAATTTTTAGTAGAAATGGAGTCTCACCATGTTGGCCAGCTGGTCTCAAACTCCTGACCTCAAGTGATCCACATACCTTGGCCTCCCAAAGTGCTGGGATTACAGGGGTGAGCCACTGTGCCTGGTCACAAATTTCTGGTTTAATGAGTGTTAAGGATGAGCTGATGGGGAGTGATCAGAGCAATAGAGACTGATCAGAGAAAGGCGTGACCAAACGTGCAAGTGTTTCATAAGAGATGCCCTGAAGTGTTAAGACAAAGGGAGTGCACGGAGGGGCAACCATTGTCTTGACTAAACTATCAGCCCCTTGAGGACAGGGATTGTGTCCTATGTAATCCAGGGATTGGGGGTGTAGAGTCATACGAACTCTACGAAATCAAGGCAAGTCATCACCAGCTATAGACTGAATAAGTGTTGCCTCCTGCATACACACAGGATAATTTTTCTTTTTCTTTTTTTTTCTTTTGAGACAGGGTCTCTTTCTGTTGCCTCGGCTGGAGTACAGTGGCACAATCACAGTTCATTGCAACCTCGAACTCCTGGGCTCAAGAGATCCTCCCATCTCAGCCTCCCAAGTAGCTGGCAGTATAGGAGCACATCACCATGCCTGGCTAATTTTTTTATTTTTAGTAGAGATGAGGTCTTGGTATGTTGCCCAGGCTGGTCTCAAACTCCTAGGCTCAAGCAGTCCTCCCTCCCTGGCCTCTCAAAGTGCTGGGATTACAGGCATGAGACACTGTGCCTGGTCAAATATGTGCTTTTCCTGTGGAACATAATTCTGGGAATAATCACGTAAAAGCCGCTCATTGATACCTCCATGAAGAGGAAATGGTAGTCTGGAGGGAGATATTCTCTTTGGAGGTGCCTTTTGAGTTTCAACTATGTAAATGTACATTTTGCCCAAAAATAAGTAAATAAATGAAAAAGCAGATGACTAATCCCTAAAATTTTGCTCAAGACTATTTGCGTGGAGTTACGGTGAAAAGGTAAACAAGTTATCTTAGATGGTAATGATTTTGACATTGGTAATGACACTAGTAGCCAATATTCAATGCTTTCTGTATGCCAGGACTTGATTATAAAGTGCATTTTTATGTGGTAGGCTGCAGAATAGTCCCTCAAAGGATGGCCATGTCCTAATCCCTGTAAATGTTACCTTATTTAGAAAAAGGGTCTTTGAATGGCCGGGCACAGTGGCTTACGCCTGTAATACTAACACTTTGGGAGGCCAAGGCGGGTGGATTGCCTGAGCTCAAGAGTCCAAGACCAATGTGGGCAACACGGTGAAACCCTGTCTCTACTAAAAAAATACAAAAAATTAGCCGGGCATTGCGGTGCGTGCCTGTATCGCCCACCTATTCAGGAGGCTGAGGCAGGAGAATGGCTTGAACCTGGGAAGCGGAAGTTGCAGTGAACCTTGATCATGCCACTGCACTCCAGACAGGGTGACAGAGCCAAACTCCGTCTCTGAAGAAAAAAAAGAAAGAAAGAAAGAAAAAGGGTCTTTGAAGATGTGATTAAGGATTTTGAGATGGCCAGGCGTGGTGGCTCATGCCTGTAATCCCCGCACTTTGGGAGGGCGAGGAGGGTGGATCATCGAAGGTAAGGAGTTCGAGACAAGCCTAGCCAACATGGCGAAACCCTGTCTCTTTTAAAAATACAAAAATTAGCTGGGCGTGGTGGCAGGTGCCTATAATCCCAGCTATTCAGGAGGCTGAGGCAGGAGAATGGCTAGAACCTGGGAGGCGGAGTTTGCAATGAGCCACTGCACTCCAGCCTGGGCAACGAGTGAGACTCTGTCTCCAAAAAAAAAAAAAAAAAAAAAAGTCTTGAGATGGGGAGATTGTTCTGGATTCTATCATGTATATTCTTTTTTTTTTTTTTTTTTTTTGAGACAGAACCTTGCTCAGCCATCCAGGCAGGAGTGCAGTGGTGCAATCATGGCTCACTGCAGCCTCCACCTTCTGGACTCAAGCAATCCTCCCACCTCAGCCTACTAAGTAGCTGGGACCACAGGTGTGCACCCCCAAGCCCAGCTAATTTTTTGATTTTTGTAGATAAGGTCTCACCATGTTGCCCAGGCTGCTCTCGAACTCCTGGGCTCAAGTAATCCTCCCAAAGTGCAGGATTAGAGGCATGAACTATCACATCCAGCCACATATATTCTTTTAAGAGGGAGGCAGAGGGAGATTGGACAACATACAGAGAAGGTGACATGAAGACAGAGCAGAGGGAGACTTGAAGATGCTAGGCTTGAAGATCGCAGTGAAATGGCCACAAGGTAAGGAATGCTGGCAGCTACCAGAAGCTGAGGGAGGAAAGGCAAAGATTCTTCCACTAGAGCCTCCCGAGGGAGTGCATCCCCTGCTGACGTGTTGATTTTCGCCCAGCAATAGTGATTTCATATTCCTAGCCTCTAGAACTAGGAGGGAATAAATTTCATTTGCTTTTAGCCACCACATTGCTGAAAATTTGTTATAGCACCATTGGAAGTGGACACGCATTTCAAAACCAGAGTATTCAACTAAGTCCTCATCTTCATCCTTCACTGTGTTCAGAGCTTTAGGGACACTGCTTTCTTTCAATTTGATACTCAGGGCTCTCTTGCCCCTCCTCCTCCAGCTTTATTAAGGTATAATCAACAAATAAAAATTGTGTATATTTACAGTGTGCAACATGAAGTTTTGATGTATGTATACATTGTGAAATGATTAAATCAAGCTAATTAACATATTCATCACCTCACCTTTATTTGTGGTGAGAACATTTAAAATCTATTTTTTTTTTTTTTAAGATGGAATCTTGCTCTGTCACCCAGGCTGGACTGCAGTGGTGCGATCTCAGCTCACTGCAATCTCCAACTCCTGGGTTCAAGTGATTCTCATGCCTCAGCCTCCTGAGTAGCTGGGATTACAGGTGCCCACCAGAATGCCCGGCTCATTTTTGTATTTTTAGTAGAGACGAAGTTTCACCAGGATGGACCAGGCTGGTCTTGAACTCCTGCCCTCGGCCTCCCAAAGTGCTGGGATTACAGGCATGAGCCACCCCACCTAGCCAACATCTACTTTTTTAGCCAATTTCAACCATACAATACATTGTTATTAACTAGAGTCACCACACAGTACAATAGCTCTCCTGAATTTATTCATCCTATCAACTGAAACTTTGTACCTTTTGACCAACATCATCCTGTCAGGGCTCCTTTTTGCTACTGGGTCTTTGAATGTGCTGTTCCCTCTGCCTGGAATATTTTCTCCCACTCTTTCTCTGGTTAACTCCCACCATTCCTTCTGATATCAGTTCAGAGAGCACTTCCCCAGAAAAACTTTTACAGCTTTATTTCCTAGCTTCGGGTTTGTATACTTCCAGATGGACATTCTCTAAGATAAAGACCCCTGGAAGAAACCCAGGTCGGAGGCAAATTATGTAACATATTTCTTACAACAGCCCAGGGAGGTAGGTGTTATGATCTTATTTTATAGATGACGAAATGGAGACAAAAAGAGGTTACATAATTTGCCTACACACAGGTAATAAGGGGCATAGCTAGAAGTTAAACCCAGGTCTGCCAACTCCAGAGGTGTGTGTGCGTGTATAGTTGTGTATGTATATTGTGTATGTGTGTATATGTGTGTATGTATATATGTGTGTATATATGTGTGTATGTATGTGTGTATAGATGTTTGTATGTATATATGTATGTATGTGTACGTATATATTGTGTATGTGTATATATATTTGTGTATATATGTGTGTATAAATATGTATGCGTGTATACATGTATGTATATACATATGTATATGTGTATATATGTGTATGCATGTGTGCATATGTGTTTCTGTATATGTGTGTATGTATAGATGGGTATATATGTGTGCATATGTGTATGTGTGTATATATGTGTGCATGTGTATGTATGTGTGCATGTGTGTATACATGTGTATGTGTATACATGTGTATGTATATATGTATGTATGCATGTATGTGTGTAAGTATATGGATATGTATGTATGTATGTGTGCATATGCATATGTATGTGTGTATGTGTGTATATATATGGGTGTGTATGTATAATATATGTGTATGTATGCATGTATATATCTTTGATTGGTTCTGCATCTCTGGAGAACCCTGAATAATATAGTCTCACTTTTTTGTCATTTTAATTTCATTGCTTTTATGAAGTCATGATAATTGATGCTCTTTCAAAATTATTTGAACAGTTAGAAATATTAAAATAAATATTATTTTTAAATAAAATAAAATAATAGAACCAGGTGCTGTGACATGCATCTGTAGTCCCAGTTACTAGGGAGGCTGAGGCAGGAGGACTGCCCAGGAGTTCAAGGCTACAGTGAGCTATGATCATTCCTGTGGATAGCCACCATACTCCAGCCTGGGCAATACAGCAAGGCTCTGTCTTTAAATAAAACAAAATAAAGTATTATAAAACAAAAATATTATAAAATAACGTTAAACATTTAAAAAAAGTTCTTATTTTGCAAAATAAGTTGTTGCAATCCTGTATCAGTCACACACACACACACACACACACACACACATTTGGAAGTTTGATCATCTGTAAAGTCTCCTGGCCTAGCTTGGGAACCAGCTGGCTTAAACCTGTTTCCTTGTGCTTCATTTTGGAGAACATCATGGCTCCTTCAGTTTCTGTCCAGTTCTCCCTGGGTAGACCAGGAAATGGAAGTCAGGAGTTCAGAATTAAAGCTATGGAGGGCATATGCTGGCACTCTCCCTTTATGTAATATGTGGGAAGTAAAGGGCTGATGTGACAGCTTCAAAGAACTATGCAAAGAGATGCCACTTCCCACCCATTAGGACGCCTACTGCCAAACAGAAAACAACAAGTGTTGACGAGGATTTAGATAAATTGGAGCCCTGGTGCATTGCTGGGAATGTAAAATGATGCAGCTACTGTGGGAAACAGAATGGTGGTTCCTTAAATAACTCAAAATAGAATTTCCTTATGATCCAGCAATTCCACTTCTGGAGATATATTCAAAATAATTGAAATCAGGGATTCAAAGAGATATTTGTACATATTATTCACAATAGCCAAAAGGTAGAAGTAAACTCAAGTGCTCATCAACAGATGAATGGGGGCCGGGCACAGTGGCTCGCACCTGTAATCCCAGCACTTTGGGAGGCCTAGGTGGGTGGATCACCTGAGGTCAGGAGTACGAAACCAGCCTCGTCAACATGGTGAAATCCCCATCTCTACTGAAAATACAAAAATTAGCTGGGCATAGTAGTGCAGACCTGTAATCCCAGCTACTTGGGAGGCTGAGGCATGAGAATTGCTTGAACCGGGGAGGCAGAGGTTTCAGTGAGCCAAGATCACACCATTGCCCTCCAGCCTGGGCAACAGGGCAAGACCTTGTCTCAAAAAAAAAAAACCACAAAAAATAAAACGATGTGGTGGTGTGTGCCTGCCATCCCAGCTACTCAGGGGGCTGAGGCGGGGGAATTGCTTGAACCCAAAAGTTGGAGCTTGCAGTGAGCCCTGATCACACACCTGCACTCCAGCCTGAGTGACAGAGCAACACCCTTTCTCATACAATAGATTATTATTCAGTTTTAAAAAGGAAGGAAATTCTGACACATGCTACAACATGGATGAACTTGTGTTAAGGGAAACAAATCAGTCACAAAAGAACAAATATTATATGATTCCGCTTATATGAGATACCTATAGTAGTCAAAATTCCAGAGACAGAAAGTAGAATGGTAGTTTCCAGGGGTTTGGGGAGTGGAGAATGGGGAGTTTGTGTTTAATGGGGATGGAGTTTTAGTTTTGCAAGATGAAAAGAGTTCTGTGTATGGAGGGTGGTAATGGTTGTACAACCATATGAATGCATTTACTACCACTGAACTGTACACTTAAAAATGGTTTAGATGGCATGGCGTGGTGGCTCACCCCTGTAATCCGAGTACTTTGGGAGGCGGAGGCAGGTGGAGGACCTAAGGTCAGGAGTTTGAGATTAGCCTGGTCAACATGGCCAAACCCCGTCTCTACTAAAAATACAAAAATTAGCTGGGCATGGTGGCGAGTGCTTGTAATCCCAGCTACTGCAGGGGCTGAGGCAGGAGGATGGCTTGAACCTGGGAGGCGGAGGTTGCGGTGAACTGAGGTCATACCACTGCACTCCAGCCTGGGCAACACGGTGAGACCCTGTCTCAAAAAATAATAATAATAATAACTTAAGCAAAGAGCTATGCAAGACTGGACAGTGTTTTTGCCAATATATACGTGCTCCAAATAGAAATATTTGGGTTCTGTAGATCTTTCTCACACAGAAAGCTGAACTAATGCCTCTTGCAGTCAGCCTCTCCAAGTGTCTTCACTTTATTAGAAGTTGGGAAATAGAGAAAACATTACAAAAGCAGCCTAAAAGCAAAAAGAGTAGAAAAGTGCAACCCAATATTATCGAACATGGAAAAGGCCAATTCAGTTAGTCTTAAAGAATGAAATTGCAAAGATAGTTCTTTGTAATGCATAAGCGTTTAGTCATTAAAAAGGAATGTCTTTGACCTCACCTATTCTTGCCTGCACTAACTTTTCTTCAGCCTTTCTGGTAGGCCCAATAGCAGTGCCTCAAAGGTATCCACATTCCATTCCCTAGAACCCATGGGTATATTACCTCATAGCAAAAGGGACTTTGCAAATGCGATTAAATTTAAAGTCTTGAGATGGGGGAGTTATTCGGGATTATCCAGATACAGAGATACAAGAGTCTTTGTAAGAAGGAAGGAGGGACTGGGCACAGTGGCTCACGCCTTTAATCCCAGCACTGTGGGAGGCTGAGGTGGGTGGATTACTTGAGGTCAGGAGTTCGAGACCAGCCTGGTCAATCATCTCTACTAAAAAAACAAAAATTAGCTGGGTGTGGTGGCGCCTGTAATCCCAGCAATTTGGGAGGCTGAGGCACAAGAATTGCTTGAACCCAGTAGGCAGAGGTTGCAGTGAGCTGAGATAGTGCTACTGCACTCCAGTCTGGGTGACAGAGCGAGATTCTCAGAAAAAAAATTTAAAAATATAAAAAATATTTTTAAGAAAGAAGAAAAGAAGAAGGCCAGAAAGATAAGGAAATGTGAATGTGATAAATAAAGGGGTCAGAAAGAGAGTGGAAACAAGAGAGAAGGAGAGAATCAAGATGCTCCATTTGCTACATTATTCGCTTTGAAGATGGCAAATGAAGCCATGAATCAAAGAATGTAGGTGGTTTCTAAAAGCTGAAAAAGGCAAGAATAAGGATTTTCTCTCAGAGACTCTAATACTTTGATCTTAGTATGTGATACCTGTGTCGGTCTTTTGACCTCTAGCACCATAACAGAAGAAATTGTATTTTTAGGCCGGGCGCGGTGGCTCAAGCCTGTAATCCCAGCACTTTGGGAGGCCCAGGCGGGCGAATCACAAGGTCAGGATATCGAGACCACGGTGAAACCCCGTCTCTATTAAAAATACAAAAAATTAGCCGGGCGCGGTGGCGGGCGCCTGTAGTCCCAGCTACTCAGGAGGCTGAGGCAGGAGAATGGTGTGAACCCGGGAGGCAGAGCTTGCAGTGAGCCGAGATTGCGTCACTGCACTCCAGCCTGGGCGACAGAGCGAGACTCCGCCTCAAAAAAAAAAAAAAAAAAAAAGAAAGAAATTGTATTTTTATAGGCTGGATATGGTGGCTTATGCCTGTAATCCCAGCCCTTTGGGAGGCCGAGGCAGGAGGATTAAATGAAGCCAGGAGTTCAAGGTCAGCCTGGGAAACATAGCAAGACCCTGCCTCTAATGGAGGAGACCACCCCTGTCTTATGCCCAGTTTCTGCCTCCAAAGAAAGAAGAAGTAAAAACTAAAAGGCAGAAATGAAACCCACAGGCAGACAGCCCTGCGCGCCCTGGGCCTGGTAGTTAAAAATCAACCCCTGATCTAACTGCTTGTGTTATCTATAGATTCCAGACATTGTATGGAAAAGCATTGTGAAAATCCCTGTCCTGTTCTGCCTCCCAGATTCAAGCTATTCTCCTGCCTCAGCTTCCTGAGTAGCTGGGATTACAGGTACCCACCAACGTGCCCAGTTAATTTTTGTATTTTTAGTGGAGACAGGGTTTCACCATGTTGGCCAGGCTGGTCTCGAACTCCTGACCTTAAGTCATCCACCTGCCTTGGCTTCCCAAAGTGCTGGGATTACAGGTTGAGCCACCGAGCCTGGCCTCTATTTGTCTCTTGAAAGGCTTTTACTGATATCTTTCTGTGTTTTTTTGTTCTTCCCCAGGATGACTGCTTCTAGATATTTATTCCATGTTTCGATTCAAACCCATCAACAGTCACAAAATTCTTATATGAAAACTTAAAGCAGAGTGGCTTTTATACCTGACCTTTATATCTAGCACTTTATTGAATTATAGGTGCATGGATTCATTTATTCACACATTAATTCAGAGAATACAAATTTATTGAGAGCCTACCAAAGGCCAGGCACTGTGTAAGATATTGAGGATTGTCACCTGCACCAAGAGAGGCATGATTCTTGCTCTTGACCAGGCAAGGTGGCTCATGCCTGTAACCCTAGCACTTTGGGAGACTGAGGTGGGAAAATCACTTGAGCTCAGGAGTTTGACACCAGCCTGGGCAATATAGTGAGATCCTGTCTCTCAAAAGAAAAGAGAAGAGAAAAGAGAAGAGAAGAGAAAAGGATTATCCTGTGCAGCTTGAGTGCGTGGGCATAGGAGAGGGACTTAAAAAATAAATATTAGGGGCCAGGTGCAGTGGCTCACGCCTGTAATTCCAGCACTTGGGGAGGCCGAGGCGGGCGGATCACGAGGTCAGGAGATCGAGACCATCCTGGCTAACACGGTGAAACCCCATCTCTGCTAAAAATACAAAAAATTAGCCGGGCGTGGTGGAGGGCGCCTGTAGTCCCAGCTACTTGGGAGGCTAAGGCAGGAGAATGGTGTGAACCTGGGAGGCGGAGCTTGCAGTGAGCCGAGAAGGCGCCATTGCACCCCAGCCTTGGTAACAGAGTGAGACTCTGTCTCAAAAAATAAATAAATAAATAAATAAATATAATAAATATTAGGTTGACAGGAAAGGTTGAGAGTCAAATTTATTTATTTAAAAAATTAATATATATATTAATAAAAAATAATATAATTTAAAAAATTATATATATAAAATTAAAAAAAAATTTTTTTAGACAGAGTCTTGCTTTGTCACCCAGGCTTGAGTGCAGCTCACTGCAGCCTCCCCCTCTGGGGCTCAAGCAATAGTCTCACCTCAGTCCCCCAAGTAGCTGGGACTACAGGCACACACTACCACGCCTGGCTAAATTTTGTATTTTTTTGTAGACATGGCGTTTTGCCATGTTGCCCAGGCTGGTCTGAAGCTCCTTGCCTCAAGTGATCTGCCCACCTTGCCTTCTAAAGTGCGGAGATTACAGGTGTGAGGCACTGTGCCCGTCCGACGTAGAGCATGTTTAATCATATTCCTATGACAAGATATTTGGCTTCTTGGAGCTTAGCCAAGGCATGAGACACAGTTTCCAATAAGTATATGCATTGCATCAATTTTGAGAGATTGACATTAATCTAGTCTCTTTCTAGTAGATTAGACATCAGTAACAATTATGTTAAGTGTACAGAGCGGGGACCCGGACCACTGTACAAATTTGATGCCTCTTTTTTAAGCTGTCCTTAGAGAATAGCTGGTGTGAATCAGGTGCCTGAGTTTCTTGCATTATAAATGGATTGGGAATTATAAAACACTCCTGAAGTCAGTGGGCTGAAGGATTAGAGGTATGTTTTTATACCTTACAACATTTTGAAGAAACACAATTAATGAACATTTCCAAGCACCGTAGAAAAATTGCCTAAATCAAATGGCAGGGAGGCTAATTACCATTTAATTGAGTTTTGAAAATTTAGCTTTTCTTGTTAAAAGCTTTGTCTCAGGTCAAGGAGGGAAAAAACCATCGAAAATCATTTGTTCATACTTGGAGAAAACACTGGGAAAGTGATGGGATCAGAATGAAAGTTCTAATAATCAGTTAAAATTGTCATAATATTTAAAAACTGAGTAAACGTATTTTGGTTGTTTTGTAAGCTCTGCTGACTTAATTAAAGTATATTTATTTGTTTATTTATTTACTTATTTTGAGATGGAGTCTCGCTCTGTCGCCCAGGCTGGAGTGCAGTGGCCAGATCTCAGCTCACCGCAAGCTCCGCCTCCCGGGTTCACGCCATTCTCCTGCCTCAGCCTCCCGAGTAGCTGGGACTACAGGCGCCCGCCACCTCGCCTGGCTAGTTTTTTGTATTTTTTAGTAGAAACGGGGTTTCACCGTGTTAGCCAGGATGGTCTCGATCTCCTGACCTCGTGATCCGCCCGTCTCGGCCTCCCAAAGTGCTGGGATTACAGGCTTGAGCCACCGTGCCCGGCCTATTAAAGTATATTTAATGAATTCATTGAGAATGTTCATATCATACAGTTATAGCAGGTGCTTTTCAATCCCGGGTGATTTTGTCCTCCAGGGGATATTTGACAGTGTCTAGACATTGCCATGGCTGGGGTGTGTGTGCTAGTGGGTGGAGGCCAGGGATACTACAATGCACAGGACAGAGCCTCGATAACAAAGAATTATCTAGCCCCAAATATCAACAATCCCGGGGCTGAGAAACCCTGAGTTACAATGATGTTTCACATTTATATACTGGCTTTAGAAATTTTTTTACATTACAAAAATTAAGGCCAGGCACAGTGGCTCATGCCTGTAATCCCAATGTTCTGGGAGGATCCCTTGAGGCCAGGAGTTCAAGACCAGCCTGGGCAAAAAAGTGAGATCTTCTCTCTACAAAAACAAACTAACAAAAGTCACACGAATCCCACCAACATAAAAAAAAACAAAAAACAAAAAAAAACTAACAAACAATAAACAAACTGGGTATAGTGGCGTGCACCTGTAGTCCTAGCGGTTTTGGAGGCCGAGGCGGGAAGATCACTTGAGCCCAGGAGTTCAAGGTCACAGAGAGCTATGATTGTGCCACTGCACTCCAGCCTGGGTGACAGAGTGAGACCTCATCTCTAAAAATATTTTCAAAATTGAGATATAATTCACATACCACAAATTTTACTCTTGAAAAGTGTACAATTCAGTGAGTTTTGGTATATTTACAAAGTTGTGTAATCATCACTACTATCTAATTCCAGAACATTTTTGTCATCCCAAAAAGAAACTCTCTACACACCTATTAGAATGGACAAAATCCAGAACACCGACAATATCAAGTGCTGGCAAGGATGTGGAGCAACAGGAACTTTCATTCATTGCTGGTGGGAATGCAAAATGGTACAACCACTTGGAAGACAGTTATGTGTTTTCTTATAAAAAAAAGTGCCGGGCACAATGGCTCAAGCCTGTAATCCCAGCACTTTAGGAGGCTGAGGCAGGTGGATTACAAGGTCAGGAGATCAAGACCATCCTGGCTAACATGGTGAAACCTCGTCTCTACTAAAAATACAAAAACCAGCCAGGCGTGGTGGTGGGCGCCTGTAGTCCCAGCTACTCAGGAGGCTGAGGCAGGAGAATGGCATGAACCTGGGAGGTGAAGCTTGCAGTAAGCAGAGATCGTGCCACTGCATTCCAACCTGGGCGACACAGCAAGACAACATCTCAAAAAACAAAAACAAAACAAAACAAAAAAACAAAAATAAGTAAACATATTCTTACAATATAATCTAGCAATCACACTCCTTGGTATTTATCCAGAGGAACTGAAAACATGTCCACAAAAAAACCTGCATGTGGCTCTCTATAACAGCTTTATTCACAGCTGCCAAAACTTGGAAAGAAAACAAGAGGTTCTTCAGCAGGTCACGAATAAATAAATTGTGGTATATCCAGACAATGGAATATTATTCAGTGTTAAACAGAAATGAGGTATCAAGTCATGTAAAAAACACAGAGGAAACTTAAATGCGTATTCCTAAGTGAAAGACACCAATCTGAGAAGACTACCTACTGATTCCAACTATATGACATTCTGGAAAAGGTAAAACTATGGAGACAATAAAAATATCAGTGGTTGCCAGGGATTGGAGAAACGAAACAATGAATAAATAGGCAAAGCACAGAGGATTTTTAGGGCAGTGAAAAGACTTTGTATGATACTATATTGGTGGATACATGTCATTATCCACCTGTTCAAACCCACAGAATGTATAATACCAAGAGTGTAAACCATGGATTTTGAGTGATGTTTCTTCCTCTTTCTCTCCTTTCCCTTTCTCTTTTCTCTTTCTCCCTCTCTTTCTCCTTCTCTCTTTTCCCTCCTTCCTTCCTTCCTCTTTCCTCTCTCTTTTCCCTCCCTCCCTCCCTCTCTTTCCTTTCTTTTTTGATAGGCTCCTGCTCTGTTGCCCAGGTTGGAGTGCAGTGATACAATCATAGCTCACTGCAGTCTTGACCTCCCAGGCTCAAGTGATCCTCCCATCTCAGCCACCAGAGTAGCTGGGACTACAGGTGTGTGCCGCCATGCCTCAGTTAATTAAATTTTTTTTTTGTTATACAGACAGGGTCTTGCTATGTTGTCCAGGCTGGTTTTGAACTCCTGGGCTCAAGCAATCCTCCCACCTCAGCCTCCCAAATTGCTGGGAGATAATAAAGCTTCATTCAATTAATCAATTATAACAAATGTACCACCCTGGTGGAGGACAGTGATAATGGGGCAGGGTACGTCTGTGTGGGGACAGGGGATATAAGGGACATCTTTGTACCTTCCTCTCAATTTTGCTGTGAACCTAAAACTTCTCTAAAAGAATAAAATCTGAAAACAAAAACCACAGTGGATCCACTACACACCTATTGAAGTCGCTAAAATAAAATACACTGACAATACAGAAAATAAAAGAAAGAAGGAAACTCTGTGCCCAGTACCCATTAGTAATCACTTCCTATTTCCCTATCTCCACAGCCCACTAATCTACCTTTCGTCTCTATGGATTTACATACTTTAAGATATTTCATGCAAATGGAATCTTACAATATATGGCCTTTTGCATCTGCATTCTTTCACTGAGCATAATGTTTTTGAGGCTCATCCACATCTTAGCATGTTTAAGTGGTTCATTCCTTTTTATGGTCAAATAATATTCCATTGCATGGTGATACCAACTTTTGTTTATCCATTCATCAGTTGATGGACATTTGGTTAGTTTCCACTTTTTGGCTCTTGTGAATAGTGCTGTTAGGACCACATGTATACAAGTTTTTGTGTGGATATATGTTTTTATTTTTTATTTTTTTGAGAGGAGTCTCACTCTGTTGCCCAGGCTGGAGTGCAGTGGCGTAATCTCGGCTCACTGCAAGCTCCGCCTCCCGGGTTCCCGCCATTCTCCTGCCTCAGCCTCGCGAGTAGCTGGGACCACAGGCGCCCGCCACCTCGCCCGGCTAATTTTTTGTATTTTTAGTGGAGACGGGGTCTCACCGTGTTAGCCAAATGGTCTTGATCTCCTGACCTCGTGATCCGCCCGCCTCGGCCTCCCAAAGTGCTGGGATTACAGGCGTGAGCCACCGCGCCCGGCCATATTTTTATTTCTTTTGGTTATATGCCTAGGGAGGAAATTGTTGGGTCATATGGTTGCTCTATGTTTAACTTTTTGAGGAACTGCCAAACTGTTTTCCAAAGTGGCTGCATCATTTTACCTTCCCACCAGCAGCTTAGGAGGGATTGATTTTCTTACACCCTCACCAGTACTTGTGATTGTCTTTCTGTTTATTTATAACTATCCTAGGGGACATGCAGTGTTACTGTGATTTGGATTTGCATTTCCCTCATGACTAATGTTGTTGGGCATCTTTTCACGTGCTTTTTGGCTATTGGCAGATACTTTTTGCAGAATTGTCTCTTCAAATCTTTTGCTTGTTTTTAACTTGGGCTATTTGTTTTTTATTGTCAGATTGTAGGAATTCTTTATACATAATGGATGCTAGTTTCTCATTAGATATTTGATTTAAAATTTTTTTCCCCAGTTTGTGAGTTGCTGGCTAGATTTTACAAAGCGTTTCACATCTCTTAGCTTCTAAATCTCACAATAGCCAGGCATAAATTTAGGCTCAAAGAGGCTAAATGATGTGTGTAGAATCAGAATTTTGTTCATATGTGAATTCAATAAACTTTTACTGAGAGCCTACAAAGTTGGCTGTTGCTAGGCTAGAAAGAGGTAAGATCAGTGTCTAGAATTTGATTTCCATTTCAGTTTAATTTTAATTTTTAATAAAAGTTTTAATTTAATTTTTAATAAAAGTTTAATGTTTAATTTTATTTAAAAAAAAAAAATGTCACCCAGGCTGAAGTGCAATGGTGAGATCTTGGCTCACTGCAACCTCTGCCTCCTGGGTTCAAGTGATTCTCTTGCCTCAGCCTCCTGAGTAGCTGGGATTACAGGTGTGCGCCACCCCGCCTGGCCGATTTTTTTACATTTTTAGTAGAGATGGAGTTTCACTGTCTTGGCCAAGTTGATCTCGAACTCCTGACCAACCTCAGGTGATCCTTATGCCTTGGCTTCCCAAAATGCCAGGATTACAGGCTGAGCCACCATGCCTGGCCTCCATTTCAGTTTAAAACCTCAAATGGAACCCCATTGGGATGAGAGAAAGTGAGGGGAAAGAAGAGAAAAGGAGAGAAGAAAGAGGAGAGGAAACCAAGTTGCATGTCTTTTGCTTGTGTGTAGTGCTTGGGAATCTCTTCCTTTTGTATACCCATCTTCACTTAAGGCTCCAAATATTAAAACATGAAACACTTATTTTAGAATTCAATCCTTACTTAAGCTGAACATAACCCATACTCCCTGGTCTCCTTCTGTTAAATTACTTAGCCATCACTCTCTTTGGTTTCACCGTGGTGGATCACAGAGCAAGGACTGGAAGGCCCATTCTGAGGTCTCCACTTTACATCTGAGCCAGCGTGAGAGTGGGTCCTCTCCGTAGGGGCAGACTCTTGTTAACAAAGACTGATAATAAAGTCACATTGTCAATTTGTTAAATTACAATGAAAAATACAGTTTGACATTTAGTTAGTAGTGTATTCGCCCTTTCTAGGCAAGTGGTTCATGACATTGGCTGCACAGTGGGGTCACTTGGTGTATTAGTCTGTTTTCACACTGCTGATAAGGACATACCTGAGACCAGGCATTTACAAAAGAAAGAAGTTTAATGGACTTGCAGTTCCACATGGCTGGGGACTCACAATCATGGCAGAAGGCAAGGAGGAGCAACTCACATCTTACGTGGATGGCGGCAGACAAGAGAAGAGAGCTTGTGCAGGGAATCTCCCCCTTATAAAACCATCAGATCTTGTAAGACTTATTCACTATCATGAGAGCAGCACAGGAAAGACCTGCCACCATGATTTGACTATCTCCCACTCCGTCCCTCCCACAACAGGTGGGAATTCAAGATAAGATTTGGGTGGGGACACAGCCAAACCGTATCACTTGGGCAGCTTGACCAACTCCCAATTCCCAGGCTTGATTCTGGAACAATGAAATGAGGATCTCCAAGGATGGGGTCCAGGTGTCAATGTTCTTTTAAAGCTTCCCAGGTGATCTCAATGTGAATGCAAGGTGGTGAACCACTGCTTCCGGACATACCTGCACACTGAGAAGGTATAATAAGTAGTGTGTAGAATCAGAAGGCAATTCATTTGTAAATTTAATACACTTCTATGGAGAGCCTACAAAGTTGATTGTTGGTAGGCTGGAAAGAAGTAATTAAATTGTAATCAAATAGACATGGAGTTAGAGTTCATCATTTAGTCCACAAATATTTATAAATATTATGTGCTAGGTGCTGGGATAAACATAAGTCAATACAGTTTGGTGGTTATCAAAACGGGCTTTAGAATGAAAGAACCAGTTCAGGTCCTGGCTCCACTGTTTACTAGTGTGTGACTTAATTTCTGTAAGCTTGAATTTCTCTGCTGGTAAAATGGGGTTGCTAACAATAGTGCCTACTTCAGAGACTTGCTTGAGAATTATGTCAAATGATGCGGTGTTTCCGAAATTTCAAGATTTGTTCTAAAGCTATACCCATGTGCAACCTGTACTACTGATTACTTAATATTTCATTTACTGGCTCATTTTTTCTTCTTAAATATTTCCTTTGGTCTCACCCCAAGTGGTATCATCTATAAAATACTTGGTTTGATGGGCTAGCTATAGTTTTTCCTAACACACAGTAAAATATATAATTTAACACATAAGTGACTTTTTTTTTGCCACCTGAAAGTGTTGTTTATATCAGTTGTGGGAACACATCTTTGGGAACCAAGGAATATCTGGGATATGTGCATCTGAGCCAGCATGAGAGTGGCTCCTTTCCATAGAGGCAGATGCTAATAATAGTGCCTACTTCAGGGGCTATTGAAGGAATATGGCTCGCCCCTAGAAAGCTCTCAGCTCACTCAGCTAATGATAATTTTTTATTTTTATTTTTTTTAAGACAGAGTCTCACTCTCTCACCCATGCTGGAGTGCAGTGGCGAGCGAGATCTCGGCTCACTGCAACCTCCACCTCTCAGGTTCAAGTGATTCTCCTGCCTTACCCTCCTGAGTAGCTGGGATTACAGGTGTTTGCCACCATGCCAGACTAATTTTTGAATTTTTAGTAGAGATGGGGTTTCACCACATTGGTCAGGCTGGTCTCAAATTTCTGACCTCAAGTGATCCGCCCACCTTGGCCTCCCAAAGTGTTGGGATTACAGGCATGAGCCATTGGGTCCGGCCAGTTATTTTCTTTACATAGAAGTTTCTGGGCTGGGCGCAGTAGCTCACACCTTAATCCCAGCACTTTGGGAGGTTGGGCAGGATGATTGCTTGAGTCCAGGAGTTTGAGATCAGCCTGGGCAACACAGGGAGACTCCATCTCTACCAAAAAAAAAAAAAAAAATTAGCCAGGCATGGTGGTACATGCCTGTGGCTTCCAGCTACTGGGAGGGCTGAGGTGGGATGATCACTTGAGCCTGGAGAGGTGGAAGCTGCAGTAAGTCGTGATTGTGCCACTGAACTCCAGCCTGGGTGACAGAGTGAGATTCTGTCTAAGAAAAAAAAAAAAAAAAAGAGGTGCTTGATAAATAGTAGCTATCCATTACTGGCCCCGGGAACAAGAAGTTAGTTATGTTTAGGGAACAAAAAAAAACCTAACAAATGTGTACTAAGCAAGCCTGTAGCTTTAATCAAGTGCTGGTGTGCGTGTGTGTGTGTGCGAGTTGTGAGAGAACACATCTCCAGTTCTGTCTACTATAGAATTAGGAGAGTACAAAAAAGACTTTACATTTATAAACAGAACATACACATACACACGTGTGCACACACATACACACAATTTAATCATTATAAAACCACATCCATATTGTTGCTACCTAGGTTAAGAAATAGATCATAGCAGCACCCCAACACGCTGAAAGGCCTCCATCAGGTAACTACTATTCTGACTTTTGCTTTCTTTATGGGTTTGTCATTACTTTTAAAAATGGCAAAAACCTCAATGATTTGCATCAACCTAAATACATCCCTCCTTAAACTATGTTGCTTTGTTTTGTCCGCTTTTGGAATTTATATGAATGGAATCATATGCCATTGTCTTGCTTCCTTCATTAGGCCTTGTTTTGAGACTCATTATGTCATTGTGGTTAGTTGCAGTTTATTCTTGTTCATTGTTTATGAAAACACTGCAATATACAATTTTGTCTTTTCTACTGCTGATGGACATTTATGTCGCTTCCAGTTTTTTGCCAACACTATTTTGTATTCTTATACACATCTCTTGGCATACATAAGTAGGAGTTTCTCTCTGGGAGCAGTGGCTAAGGCCTGTAATCTCAGCACTTTGGGAGGCCGAGGTGGGCGGGATCACTTGAGGTCAGGAGTTCAAGACCAGCCTGGCCAACATGGTGAAACCCCCATCTTTACTAAAAATACAAACAATTGGGCTTGGTGGTGTGCGCCTGTAATCCCAGTTACTTGGGAGGGTGAGACAAGAGAATAGCTTGAACCTGGGAGGCAGAGGTTGCAGTGAGGCGAGATCGTGCCATTGCACTCCAGCCTGGGAGACAGAGCAAGACTTCGCCTCAAAATAAATAAATAAATAAATAAATAGGAGTTTTTCTTAGGTAGAGAAACTACTCCTAGCAATAGTCATAGAATGAACAAATCTTCAATGTTAGTAAATAGTGCCATGCTTTTTTTTTTTAATTTCAGAGATTGTGTCCATTTACACGTCTACGGGTACTGTATAAATGTGTGTACCTCTACATCTTCGCAAACACTGTCACATCCTTTTTTTGTTGTTCTCGAATTTGAGTGTTATTGTTTCTCATTGTGACTTTATTTTTCATATTTTCTGATTATGAACGAGGTTGACACCTTTCATACATTTGTTAGTCATCTGGATTTCCGTTTTGGTGAAGTGCCTGTTTTAAGTATCTCTTCTATAATTTATTTTAAAGTGTCCTTTCAGACAGCCTCAATGACTTTCATCAACTCCTTGCAGGGCAATCAGCTGGGAGATAGAGTAATCAAGGTAGGTTGAAGTCAACCTCAAAACATTCGCCGCCTCAGCTGTAGCAGAGAACCATTGGGTTTCCCCAGGTGACAAGTACTTCCACCTTAGCCGCATGAGAGAGAAAGAAGACCAGGCTGAGTAACCTGGCTGCCTACCTCCTCGCAGGTGGCCGAGAGCAGGGGACAGCGCCCAGGCGACCTCCTCAGGGATCCTAGATAAACAGTCGCGTCCCCAAACGCAGCATCCTGCTTAACCGCCAATTTCAAACTGCCAAGACCTGCCCAGCCGACTTTGCCCTTCCCTTTATCCCATTGGTCGCGAGTCAAAGGAAGATGCAATTTGATTGGCTCTCCTTTTCACTTTCGCCATCACTTTAAGTACGTGGGCGGGGCCTGGCTGAGAAGCCCATGTCTATCATAGGAGCGAGCACGCTGATTGGTCCAGACACGGCTGAGACCCTCCCGCGCCGTTCCTCTGGTTCAAACGCGGCGGCGGGAGGCGCGGGGCGGAGCAGATCGCAGACCAGCCGGGTCCGCAGAGCGTGAGTCTGAGCCCCTAGACCCAATTCTACTGCACCCTGCTCCGCAAGGCCAGGGGACGGCCGCCTCCACCCACACCAGTCCCGGGTTTCCCTCCCGTCGCGGGGAGGGCGGTGCTTCCACCCCTAGGGCTGCAGGAGGCCTGGAGGGTCTTCCCAGGCTGGCTGTGCGCGCGCCCACCCTCCTCGGGAGCCAAGGGGTCTGCCGGGTGGTGCCGGGGCGGGAGGCTTGCTCCTCCCCTAAACCAGGCGGAGCCCTATGTCTCTTCAGCTCTGCCTCCTGTCAGCGCTAACTGCATTATTCTGCCCAGTGTAGTCAGCCAGTTCCTTATTACCTGCGTGATAGCAATTTTCTTAACCTCTCTGTTTCAGTGTCTTCATACCTCGTGCCCACCCCACCACCTCCTGATGCCCCCGCCTCTTTCGCTCTGCTCCAGTCCCTCTGGCCTCCCTGTTATTGTTGGAGAGGCCAGGTCCTGCCTCAGTGCTTTTGGCTTGGCTGTTTCCTTTGCCACGGATGTCTTTCTTTCCCCAGATATCAACATGGCTTGCTGGTCACCCGCTTCAGGTCTTCAAGTCTTGGGTCAAATGGTGGCTTCTCTGTGAAGTCTTACTTGACCACACTAAAAATTGCACCGTCTCACCCCCATTGCCCTTATCTTGCTCAGTTTTGTTTTTACCTCATAGCACTTAACACCTTCCAACAAACTATATATAGTTTGCTTATTTCAGTCATTCATTTAATAACTATTTATTCGCACCTATTTATGTGCCAGGCTATGTGTGTCCCCACTGCGTGGGGGCAAAAATCTCTGCCCTTGTGGAGCTTCCATTCTAAGGGGGGAGATAATAGACACATTGATAAGTAAGAGAGTATGTCAGATAAGTGTATCACCTCCTGTTACGGTGAGTTAAAATCTGGTGTTTAATCTCCATGATTAGACTGAGCTTCCTAAAACTGGAGTGGTAGCTAATTTTCATCTCCTTGTCCTTGATACCTTGAGGGAGATCAGGATCTCTCAAGCCCTTCCTGCTCAAAACACAGGACATACTTGACTTTTCTGATACCCTTTCAGCACCAGTGGGGAGATGTTGAAGTTCAAATATGGAGCGCGGAATCCTTTGGATGCTGGTGCTGCTGAACCCATTGCCAGCCGGGCCTCCAGGCTGAATCTGTTCTTCCAGGTAACAGCCTTCCCTGCCAACTTTGCTCACCTGTGTGTTTCCTTGGAATCTCCTTGTCACTCACCTTTGCTTTTATTTTATTTATTTATTTAGAGTCTCACTCTGTCGCTCAGGCTGGAGTACAGTGGTGCAACCTCTGCTCACTGCAACTTCCACCTCCTGGGTTCAAGCGATTCTCCTGCCTCCGCCTCCAGAGTAGCTGGGACTATAGGCGCCTGCCACCACACCCGACTAAGTTTTGTATTTTTTTTTTTTTTAGTAGAGATGGAGTTTCACCATGTTGGCCAGGCTGGGGTCAAACTCCTGACCTCAAGTGATCCACCTGCCTTGGCCTCCCAAAGTGCTGGGATTACAGGCATGAACTGTGCCTGGCTTGCTTTCATTATAGGACCAAGGATAATATTTTAGGAGAAATTCTGTTTTGTTTTGCTTGAAACAAGGTCTTCTGTCGACTCTAGGCCTGTGCCACCATGCCCAGTTAATTTTTAAATTTTTTGTAGGGATGGGGTCTCACTATGTTGCCCAGGCTGATATTGAACACCTGACTTCAAGTGAGCCTCCTGCCTTGGCCTCCCAAAGCACTGGGGTTATAGGTGTGAGCCACTGCACCTGGCCTTCTATTTGGAGTTTTATATGCACTCATTCTTTTTTTTTTTTTTTTTTGAGATGGAGTCTGGCTCTGTCTCCCAGGCTGGAGTGCAGTGGCCGGATCTCAGCTCACTGCAAGCTCCACCTCCCGGGTTTACACCATTCTCCTGCCTCAGCCTCCGGAGTAGCTGGGACTACAGGCGCCCGCCACCTCGCCCGGCTAGTTTTTTGTATTTTTAGTAGAGACGGGGTTTCACCGTGTTCGCCAGGATGGTCTCGATCTCCTGACCTCGTGATCCACCCGTCTCGGCCTCCCAAAGTGCTTGGATTACAGGCTTGAGCCACCGCGCCCGGCCTATATGCACTGATTCTTTTGGAAAAAGGACACTGTGCAGAAGTAGATAGCTGAACTTGCCTTAGGAGGGAGATCTTTTCATATTTCTCACACTTTACACTTCTGTACTAAAGTTCATTAATTGATTGACAGGGTCTTGCTCTGTGGCTCAGGCTGGAGTGCATTGGCACAAACATGGCTCACTGTAGCCTTGACCTCCCGCGCTCAAGCGATCCTCCCACTTCAGCTTTCCAAGTAGCTGGGACCACAGGTGTGTGCCACCACATCTGGCTAATTTTTGTATTTTTTGTAGAGATGAGGTTTCACCATGTTGCCCAGGCAGGTCTCGAATTGCTGGGCTCAAGTGATCCACCTGTCGCAGCCTCTGAAAGTGTTGGGCTTACAGGCGTAAGTCACTGCACCAGGGTAAGTTTGTCCTTTTATTGGAGAAAAAAAAATAAATGAACAAAGATGCTTTTTAAAACTACAATTTCTGTGGATATCATCCTATTCATTTTCATTGCAGGGATGTTTGTTTTTTAAGATTTTAAAAAAAGTTTTGATGAATATCACACCTGTTTAACCCTCATTCCTCTCAAGATAACACATTTCTGTCATCCCAGATGTGTTAAAACTTAATGTCATAAGATTACTTCCAAATAGATTTTTAATTCTTTTGTTTCTGATGTATATGGAACACTGGTGAAGTAGAAATCCTTGTTTGATGTATGTATTCATAAGTCAGGGGGACAACAGAGAACGTGAAGATTTAGAATTGAATCCCAGTCCCAGCACTAGTTAGCTGTGTTACTCTGGGTGAGTCAGTTACCTTTTCTGAGTCCATTTGCTGTTCTTTAAAATAGGTTGTAGCCTGTAATCCCAGTATTTTGGGAGGCTGAGGTGGGTAGATTATTTGAGGTCACGAGTTCGAGACCAGCCTGGCCAACATAGTGAAACCCCATCTCTACTAAAAATATAGAAAATTAGCTGGGTGTAGTGGTGGCATGCACCTGTAATCCCAGCTACTTGAAAGGCTGAAGCAGGAGAATTGTTTGGACCCGGGAGGCGGAGGTTGCAGTGAGCTGAGATCGTGCCACTGCACTCCAGCCTGGGCAGCAGAGTGCGTGAGACTCCATCTCAAAACAAAACAAAAGAAAACAAAAAAATAACGTAGAGGTTGTAGTACCTAATCCACAGGGTTGTTGTGAGGATTAAATGAGATATTACATATAAAGCATTTAGCACCTTGCCTGGCTGTTAGTAAACCCCTTATAAAAAATGGTAAGTATTGTTAATACTCAGCATAGAATAGTATTAGTTATAATATTAATACTAAATTTCTGTTTCCTTAATAGGAATTATATTTAGGGAGGTAGTTATGTAGGATACCTGTAAGATGATGAACCATTGTTCATCTACCTGCCACTCTACTCCAGCCTGGGCGACAGAGTGAGACTCCGTCTCAAAAAAAAAAAAAAAGTTTTTATTTAGGAAACAACAGGCCAGGTGTGGTGGCTCACACCTGTAATCCCAGTACTTCAGGAGACTGAGGCAGGTAGATTGCTTGAATCTAAGAGTTCAAGACTAGCCTGGGCAAAATGGTGAAACCCCATCTCTACAAAAAGTATAAATAATTAGCCAGACATGGTGGTGTGTGCCTATAGTCCCAGCTACTTAGGAGGCTGAGGTGGGGGCATCGCTGGGGCCCCGGAGGCAGATGTTGCAGTGAGCTGAGATTGTGACACTGCACTCCAGCCTGGGTGACAGAACGAGGCCCTGTTTCTAAATAAATACATAAATAGGAAGCAACAGATATAGACATATATGGAGGTAGACAAGGCCTTGCCCAAGATCATACACATTGGGCTTTGCAGATGGAGCCAAGATCAGACTCCATCTTTGGTTGGTCCGACTCCAAAGGCTGACCACATAGCCATTGGGCCACACCGTCTGTGCATGTCAGAGTTTATTAAGTATATCTTGTATTTTGTCATTATAACAGGAAGAATTATAGGTAAACCCTCAGTTCATCTCTTTTTAATGCTGAGTTCCCTCCACCCAGTAAAGCTATTATTGCAAGTGTATTATATACCTGTCATTTGCCTTGAGTGATCAGGTAAGGATGCTGTTTGTTCTTTTCCCATATAGTGCTGTTTGAATGAGGTTGAGATACAGTAGCAATTTTGTTTTCCATTCAGGTGAGTACCTTACACTGAGTGTCATTTTGTCCTTTCTACTTCTACTCAACAGGATTTCCTAACATGTTCGAGGTCAGTGATTGTCAGACTTTCAGAGCCAGCAAAACTTCCCAAATTGCTGGGTAGACACAGGTTTTCTTATTTTGCCAAGTAAGGATATTAAAAAAATAATAATAAAAAGAAAAACCTATTATTTTCTTGCCCTTTTATTTCATAAAGGGCATTTTAAGAAACAACAAGATAGGAAGAACATCATCTCAGAATAAAGGACCATTTTTAAATTTGAATACATTTAGTTTTATAAAAAAAGATATCATGTGGCGTTCATTTTTTCTCATTTCACTGCAGGCTGTTGAAAACTTTGTTAAGACCCAGTACTGTATTTGGGAACCCCTGCTTTAGTTGGTTTAAACTCTTGAAGAATACAAGAGACAAAGCGTTTTATTTTCCTGAGTTAGTGGTAACTATTACTAAAGTGACAGATATGGTAGCCTTGAATGCAGTGCTTCCCAAACCTGACTGAGGTCTGACTCTCTTGGGGACCAGGGTGTCATTCCGTTGCCCAGGCTGGAGTGTGGCAGCACAATCTTGGCTCACTACAGCCTTGACTTCTTGGGCTCCAGTGATCCTCCTACCTCAGTCTCACGAATGGCTAGGACTACAGGATCATGCCACTACACCTGGCTAATTTTTTTTGTTTGTTCGTAGAGATGGGGTCTTGCTGTGTTGCCCCGGCTGGTCTTGAACTCCTGGGCTCAAGTGATCCTCCCACTTTGGCCTCCCAAAGTGCTGGGATTCCAGGTGGGAGCCACCTCACCCTGCTGGGGAACTTGTTAATAAAACAGATCCCAGGCTACAGTCTGGAAAATTCTATTTCAGTAGGTTGTTGGGGAGGGGAGGCATAGGACCAGATAATGTGTGTGTTTGTTTTTTTTCCTTAAATTCTCCAGTGCTCTTGTGGTTCAAATGCAGCAGTCTGTTTCTGTTATCAAGTGCTGTGTAACAAAGCACTCAACGTTTAAAACAACAATGATTTATTTTTCTTAGGATTCTGTGGATTGGCTGGACTCAGCTAGGTGGTTCTTCTGCTTCATCCTGTGATGTCAGCTGGGGTTACTTGTGGGGCTACATTAAGCTGGGATTATGTCTGGGACTGGAACATGTAGGTGCTGACTGCTGGCTGGGGCACCTTAGTGTTTCTTATGTGGCCTCTGTTCTCCATGAGGTCTTTCAGTAGTGTAGCCCAGGACTCGTAACTTTTTTTTTTTAAGACGGAGTCTCGACCTGTCACCCAGGCTGGAGTGTAGTGGCATGATCTCTGCTCACTGCAACCTCCGCCTCTTGGGTTCAAGCGATTCTCCTGCCCCAGCCTCCTGAGTAGCTGGGATTACAGGCGCTCACCTCCATGCCCGGCCAATTTTTGCATTTTTAGTAGAGACGGGGTTTCACCACATTGGTCAGGCTGGTCTCCAACTTCTGACCTTGTGAGCCACCTGCCTCGGCCTTCCAAAATGCTGGGATTACAGGCGTGAGCCACCACTCCTGGCTGACTTGTAACTTTTTTTGTAAGTAATAAATATTTTAGGCTTTGTGGGTCCTGTAGTTTCTGTTGCAACCACTCAACTTGGCCATGGTAGCACAAAAGCAGTTAAAGACAATATGTAAATGATGGATGTGGCTGTGTTCCAGTAAAACTTATAAAAAGTCCGTGGTCGCCGGGCGCGGTGGCTCAAGCCTGTAATCCCAGCACTTTTTGGAAGGCCGAGACGGGTGGATCACAAGGTCAGGAGATCGAGACCATCCTGGCTAACACGGTGAAACCCCATCTCTACTAAAAAATACAAAAAACTAGCCGGGCGAGGTGGTGGGCGCTTGTAGTCCCAGCTACTCCGGAGGCTGAGGCAGGAGAATGGCGTAAACCCGGGAGGCGGAGCTTGCAGTGAGCTAAGATCCGGCCACTGCACTCCAGCCCAGGCGACAGAGCGAGACTCCGTCTCAAAAAAAAAAAAAAAAAAAGTCCGTGGTCTGGATTTGGTCCAAGGGCTATAGATTGTACACCCCTGGTCTAGCCCAAGCATCTTTGCATGGTGGCTGGCTTCCCAAAAGTGGAAACTGGTAAGCTGCTGTTTTTTGAGAGGGAGTCTTTCTCTGTTGCCCAGGCTGGAGTGCAGTGGTGTGATCTCGGCTCACTGCAACCTCCGACTGCCGGGTTCAAGCAATTCTCATGCCTCAGCCTCCCAAGTGGTTGGGATTACAGGCGCCCACCACCATGACCGGCTAATTTTTGTATTTTAGTAGAGACAGGATTTCACCATGTTGGCCAGGGTGGTCTCAAACTCCTGACCTCAAGTGATCCACCCGCCTTGGCTTCCCAAAGTGCTGGGATGACAGACATGAGCCAGCATGCTTGGCCGCTTGACGAGCTTCTTAAAGGCACTGCCCTGAACTGGCACAGTATCTCTTGTGTCACGTTCTTTTGGTTGAAGAGAGTCTCAGAGATGGCACAGATTCAAAGATAGGAGAAATAGACTCCAGCCCTTAAAGGAAGGAATAGCATGTGCCTACCGAATTGGAGGAACTGTTGGAGGCCGTCTTTGCAAAGAGACCACACTATTCATGGCTTGGCACGTGGGAATCACTGCTGTACACCAGGGTTGCAGACTCATGTCTTTGGGGGCCGGGCAGTGAGTATAAATGAGTTAGGTGGGCCAGTTGGAAGATGGAGTCAGACCTTCAGTGAACTCCCGAACACATCTGCTACCGGGAGGGGCAGCATTACTCAGCTCCAGCTCAGCATCATCAGGCAGGAAGGCGAGGCAGGAAGATGAGGCAGTGTTGCCGGATCTGCCAGTGTTTCAAGAGAAGCCAGAGACTCCATTTTTATTTTTTTTATGGAATCTCCTGATTTTGAAATATTGGCAGATAATTCAAATTATCTTAAACACTACAGGCCAAACAAAACATATCTGTGGGCTAGAGACAGTCTGCCAGTTTGTAACTATTTCTCCAGATTATGAGTAAATTTGGCTTTATGATAGTCACTCAGTTCTCATTACTCTAGGTTGTTCAAATGAATTAAAAAAGGTGAAATTATATGAATAAACCCCTGGGCACACATGAAAGAAGTGAAAAACCCATGTTTCCTATTGTAGAAACATGGAAGCATGTCAGAGCCACTGGATCCAGAGGAAGTATTCTCACTAGCCTCAGACCCTCAGGAGTGAGGGACCTTTTCTTGTTAATGGCCATGCTTGTGCCGTTTTCCCTCCCAGGTGCTGGTGAAAGAAACCCACAGTCCTGGAATCAAGGAAGTGATACCATAATGACTGTCGGTTGACGCTGCTTTAAAGAATGAAGCCACAGAATTGTGCTGTTAGCATGTCGTGAGCAGTTAGCTGAGTTGGTGGCTTGTAATTTACTCTGTGTGGATGTTATTGATCAAAGCTTTTCATTATTGACAGTGTCTCCATCTGCTGTTTGCTGTTTTTAGGGGAAACCACCCTTTATGACTCAACAGCAGATGTCTCCTCTTTCCCGAGAAGGGATATTAGATGCCCTCTTTGTTCTCTTTGAAGAGTGCAGTCAGCCTGCTCTGATGAAGATTAAGCATGTGAGCAACTTTGTCCGGAAGTGTAAGTTTGGGGAACTTTTTCTTGAACACTGTCCTGAGAGAGAAAACTAGAAAGATGCTTGAGGCAGAATGAGTTACTGGTTGATAGTAGTGGGTAAGAACTCTGGTTCTATATAAGATAGATCCAGGTTCAAGTTCAGGCTGCACCTCTTATAGCTGGGAGACCAGGTAAGTTGGGCTTCTTGGTTGCAAGTGACAAACTCAATTCAAAGACTGAATTTAGGACAGGTGCAGTGGCTCTTACCTATAATAATCAGCCCTTTGGGAAGGTGAGGTGGGCGAATTGCTTGAGCCCAGGAGTTCAAGACCAGCTTGGGCGACATGGTGAAACCCTGTCTCTACAAAAAATACAAAAATTAACTGGTTATGGTGGCTTGCACTTGTGGTCCCAGCTGCTCAGGAGGCTGAGGTAGGAGGATCACTGGAGCCCGAGAGGTCAAGGCTCAATGAATCATGATTGTGGCATTGCACTCCAGTCTGGGTGACAGAGTGAGACCCTGTGTGAATAAAAGAGTGAATTTATTGGCTCATGAAACTGAGAAATCCAGGAATGAGTTAAGTTTTAACTTTAGGCATAGCTGGTTCCAGAAACCTCTATAATACCCCATGACCTCATGCTTATACTCGCTCAGGACTGACTTTCTATTAGACAATGTAGGCACTGTGCTTAGGACCTGTGATATTTAATTTTAATGAATTTAATTAGTTTTAATTAACTGAATTAAATTTTAATTTGTTTTAAAATTACAGGAAGAAATGAATGTAATAATGTATAATGATTCTGGATTACATTCATCTTTATACCAGTGTAGTCATAGAATAAAATTTTTGTTTTTTTTGGAGACAAGGTCTTGCTCTGTTACCCAGACTGGAGTGCAGCGGTATATCACAGCTTATTGCGGTTTCAACCTTCTAGGCTCAAGCAATCCTTCTACCTCAGTGGCTGGGACTACAGGCTCACACTACCATGCCCAGCTAATTTTTGCTTTTTTCTGTAGAGATAGGGTCTTACTATGTTACCCAGGCTGGTCTCAAACTCCAGGCTTTAAGCAGTCTTCCTGCCTCAGCCTTCCAAAGCTTTGGGATTACAGGCGTTGAGCCACCATGCCTGGCCCCATGAAACATAATTTTCGAATTCTTTTTTGTTTTTAATGGAAGAAGGGGCTGAGGAAGGCAAAAGTACCTAGGGCCTATGAAGTCATGTATCGGCCTTGCCTTCACCCTGTTTCTGACTTTGCTTGACTTCCATGTGATGGGGCAGTTGACTGCTGGTGTCCCAGTTTCATACTCTCAAATTAGTGTTTTTCAACCAGTGGGTGATTTTGTCCCCTGGAGATGTTTTCGGTTGTCAGAGCTGGCTGGGGATGGTGGTGTGTGAGGCTGGGGGGAAGGGTCCTACTGTCAGTTAATGGGTGAGGCCAGAGATGCTGCCAAACACCTTACAGTGCACAAAGCAGCCCCTGTAACACAGAATTATGTAGCCCACAATGCCAGTAGTGCTGAATTTGAGAAACCTCACCTTGTACAACATTGCTGTGCAACCAACCACCCTAAATATTAGTGACTTAAAACAATAGTCATTGTGGCTGGGCGCGGTGGCTCATGCCTGTAGTCCCAGCACTTTGAGAGACTGAGGCGGTGGATCACTTGAGGTCAGGAGTTTGAGACCAGCCTGGCCAACATGGTGAAACCTTGTCTTTACTAAAAATACAAGAATTAACTGAGCGTGGTGGTGGGCGCCTGTAATCCCAGCTGCTTGGGAGGCTGAGGCAGGAGAATCATTTGAATCTGGGAGGTGGAGGTTGCAGTGAGCCAAGATCTCACCACTGCACTCCAGCCTGGGCAATGAGTGAGACTTTGTCTTAAAAAAAAAAAAAAGTTATGGTATTACCTCGCGTGTGTGTAGGTTGATTGGACTCAGCTGGGAATTCCTCTGCCCTGTATTACATTGGCCAGGCTTGCCGTCACCTGGGACTCTCCTGGGCTGGAATGTGTGAGAGGGCTTACTCACTGTTTGGTGCCCTGGCTGGGAGACTGGGCCCAGCTGGGCCTCTCTCTTCATGAAGTTTCAGGGCCTTTTGCTGTCTACATGGCACTTCTATGTGGTCTCTACATCAGAAGTCAAGGAACTACAGCCTGTGATGCCTATTTTGTAAACAAAGTTTTACTGGAACAGCCATACCCATGTGTTTGTACAGTGCCTATGGCTGCTTTCACATTATAACAGCATTTTATTTCATTTTATTTATTGTTTTAGAGACAAAGTCTCACTCTGGCTGGAGTGCAGCAGCACAATCATAGCTCACCGCAGCCTCCAACTCCTGGGCTCAGGCAATCCTCCTGTCTCAGCCTCCTCAGTAGCTAGAACTACAGGCGCATGCCACCGTTAATGGCTAATTTTTAAATTTTATGCAGAGATGGGATCTTGCGAGATTGCTTAGGCTGGTCTTGAACTCCTGGCCTCAAGAAATCCTCCCACCTTGGCCTCCCAAAATGCTTGGATTACAGGCATGAGCCACTGTGCCCAGCCCACAACAGCATTTGAGTAGTTGTGATAGAGATCAAATGGCCTACAAAGCCCAAAATAATTCCTGTTCGGCCCATTTCGAAAAGGCTTGCTGACCTCTGAGCTACATGGTCTTTCTAGTAGGACAGCTTCGACGGTAGCTCAGGGTTTCCAAAACACAAAAGTGGAAGCTGCCAGGCTTTCTTAGGGGTTATCCTAGGAGGAACATAGGATCTCTTTGGCTGCATTCTATTGTTTGATGCATGCTCTGGGGCCGCTCAAATTCCACCTGAGAGGAAACTACACAAGGGCATGAATCCCAAGAGGACTGGGGTATTGGGTGCTATTTTTGGAGACTGGCTACCACACCCTGCCCAGTGGTTATCTTCCCTTATCTAGGTTAGTACAATCCCAGGGAAGATTCTAATTTGGCTCTGCTTTGGGTCATTTGCCTCCCTGGAGGTGAAGTATTGTGATCGGTTTTGTTGGAGTGCCCAAAGGGGTCAGGGCAGTATGATTACCAGGACCTCATGGAATGGGGGATGCGTGGTTATGCAAAGGAGCCGGGGATGCTGAGTAGAAAAGAATCAGTATATGTTCACTATAGTGCCCTTCGGTATTTTACATGTACTTTGTTCTCAGTTTTCTCATCTGCAAAACGAGAATAATGTATATCCTTTTTTTGGAGTCTTGCTCTGTTGCCCAGGCTGGAGTACAGTGGCACAATCTCAGCTCACTGCAATCTCCACATCCCGGGTTCAAGTGATTCTCCTGCCTCAGCCTCCTGAGTAGCTGGGACTACAGGGGTGCACCACCACACTCAGCTAGTTTTTTTATTTTTAGTAGAGATGGGGTTTTGCCGTGTTGGCCAGGCTGGTCTCAAACTCCTGACTTCAAGTGATCCACCTGCTTTAGCCTCCAAAAGTGCTGGAATTATGGGCATGAGCCACTGCACCCGGTGGGAATAATGTACATCTAGTGAGGCTGTGTTGGGATTGAATGAGTTAATGCACAGACCAGACTTGTCATGTTGCCTGTCCCATAGGAGACAATAAATGGTACCCAGTAATCATAACTCTAAACCTCAACAACATTTAAAATGTGTATCTTCAAAATGTACTTGAGATATTTGTTCATCATTCTGTTTTTGTTTGAATAAGCTCCCGCCTTCTTTTTTGAATATTTAAATTTATAAGTAGGGAGTGGGAGGGGAAGGAAATTATGCGACGAGGCTAGCTTACTGAGCCATCTGCAGGTACCTTCATTAGTCTTGAGGCTGTCCTCTGGTTACTTAACAGCAGTGAATTATCTAGAACCATTTAGTGATCAGAAGACTTGGTTTAGTGGAATGTAGATTTTTTTCTAATAGAACCCTCTTCCAGGGAAATGTTTCATATGTTTGAAGAGGTTTCCTGGGGAGTGGTTAAGAGGCCATGATTGAAAATGGGTGATTACATTATGTTTTTTTTCCTCCCTTTTTTGAGTGTCTGTTTTGGAATGGAAGCTTTGTTTTTCCATGTAGAGAAGGGTCCATCAGCTGCTTCTGCCCAGGTTTTTTGAATCTTCCTATAGGGATGGAGATTTTCTTTGGGGACTGTTAGAGAAAATAGAACAGAGAGTAGCTCTGAAGGATGTCTCCAGCAGAAGTACCCCTAGCCTTGGGCCAACGGAGGGAAGGGAAGGGAAGGGAACGAGCATCTGGGAACCAGGGAAGGGATTTTTGTCTTTCTTAATTTCTCTTACATCCCCAGTACCTAAAATAGTGTCTGGCATATGTTAAGTACTTAATAAATACTTGTTGAATGAGTATATTGCTCAGTGAACAAAATAAATGTCAAACATTAAGCACAGTACCAGATAATTTTTGTAAAAAATATACAGCAGTGTGATATTACAACTTGCACAGAGGCCAGGTGCAGTGGCTCATGCTTGTAATCCCAGCACTTTGGGAGACCGAGGTGGGCGGATCTTTGAGCTCTGGAGTTCGAGACCAACCTGGGCAACATGGTGAAACCCTGTCTGTACAACAAAATGCAAAAATTAGCCGGGGCATGGGGGCACACGTCTGTGGTCCCAGCTACTTGGGAGGCTGAGGCTGGAGGATTGCTTGAAGCCGGGAGGTGGAGGTTGCAGTGAGCCAAGATTGTGCCCAGCCTGGGTGACAGAGTGCCAGGTTGCAGTGAGCCTGTACCAAGTTGCAGTGAGCCAAGATTGTGCCCAGCCTGGGTGACAGAGTAAGACCCTGTCTCAAAACACAAAACAACACCCCCTTCAAAAAAAAAAAATCCAAAACCACCACCACAACAAAAAAACTTACACAGAAAAGTGTTGATAATTGTCAAAGTTGGGCTGTTACTGGCAATTTGACAGTAGCTGAATTACTACCATTTCAGCTATATCCACTATAGATAACACCTTCAATATATTTATAGCTTTAGTTCTAATGGCAAATGATAAATTTTGAAAAGTTGGTTTTTTTTCTTCCTTATTGCAAACATAATATGTAATACAATGTTAAATATAGAAAGTTAAATGTGTATCTGAGTCTGTTTGGGCTGTGATAGTAGATACCTTAGACTTGGTAATTTATAAACAATAGAAATTCATTGCTCGCAGTTGTGAAGACTGGGAAGTCCAAGATCAAGGCACTGGCAATTCTGGTGTCTGGTGATGGCTCCCGGCTTCAAAGATGGTGCCTTCTTGCTGCATCTTCACCTGGCAGAAGGGGCAAACACGATTCCTTCAGCCTGTTTTTTTGTTTTTTTTTTTTAATATTTAAAACTTTTGGCCTGGCGTGGTGGCTCACGCCTGTAATCCCAGCACTTTGGGAGGTCAAGGAGGGCGGATCACGAGGTCAAGAGATCGAGACCATCCTGGCCAGCATGGTGAAACCTTGTCTCTATACTAAAAATACAAAAATTCGCCAGGTGTGGTGGCACGCACCTATAGTCCCAGCTACTCAGGAGGCTGAGGCAGGAGAATTGCTTGAACCTGGGAGGCAGAGGTTGCAGTGAGCCAAGATTGTGCCACTGCACTGTAGCCTGGCAGCAGAGTGAGACTCTGTCTCAAAAACAAACAAGCAAACAGAAAGCAAAAAACCTTTTATTTTAGGTTCACAGGTAAATGTACAGGTTTGTTATGTAGGTAAACTTGTCTTGGGGTTTGTTATAGATTATTTTGTCACCCAGGTACTAAGCCTAGTAACCAATAGTTATTTTTTCAGATTGTCTCCCTCTTCCCTTCCTCTGTCCTCTACTAGGCTCCAGTGTCTGTTGTTCCCTTCTTTGTGTCCTTGTGTTCTCATCCTTTAGCTCTCATTTATATGTGAGAACATGTGGTATTTGGTTTTCTGTTCCTGCATTAGTTTGTTAAGTATAATGGCAGCCTTTTTTTTTTTTTTTTTTTTTGATACAGAGTCTTGCTCTGTCGCCCAGGCTGGAGTGCAGTGGCGTGGTCTTTGCTCACTGCAACCTCTGCCTTCCTGGTTCAAGTGATTCTCTTGCCCTAGCTTCCTGAGTAGCTGGGACTACAGGTGTGCACCACCATGCCAGGCTAATTTTTCTATTTTAGTAGAGACAGGGTTTCACCATGCTGGCCACGCTGGTCTCCAACTCCTGACCTTGTGATCCGCCTGCCTTGTCCTCCCAAAGTGCTGGGATTACAGGTGTGAGTCACTGCGCCCGACCCAGTGTCAGCCTCTTTTTTAAGGGGACTAATCCCATTCATGGGGATGGAGCCCTCATGATTTAACCACTTCCCTAAAAGTCCTACCTCTTTTTTTTTTTTTTTTTGAGACGGAGTCTTGGTCTGTCACCCAGGCTGGAGTGCAGTGGTGCAGTCTTGGCTCACTGCAACCTCCGCCTCCCAGGTTCAGGAGATGCTCCTGCCTCAACCTCCCGAGTAGCTGGGATTACAGGTGCCTGCCACCACGCCCGGCTAATTTTTTTGTATTTTTAGTAGAGTAGCGGTTTCACCATGTTAGCCAGTCTGGTCTTGAACTCCTGACCTCAAGTGATCCGCCCAAAATGCTGGGATTACAGGTGTGAGCCTCTGTGGCCAGCCCCTAAAAGTCCTACCTCGTAATAGTATTACACTGGGGATTACGTTTCAACATGAATTTTGCGGGGGCAAGGGGCACAAACATTTCGATTATAGCACATCACATACATAGAGAAAAATCCCTCCAAATCTTACCTGAGATAATCACTACCAACAGATTGCTGTATAGTATTCCAATTTTGTGTGTGCCTTAAAAATATTTATTATGGAAATTTAAAAACATACCCCAAGGTGGCCAGGTGTGGTGGCTCACGCCTGTAATCCTGGCACTTTGGGAGCCCGAGGCGGGTGTAGTACTTGAGGTCAGGAGTTTGAGACCAGCCTGGCCAAAATGGTGAAACCCAGTCTCCTAAAAATACAAAAATTAGCCAGGTGCGGTGGGCACCTGTAGTTCCAGCTACTCGGGAGACCAAAGCGTGAGAACTGCTTGAACCCTGGAGGCGGAGGTTGCAGTGAGCCAAGACTATGCCACTGCACTACAGCCAGGGTGACAGAGTGAGACTGCATCCCAGAAACAAACAAACAAACAAACGTTATTTTTTCAAATAGTTATATTTTTCAAATTGTCTCCCTCCTCTCGTCCTGGTTTGTTTAAACCAGAGAAAACTCCCTGCCTGTAAGGAATATGTGTTCTAATGGAGACTGAGCCATCTTGTTATGGGCAGACTTGTAGACTGTTTCAACTTTCCTCTTGATAAACGTTTAGGTGGTTTCTGATTTTTTTTTGTTACAACAGTTTTCATTGTGCACATCTTTGTATACATCTTTTTGAGCACATGTGCAAGTATTTCTGTAGACAATGGATGATTCCTAGAAATTGAAAGGTTGAATTACCATGTTCCAAAAAAGGAAGCAATACACCCCGCTATGTTGACTTTTGCTCTTGGGTCCAGATGATATCTGACAAAGTTATTCTCTGATTGCATTTTCTTTTCTTTTCTTTTTTTTTTTTTTTTGAGATGGAGTCAGAGTTTCGCTCTTGTTGCCTAGGCTGGAGTGCAATGGCGCGATCTCAGCTCACTGCAACCTCTGCCTCCCGGGTTCAAGCGATTCTCCCGCCTCAGCCTCCTAAGTAGCTGGGATTACAGGCATGCACCACCACACCTGGCTAATTTTTTGTATTTTCCGTAGAGATGGGGTTTCACCATGTTAGCCAGGATGGTCTTGAACTCCTGACCTCAGGTAATCCACCCGCCTCAGCCTCCCAAAGTGCTGGGATTACAGGCGTGAACCATGGCGCCTGGCTCTATGACTGCATTTTCACAGTGCTTTGGGTCCTTATCTCTACCTTAGTACCTCAATATTCAATGCCCACTGGGCCCTTAGATAACGCAGCTAAAAGTGCACAGGGGTGAAGAGTGATGTGACAGTTTTAGGGTCACAGAAGTAGCTGGTATAGAGAGAAGTTGTGAAGTTCTTTTTTTTTTTTTTTGGAGAAAAAATCTCACTGTATCCCTCAGGCTGGAGTGCAGTGGCTCGATCTCAGCTCATCACAACCTCTGTCTCCCTGGTTCAAGTGATTCTTATGCCTCAGCCTCCCGACTAGCTGGGATTATAGGCATGTGCCACCACACCCAGCTAATTTTTGTATTTAGTAGAGATGGGGTTTCACCATGTTGGCCAGGTTGATCTCGAACTCCTGACCTCAGGTGATGCACCCACCTGGGCTTCCCAAAGTGCTAGGATTACAGGCCTGAGCCATTGTACTGGTCTTTTTTTTTTTTTTTTTTTTTTAGTAATCATAGGCTTGAATGTAGCCTCTCATATGTTTGCCTTAATAATCCAAAAGTCTTTAGATAAAGAAATGGAGATTTGAAATGGCTTCTCAGAATTCCAAGATAGTATTGTCGTGGTTTTGCCTGCAAAGCAACGTGGTCTGTCTCCTTGTGCAGTTGAGATACCTGGTGGTCGCCAGTGACAGACCCAGTTATTAAGTTGGACACCACTGTAAGCAACTTTGTAAACAATCCAAGGCATAATGAAGAATTAGGAGAGATTGACTTTGTGTATGAGCAATAAGAAAATCCAGTTCAGTCCAGCAAGTTTTTGGGGAATTATAATTCAAAACTCAAATACTTGATCTGGAACAAACTTGGAAAGAGACAGGGAAGGAAGACGGGCTTGTTACAGCATTGTCAGGGCAAAAGGAAAATACTGTATAGCTTTTAATTTTGCTTCTTCATGGCGTTCCCCATGTAGGTGCCCTAGATTTGTTTTTTACAGTGGTCACGACTTCGTGTGGATCCACCCACCACTCTTGCCTGGTTCCCCAAGGGACCAAGGGAAGGTGTATTCAGGATGACTGCTGAAGTGAGGGGTGGGGTCTGTGGCTGAGAAGACTCTAATACCGTGGCACTCATTATATATGCCTTTGACCCAAGAGATTTCAACTCCACCCGTGCAACAAAGGAAGAGGGTGGACAAGACCAGTTACAGTTGCAGGCTGAGTGTGATAGTTCATGCCTGTAATCCTAGTGCTTTGGGAAGCCAAGTTGGGAGGATTGCTTTAGTCCAGGAGTTTGAGACCAGCCTGGGCAACATAATGAGACCCTACCTGTACATATGGTGGTGTGCACCTATAGTCCCAGCTACTCGGGAGAATGAGGTGGGTGAGGATCCCTTGAGTCCAAGAGTGCGAGGCTGCAGTGAGCTATGATTCTATGATTTCACCACTGCATTCCAGGCTGGGCAACAGAGCAAGATCATGTTCTTTTTTTTTTTTTTAGATGGAGTCTCACTCTGTCACCCAAGCTGAAGTGCAGTGGTGCGATCTCTGCTCACTGCAACCTGCACCTCCCAAGTTCAAGTGATTCTCCTGCCTCAGCCTCCTGAGCAGTTGGGATTGCAAGCAGCCACTCGTGCGCAGCTAATTTTTGTATTGTTAGTAGAGATGGGGGTTTCACCATGTTGAACTCCTGACCTCAGGTGATCCACCCACCTTGGCCTCCCAAAGTGTTGGGATTACAGGTGTGAGCTACTATGCCCGGCCAATTGTGTCTCTTAAAAAAAAAAAAGAAAATGAAAAAAATGACATTGGCCAACTCATTAAAATGCCACTCACTGACTGTGGTATGAAATGGCTTTTCCCTTTGATGGACCAAGTCCGTCTCGTTGGGTGAGCCACTTGCAGGGCTGAGTATGACTCTATAATGTAGCTGCTAACCTTATCTGCTGCCCAGCCATTGAAATGGCCATCCCTTCCAGTTCCCAGAAGATTCCATGTGTGTTTGGGATTTTAAGACAGTCCCTTGGTCTTTAGTGTGGCATCATTCTGCCGGATTCTCCAGGGTAATTTTGATTATAAGAATTGCTTGTCTGCCCATGTTGTGTAATGCCTGTATATGATGCTGTTCCCTTGTAATGTGCAGGATTAAATTTTTGGGTCAGCCACTGCTGCTCCCCTTCATTCCTGCAGGTCATTAGGGTCATCGCACATCTAGCGATGTATCAGATCATTGTATCTAGAGTGTTAATAAACATGTTAGATTCCAAATCTGCTGTCCATTTAGTCCATACTTTATACGTTGAGGATCTCTGACTGAAAGATTAGACTTGGAAAAAGAATGAGACTGTATGGTAAGAAAAAGATAGTTGCAAATCCATTTGGACATGTGGCATGTTAGCCCTGCAGAGCAGATGTCAGGGCCCCATTTGGTTCTCTGAGTGCTAAGCCCTTCTGCCTACCACGCCCTTTTTTTTTTTTCATTTTTATTTATTTATTTATTTTTGGAGATGGAGTCTTGCTCTGTCGCCCAGGCTGGAGTGCAGTGGCGTGATCTCGGCTCACTGCAAGCTCTGCCTCCTGGGTTCACACCATCCTCCTGCCTCAGCCTCCCGAGTAGCTGGGACTACAGGTGCCCACCACCACACCCGGCTTATTTTTTTAGTAGAGATGGGGTTTCACCATGTTAGCCAGGATGGTCTTGATCTCCTGACCTCGTGATCCGCCCACCTCAACCTCCCAAAGTGCTGGGATTATAGGCGTGAACCACCGCGCCCGGCCTCCATGCTTTTTTTTTTTTTTGAAACGGAGTCTTGCTCTGTCACCCAGATTGGAGTGCAGTGACACGATCTCAGCTCATTGCATCCTCTGCCTCCCAGGTTCAAGTGTTTCTTGTGCCTCAGCCTCCCGAGCAGCTGGAATTACAGGCATGCACCACCACACCTGGCTAATTTTTGTATTTTTAGTAGAGATGGGGTTTCACCATGTTGGCCAGGCTGGTCTTGAACTCCTGACCTCCAGTGATCCACCTGCCTAGGCCTCCCAAAGTGTTGGGATTACAGGTGTCAGCCACCATGCCTGGCCCCCTCTGCCCCTTTAAGCACTGCCACATATTAAATCTACGAAGGCATTACTGATACAATCCAAGGAAGATGAACCTTGGGCTAGTGGAATAAAACTAAGCACATGTAGTTAGAATGGAATGACCTGGAAGCCAGGTCCCAAGTTGGTCTAAATTAGACTCTTGTTGACTGTGTCACACTGTAAACCAGTCTAAATGCTGATAAGCATGCTTGACCAAACACTGCCCTGCAGCCTTCAGAGAGGAAGAAGGAAAACATAATTTGTATCTTCTCTCCCTGTTTTCTGAGTCTATGGGATTCAAATTGTAGCTGCCATGGAAACTGTACTTTGGAATTTCTGGAGCCCTTAATTTTAACTTAACATATAAAAACACTTTTGTACTGATTTTATAATTATTCATGATGGATGAGAAAGTGAATGTCTTTGACAGTGAGGGAAGCTATCCGAACGCTATTTTCTTTTTTTTTTTCTTTCATAAAGATGCATATATTTGCATGCTTTATTTACCTGGGGATAACTCTTGCATCTTTTGCAGATTCCGACACCATAGCTGAGTTACAGGAGCTCCAGCCTTCAGCAAAGGACTTTGAAGTCAGAAGTCTTGTAGGTTGTGGTCACTTTGCTGAAGTGCAGGTGGTGAGAGAGAAGGCAACCGGGGACATCCATGCTATGAAAGTGATGAAGAAGAAGGCTTTATTGGCCCAGGAGCAGGTAGGAGGATTTTAACATCATGCTTTTCCACTTTCTGTACCGGAGTGTTCATTGCAAAGACAATAATCTGCTGCACTGGCGTCTAGGATCGAGCACGTTTTCCTCTGTGACTATATTTAATGATGCTTGGGGCAAAAAGGTCTCTTGTGTTCTTAGCTCATCTTCTTGAATTGATGTTGGCTAATTTTGAAGGCTCACAAATTCCTCTTGATGTATCATGTTTCTATAGTTGTGATTTATTTCAGTACCAAGTTGGCCTTTTAACTAATGAATTTAAGATGATCTTTTATGACCGCTAGCTGGGGACTCAGGATATACATACGGTGGGGTGAATCGCATTGCTTTTGTACACGCTTTAGATATTTGTGTTGTGGGCATATGGATTTGGTTTTAAAACAGGCCTTTGAAGAAATCAAATAAAATTCTTTGTTATGTGGCTAGGGAGTTGCTTGTTTGAGAGCAGGTAGAACGTTATCTTTTTTGTTGTGGTACTTTTCTTTCTTTTAAACAAGGCTACTGTCTCTCGACATTGATTCATTTGCTGTGTTTTAGAGAGATGGCCATCAGCCTTGGAATTCAGAGAGTAATTTATTACTTACAGACATTTTAGTGCACATGATATGTCTGATAATGTACCCAGCTCTGCAGGAAGCTTGCAAAAGGAATAGAAGTCCCATGGCTGTTATTTTCAGGGTTTAAAAACAACCTTGAAAAGTGGAGGAAAAATGCAAATGTATAAAGCAGGAGGTGCTTACCAGCGAAAGTATCACAGAAGCGGGAGAGCAATTAGCAAATTAATTAACGACGATGTGAGGGGAGATGTTGTGGGTGAGCAAGGGACAGTTAGGGACAGTTCTCACTGATGGGGGGAAAGGTAGGTTCTGGGCAGAGAGAAGTGATGAGAACATATTGGGTAGAAGTGTGACATTGTGGAGTACTAGAATGCTATGCAAGTGTGTGTGTGTGGGTGTGTGTGTGTGTTCAGTGGTTCAGAACAGACTGGGAAATGGCGAAATGAGGACATTTGGGTGGGGAGGGGGAAATGGGTGGGAAACTCAAGAACCTTTTTTTAAAAAATTGTGGTAAAATATATATAACATAAAGTGTACCATTTTAACCATTTTTAAATGTGCAACTGAGTGGTATTCAGTGCATTCATGATGTTGTACAACCATGACCACTATCCATTTCTAGAACTTTTCGATCCCAAACAGAAACTCTCTATCTGTTATACAATACCTCCCCATTCCCCCAAGAACCAGTTTTTGAATTGCAGTTTACTTTGTGAGGCTGCTGGGGATTATTTAGGCCTCTGGAAGAAGGAGGTTGGGATCAGAGTCTGGCCCTGTGGACTTCAGTGACTTTATGTGCCCTCCAATCAGAGAAGCGGTGGAGGGCAGGAAGCTGCTTGTCAGGATCTGAGAGTGGCTTCTCTGTTTAGCAATAAAATGTGAGCAACATAATAGAAAGGAAAAGTGACAGGACATGGCAGATAATTTGGAAGAGAGGAGTGGAAGATGCTCACTCAGCCTCCCAGCTCCTGAGAAAGAACTGTGTCTCCTCAGTTCACACTACCTGAGCATCTGCTGTATCTGGTATGTTTCTAGGTCCTGGGGAAGAGACATTACGTGTAGCCCTGACCTTGTGATGCTTATGTTTTTGACGGGAAATAGTGCATGTAAAAAGAAAAGAATCCGATAGACCACATGGCAGGCAAACAATAGAGACATTCAAATAGGTATGCCTTCCTCCAGGCGAATGGCCTGAAATGACCGTGTGGAAGTGTGGGCTGGGGGCTTATGAAATTATACACATACAGGCGCTAACTAAAGCCGCCTATTCATTCCTTAAGAGGATGCATAGAAAAGAAAAGTAGGGTCCTTAACTGAGCCATTTGGAATTTAAGGGCATGAGAGGAGAGAAGCCAGCACAAGGAGCAAAGGAAAAGAAGCGCCCGAGAGGAGGGAGGGATGCTGTTCTGCAGACAAGTCCGAGGCCTCTCCTGGGAGAGGCCCGCACACCCACCCAGGTTCTCTGACAGCTGGAAGGGGTCCTCAGAGACTATTTATTTATTTATTTAGAGACGGAGTCTTGCTCTGTCACCCAGGCTGGAGTGTGGTGGCACAATCTCAGCTCACTGCAAGCTCCGCCTCCCAGGTTCACACCATTCGCCTGCCTCAGCCTCCCAAGTAGCTGGGACTACAGGTGCCCACCACCACACCCGGCTAATTTTTTTGTATTTTTAGTAGAGATGGGGTTTCACCATGTTAGCCAGGATGGTCTCCATCTCCTGACCTCGTGATTCACCCGCCTCGGCCTCCCAAAGTGCTGGGATTACAGGCATGAGCCACCGCGCCTGGCCGACTGTTTCTATTATTTTAGAGACAGGGTCTCACTGTCATCTGTGTCGGAATGCAGTGGTGTGCTCATAGCTCACTGCATCCTCAAACTCCTGGGCTTAAGGGACCCTCCCGCCTCAGCCTCTTAAGTAGCTGGGACCATAGGCATGTGCTGCCACACCCAGTTCACTTTATTATTTATTTATTTATTTATTTAGAGAATGAGTCTCACTCTGTTGCCCAGGCTAGAGTGCAGTGGTGCAATCTTGGCTCACTGCAACCCCCGCCTTCCAGGCTCAAGTGATTCTCCTGGCTCAGCCTCCTGAGTAGCTGGGATTACAGGTGCCTGCCACCACACCTGGCTAATTTTTGTATTTTTAGTAGAGAGTGGGAGTTTCACCATGTTGGTCAGGCTGGTCTCGAACTTCTGACCTTGTGGTCTGCCTGCCTCGGCCTCCCAAAGTGCTGGGATTACAGGTGTGAGCCACTGCACCCGGCCCACTTTATTATTTTAAAAAGTTTTTGGCCGGGCGCGGTGGCTCAAGCCTGTAATCCCAGCGCTTTGGGAGGCCGAGACGGGCGGATCACGAGGTCAGAAGATCGAGACCATCCTGGCTAACATGGTGAAACCCCGTCTCTACTAAAAAATACAAAAAACTAGCCGGGTGAGGTGGCGGGCGCCTGTAGTCCCAGCTACTCGGGAGGCTGAGGCAGGAGAATGGCGTAAACCCGGGAGGCGGAGCTTGCAGTGAGCTGAGATCCGGCCACTGCACTCCAGCCCGGGCGACAGAGCGAGACTCCGTCTCAAAAAAAAAAAAAAAAAAAAAAAAAAAAAAAAAAGTTTTTTTATTTTTATTTTTTTGAGACAGAGTCCACTGGAGTTCAGTGGCTTGATCTCACTCACTGCACCCTCTTCCTCCTGGGTTCAAGTGATTCTTGTGCTTCAGCCTCCCTAGTAGCTGGGACTACAGGCAGGCACCACCATGTCTGGCTAATGTGTTTTGTATTTTTTAGTAGAGACAGAGTTTTGCCGTGTTGGCCAGGCTGGTCTCGAACTCCTGACCTCAAGTGATCTGCCCACTTCAGCCTCTCAAAGTACTGGGATTACAGGCGTGAGCCACTGTGCCCAGCCCCCAACTAACTTTAAAAAAAAATTTTGTGAGCCAGGCGCGGTGGCTCACGCCTATAATCCCAGCACTTTGGGAGGCTGAAGCAGGCAGATTACTTGAGGTTGGGAGTTCGGGACCAGCCTGACCAACATGGAGAAGCCCTGTCTCTACTAAAAATACAAAAAATTAGCTGGGTGTGGTGGCACATGCCTGTAATCCCAGCTACTCGGGAGCTGAGGCAGGAGAGTCGCTTGAACCTGGGAGGCAGAGGTTGCAGTGAGCTTAGATCATGCCATGCACTCTAGCCTGGGCAACAAGAGCAAACGCTCCATCTCAAAAAAAAAAAAAAAAAAGAAAAATTGTGTAGAGGTGGGATCTCCCTATGTTGCCCAGGCTGGTCTTGAACTCCTGGCCTCAAGTAATCCTTCCATCTCCCCCTCCCAAAGTGTTGGGATTACAGGCATGAGCCACGCCTCCTGGCTGAGACTGCTTATTTTATTTATTTTTAATTTTTTTTTTTGTTTGGAGACTGCTTATTTTAATGGAAGCTTCAGGGGTCAGACAGAGTCAGTGGTGAGCAAGCAAAGGTGTAGACTGTTCAGTTCAGGCTTCCTTGGACACCTTTTATGTGCCAGACAAAAGAAGGATCAGCATCAGGTGTAGTAAATTACTGGGGTTAGGTTGCTGTTTCCCAAATGTGTTAGATTTATCTCTGGTAGTGTTAAATCTCATGATTTTAGGTAGTACATGGACAACCTATGTAAAAATATTTAATAGTTTTATATTAACTAACATATCAAAACCTGTAACTTTGCTCACACCTGTAATCCCAGCACTTTGGGAGGCCAAGGCGGGAGGATGGTTTGGGCCCAGGAGTTTGAGACCAACTTAGGTAACATGGCAAGACCCTGTCTCTAAAACAAAACAAAACAAAACAAAACAAAACAAACAAACAAACAAACAAATCCCCTGTAACTTGTTCTAACGGTAACGTAAACAATTTTTTAAATTTAAAATTAAAAAAAATTGAAACAGTAACCATTTTTTTTTTTTTTTTTTTTTTGAGACGGAGTCTCGCTCTGTCACCCAGGCTGGAGTGTAGTGGCCGGATCTCAGCTCACTGCAAGCTCCGCCTCCCGGGTTCCCGCCATTCTCCTGCCTCAGCCTCCCGAGTAGCTGGGACTACAGGCGCCTGCCACCTCGCCCGGCTAGTTTTTTGTATTTTTTAGTAGAGACGGGGTTTCACCATGTTAGCCAGGATGGTCTCGATCTCCTGACCTCGTGATCCGCCCGTCTCGGCCTCCCAAAGTGCTGGGATTACAGGCTTGAGCCACCGCGCCCGGCCCAGTAACCATTTTTTTTGTTTTTTTTTTGGAGACAGAGTCTTGCTTTGTCACCTAGGCTGGAGTGCAGTTGCACAGTCTCTGCTCACTGCAACCTCTGCCTCCTGGGTTCAAACGATTCTCCTGTCTCAGCCTTCTGAATAGGTGGGATTACAGGTTCTCTCCACCATGCCCGGCTAATTTTTGTATTTTTAGTAGAGACGGCGTTTCACCACGTTGGCTAGGCTAGTCTTGAACTCCTGACCTCAAGTGATCTGCCCGCCTCGGCCTCCCAAAGTGTTGGGATTACAGGCGTGAGCCACCGCTCCTGGCCAACAATCACAAATTTAATGAAAAGTTGCAAGTACAGTATAATCAGGGTTCTTAAGGGAAGTGGAACCAGTAGGAGATAGATATATAATCATCTAGGATTATAAGTTGACACATAAGACTAACCATCACATACAGTATAAACAACTTTTTTTCTTAAACCATTTGATAGATACACAATGAATATATACATAGAATATATATATACACACAGAATGTATATACACATAGAATATATATTGCATACAGAATATATATACACAGAAATATATATGTACACATGCATAGAATATATTTACATATATATGCATATGTATAATTTATTTATTTTAAGCAGTTGATTTACACAGTTTTTTTTTTTTTTTTTTTTTAAGACACAGCCTCACTTAGTCACCCAAGTTGGAGTGCAGTGGTGAGATTTCAGCTCACCACAGCCTCTGCCTCCCGGGTTCAAGTGATTCAGCCCCACAAGTAGCACGCCACCACACCCAGCTAATTTTTGTATTTTTTAGTAGAGATGGAGTTTCACCATGTTGGCTAGGCTGGCCTCGAACTCCTGACCTCAAGTGATCTGTCCGCCTCGGCCTCCCAAAGTGCTGGGATTTCAGGCATGAGCCACCATGCCCAGCCCCCATAATGTCTTTTAGAATAAAACAATCGAGTTGAGGATCACACGTGACACTTAATTGTCTTGTCTCTTTAGTCTCCTTCAATCTGGAGCAGTTCTTTGATTTTTCCTGGACTCTCATGACCTTGACAATTCTGATGATTATAGGCCAGTTATTTTGTAAAATTTGAATTTGTCTGATGTTGCTCATGTTTAGATTCAGGGTCTTGATCTTTGGCTGGAATATCACAGACAAGATGCTCTGTTCTTATTGCATCCAAGCAGGTGACTCTCAGTTTCAATTTATCATATTCATGTTGATGCTCACTTTGATCACTTGATTAACGTGATGCCAGTTATGCTTTTCTTTTTTTTTTCTTTTCTTTTTTTTCTTTTTTTTTTTTATTATACTTTAAGTTCTAGGGTACATGTGCATAACGTGCAGGTTTGTTACATATGTATACCTGTGCCATGTTGGTGTGCTGCACCCATCAACTCGTCAGCACCCATCAGTTCGTCATTTATATCAGGTATAACTGCCAATGCAATCCCTCCCCCTCCCCCCTCCCCATGATAGGCCCCGATGTGTGATGTTCCCCTTCCCGAGTCCAAGTGATGTCATTGTTCAGTTCCCACCTATGAGTGAGAACATGCGGTGTTTGGTTTTCTGTTCTTGTGATAGTTTGCTAAGAATGATGGTTTCCAGCTGCATCCATGTCCCTACAAAGGACGCAAACTCATCCTTTTTTATGGCTGCATAATATTCCATGGTGTATATGTGCCACATTTTCTTAATCCAGTCTGTCACAGATGGACATTTGGGTTGATTCCAAGTCTTTGCTATTGTGAATAGTGCCGCAATAAACATACGTGTGCATGTGTCTTTATAGCAGCATGATTTATAATCCTTTGGGTATATACCCAGTAGTGGGATGGCTGGGTCATATGGTACATCTAGTTCTAGATCCTTGAGGAATCGCCATACTGTTTTCCATAATGGTTGAACTAGTTTATAATCCCACCAACAGTGTAAAAGTGTTCCTATTTCTCCACATCCTCTCCAGCACCTGTTGTTTCCTGACTTTTTAATGATTGCCATTCTAACTGGTGTGAGATGGTATCTCATTGTGGTTTTGATTTGCATTTCTCTGATGGCCAGTGATGATGAGCATTTTTTCATGTGTCTGTTGGCTGTATGAATGTCTTCTTTTGAGAAATGTCTGTTCATATCCTTTGCCCACTTTTTGATGGGGTTGTTTGTTTTTTTTTTCTTGTAAATTTGTTTGAGTTCTTTGTAGATTCTGGATATTAGCCCTTTGTCAGATGAGTAGATTGCAAAAATTTTCACCCATTCTGTAGGTTGCCTGTTCACTCTGATGGTAGTTTCTTTTGCTGTGCAGAAGCTCTTTAGTTTAATCATATCCCATTTGTCAATTTTGGCTTTTGCTGCTGTTGCTTTTGGTGTTTTAGACATGAAGTCCTTGCCCATGCCTATGTCCTGAATGGTACTACCTAGGTTTTCTTCTAGGGTTTTTATGGTATTAGGTCTAACATTTAAGTCACTAATCCATCTTGAATTAATTTTCGTATAAGGAGTAAGGAAAGGATCCAGTTTCAGCTTTCTACTTATGGCTAGCCAATTTTCCCAGCACCATTTATTAAATAGGGAATCCTTTCCCCATTTCTTGTTTCTCTCAGGTTTGTCAAAGATCAGATGGCTGTAGATGTGTGGTATTATTTCTGAGGACTCTGTTCTGTTCCATTGGTCTATATCTCTGTTTTGGTACCAGTACCATGCTGTTTTGGTTACTGTAGTCTTGTAGTATAGTTTGAAGTCAGGTAGCGTGATGCCTCCAGCTTTGTTCATTTGACTTAGGATTGTCTTGGCAATGCGGGCTCTTTTTTGGTTCCATATGAACTTTAAAGCCGTTTTTTCCAATTCTGTGAAGAAACTCATTGGTAGCTTGATGGGGATGGCATTGAATCTATAAATAACCTTGGGCAGTATGGCCATTTTCATGATATTGATTCTTCCTATCCATAAGCATGGTATGTTCTTCCATTTGTTAGTGTCCTCTTTTATTTCACTGAGCAGTGGTTTGTAGTTCTCCTTGAAGAGGTCCTTTACATCCCTTGTAAGTTGGATTCCTAGGTATTTTATTCTCTTTGAAGCAATTGTGAATGGAAGTTCATTCATGATTTGGCTCTCTGTTTGTCTGTTACTGGTGTATAAGAATGCTTGTGGTTTTTGCACATTATTTTTGTATCCTGAGACTTTGCTGAAGTTGCTTATCAGCTTAAGGAGATTTTGGGCTGAGACGATGGGGTTTTCTAAATATACAATCATGTCATCTGCAAACAGGGACAATTTGACTTCTTCTTTTCCTAACTGGATACCCTTGATTTCTTTCTCTTGCCTGATTGCCCTAGCCAGAACTTCCAACACTATGTTGAATAGGAGTGGTGAAAGAGGGCATCCCTGTCTTGTGCCAGTTTTCAAAGGGAATTTTTCCAGTTTTTGCCCATTCAGTATGATATTGGCTGTGGGTTTGTCATAAATAGCTCTTATTATTTTGAGGTACGTTCCATCAATACCAAATTTATTGAGCGTTTTTAGCATGAAGGGCTGTTGAATTTTGTCAAAAGCCTTTTCTGCATCGATTGAGATAATCATGTGGTTCTTGTCTTTGGTTCTGTTTATATGCTGGATTACGTTTATTGATTTGCAAATGTTGAACCAGCCTTGCATCCCAGGGATGAAGCCCACTTGATCATGGTGGATAAGCTTTTGGATGTGCTGCTGAATCCGGTTTGCCAGTATTTTATTGAGGATTTTTGCATCGATGTTCATCAGGGATATTGGTCTAAAATTTTCTTTTTTTGTTGTGTCTCTGTCAGGCTTTGGTATCAGGATGATGTTGGCCTCATAAAATGACTTAGGGAGGATTCCCTCTTTTTCAATTGATTGGAATAGTTTCAGAAGGAATGGTACCAGCTCCGCCTTGTACCTCTGGTAGAATTCAGCTGTGAATCCATCTGGTCCTGGACTTTTTTTGGTTGGTAGGCTATTAATTATTGCCTCAATTTCAGAGCCTGCTATTGGTCTATTCAGGGATTCAACTTCTTCCTGGTTTAGTCTTGGAAGAGTGTAAGTGTCCAGGAAATTATCCATTTCTTCTAGATTTTCTAGTTGATTTGCGTAGAGGTGTTTATAGTATTCTCTGATGGTAGTTTGTATTTCTATGGGGTCGGTGGTGATATCCCCTTTATCATTTTTTATTGCGTCTATTTGATTCTTCTCTCTTTTCTTCTTTATTAGTCTTGCTAGCAGTCTGTCAATTTTGTTGATTTTTTCAAAAAACCAACTCCTGGATTCATTGATTTTTTGGAGGGTTTTTTGTGTCTCTATCTCCTTCAGTTCTGCTCTAATCTGAATGTGTTTGCTCTTGCTTCTCCAGTTCTTTTAATTGTGATGTTAGAGTGTCAATTTTAGATCTTTCCAGCTTTCTCTTGTGGGAATTTAGTGCTATAAATTTCCCTCTACACACTGCTTTAAATGTGTCCCAGAGATTCTGGTATGTTGTATCTTTGTTCTCATTGGTTTCAAAGAACATCTTTATTTCTGCCTTCATTTCGTTATGTACCCAGTAGTCATTCAGGAGCAGGTTGTTCAGTTTCCATGTAGTTGAGCGGTTTTGATTGAGTTTCTTAGTCCTGAGTTCTAGTTTGATTGCACTGTGGTCTGAGAGACAGTTTGTTATAATTTCTGTTCTTTTACCTTTGCTAAGGAGTGCTTTACTTCCAATTATGTGGTCAATTTTGGAGTAAGTGCGATGTGGTGCTGAGAAGAATGTATATTCTGTTGATTTGGGGTGGAGAGTTCTATAGATGTCTATTAGGTCCGCTTGGTGCAGAGATGAGTTCAATTCCTGGATATCCTTGTTAACTTTCTGTCTCATTGATCTGTCTAATGTTGACAGTGGAGTGTTGAAATCTCCCATTATTATTGTATGGGAGTCTAAGTCTCTTTGTAGGTCTCTAAGGACTTGCTTTATGAATTTGGGTGCTCCTGTATTGGGTGCATATATATTTAGGATAGTTAGCTCTTCCTGTTGAATTGATCCCTTTACCATTATGTGATGGCCTTCTTTGTCTCTTTTGATCTTTGATAGTTTAAAGTCTATTTTATCAGAGACTAGGATTGCAACCCCTGGTTTTTTTTGTTCTCCATTTGCTTGGTAGATCTTCCTCCATCCCTTTATTTTGAGCCTATGTATGTCTCTGCATGTGAGATGGGTCTCCTGAATATAGCAGACTGATGGGTCTTGACTCTTTATCCAGTTTGCCAGTCTGTGTCTTTTAATTGGAGCATTTAGTCCATTAACATTTAAGGTTAACATTGTTATGTGTGAACTTGATCCTGCCATTATGATATTAACTGGTTATTTTGCTCGTTAGTTGATGCAGTTTCTTCCTAGCCTCGATGGTCTTTACATTTTGGCATGTTTTTGCAATGGCTGGTACCGGTTGTTCCTTTCCATGTTTAGGGCTTCCTTCAGGGTCTCTCTTGTAAGGCAGGCCTGGTGGTGACAAAATCTCTAAGCATTTGCTTATCTGTAAAGGATTTTATTTCTCCTTCACTGATGAAACTTAGTTTGGCTGGATATGAAATTCTAGGTTTAAAATTCTTTTCTTTAAGAATGTTGAATATTGGCCCCCACTCTCTTCTGGCTTGTAGAGTTTCTGCCGAGAGGTCTGCTGTTAGTCTGATGGGCTTCCCTTTGTGGGTAACCCGACCTTTCTCTCTGGCTGCCCTTAAGATTTTTTCTTTCATTTCAACTTTGGTGAATCTGGCAATTATGTGTCTTGGAGTTGCTCTTCTCGAGGAGTATCTTTGTGGTGTTCTCTGTATTTCCTGAATTTGAATGTTGGCCTGCCCTAGTTCTCCTGGATGATATCCTGAAGAGTGTTTTCCAACTTGGTTCCATTTTCCCCCTCACTTTCGGGCACCCCAATCAGACGTAGATTTGGTCTTTTTACATAATCCCATACTTCTTGCAGGCTTTGTTCATTTCTTTTTCTTCTTTTTTCTTTTGGTTTCTCTTCTCGCTTCATTTCATTCATTTGATCCTCAATCGCTGATACTCTTTCTTCCAGTTGATCAAGTCGGTTACTGAAGCTTGTGGATTTGTCACGTATTTCTCGTGTCATGGTTTTCATCTCTGTCATTTCATTTATGACCTTCTCTGCATTAATTATTCTAGCTATCAATTCTTCCACTCTTTTTTCAAGATTTTTAGTTTCTTTGCGCTGGGTACGTAATTCCTCCTTTAGCTCTGAGAAGTTTGATGGACTGAAGCCTTCTTCTCTCATCTCATCAAAGTCATTCTCTGACCAGCTTTGATCCGTTGCTGGCGATGAGCTGCGCTCCTTTGCAGGGGGAGATGCGCTCTTATTTTTTGAATTTCCAGCTTTTCTGCCCTGCTTCTTCCCCATCTTTGTGGTTTTATCTGCCTCTGGTCTTTGATAATGATGACGTACTGATGGGGTTTTGGTATAGGTGTTCTTCCTGTTTGATAGTTTTCCTTCTAATAGTCAGGACCCTCAGCTGTAGGTCTGTTGGAGATTGCTTGAGGTCCACTCCAGACCCTGTTTGCCTGGGTATCAGCAGCAGAGGTTGCAGAAGATAGAATATTGCTGAACAGCGAGTGTACCTGTCTGATTCTTACTTTGGAAGCTTCCTCTCAGGGGTGTACTCCACCCTGTGAGGTGTGGGGTGTCAGACTGCCCCTAGTGGGGGATGTCTCCCAGTTAGGCTACTCAGGGGTGAGGGACCCACTTGAGCAGGCAGTCTGTCTGTTCTCAGATCTCAACCTCCGTGTTGGGAGATCCAGTGCTCTCTTCAAAGCTGTCAGACAGAGTCGTTCAGGTCTGCACAGGCCTCTGCTGCTCCCCTGTTGTTTTTTAGCTGTGCCCTGTCCCCAGAGGTGGAGTCTACAGAGACAGGCAGGTTTCCTTGAGCTGCTGTGAGGTCCACCCAGTTCGAGCTTCCCAGCGGCTTTGTTTACCTACTTAAGCCTCAGCAATGGTGGGCGCCCCTCCCCCAGCCTCGCTGCCGCCTTGCGGTTAGATCGCAGACTGCTGTGCTAGCAATGAGGGAGGCTCTGTGGCCGTGGGACCCTCCCAGCCAGGTGTGGGTATAATCTCCTGGTGTGCCCGTTTGCTTAAAGCACAGTATTGGGGTGGGAATTACCTGATTTTCCAGGTGTTGTGTGTCTCAGTTCGCCTGGCTAGGAAAAGGGATTCCCTTCCCCCTTGCGCTTCCCAGGTGAGGCAATGCCTCACCCTGCTTCAGCTCTCGCTGGTCGGGCTGCAGCAGCTGACCAGCACCGATTGTCCGGCACTCCCCAGTGAGATGACCCCAGTACCTCAGCTGAAAATGCAGAAATCACCGGTCTTCTGTGTCGCTCGCGCCGGGAGTTGGAGACTGGAGCTGTTCCTATTCGGGCATCTTGCTCCACCCTCCAGTTATGCTTTTCTACTCGTGGAGTTACTTCTTCCTCCTTCGTAATTTTATTTATTTTATTTTTCTTAGAGACAGGGTCTTGCTTGGTTGCCCAAGCTGGAGTGCAGTGGTGCAATCTTGGCTCACTGCAGCATTGAACTCCTGGGCTCAGGTAATCCACCTGCCACAGCCTCCTGAGTAACTGGGACTATAAGCACACATCACCACACCCAGCTAATCTTTGTATTGTAGAGATGGGGTCTCACTATGTTGTCCACGCTGGTCTCTAACTCCTGGCCTCAAGCAGTCTTCCTGCCTTGGCCTCCCGAAGTGCTGGGATGATAGGCATGAGCCACTGCACCCAGCCTCCTTTGTAATTAAAAAAGTGTTTTTTGGAGAGTTACTTTCAAATGATGGAAATATTTTATGTCTATGTGGACTTGCATTTTCCTATTTCAGTCAGTGAGTTATAATCCATTTCTGTCACGAGTTTTATACTTAAATTGTTCCCAATTTGGCCACTGAGAACCCTTTTAGGTTAGCTTTTGTGTCCTTCTCACTTGTCCCCAAGATTCATTGAATACTTTCCTGCTTTCTGGTATAGCAAGATGTTCAGGTTCTTTTGGTACTTTTACTTTCTCTGCCCTGGCTCTGGCATCAGTCATTTCTCAGAGGAGCCCTATTCCTTTCAGTGGACAATGGTGTTTAGAGGCTGAGATCTGGACATTGGGTGTTTTCATTACTACTGGGGTGTCACTACTGCCAGACCCCTTTCAGTGGACAGCACTAAGGAATACACATATGTATATACAATATATATCCACCTACACGTGCATGTGTGCACGCACGCACGCACACATGCACATACATTTACATCTATATTTGTGTATCTATGTCTATATATTGAAAACTGTGGCTGGGCACAGTGGCTCATGCCTTTAATCTCAGCATTTTGGGAGGCTGAGGCAAGAGGATCACTTGAAGCCAGGAGTTCAAGACCAGCTTGGGAAACATAGAGACTGTCTCTACAAAAATAAAAAGGGAAAACCATGAGTTCACACCAGTACCCCCAGTTCCAATCCAACTTCACAGGGTTCATTTTAGTTTTCACCCTTTCCATGTTTGTAATTCTCTTCTCTGACATTATACCCTTAATATGTTTACTTATTTTATGCATCTGTGTGCATCCAATCTACTGTCTTTGCTGGTATCCCACCTCCCCTTGGTGGGTGCAGATAATCTGCTCTGGGTTGCCCTTTCACGTGGATGTCTTCCTCACCTTGTGTGGGCCTGTGGTATTGGGCTGCGCCCACACGTGGGTGCCGCCCTCCTCACGTTGCTTGGGACTGGCACCCTGTCCTGGGCCACCGTGACTCTCCCCATAACCAGCATGGATGCTTACCTTGTTCCACACCAGCGAGTGGCTTTAGGACTGAATTGTTCAGGAACAGAAAAGGAAGAGAAAAATATTTACATTTAAAGAAAGGGAGTTTAAAGAAATATGTTAGGTAAAGAATTGAGCAGGTAATATATGGAGCTGGCAAAAATTGTGACCAAAGTAGGTGAATGATTGAGATTTATGCAATTCTGGGCTAAGTGACAGCCCTTCCTTGCCTCCTTCCCTTCCTCCCTCCCTTCCTCCCTCCCTCCCTCCCTCCCTCCCTCCCTTCCTCCCTCTTTTTCTCCTTCCTTCCTTATTCTTTCTTTTCTTTTCTTTTTCTTTTTTTTTTAAGCTAGAACTATCTGTTTAGGCATAAAGACAGAGGAAAATACTTTTTTCCCCCCTCTCACACTTAATTCTTTATGATTTTCTAAGCAGTTTCTTTTTTTCCTAGGTTTCATTTTTTGAGGAAGAGCGGAACATACTCTCTCGAAGCACAAGCCCGTGGATCCCCCAATTACAGTATGCCTTTCAGGACAAAAATCACCTTTATCTGGTGAGTCTTTACATCTATCTCTCTGGAATTAGCCTAACACTCTGACACTCAGATGCCTGTGGTAAAACTGAATGTGGTTCTTGCCCATGTGGTCTCATTCATTCAAGGGCTTTCTTGCCTTACAGGTGTCTCCCTGGTTTCCTCTTTATAAAGATCAAGAGCTAACCCATTTAGAAACAGCCTCATTGATTGTTGCATATTGTAGCTGTGGCTTTAAGGCAATAATAGGAAATCATTTATTGGGGGAATAGTTTGTTATTACGTATAAGAGAATGTTGCTTTAATTTTTTTTTTTTTTTTTTTTTTGAGACGGAGTCTTGCTCTGTCGCCCGGTCTGGAGTGCAGTGGCCGGATCTCAGCTCACTGCAAGCTCCGCCTCCCGGGTTTACGCCATTCTCCTGCCTCACCCTCCGGAGTAGCTGGGACTACAGGCGCCCGCCACCTCGCCCGGCTAGTTTTTTGCATTTAGTAGAGACGGGGTTTCACCGTGTTAGCCAGGATGGTCTCGATCTCCTGACCTCGTGATCCGCCCGTCTCGGCCTCCCAAAGTGCTGGGATTACAGGCTTGAGCCACCGCGCCCGGCCTGCTTTAATTTTTAAAAGCTTCCTGTGTTAGCTTGCTTAGGATAAAAAAAAAGATAATAATTCATGGTTGTGATAAGAAAATGCAAACACTGTAGAAATGCATGAAGTTGAAGGGAAAGCCCCCCATTTTCTTTTCTCTTCTTTTTTTATTGACACAGAGTCTCGCTCTGTCACCCAGGCTGGAGTTCAGTGGTGCAATCTCGGCTCACTGCAATCTCCGCCTCCCAGGTTCAAGCAATTCTTCTGCCTCAGCCTCCCAAGTAGCTGGGATTACAGGTGCGTGTCACCACGCCCAACTAATTTTTGTATTTTTAGTAGAGATGGGATTTTACCACATTGACCGGGCTGGCCGCAAACTCCTGACCTCAAATGATCCACCTGCCTCAGCCTCCCAAAGTGTTGGGATTACAGGCGTGAGCCACTCTGCCCGGCCCCTCCGTTTTATTTTCTAATCCTCCTCCCTAGGGGAAGAAATGTTAAATGGTTACATAAGCTCTTCCTTTCTGACCCTTAACTATGCTCTGTGGGAGCATGGTGGGGATATTTTTCTTTTCTTCTTTTTTTGAGACCAGGTCTTGCTTTGCCACCCGGGCTGGAGTTCAGTGGCATGAACATGGCTCACTGCAGCCTCAACTTCCTGGGCTCCAGCAATACTCCCACCTCAGCCTCCTGGGTGTACACCACTGCGCCTGGCTAATTTTTGTATTTTTAGTAGAGACAGAGTTTTGCCATGTTGCCTAGGCTGGTTTTGATCTCTTGAGCTCAAGCGATCTTCCTGCCTTGGCCTTCCAAAGTGCTGGGATTACAGGTGTGAGCCACCGTGCCCAGCCCCCGTGGGGGATACTTCTCTATCCTCATGTGTATAGTTTGCTTTATAAAAATGGTATGTTACTCTATGCTTGGCTCTCCAGCTTGCTGTTGCCTTTCACCAGTGTATCCCAGACATCCTTTCTTCCTTGTCAGTCACGCAGGTCTACTTTATTCTTTGAGCAGTGGCATCATTTTCCCTGATGTGTATATATCATAAGTAAGAAAATGCTAGGCCGGGCGCGGTGGCTCAAGCCTGTAATCCCAGCACTTTGGGAGGCCGAGACGGGCGGATCACGAGGTCAGGAGATCGAGACCATCCTGGCTAATATGGTGAAACCCCGTCTCTACTAAAAAAATACAAAAAAAAAAACTAGCCGGGCGACGAGGCGGGCGCCTGTAGTCCCAGCTACTGGGGAGGCTGAGACAGGAGAATGGCGTGAACCCGGGAGGCGGAGCTTGCAGTGAGCTGAGAGCTGGCCACTGCACTCCAGCCTGGGCGGCAGAGCAAGACTCCGTCTCAAAAAAAAAAAAAAAAAAGAAAATGCTAAAATTCATTTTGGGGCCTTGTTTAGGTTCTTGAGGGATTAAATTCCTTAATTTAAAGAGTGTATCCTAGAAACTATTTTTGTTCCTGATTCAGCCCTCAAAAGAAGACTACCATGTTACCCTGAATGGAGATAAACAGGCTCACATGAGAGAAAAGGTACGAGAGAGATGAACTCCCACGTATCTTAAACTTCTACTGGCCAGTTTTTGAGGAATTTGCTGCTTTTATTTCTGACCTAAAATAAATAAGTTTATTTGTCTCGGTTTCATATTAGTTGAGAACCCAGTGCCTGGAGAGAAGTTTTCCTTGTCCTCTGAGTGAGGACATTCACATACGAATCTATTGGAAGACTGGCTTTGACTGACCACATGTGCCTTCAGAACCAATGCCATGGCTCTTAGGTGTGCGGCCTGAAACACCCTTTCTTAAATATTGCCTTAGAAGCTTTCCTTCTTTGCGACTTGGGACATGGAGCCCTCATCTTCACAGATAGCTTTGGTGTGTTTCTAGGGTTGCTGCTGTTCCAGGACATTTGTTGCAGATGCAATATTTACCTTGTGCTCTTTGCATCTTAGGGAGCTTCTCATGTTTGAATGTATTAACGGACTTTTTTTTTTTTTTGAGACAAAGTCTCGCTCTGTCACCCAGGCTGGTGTCACCCAGACTGGAGTGCAATGGCTCAGTCTCAGCTCACTGCAACCTCCACCTCCTGGGTTCAAGTGATTCTCTTGCCTCAGCCTCCCAAGTAGTTGGGATTACAGGTGCATGCCACCATACCCTGCTAATTTTTGTATTTTTAGTAGAGACAGGGTTTCGCTATGTTGGTGGGGCTGGTCTCAAACTCCTGACCTCAGGTGATCCACCTGCCTCGGCCTCCCAAAGTGCTAGGATTACAGGTGTGAGCCACTGTGCCTTTTCTTTTTTCTTTTTTTTTTTTCTGAGACGGAATCTTTCTCTGTCACCCAGGCTTGAGTATAGTCGTGCATTCTCGGCTCACTGCAACCTCCACTTCCCGGGTTCAAGTGATCCTCCTGTCTTAGCCTCCTGTGTAGCTGAGACTACAGGTGCATGCCACCACGCCCAGCTGATTTTTGTATTTTTAGTAGAGACGAGGTTTTGCCATGTGGGTTAGGCTGGTCTTGAACTCCTGACCTCAGTTGATCCACCCATCTTAGCCTCCCAAAGTGCTGGGATTACAGGCGTGAGCCATCGTGCCCAGCCTCAGTCTTCTTTATTAAGAAAAGAAGTTTGGGCCGGGCGCGGTGGCTCACGCCTGTAATCCCAGCACTTTGGGAGGCCGAGGTGGGTGGATCATGAGGTCAGGAGATCGAGACCATCCTGGCTAACATGGTGAAACCCTGTCTGTATTAAAAATATAAACAATTAGCCGGACGCGGTGGCGGGCGCCTATAGTTCCAGCTACTTGGGAGGTTGAAGCAGCAGAATGGTGTGAACCCAGAAGGCGGAGCTTGCAGTAAGCTGAGATTATGCCACTGCACTCTAGCCTGGGCGACAGAGTGAGACTCCCTATCAGAAAAAAAAAAAAAAGAAAGAAAGAAAGAAAAGAAGTTCCCTTGAAACAATAGGGCTTTTGTTTGTTTTGGTTCATGTTTGTTTGTTATTGCTGTTTTAGATACGTATTTTTTTTTAAGCGATGAGGTCTCTGTTGCAGTGGCATGATCATAGCTCACTGTAACCTCAAATTCCAGGGCTCAAGTGATTCTCCTGCTTCAGCCTCCTGATTAGCTGGGACAACAGGTACAAACCACCATGCCTAGCTAATTTTTAAATTTTTCAGAGACTGGGGTCTCACTAGGTTGCCTAGGCTAGTTTTGAACTCCTGGCCCCAGGCCATCCTCCTGCCTTGGCTTCCCAAATTGTTGGGATCACAGGCGTGAGCCACGACACCCAGCCTGTTTTAGATATTTTAATTAGAGCTCTGCAAGAGGTTTAGAACACTCACTTGTGAAGATAAACTTCATTTTCAATGCCACACAGAATCTAAGAGGTCCTGGAATTAGGAAGGGCTTTGCTTTTTGAACCAAAGTTGAGAGTCCACAGTTTTCTGGTCTACCTTACAGTGTTCAATAAACTCATATTTCTCTTCTCTGAGTTGAAGAGCTCCTCTTCTTGGTGTCTAGTCTCAGGCAGCTTATTCTTCTTAAAAGTAAGCATTATTGAAATGCTTTGAGATTTTCACACCATCAAGGTCCATTTTGGTAGAGGCGTTGACAAATTTTCAGTGTTCTGTGTGAAGGAACTCAGTTGAGGATTTAGTGGTCTGTGTGGCAGGCTACTGCTCAGTAGCTTCAGGGAAACCACTGCTTGCCTCCCCTGTGGCCAGTGAGGATGATCAGAGGAGCCCCAGCAGGGATGCCCAAATATAGTTTTCTTACATGTTGATGGTAGTGCTTGGTTTCATGTCTGAACAGTTCTCAAATCACATCTTCAGGAGAGTACTATCTGGGCATTTTGATAATTTCGCACTTTGATGTCACCATTCTTTTTTTTTTTTGAGACAGAGTTTCGCTCTGTCGCCCGGGCTGGAGTGCAGTGGCTGGATCTCAGCTCACTGCAAGCTCCGGCTCCTGGGTTTACGCCATTCTCCTGCCTCAGCCTCCTGAGTAGCTGGGACTGCAGGTGCCCACCACCTCGCCCGGCTAGTTTTTTTTTTTTTTTTTTGTATTTTTTAGTAGAGACGGGGTTTCACCGTGTTAGCCAGGATGGTCTCGATCTCCTGACCTCGTGATCCGCCTGTCTCGGCCTCCCAAAGTGCTGGGATTACAGGCTTGAGCCACTGCGCCCGGCCTGATGTCACCATTCTTATTACCACCACCTAGCTTTGTCATAGTAGAAAGAACTTTCCGTTTTCTTCCTTGTGTGTGTGTGTGTGTGTGTGTGTGTGAGATGGAGTCTCATCCTGTCGCCCAGGCTGGAGTGCAATGGCGTGATCTCGGCTCACTGCAACCTCTGCCTCCCAGGTTATCCTGTTTCAGCCTCTCGAGTAGCTGGGATTACAGGTGTGTGCCACCATGCCTGGCTCATTTTTGTATTTTTTAGTAGAAGTGGGGTTTCACCATGTTGGCCAGGCTGGTCTTGAATTCCTGACCTTGTGATCCAACCGCCTCCACCTCCCAAAGTGCTAGGATTGCAGGTGTGAGCCACTGCGCCTGGACTTTTTTTTTTTTTTTGAGACAGAGTCTTGCTGTGTTGCCCAGGCTGGAGTGCAGTGGCGGGATCTTGGCTCACTGTAGCCTCCACCTTCTAGGTTCAAGCAATTCTTCTGCTTCAGCCTCCTGAGGAGCTGGGATTTTCAGGTGCCCACGACCATGTCTGGCTACTTTTTGCATTTTTAGTAGAGACAGAGTTTCATCATGTTGGCCAGGCTGGTTTGTAACTCCCGACCCCAGGTGATCTGCCCGCCTCAGCCTCCCAAAGTGCTGGGATGAGCACTTGGGAAGCATGAAGCCACCATGCCCAGCCACCTTTGTCTTCTTAATTGTGGATTTAACTGCTGTGGACATCTGCTTGGGCATAGTCTTCCTGGAGTACCTCTTGGATTGGTACTGTCTGCAGATTTCTATGCTAGGACAGGCTCTCAGATGTAGGGGGCTTCCCCATTGATCTCACCACTGGCATCAGCATGCTTAGCTTCTACTCAGCTTTTCCATCCGCCATCTTGCAAGATGGAAGTGTTTTTTTTTTTTTTTGAGACGGAGTCTCGCTCTGTCACCAAGGCTGGAGTGCAGTGTCCTGATCTCGGCTCACCACAGCCTCCGCCTCCCGGGTTCAAGTGATTCTTCTGCCTCAGCCTCCGGAGTAGCTGGGATTATAGATAGGCGCGCGCCACCGCACTCGTTTAATTTTTTGTATTTTTAGTAGCGACGGAGCTTCACCGTGTTAGCCAGAATGGTCTCTATCTTCTGACCTCATCATCCGCTCGCTTCGGCCTCCCAAAGTGCTGGGATTATGGGTGTGAGCCACCGTGCCCAGCCTGGTAGGGTTCTTAATGCAGCTGTTTTTTGGAGTTCTGGTTGCCTCAGCACAGTGCTACTTGGGTCAATGACATTTTTGCTCCCTTCTTTTGTAGCTCAATTGGGTATTACTGATGGGATTTTGTAATTATTAATATTTTCTTGTCTCCATTTTCTTCTCAAGTACTTTGTTGCTTTAGAGTAAAATGCTTGCTAAGGGTATAGTTTTCACATAAAAGCACAAACTTAGCTTGGAAATTAAGATATGATCATACCTCTGCCATTCCTTATCTGTAATTCTGAAATACCTAGAGTTCTGAATAACCTCAAGTTCTTTTATTACTTGTTTATCAACAAAATCTGACTTGAATTCAGTTTTTGGCAAAACTTGATCCAAGCTGTCTTAAGGCTCTTTTTAGTCTTTATTCATTCCCTTTAGTGTGACTTCACATTTTACTATAAAATTATGAATGTGTTTGATTATGAGGTGATGTCCCAGACCCTACTGAGGGTGTTACATGATATAAAGTGTATGTATGGCTGGGCACGGTGGCTCACGGCTGTAATTCCAGCACTTTGGGAGGCCGAGGCGGGTGGATAACCTGAATTCAGGAGTTCAAGACCAGCCTGGCCAACATGGTGAAACCCCATCTCTAGTAAGGATACATAAATTAGCCAGGTGTGATAGTGGGTGCCTGTAATCCCAGCTACTCCTTAGGCTGAGGCAGGAGAATCACTTGAACCCAGGAGGTGGAGGTTGCAGTGAGCCAAGATCATGCCAGCGCTCTGCAGCCTGGGTGACAGAGCAAGACTCTGTCTCAAAAAAAAAAAAAAGTGTATATACCACTTTACCTTTACTTTTCTGAAATCTGAAAAATTCTGAATCTGGAAGCCTATTCTGTTGCAAGATAAAGGGATCCTAGATTTATATTGGTACTGTACAGTCCTGAAATTCCATCCTATCTATTGGCCACTTTTACATCAACAAACATTTGAAGTTTGGGGAAACTTACATATCATGCTCCCCTGGCAGTTGAACATTAATTTTTTTTTTTTGTTTGTTTGTTTTTGAGACGGAGTCTCGCTCTGCCCAGGCTGGAGTGCAGTGGCGCAATCTCGGCTCATTGCAACCTCTGCCTCCTGGGTTCAAGCAATTCTCCTGCCTCAGCCTCCTGAGTAGTTGGGATTACAGGCGTGCACCACCACACCTGGCTAGTTTTTGTCTTTTTAGTAGAGACGAGGTTTCTCCATGTTGACCAGGCTGGTCTCAAACTCCTGACCTTGTGATCTGCCTGCCTCGACCTCCCAAAGTGCTGGAATTATAGGCGTGAGCCACCACGCCTGGCTTTGAAGATACATTTTAAATCAGTGAAAAAAACAACAGGATTCTGCCTCCTATGGTATATCCCTCCTGACTGTCTCTTCTCTCCAGTCTTGCCCCTGCTGTGTGGGTTTCAGGCCTCCATCTTCTCTACCCTGCATTGCTGTGATAACCTCTGAAGTATTCTCGCTGCCATCTGTCTGGCCCTCCTCCCAGGTCTTCCACATACTGCAGCCAAGACATCCTGCTATTGAAACCCTTCAAGACTCCCTGCTGTCCTCTGGATGAAGTCCACCCTCTTTCACGTGACTTACCAGGCCTTTCTTGCCTTTGCCCCCAGCCTCGTCACTTACTATTTCTCTTTCTACCTTACATCCATCCTGAACTTCCTTTGGTTCTTTGACCTTGCCTCTGACCTTTTTGCATGCTGTTCACTCTTTCCCTGTTCACCTTGCTAACTCCTCTTTCTCTTTCTAGGTTGGATCAGATTTCACTTCTTCCAGAAGCCCCTCCTAGAACCTATACTTCTGGGATGGCGTCTTTTGACTGTACTCTCATTGCACCCTGTACTTCTCCTTCATGAGTGGGTGCTGGTCTGTCCCACTAGGTGACTTCATCCTTAAAGGGAGAGCTTTACCAAATCAATGCTTAAACAATATTTATTGGATGAATGTGTGATTAATTTCATAGAAATTTGATGTATGTTCAAATTTACTTACTGTATTATAGAACTTGCATTATATTCTCAGCAGAGTTATTTTCTTTAACGTGTGTAATTCAAGATAGACTCAGTGAGATTTTCAAAATTTGGAACGCAGTGCAAGGAAATTGAACTTGAGTTCTTTTGCATTTTGATGGTTAAACATTTCCCATTTGTGGTGACATACCAGTGAGTCTGGTTTACTGTTTTTTGGTCTATAGAAAATTGTCACAAACTTCGTCATAATATCTGGTTCTATATAACAAGGCTAGTCCTGTATTCTGCAGGTGGCTCATGGAAACAGTGCTCTGTTGATCTGGTTCATGAAGAAATCTGTTCAATTCTGCATAACAGATGGCTTTATCAGTGTCCTTCCATGAAGGAGCTGGTCTTCACAAAGAACACGTAGTTTTGCATCCCACCACTTGTAGTATTTTTTTTTTTGAGATGGAGTCTCGCTGTGTCACCCAGGCTGGAGTGCAGTGGTGCGATCTCAGCTCAGTGCAGCCTCCACCTCCTGGGTTCAAGTGATTCTCCTACCTCAGCCTCCTAAGTAGCTGGGATTACAGGCGTGCGCCACCATGCCCGGCTAATTTTTGTATTTTTAGTAGAGACGGGGTTTCACCATATTGATCAGGCTGTTCTCAAACTCTTGACCTCATGATCCGCCCGCCTCGGCCTCCCAGAGTGCTGAGATTACAGGCGTGAGCCACTGCACCCTGCCAGTGTTGTTTTGTCTAAATTCTTTGTGCTAATGTTTTTCTTTAGATTTCTTTTTTTTTTTTTTTTTTTTTTTTTTTTTGAGACAGAGTCTCGCTGTGCCACCCAGGCTGGAGTGCAGTGGCCAGATCTCAGCTCACTGCAAGCTCCGCCTCCCGGGTTCACGCCATTCTCCTGCCTCAGCCTTCCTAGTAGCTGGGACTACAGGCGCCCGCCACCTCGCCCGGCTAGTTTTTTTTTTTGTATTTTTAGTAGAGACGGGGTTTCACCATGTTAGCCAGGATCGTCTCGATCTCCTGACCTTGTGATCCGCCCGTCTCGGCCTCCCAAAGTGCTGGGATTACAGGCTTGAGCCACCACGCCCGGCCGCTAATGTTTTTCCTGCTGTGGTTTTCTTCAGGTTCCCCTTGCTCTGAGCCTGCAATTGACCCACGAAATTCTTTTCTGTGCTGTAACCTTACAGTGACTTCCTTATGTTCACTCCAAATGTTTTTCCCTAGTTGCATGTAGAGATATATTAGCTAAGGTACACACTTAGCTGCTGTATCAGAGACCCTAATGTACAGCCCAGGCTGGCAGAGCAGCTCTGCTGTGTGTGTTAATTCAGGAATCCAGGTTCCTTCCATGTTGTGACTCCCCCATTCCTTAGGATGTTGTCTTCTTTTACACGGCTGAAGTTGGGCCGTATCATGTCTCTGTTCCAGCTGGCTGGTAGGAAAAAAGAACAGAAATTCAGAGTAAGCGCCGGGCGTGGTGGCTCAAGCCTGTAATCCCAGCACTTTGGGAGGCTGAGACAGGCAGATCACGAGGTCAGGAGATCGAGACTATCCTGGCTAACACGGTGAAACCCCGTCTCTACTTAAAAATACAAAAAACTAACCGGGCGAGGTGGTGGGCGCCTGTAGTCCCTGCTACTCGGGAGGCTGAGGCAGGAGAATGGTGTAAACCCGGGAGGCGGAGCTTGCAGTGAGCCGAGATCCGGCCACTGCACTCCAGCCTGGGCGACACAGCGAGACTCCATCTCAAAAAAATAAATAAATAAATAAAAGAAATTCAGAGTAAGCAAATTCTTTCTCCATAGATTGGTGTGGAAGTTGGACACATCATTTCCTCTCACATTTTCTCGGCCAGAACGTAGTCATGTGACTGCACATCTAGCTGCTAAGGAGACTGGGAATTTACTGTCGGCTGTGTGACCTCTGTCAAGCTAAAATTCTTATTACTGTGGAATAAGGGAAGGATGGATTGGGGGGCACAATTAATAGTCTGTCACAGAGGCTAAAACAGCTGCTTTTGTCTGGGCACAGTGACTCACACATGTAATTTCAGCCCTTTGGGAGGCTGAGGCGAGTGGATCACTTGAGATCAGGAGTTTGAGACCAGCCCGGCCAACATGGTGAAACCCTGTCTCTACTAAAAATACAGAAATTAGCCGGGCATGGTGGCCGGCACCTGTAATCTGAGCTCCTCCAGGGGTTGAGGCAGGAGAATTGCTTGAACCTGGAAGGCAGAGGTTACAGTGAGCCAAGATGGTGCCACTGCACTCCAGCCTGGGCGACAGAGTGAGACTCCATCTCAAAAAAAAAAAAAAGCAAAATAAACAGCTGCTTTTATAGGTGATACAAGGTACAGCTGAACTTTGAAGCCAGGCCTGTGGTTTCACCTTCCATATTCTTACTCAAGGCATTATACTTCTGGATCCGAAACCACTGCTACTGGGATGCCCTGCTTGGGATGAGTTCTTTATATTTGTTATCTTGCTTTCAACCCACACCTGTGCAATTTTATGGGCAGCGTTTGTTTCCTATGTAGGAACAATTTGAAAGTGGGCTGTTTCTAGGCTTTCATGAATAGCAGCCTATGCTGTCATTGGGAATCTGGAGGGAGTTAATGAACACAACTTCATTGTTTACTTTAGTGAAATGTGGCAGCTTATGATAGTTTTGACAGTGAGACATGTGCTGTTTTGATCTCTCAGCTAAGATTATCTGATTTTTCAGGCATGTCTCAAAACTCACCAGGCCTGTTCACATGCTACTGCTTCTGAAGCCAGGGTTTGGAAGCCAGCTGCCCATCAGAATGAGGCTGTGACTTAGAATATTGGTTCTTGTTTTATTACCATTCCTTGTTTGGTCTCTCCAGAGTAACTGGCCTTTTCGGCTTCAATTTTCTTATTGGTGAAATGAGATATTAATTCCTCTTATTGACTTCAATTGCTGAGTGTATTGTTGCCTTTGGGATGTTCTTTGAGTTTTCTGTGCCTTTGAAATAGTTTTTTTCAAAATTAAAAAAAAAAATTTTTATTCTGGTGTTTTGAGGCATGTTTCAAGTGAGTGCATTTACACTTTTACCATTTTAGGAGCCACAATTTAATTATGTTGTCCCAGCTTGCTTGGCCTTATCCCCAGAGTTTCTGATTCCGTAGGTCTGGGGTGGGGCCCAATAATTTGCATTTCTTCTTCTGTTTTCGAGATAGAGTCTTATTGTGTAATCCAAGCTGGAATGCAGTGGCACGATCATAGCTCACTGTAGTCTCAAACTCCTGGGCTCAAGCCATCCTCCTACCTCACCCTCCTGAGTAGCTGGGACTACAGGCATACACTACCATGCCCAGCTACCTTTTTAATTTTTTGTAGAGATGGGGTCTCCCTGTGTTGCTCAGGCTGGTCTTGAATTCCTGGGCTGAAGCGATCCTCCTGCTTCAGCCTCCCAAAATGCCGGCATTCCAGGCATGAGCCACTGCACTTGGCCAAGACTTTGCATTTCTAGCTAGTTTCCAAGTAATGCTGCTGCTGGTGTGGGGACCTCATTTTGAGAACCATTGTCCTATAACTGTAGCTATAGTTAGTTTCTGATTATAGCTTCTTCCTTTTGCCCCTCCAATAATCGTGTGCACATCCAAAATCCCTGTCCTTGCTCTTTCAGGCCCAGGCGTGGTATCTGGTCCCCTTCTGTTGCTAGCCCTGGGGTGCTTCATCATCCCAAATTTATTTTTCTTCTCATAACCCGAACCTTTGTAAATAGCCCCTTCCCTAATGAATGTCCTCAATTCCCTGGTTTGCGTGTCCTGTCTGTTTCTTGGCAAGACTTTGGATGATCCAGTATTCAATGAGGATTTTTTTCATAGATGGATGAATCAGGCTGGGTTTCATGTTTTCTAAGATAAAGGGCCTTCTCTCTTTTTCTCTTGGTCACTTTGACCAAGAAGAAAATAACAGAGTTTTTATTCTAAAGAAGAATAATATCGGGGCCACTCTGCTCAGAGGCCACTCTGCTTTGAGGACCCCTTCTCTCCTCCCTCATGCCAAAGATCAGGAACATTGGGCAGAGCGGATAATGATGCCGCCAGCACCATTACATTTTCATGGCACTTTCAGTTGTGCTGAGCATGCAAGCATTTCAAGGAGACATTTCTAAGAGGTGGCTAGCACAGCATGCCTCTAATGCCCTATGTGAATTGGAATAGAGTACTAAAGAACTGTTCAATATTCACCCCATCCCCACATATGCAAGCATGCACGTGGGTGCATTGCATATGTGTGTGTGCACACGTGCACACATACATTTGTCCTTTGTTTCAAATGCAACACAATGGTTGGAAATTGCCTTCCTAGTACTGGGGTATGGATGCAAACACCAACAGAGAAGCAGCCGCTACTTCCAAACTGAACACATGTGAGATTTGCCCTTTAATTAGCATCTGCAGCTGCTGCCATCAGAAGGGTCTGTCTCTGTTGGCCTGAAAGTCTTTGCTTTAAAAGAGCAAGTCCATTATAGCTCCAAGCTAGGCTCGTCTGTCAGCTGCTGTGCTTTCTCTGCCATCAGCAGGGTTGCCACATTGTTTTGGGCTGTTTCACTCCAGGATTCTTTCCTCCTCCTGTGCCCGCAGCCTTTGATTACTATGCCTTGGTGATCATCATTTGGGTGACCTGCAGCTGCTCATTGTGTGTGCAGGAGACATCTCCAGTCCTTGCAAGGAGGGAAGATCATTGGCTTCAGCGCTGATGGACTGGTTATTTTCCAGCCCTTTGTTGTCAGTGATCTTGTCTTGATATGCAGAAAGGCTCCAGGTAGTCACTGAAAAAAATATAAGCAGCAGAGGTGATGGCTATATGAAAGCCATGTTTCATCAAGGGCATTGCTGCGATAGAAACTTTTAATTCACTTGGAGAAGGGAGCCGTATTTGTTCCACAGCCTCCTCAGCAGTGGGTCACACAGTGCTGGGCTGGCTGCATCTGAATCACCCCAGTAGCTCCTTAAAACTGTAGATTCCTACCCATGGAGTGTGATCCATGAAGTCTGGGGTTATTCCCTGGAATCCTTTAAGCTCCCTAAGTAGTTGGGATGGGAAAGGTCTACGCTTTACCTTACTATACTGCTTATTATTATCGTTTTAAAATTTTTGCCGGGCACAGTGGCTCACACCTGTAATCCCAGCACATTGGGAGACCGAGGCAGGTGGATCACTTGAGGTCAGGAGTTCGAGTCCAGCCTGGCCAACATGATGAAATCCCATCTCTACTAAAAATACAAAAATTAGCCGGGCATGGTGGCGCATGCCTGTAGTCCTACTCTGGAGGCTGAGGCGGGAGAATTGCTTGAACCCAGGAGGCAGAGGTTGCAGTGAGCCGAGATCGTGGCACTGCACTCCAGCCTAGGCAACAGCGCGAGACTTTGTCTCAAAAAAAGAAAAAAAAAAAAAAAGAAAAGAAATAACAAAACTCTTTTTCTTTTTTTTTTTTTTTTTTTTTTTTTTTTTTTTTTTTTTGAGACGGAGTCTTGCTCTGTCGCCCGGGCTGGAGTGCAGTAGCCGGATCTCAGCTCACTGCAAGCTCCGCCTCCCGGGTTCACGCCATTCTCCTGCCTCAGCCTCCCGAGTAGCTGGGACTACAGGCGCCCGCCAGGTCGCCCGGCTAGTTTTTTGTATTTTTAGTAGAGACGGGGTTTCACCATGTTAGCCAGGATGGTCTTGATCTCCTGACCTCGTGATCCGCCCGTCTCGGCCTCCCAAAGTGCTGGGATTACAGGCTTGAGCCACCGCGCCCGGCAACAAAACTCTTTTTCATTATACCAGAACGTCAGCTGCATGGAGGTGGAGATTTTTTCTGCTTTATTCACTGCTGTTTCCCTAGTATCTAGAATAGTGGCTGGCACATGATAGGCACTCAAATATTGATTTAGATGAGTCTATCTTATTTTCTTTTAAATTTTTTGTTTTTATTAGAGGTGGGGTCTCTCTTTATTGCCCAAGCTGGTCTCAAAAATCCTGACCTCAAGTGATTCTACTGCCTCAGTCTCCCAAAGGGCTAGGATAGGCCTGAGCCATCATGCCTGGCTTGTCTTATTTTCAAGAAGCACTTCTGGTGATTCTGATGGACAATCAGGCTTGGGAAGTTCTAACCTAGAGGACCTATAGTTGTCTTGGGGTAGAAGCCAAGGCTATCCTGGTTTTTAGGATCAGTGCCTTACTGAGCATCTCTGAATAGTAAAAGTCAGGGACAGAGTTACATTTTTGGACAAAACCAGATGCTGTGAATGGACTCTCGGTCACAACCTGGGTGGCGACTTTGTCCTTAACTTCCTCATCATTTTCTGCTGACCCTGGTCTTTGGTTCACAGCAAGTCACTTGGTAAGAAGACTTGAAGATGCCTAGTTTGTTCCTTTAGATGATGCTTTTGAAACCTCTTGGTACCATTTTAACAATCCAAATGTATTTTCTGAAAGCACTGAAGTCCTGGGTCTGTATTGTATCTTTAAGCTCTAATAGCATGATGATTGAATAAGCCTTGGTTGGCCACACACAAGCCATCTTCCCCGTGGGCTCCATTCATACTAGAATGAGCAGCTATACCCAGTAGTATAGTTTGGGATATGGGTAACATCTTGGGATAGCCACATTGACTCAGTAAATGCCTGAACTACATTTTCCTAATGGTGTACTGTTGGAATTTTTGGTGTGGTCGCCTGGAATGGTGGGTCAAGTTTGATTAGCATCTTTGATAAGGACCCGGTCTATTTAGAGGTTTGTCATTGAGTGTGTCTGTTTTGGCCTCATGTTGTGATGCATGCTGTGTAGCAGCTGTGGTAATTTTTGTTGCTTGTTTTCTCAATCAACCCTGGTTTTGAAGAAATGGAAAGTTGTTCCACTCTTAGACTGATCTGATTTGGGAGGGGATTTTCAGTCAGGAAGTTGGATCTTCTGAATAGAAGCAAAGAATACATGTCTTTCTGCCTCTTTATGAGCTGGCTCTTGTTTTCTGAACTATTTTACTGGTCACTGCAAATAGAATGTCAGGAGTAGCTGCCAACTACTAAGTTGTGTTCAGTTTGTCAGTTCTTAAGAGTTGCCGGTGGCTGCTCTGCTATGCATATGACTTTCTCAGCCTTAAACTCACAAGCCATACTGTTTTTTTCACATCTTTAATACAGCCATAGGAAATTTATAACTGTGGCGTGTCGTCATAAATATGCATTGTTGTTATTTTAAGACATTTCAGTACTAAAAGTATAAGTACTTCTGTTATTATCTGTGAATTTCTTTCCTTTTTCTTTTTTTGGATATTTAAGACCTTTTTAATGGCAATATATATTTAAAACAGACATATAAATTAGCATTCACCCACATACCCAGGGCCTGTGGAGAACCAGGTTGGGATGAGTGGGTGAGCTAAAGGCAGCCAGGTGGCTCCCGTGGGCTCCTCGAGGACTGGGGTGAGTAACTAATGTCTGCTAGGAACTTGGGGGAAAGAAAGTGTGTATGTGAGGTGCTGCCCCTTCTAAGTGTTCCTCTTGTTCATAAATCATATATATATATAATTTTTTTTTTTTAAGACGGAGTCTCACTCTGTCGCCAGGCTGGATTGCAGTGGTGTGATCTCAGCTCACTGCAACCTCTGCCTCCTGGGTTCAAGCGACTCTCCTGCCTCAGCCTCCCGAGTAGCTGGGACTACAGGCATGCACTACCATGCCCAGCTAATTTTTCTATTTTTAGTAAAGACGGGGTTTCACCATGTTGGCCAGGGTGGTCTCGGTCTCTTGACCTCGTAATCTGCCTGCCTCGGCCTCCCAAAGTGCTGGGATTACAGGCATGAGCCACTGTGCCCAGCCCATAAATCAAAATTTTTTCAGCAATTGTTGTGCAAATGGAACCTTACTCTTCAAATGCAATTGTCCGGTGTCTGGCTTAATGTCTGCTGTTGTCAGACACCATGTGAATGGAGTAGACTCCCAGGTTATAAGGAGCCCTTGGGGAGGATGCGCGAGTCACTGGCTTCTCCAGGGGTCTCTGGTTTGGGGTTGCCTTGGTGCTGGACGCACTTGCTGGAGATTTTACTGGACCAGCCTGAGGCCTTTGGGGCTCTGTGCAGATGCTCTACTTCTGACTTGTCTAGAGATTTCTTCTAATTCTGGACTAAAAGCAAGCAGGAGTTTGGAGGATGATGGTGAGAATTCACATCCCCGAGTTGGCTTTTGGAATGCAGTAGTTTGTGAGATTTAGTGTTTTTTTAAGAAGTATATTCAGATCTTGCCTTTTCCCAGAAAGCATATGAGACAACTTCCAAGACATTTATAGCATGGCTAATAAAATGGGAAATCAGGGCAAAGGACAGGAGAACTCAATAAGGGTTAACATGGCTACGGCGATTGTCTAAACGGGTTCTTTTTGCTGGCCAGAGCAGAAAGGATCATGCAGTAAAGTAGGGGGGAAGGATGGGAATTGAATGGTAGGTGAAGACTTCATGTTGGTGCCAGGCACTGTGCCAGGCCCTCAGAGGACCTTGTCTTACTTAATCCTCACACAGTGCTGCAAGGGGATTAGTCTTACCCCTGCTTTGGAGAGGATGAAACTGAAAGGCAGAGAGGTGAAGTCATCAGCAGGAGGCTGAAGCCACCCAGGCTAACTGGCCTTATAGCCACCTGGGGACTCAGGAATATCACAACTGTTTATTATCAAAAGGAGAAAGGATTTCAGTTCCTTGGGGTAGAGGAGTTTTCTTTTGCTAATCAAATATTTTACTTGAGGCTTAATATTCTTCTTCAAGATTTTTTTCCTGTGTATGTATAAACATATGTAATAATTCCTTATTTATTACAAAAAAAGGGTTATACTTTATTCTTTATAGGAGTTCACTTTATATTGTCATGGACAATTTTCCATGGCAGTATGAATAAATGGAATCCATTTGTTTTTAATATCTTCGTCTTATCCCATTGTTTACATATGTCATATTTTAGCCTGTCTTTGATGGATAGCTGAATGATTTCCATGGCTTTTTCTCCTGTTACAAACAATACTGCAAAGAATCTATTTATCTTTCTATTTATCTGCAAACTATTGTAAGTACCTGTAAAGTAAATTGTTAGAAGTGGAATTACTAGGTCAAAGGGGATATTTTCACATTTAAATTTTGAATAGAGTCTGTCAGTTGCCTTCCACACTGACTATAAAAGGAAAAGATTGTGTCACATTTATTGCAAGCCTTCTGAATTCTGCTGGGTGCTGAGGAATACAGAAAGGATATAAGAGAGTGGTTGCCCTCTAGGAATATCCGTCTACACTGTACCTAATCCTAGGGAATGTCTGGGGTGTCAACTTGTGGGTGGGGAAGTGGGTGGATTTAATTCAACTTTTCAAGCTTGCCTTGCAAACACTGTGCATGGTGTCTGGGCCTAGTCTTTCATTATATTGATTCCCCTGGGTAACAGATGTAATTTTCTTAGGGCAGGGACTTCATCCTACGTGACTTACAGTATGCCTTACACATCTTCTTTGTTTTGTGGAGACCTTGTTATTGTAACACGTCAGGTGATATTTGAGGATCTAATTGAGGCATTCCCTATTTTTGGGTGTGTGAATAATTAATAACTTTGGCATTCTATACAGGTCATGGAATATCAGCCTGGAGGGGACTTGCTGTCACTTTTGAATAGATATGAGGACCAGTTAGATGAAAATCTGATTCAGTTTTACCTAGCTGAACTGATTTTGGCTGTTCACAGTGTTCATCAGATGGGATATGTGCATCGGTAAGTGACACTCTGGTAGCACCTTTTTTTTTCTTGAGACGGAGTCTCGCTCCGTCACCCAGGCTGGAGTGCAGTGGCGCAATCTCCACTCACTGCAAGCTCCGCCTCTCGGGTTCACGCCATTCTCCTGCCTCAGCCTCCTGTGTAGCTGGGACTACAGGTACCCGCCACCGCGCCCGGCTAGTTTTTGTATTTTTAGTAGAGACGGGGTTTCACCGTGTTAGCCAGGATGGTCTCGATCTCCTGACCTCGTGATCCGCCCGTCTCGACCTCCCAAAGTGCTGGGATTACAGGCGTGAGCCACCGCGCCTGGCCTCTGGTAGCATTTTTATGCTGAGGATTTTTCTGTGTTGCATAAGAGTTCCTGCATGGAAATGAGTGGATGAATGATTTCAGGATCAAGATAACGCTCCATCCAGTTTTTAGCCACTCTACCAATAACTGGCTGAAAGCAGACTTTCCAAAATGGAGGACATTTCAGCTTGCCCATCCAGCAGTGCAATAGATCTAGAATTGTAATGTGCTCAGGTTTGCTAGTAAGATCTGGTAATGTAGCTAAGTAAGACTGGGAAGTCTTGCATGGGTTATTTGGATTATATGATAGAAGAACTGAATTTGGTTTGCAGAAGGAAATGTCATACCACACAGTAGTGTAAGACCATGGAGCTGTACTTCTGTAACTCTGCACTTTAGAATTTACAAAGATTTTTTTTTTTTTTGAGATGGAGTCTAGCTCTGTTGCCAGGCTGGAGTGCAATGGCGCCATCTCGGCTCACTGCAACCTCTGCCTCCTGGGTTCAAGTGATTCTTCTGTGTCAGCCTCCCAAGTAGCTGGGATTACGGGCACGCGCTGCCATGCCCAGCTAATTTTTGTATTTTTAGTAGAGACAGAGTTTCACCATGTTGGTCAGGATGGTCTCAATCACCTGACCTCGTGATCCACCCACCTCAGCCTCCCAAAGTGCTGGGATTAGAGGCATGAGCCACCGCGCCTGGTTTACAGAATCTTCAGTTGATAAGTGGTTCTTCATGTCTTCACTCATCTGATGTTTTGTGTACATTTGAGAATGTTGTGGGAATACAATGATTGTTAGGCCAGGAATCACAAAATCTGAGATAGAGTCTCAGCTTTTCCATTGGCTAGCTACATGACCTTGGGAAAATTTCATAGCTCCTTTTGGCCTTAGTTTTCCTAATGTAAAATGTGTGTCTCAAGGAGAAATAATCCATTGAGTAATATGTGTTTCATTTCTCTTTTCTTTCCCTCCTATTCTTCCTCTCCCCCTCCCTCCCTCCCTCCCTCTCTCTCTCCTTGCCTTTTGGTTAACTTTGTTTCGCAAAATGTATGCTAATCGTTTATGTCCGTCAATAGAGGAGGTCTATATAGCAGAATACATAAACAAAGATTTTTGGCTCAATTGAAATTCTAGGTTAGCAGTTGCTTGCTGATTGGGATGGAGGAGGCAATTCATGGTCCTGATTTTCTTACAGAGACATCAAGCCCGAGAACATTCTCATTGACCGCACAGGACACATCAAGCTGGTGGATTTTGGATCCGCTGCAAAAATGAATTCAAACAAGATGGTAACAAAATGGAATAAGATAGCTTAATAGAGTTAATACTAAAAAGTATTCTTGGTCCTCCTAAGTTTGGGAAGTGTTGGGATAAAATGGTGAACAACGTTCACCTTTGGCAGTGTATGGGGGTCGGAATGGGGACACAGAACTATTTCCCAGACGGTGGCACCTTTTCATTTATAGTGCCTATTAATACCCTACAGGACATTTTTAGGAGCATTCTTATAGTTTGGTTAGAAATAAAGGAAAATGCTTATTTTGTTTCTCCCTTCATTTTCCTTGCCTGTTACAGACTGTCTTCTGTTATGTTATCTTTTTTACTTTAAAATATTTTCATGAAATGGAAACTCCTGTATGTCAAATCCTCTATTTCCTATGCAGCAAAATTGAAATTAATCACTGGAGTATTTGAACCAAATATCCTCAAGTGTTAAGAACCAAGTGCTCAAAATGTCATTTTTAAGTCTTGGATCTTTGGTAGAAATTGCGCTCTATTCCACATGCTAAGTAGGACGGCAGGAGGGTAGCTACTGAGATCAAGAGCGAGAATACTTTAGGAAAAAGATGACAAAGTAAAAAAAGATTAGAGTTTAAAAATCTTCTAATAAAGTTGGTATGTACTAAAATATGAATTTTGAAGTCAACTTTGCAAAAAAGGATAGGTCTAAGAGAAAATCGACTTAGGTTTTAAGACTGATTTTACAACTGAACCACTTGGTGACCTAGACAAATCCTTGGGAACTTGATCTTTTATACTTTCTCTACAAAAAACTGATGCTAGTTAAAATGCACAATTTAAGAGGTTAGAGAAGCTGCTCTTCAAAATGCCCCTCAAGTCTGAGAGTTAAATCCTTTATATAAAGGACAATATGTAAAATTTTCTTTTTTTCTTAAACTGCTTTCAGAAAGGTGGTTATTATTAGGTTGATGTTAAGAAAAGGCTTGGAGTTGCATGAACTTTTTGCTTTCTAGCATGTGGCCTGTGTGTTCTGCAGACCTGAGACCTACTTGAGAGAATTTTCTTGGTGTTCAGGCTCTTGGAAAAATAAGTTCCCCATGTTGTCCAATGTCAGAGTTTCTCAACCTCAGCACTATTCTTTATTTCAGGTTATTTTCTTGTAATCTGTTCACTTGATCATTACATTAAAAATTAGATTATATTGCTATAACTACAAAGCGTTTTATGTTTTAAAAATTATGTACAATTTAGAAACAGGCATGAAAACTTAGGTATTAATCTTAGTGGAATAAAACACAGAAAAAAAGTTAAAATAATGCAAAGTTTTATCACTTAGGATTAAAAAATTTATATGGGCCGGTACAGTGCCTCACACTTGTAATCCCAGCACGTTGGGAGGTCGAGGCGGGAGGATTACTTGAGTTTGAGACCAGCCTGGGCAACAAAATGAGACCTAGTTTCTACAAAAAATTAAAAAATTAGCCAGACGTGGTGGTACGTGCTTGTGGCCCCGCCACATGGGAGGCCAAGACAGGAGGATCACTGGAGCCCACGAGGTTGAGGCTGCAACGAGCCATGTTTGCACCACTGCATTCCAGCCTGGGTGACAGAACAAGACCCTGTCTTAAAACAAATTTATATGCTGCATTCGTGAAATTAAAAAAAATCATGAATTTAGAAATAAATTGAAGCATAGGTACATTGACAATGTAACCTCAGCACTACTGACATTTTGATCTGAATAATTCTTTGTTGTGGGGGCTGCCCTGTATAAAGATATTGAGCTGCCTCCCTGACCCCTTCCTCCTAGATGCCATTAGCACCCTCTCCTCCAGTTGAGATAACCAAAGATGTCTCTAGACATTGCCAGATGTGCCTGGGATGGGATGATTGGGGGAAGTGGGATTTGAGAACCCTTAGTTGATCATGCCTGCAGTAGGTTGAGAAGCATCAGAAAGCTAATTAATTAGACAGGAATATGCGTTTGCAGTAAGAAAACCTGTTCAGAAAACTAATCAAGATCCAAAGTTACTGCTTGGTAAATAAATAGGAATTAAGAATAAGACCCTATCTCTGTGTCTGGGGTCATTCTCTTCAGAGCTTTTGATGGAGAGACAGGGTTCCTAGTTTGTATTTTTCAGTGCTTCAAACTGCCCTTTTCAGTTATAATTGTAACAACCTTCACTCCAGGTAGGGAGCCTCCCAGGTTTATTTGCAACAAAGGCTCAATCTCTGATTATTTTGGTCAAGGAGACATGAACCTCAATACCACACACTTGAGAATATTGCCTCTCTTTTTTCCCTTGTGCTTTTAGGGTTGGAACGTGACAAGCAGATAAAAAGGAATTTTTTGCATTAAGTACAAAGTCCCTTTTGTTATAGAAGAGCAATAATCTGCACAGTAGATCAAGTCAAGTGTGGATATAAAATTATAATTTTTGGGGGGATATTTTTAATAGTGGTATTGGGTTAAACATATTTCCTTTAAATGAAATGTCTGTAGGCCTAAAGTAGGTTCTAAATGTTACCTGTACTCATAGTATACCATATAAAATATAATCCACATTTACTGAAACTACCATATATTACTTACCCCAAATCAATCAGTCCCTTCCCTATTACCCCCACATATTATCTTCGTATTTTGGATACCTGTGAATCTTAGATCTGTTCGGTTTTCCATTATCCATTGTCTTATTTCAAGCTTCTCATTCAGAACGTTGCTTTGGAGTATTTTCTGTTAGTAAACACAGGGCCTAGTGACCGTAGGACCTGCTGTGTGACTTAGGTCACCCACTTCTCTTTATTAGAATCTCAAAGAATGGTGAACAGCTGAGTTCCAATCTATCTCATTTGGCTATCATGAAAATGATCTAAAGAGATTGTAGATAAACCACATTATATAGCATGGTAAGTGATAACCCCATTTAGCAGTTGCAACCCCAGAAGAGATAGCCCTTTTTAGATTTAAGTAGGAGTGAAAAGCTTTATTTTCCACAAGAGGAATAACGTAGTGAGAACTCCTTTTCCCCCTGCTTCTGCAGGTATGTGCCCTAGGCAGCTTGATGGGTAAAGCTAGGTTTAAATAGTTTTATGTTTAAGCATTTCTTTTTTTTTTTTTTCTTTTTCGAAACAGAGTCTTGCTCTGTCCCCCAGGCTGGAGTGCAGTGGGCGATCTTGGCTCACTACAACCTCCGTCTCCTGGGTTCAAGCGATGCTTCTGCCTCAGCTCCCCGAGTAGCTGGGATTACAGGTGCCTGCCACCATGCCTGGCTAATTTTTGTATTTTTAGTAGAGATGGGGTTTCACCACGTTGAAGCATTTTATGGAAAGGAGTTAGGAGGAGGAAGATACTGGTTTTCTTTCGTCCTCATCTGCTTTTTGTTAGTAAAAGAATCTGCTAAGTTCACTCTTTTCTTTCTCCCTCCCTCTCTCCCTCTTTCAGTTCTCCCCCGCTTTCCTTCCTTCCTTCCTTTCTTTTCCTTCTCCCCCTTTCTCCCAAAATATGGCAGACTCTTCTAGTCATTCTCATATAGTCTTCTGAACTTGTTTATTTTCTTCCCTGTCAATACAGTAAAAATTAACTAAGTTGGCCAGGCACGGTGGCTCATGCCTGTAATCCCAGCGCTTTGGGAGGCTGAGGCGAGCGGATCACCTGAGGTCAGGAGTTTGAGACCAGCCTGGCCAATGTGGTGAAACCCTGTCTCTACTAAAAAAAAATACAAAAATTAGCTGGGTGTGCACGCCTGTAGTCCCAGCTATTCAGCAGGCTGAGTCAGGACAATTGCTTGAATCCGGGGGTGGAGGTTGCAGTGAGCTGAGATTGCACTTGCACTTCAGCCTGGGTGATAGAGCAACACTCTGTCTAAAAAAAAATTAACTAAGTTAAGTAGTATCTGGGCCCTATCAGATAGTGTCCTCCTGCAGGCAGGCTGGGCCCCTACTATAGGTTCACTTTTAACATGTCACTCAGATTAGCTGGCTGAATTGCTACCAGAGGAGAGTGAAAGCGTATTGCAAAATCATAATCAGGACATGTGAGATTACATGTTGAACAGGTTTAATGTGCTTGGGTGTCAGTGACTAATGGGAACTTAGCAGTCATTAATTGTCATTAAAAACCTTTGTTAATTACCATTACACACTTAGAGATTTGTTAATTAACAAAGAGTAATGCCTTTGCTAATCACTATTATGCACTTAAAGAGTAAGCCAGTGGGTATTTTTCCCTTCATAGCTTTCTAGTACAAATTAATAAAATGTAGAAAATTAGAAAATGATTGTGCATAAATGTGTATAATCATGTATCCGTTAGGGGGCAAAAATTCGTTGGGGAATTATCTTTCTTTGATAAGTCTCATCATTAGTTTGAAAATGAGGCATTGGCAATTCATACTGTTTGGCTGGGTCGTCCTGAGAAACATGCCCCAGTCAATTCTGTTTTTGCAATTCTTTGGTTGTAAACAAGTGACTGTGCCCTGTGAGCTGCAAATAAGGAGAACTGAATATTCCTGAACAGTCTGTGGCAATAAAACAAAATCCAATAAGTGCAAATGGTATGTATTGGACAGTTGTGTAGTTAGGTCCTGCAAGGTCATTAGACATAAAGGATAAGTATTTAATCAACAATATAGTAGCATTTTCATTATCTAGTCAAATCAAGATGTTACAGTTTTCCTTCTCTTGTTATTTAAAAAGTATCTATTGCGGCTAGGCTCCATGGCTCACACCTGTAATCCCAGCACTTTGGGAGGCTGAGATGGCTGGATCACGATGTCAAGAGATCGAGACCATCCTGGTCAAACATGGTGAAACCCCATCTCTACTAAAAATACAAAAATTATCTGGGTGTGGTGACACGCATCTATAGTCTCAGCTACTCGAGAGGCTGAGGCAAGAGAATTGCTTGAACCTGGGAGGCGGAGGTTGCAGTGAGCTGAGATCGTGCCATTGCACTCCAGCCTGGCGACAGAGAGACTCCATCTCAAAAAAAAAAAAAAAATCTGTTGCTTATTGTCAGTGCATTTTAACCAAAACCCTAATCCTGTGCTGTGTTTAATCCTAATCCTGTGCTGAGCTCTTTAGCATTTACATACATATTAAAAAAACAGAATCAGCCCAGATTTCCCAACATATTAAGGCTTCTCCTTGACTTAAACTACTTTCAGTTCTTCAAGCTTAAGTCACCCTGTGGTTTTGTCTTAGACCAAATATTTTCCCCTTTGTCTCCCCTTCTGTTCATCAAGCCAAACCTGCTTGTAGGTTTCTTGGATGGTGTGACCATCTGGCTTTCTTGAAGGGGCATTTATAGTGGAAGTTTTATTGCCCAAAGCAGTGGACAATCCATGTCAGGAATGGTTGTATCACACTGCTGTCTGAGTTTAGGGCTTGGAAAAACCTATATCAGAATGTGGGCCTGAGGGAAGGGGTGAGAAGAGAGGAGAGGGAAGAATAGGTCTGTTTCATATAATGAGAAAGTCTCATGGTTGAGGAATGGATGAGATTCAAGTTACAGGCTGGAAGAGCTTCATCCAGAATCAGCCCTGGGGAGAGGAGACCTCATCATGTCCTCACTAAACATTCACTTTCCTCTCCACATCCGGTTAAAGCAAAGCAAATTTACTTTCTTGGTGTAAAGCCCAGCCTTCAAGGTACGTGGCCTTACCCACAAAATCTCTTTGCTCACTCAGGGGCACTTACCATTGTTTAATGAGGAAAAAGTTCTTTTGCACCATATAACTGCTGACCTGAGAGAAGCCCATTATGATACAGAGTTATAAGACAGCTGGTCAACACACTATATAACTAAAATCAGGGCCTCTCTGTTTTGATGGGGAGAAAAGTTAGAGATAGAATCTCTAGACTTCAAATTTCATGGCTCGGTAAAACGTCAAAATAATTTTGAAGACCAAAGGGGTTGCCAGCTTACTAAGCTGCCTAGACAGGGGTGGGTATGAGGGGAAGAAAATCTACTTCTTTCATCAACAGCATATCAAGAAACAAAGGACATTTAAACACTAAAAAGTCAGAAGGACAAAGTCTCAGAGAAAAAGGTCGGTCCTTTAAATGGATTACATTTAGCTTTATAAAATGCCCTCCTGTGTTGTCCTAACCTTTCTTTGCCAAGGTCAAGTGCTTGGGTGCCATTGAATTATAAGCCCCTGGGTTCTGAACAGTGGGGGAGGGAATCACAGGAACAAGGGTTAGGGGTAAGGAAAAGGAACTCATTAACCTTGGGCCCTGGGTGGAAGTTAATTATCATGTCTTGCCCTGTGGGTGGGTTGAAGTAGGAACATTAATTCCAAAGGCAGTTTTCCAAATTTTTGAACTTGAGATTTGTAATATTATATTGCCAGTTAGCCACCAGTTTTGTTTTGTTTTGTTTTGTTTTCTTTAACAGTCACCTTATCACCCAGGCTGGAGTGCAATGGCTCAATCTTGGCTCACTGCAACCTCTGCCTCCTGGGTTCAAGCGATTCTTGTGCCTCAGCCTCCTGAGTAGCTGGGAACCACAGGTTCGCACCACCACGCCTGGCTAATTTTTGTATTTTTAGTAGAGATGGAGCTTCACCATGTTGGTCTCGACCTTCTGGCCTCAAATGATCCACCCACCTTGGCCTCCCAAAGTGCTGGGATTACAGGCATGGGCCACTGCACCTGGCCAACCACCAGTTTTCTAGTAATGGTTAGGTTGATCTTTTAGATTCATTTTTAGAGTTTATTACCATTTTGTTGTTATCATAAGAGAAGTTCTATTATATCAAAAACTTGTATTAGAAAACACATCTTCCATTCCCAACTCTCATTCGTATCACCAAAGGGTGTATGTGTATCATCCACAACTCTTGCCCTTTTGCCCTTGGATTACATTATATGCTTTGTGCTTTTTTTTTTTTTTTTTTTTTTTTTAAATTAGTAAAGCGTTTGCATTTCCTGACAGTGTGCCACTTGACAGCAGGTTTCAGTGCCTGGGAGAATAGTAATCAGTGGCAAATCAGCTTGTGTCTGAAATGTGGCTGTTGGCAGTCTACTTGAGGATAATTGAAAGTTTGCTGTATTCATTTTATTGATGGGATTCTAGGTGAATGCCAAACTCCCGATTGGGACCCCGGATTACATGGCTCCTGAAGTGCTGACTGTGATGAATGCGGACGGAAAAGGCACCTACGGCCTGGACTGTGACTGGTGGTCAGTGGGCGTGATTGCCTATGAGATGATTTATGGGAGATCCCCCTTCTCAGAGGGAACCTCTGCCAGAACCTTCAATAACATCATGAATTTCCAGGTAAAGAGTCCTTAGAAGATTTCGAGATCATATTGAGAAACGTTATTTAAAAATTGTGCGAATGAGGCTGAGCGCAGTGGCTCACACCTGTAATCCCAGCGCTTTGGGAGGCCGAGGCGGGTGGATCACAAGGTCAGGAGATGGAGACCATCATGGCTAACATGGTGAAACCTTGTCTCTACTAAAAAAAATACAAAAAATTAGCCGGGTGTGGTGGTGGGCGCCTGTAGTCCCAGCTACTCGGGAGGCTGAGGCAGGAGAATGGTGTGAACCCGGGAGGCAGAGCTTGCAGTGAGCCAGGATTGCACCTCTGCACTCCAGCCTGGGCAACAGAGCAAGACTCCATTTAAAAAAAAAAAAAAATTGTGTGAGTGAATGTTGTTTAAAAATTGTGTGTGTGAATATTTTATAGGTATCGTGTGAATTAATGTTTATAGAATGTTAGATGTTATTTAAAAATTGTGTGAATGAGGGTTTCAGCAGTGCTAGAAAATAATAATAGCAAATACTTACATAGCACTTAACTCTGTGCCAGGCTTTTCTAAACATTTTATTAATTGTATTTCACGGAATCTCAGCTGCCAGTAATGATAAGACTACACCATTATTTTATGTACTGCTGAGAAAGAAAAACTGCTGCCAGTGAGTCTATGATACTTTTATTGATTATAAAATACATCTTGATTTCAGTGCTGGTAAGTATGAATAACTGTGAGTCTTAGAATTGAGGAGGTATAGTTTTAGTTAGTTAGTTAATCTTCAAGCAACCCTGTGAGGTAAGTATTATTATTTTCATTTATAAATGAGGAAACCAAAGCACTGAAGGTAAAGTAACTTGCCTAAAATAACACAGGCAGTCTGGCTCTGAAGTCCATGCTCTTGATTTTTCGATATACTCCTTCTTAGTACTAACTATTGAATATGGTATTAAAATTGAGGAAATGAATTAGAAATACAATTACATATAGATATGTGTTTTACTGTGTGTGTGTGTGTGTATATATATATATATATAGTAAAACTGTTTTCTTTTTTTTTTTTTTGAGACGGAGTCTCACTCTGTCACCCAGGCTGGAGTGCAGTGGCCAGATCTCAACTCACTGCAAGCTCCGCCTCCCGGGTTTAAGCCATTCTCCTGCCTCAGCCTCCCGAGTAGCTGGAACTACAAGCGCCCGCCACCTCGCCCGGCTAGTGTTTTGTATTTTTTTAGTAGAGATGGGGTTTCACCATGTTAGCCAGGATGGTCTCGATCTCCTGACCTCGTGATCCGCCCGTCTCGGCCTCCCAAAGTGCTGGGATTACAGGCTTGAGCCACCGCGCCTGGCCGTAAAACTGTTTTCTAATAACTGTACTTTCTACTACATTAAGCCTATTTATTTATTTATTTTTTTGAGATGGAGTCTCACTCTGTTACCCAGGCTGGAGTGCAGTGGCACAATATCAGCTCACTGCAATCCCTGCCTCCTGGGTTCAAGCGATTCTCCTGCCTCAGCCTCCTGAGTAGCTGGGATCACAGGTGCCCACCACCATGCTTGGCTAATTTTTGTATTTTTAGTAGAGATGGGGTTTCACCATGTTGGCTAGGCTGGTCTTGAACTCTTGACCTCAGATGATCCGCCTGCCTTGGCCTCCCGAAGTATTGGGATTACAGGCATGAGCCACTGTGCCCAGCTCATGAAGCTCATTTCTTAAGGCTCTGATAAATGTGTATTTTTCAGTTTCAACCAAAAGGAAAAGGAACGTATTTCCTAGGTTTTGGATCTCACCCAGTTTTCATCTTTTGGGAATGCTTAATACATATTTTTATGTAAATACATTATTTGTTATTCTTGTGCCTCCTCTTGAGTGAAAATTTCCCCTTAGATGACTCTTGGAACTAATTTATTTCCTTCCCTTTAGCTCACTCACTCATTCAATCATTCAATAACAAGTGCATTATCATACCACGCACTGTTAGGTACCAGGTTTACAGGGATGAGCAGAAGAAGCAGGCCCTCTCTGCCTTCTTTATTTTTCATCACACTGAAATCACAGCACAATATGTAGGTGCAAAAGTAGAGTGCAGAGGGAACATGCAGAAAGGAGTTATAGGATAGAAAAGGTAGCCAAGGAAAGCAGCGAGAACAGCGTGATTTGTTCAGGGAGCTTTAAATAGCTCATCATTGTTGGACAGCAAAGAGAGAGATGGGGAGCGTGGCGAGATGAGATGGGAAGGGGAGCCGGGGTCAAGCCATGGAGGATGCTGAACCCCTACAAAGGAACTAAGCCTATTGATGTGAACAGGCCGCTTATTTTGGGAACATGCCTTTGGTCCAAAGGGAAGAGGGCACGAAACTTCCTTCTCTAAAAAACAACAACAAAAAAAGAAACTTGCATATATGAGAAATACTTTCTTCACTTTGAGGCATGAGAAACGGAATCCCTGCTAAGGAAATAATTCTTTTGTTTTTTTGGAACAGCGGTTTTTGAAGTTTCCAGATGACCCCAAAGTGAGCAGTGACTTTCTTGATCTGATTCAAAGTTTGTTGTGTGGCCAGAAAGAGAGACTGAAGTTTGAAGGTCTTTGCTGCCATCCTTTCTTCTCTAAAATCGACTGGAATAACATTCGTAACTGTAAGTAGGGCTATTTTCCGTAATTTGGGATGTTGGGATTATGAAACACTCAAGAGAGATGTGAGATTATTCTGGCCCAAAGAAGCTTCGGTAAATTATATAAATAAAGGCTGTAATTATCTACACGAGTATTAAAGGCTAATGATATAGCCGTCTTTGAGTAATAATTCTGCTTTAAAATTGTTTGTGTAGAACTGGGTCATTTATCAAACTCTGTGTTTATGTGGCCTTTAGAATAGTGTCCCTCAGTAAGTTAGAGGCACAGATTAATGGAGTTTGAAGGTTGTCACTTGATTTGACACAATTTCTTCCAAAAAAGTGGATCTAGATATTTCATTCACATATCAGGAAAAAGACTCAGATTAGGCAACATGCCCAGGTTGTTCTGCTAATGGCTGAGTTTAAACCAAAACCGTAAACACCTCCCTGTGTTTATTCATTTGTTTCCCTCGATAATATTTGTCTTTGCTCACAAGCATGTAAAACCTATAATGTATATGCACAGTAGATTCATTCATACATCACTTTTTATAATCAGTTAGTGCAAACTGAATGAATTCATTAAAAACAAAGACTGGGTTTATTATCAACAGAAACCACACAATGCTCTTTTTTCTTTTACCAGTTGGTGATCTTTTAAAAATCTTTTTAATTCTTGGATGTGTTGTTGATTGAATGTCTTCTAATAACTGGACCCAATGATCAGCATGGATTAGAGCCAGTAGGAAAGCAGTTGTCCTGTTTGAGTATGTGTTTTGTTTTTGGTGATGGAGGGAGGTTGGGAAATGGAATCTGTTTCTAGGTGTCAAAACCAGGCTTCTGATTGGAGATGTGTTATAATTGCTTGCACCTTCAGCTAGGACATAGTATGGTAAAAATTCAGTATTGTCCAGTTGTAAGCCATTTTGATGGTTTCTCTAACCTGCTGAAATATTTAAGTAGGTCGCATTTCCATAAATCTTTCTTGGCAAATGTTTTTATTATTCGGGTGGCCACATTGCTTTATTTTTCTAAATAAATAGACATCTCCCCCCAAATCTCCAAGGTTCAGACCTTTTAATCAGTAATATATTTTCAGGGCATTCTTCCTTTTATGCTTTTGGAAAGATCTGATAGACTTTCTTTTAGAAGCTATTCAAGTATTTAATCTTTTCTTGTCTTGCCTTTTTATCTCTGTAATCTTCTTGAATAAGCACTTAATTTTTTTATTCATGAACTTGCTGATCATGCCTAAGAATATATCTCCACCTAAGTAAGTCAGTGAATGCCCTCCTATCTGTGTTGCATATGTTCCAAGACTCCCAGTGGGTGTGTGAAACTGATGATAGGACTGAAACCCAGTGACACTGTTATGTATAACACTGGGGGCCGGGCGTGGTCGCTTACGCCTGTAATCCCAGCACTTTGGGAGGCCGAGGTAGGCGGATCATCTGAGGCCAGGAGCTCGAGACCAGCCTGGCCAACATGGTGAAACCCTGTCTCTACTGAAAATGCAAAAAGTAGCTGGGCATGGTGGCGCACGCCTGTGGTCCCAGCTACTCGGAGGCTGTGCATACATACCTGTGTTATATAAAGTTTAACTTATAAATTAGGCGTAATGTATTTGACTCCCAGCTCCCAATGTAGTGACTCTGAAGACTCACAAAATGTATTTGCTTTACAAAAATTTTTTTTTTGAGATGAAGTTTCACTCTTGCTGCCCAGGCTGGACTGCAGTGGTGTGATCTCAGCTCACTGCAACCTCTGCCTCCTGGGTTCAAGTGATTCTCCTGCCTCAGCCTCCCAAGTAGCTGGGATTATAGGCATGTGCCACCACACCTGGCTAATTTTCTATTTTTAGTAGAAACAGGGTTTTTCCATGTTGGTCAGGCTGGCCTTGAACTCCTGACCTCAGGTGATCCACCCGCATTGGCCTTCCAAAGTGCTGGGATTACATGCGTGAGACACCGCGCCCAGACCCCAATGTTAACTCTTACATAACAGTGTCACTGTCAAACTAAGTGTTTGAAAAACTATTTTTCAAAACTAATATTGGTACATTACTGCTAACTACACTTCAGACTTTTTTTGGATTTTACCAGTTCTCCCACTCATGTCCCGTTTCTGTTCCAGGAATCAATCCATGGTACCATATTGCAGTTAGGGTATTTATATTTGATGGGACTACTCCTAGTTTAGATACTTAGTGTAGCTCAGTCAGCAGGTGGGATCTTCGTGCCCACTAAGGATTGGTAATGCGTTTTCTTGGTGGTTTTATGGAGTTTCCGACTATGCAGAGAGGCATGGTATTAACTTCACTGTCTCCTAGCAAATTTTCCTGTTTTTCACCAACCTCTGATCCCTGCGTTATTTGCAATCGACTCAGAGATTTGTGACTGAAAACATTGCTTGACTCCATGCTCTTTAAGCTATTTTCTAACTAGGTAACTGAAACATAAATTATACTTTTATCTAGTATGGTTTTTCATAAACACATGTTGAGTGATTTTCATCAACCAAAATACTTTGAATCATTAAGTTTCCCAAGTTCACGGTTGCTGCTTAAATGCCTGGTGGTTCCAGGCTGTTGAATATTTCCGCCTTTTGCAGTAAGAGATTGTCCCTTGTTAAAAGCAACATTAGCCTTTGTGCGGTTTCACCCCCAATTCTTCTTTTTCTTGTTGTAACCAATGAAAGGAAGTACTGCTTAACACAGCAGGTAATAATCTTCTAAAACTCATTATCTCAAGAGGTGGTCTCGGCAGGATATATAAATGTAATTTAAGAAAGGTCTTGGCAAATTTATGAATGACAGAACTGGGAGTGGCTACTGAGAGAAACTAGGATGTGCCTTTGTATTGACACTGAGGTCAGGTGTAGCTTCTGTACCCTCCTGGGTCCTGCCCCTTGGGGTTGCTGCAGGCAGCACCCCGTGAACCAGGCATCTGACCCAGTTCCAGGATACTTATTCTTCCAGCAAGTCGAACACTCTGTGATGAGTAACTGCTACGCTCATGGGTCACTAGGCTCTCATTATTCTGTTTCATTTCCAGCTTCCCACAAGATTGGTTTTTTTTTTTCAGCTGCTTGTTTATTATTATCATTATTTCAAGGCTGCTTTCCAAGTTTCAGTGGGGGGTTTCCTAAGCGTACCAGCTGCCCTGGCTGTGCCGTTCCGGCGATGTTTCAGATACTGGGCTGGATTCTGGCTATAACCAGCCTGATCTTTCTGGGCTTCAGGAAAGCTGAAGCCAATCAGAACTCCTCTTTCTTCCCTTTGGGATTATACCTACCTTGCCTGGCATCGTGTACCTGCTCCCATCCATGGGAAAGTTTTGCTGTCTTCTGTCAACGTCTTTTGAAATATCTTCCCCCAAGGCATCGCGACGTCAACGGAACCAGCACACTTGTACCTTTTATCCAAGACTGCCATATCTCAACAGTGAGAAACGCATAATGCAAGTGGTGATCACGGATTATTTCCTAGGACATTTATGGCTAACATGCTAGAGAACTCAGATGGTCTGTTGCGTCTGACATGGGCTTTTTCTCTTGAGTTGTCTTTCTTTTGCTATTCTCAGAAAGACAGAAATGATCCTGATTTTTCAGGTCCTCAGCATTTGTTAGCAGAAAATATATTTTGTTTCCATCTGGCAGTGACGCAGTGGTGGTCCCATGCTGATGAAATGCTGAGATAGTCTTCTTCCAAATAGGTATCGTTTTGATTGTTGCTGCGTATTTGCTAACTGGCCCTGAATGGTGCAAATGAAACCTCAAGTGTATAATATGGTTGCTCAGTAATCCTAAGGGAAGACAGTCTTTGGTTTAGGGGAGAGGGATTCTGTGCCAACTTAGCTTCAGGTGAAATTCTTTTTTTTAAATATATATATATTTTTTATTATACTTTAAGTTCTAGGGTACGTGTGCACAATGTGCAAGTTTGTTACACATGTATACATGTGCCATGTTGGTGTGCTGCACCCATTAACTCGTCATTTACATTAGGTATATCTCCTAATGCTATCCCTCCCCCTACCCTACAACAGGCCCCGGTGTGTGATGTTCCCCTTCCTGTGTCCAAGTGTTCTCATTGTTCAATTCCCACCTATGAGTGAGAACATGCGGTGTTTGGTTTTTGTCCTTGTGATAGTTTGCTGAGAATGATGGTTTCCAACTTCATCCATGTCCCTACAAAGTACATGAACTCATCCTTTTTTATGGCTGCATAGTATTCCATGGTGTATATGTGCCACATTTTCTTAATCCAGTCTATCATTGTTGGACATTTGGGTTGGTTCCAAGTCTTTGCTATTGTGAATAGTGCCGCAATAAACATACGTGTGCATGTGTCTTTACAGCGGCTTGATTTATAATCCTTTGGGTATATATCCAGTAATGGGATGGCTGGGTCAAATGGTATTTCTAGTTCTAGATCCCTGAGGAATCGCCACAGTGTTTTCCACAATGGTTGAACTAGTTTACAGTCCCACCAACAGTATAAAAGCATTCCTATTTCTCCACATCCTCTCCAGCACCTGTTGTTTCCTGACTTTTTAATGATTGCCATTCTAACTGCTGTGAGATGATATTTCATTGTGGTTTTGAGTTGCATTTCTCTGATGGCCAGTGATGATGAGCATTTTTTCATGTGTCTGTTGGCTGCATAAATGCCTTTTTTTGAGAAGTGTCTGTTCATATCTTTTGCCCACTAAACAATATTGCCGACCATCCTAAAGGACTAGAAAAAAAAAAAAAAAAAAAACCCAAGGAGCTACATGGTGCTTAATTCTACACACAGAAATTTGTAAGAATTTCACCTGAAGCTGTTACAGATTTTTATGTGTGGAATTAAGCACCATGTAGCTCCTTGGGTTTTTTTTTTTTCTAGTCCTTTAGTATGGTCGGCAATATTGTTTAGGGAGTACGTATTCTGTGCTAACCACTAGTCATACAAGTACATTACACTATACTCCTTCAAAACACTTCTGTCAAATGTAAGGATTATTATACCCATTTTACAGATGTGGATACCGTGGTAACTTGGCCAAGGTCATATGGCAGGTGAATAAGGGATTCTGGATTTGAGTGGAGGTCTGTGTAATTCCAAAGCCCATGCTCTTTCTATAATACCATATATGCCTTTGCATACATCATTGTTATAAGTAATAATATTTGTGATGATGGCAAATAATAAACCATGTCACACTAGGGAGTAATTTAATTTCTAGGTGTATTTAAGAACATTTAGAATGGCAGGAATTGAATTTTTTTTTTTTTTTTTTTTTTTTTTTTAAATGATGGAGTCTTGCCATCTTTGCCCAGGCTGGTCTCAAACTCGTAGGCTTAAGTGATCATCCTCCCTCGGCCTCCCAAAGTGATGGGATTACAGGCATGAGCCACCATGCCCAGCCTAGAATTGCAGGAATTTTTGAATTGATGATTCATTCTGATATTTGAATTTCTACAGTATGTTAAGTGCAATGTCAGGTGCTGTGGCTCCATTGATGAACACATTTGGGTATGGCCCTACCTTCATTGAATTTAACAGGACCACAGCTCTATTCAAACAAAAGACCATTTAGGGAAGACAGTCTTTGATCTTCAAAAATTTTTTTGAATTCAATGAAGGTAGGGCCATACCCAAATTCAATGAAGGTAACTAACTGGTCTTTTGCTTGAATAGAGCTGTGGTCCTGTTAAATTGCTGTACCTCCAAATGGTGGGAAGTTTAATGCTTCGTAGGCCTCCCCTCACTGGTTTACTGAACCACATGTGCTTGATTTTAAGCAAAATACAGACCATAGACTGTGACCTGGTGATCCCTTCCCCACATACAGCATCCTGCTAACCTATAACACTCCGCATGTCTCAGATCTAGTCTGGGAAAGGACAATGTTGGATCGATGGCCCACTTCTAATCTTGGATTCCTAGTCTTAAGATGAATTGAGAAGACTCAGGATGTGTCCTGTTTTCTGTTTATTTAGAACAGGGTTTCTCAACCTTGGCACTGTTGACATTTGGGGACAGATAATTCTTTGCTGTGGGGGCTGTTGTGTGGATTGCAGGACGTTGAACAGCATCCCTGTCATTTCTCCATGGATACCAGTAGCACCCTCTCCCTGCAGTTGCAACAACCAAAAATGACTCTAGACATGGCCCGGTCTCCTCTTGGGGGCTACAGTCACCTTCACTTGAGGACTGTTGATTTAGAAGAATTGGCCAGGTTATTATCAGGAGAGGGAACATCACAGTAATCTGAATCTCTCAATACTGCCACTGTTAACAAACAGCGAAACTATTACGTGGAGGCAGTAGGACCTTGCTACTCAGAGTGTGGTCCCTGGACCAGCAGCATCGGCATCACCTAGGAGCTTGTTAGAGCTTCAGAGACTCAGGCCTGCTGAGTCAGAAGCTGCATTTTAATAAGGATCCGCAGGGGATTTTTGTGCATATTAGAGTTGCAAAGCCCTGCCAGAAGAAGAGATTAGATGCTAGTCTCAGAGTTCCTTGCTCATCTTTGTGGGTCTTCCTTGTTTTGTCTTCGGGCTTAAGGTATGGGGAGGCCATTTTTTGGCTCAGGAGTCCTATGGGTGAATGGGACTACTTAGAACTGCTGGGTTTTAGGCCTTGTTTGAGGAATTTAAAGCTTTTCTCTTAGACATTACATCCTTCATATCCTTCAAAATGGTGGTTTGACCTAATGTCTGCCTTATGATAGCAAAAAGACATCTCCTTGACTCTCCGAACCCCACTTTACTGTTGTCCCATATTGGCTTTTAATTAAGGGTGGAGTAAGTGTTCTTCACTAACATGTTTATACAGGTATGATATTACCATGCCATTTATTGAGTGCCTACTATGTGCCAGGAGCTCTGCAAAGTGCTTTATGCTTATTATTGTTCCATGTATTCTTCCCAAAACCTCTGTGAGGCAGGTTCTATCACTAGTCCACAATACAGATGAGGTCATGGAGCCCGAAGTTGGCAGTGGTAGGAGTCAAACTCAGGTCTCCCTGACTCCAAATTCTCTTTGCTTTTGTTTATTTGAAAAAGTGGTATAGCCCATAGCAGAAAATTCACATTATACAGAAGGTTATACAGTGAAAAATGCCTCCTTCCCACCCCATGCCCAACCCCTCTCCCTCAAGCAAAGCACTATTGTCAGTTTCTCATAGAACTTTCCAGAATATTCTATGCTCCTATAACACTAGCACAACCTATCCTGTTAACAACATCTTTATGCTGCCTCCCAAGAATTCAGTAATTGTTTTTTTTTTTGAGACAGAGTCTCGCTCTTGTTGCCCAGGCTGTAGTGCAATGACATGATCTTGGCTCACTGCAACCTCTGTCTCCCGGGTTCAAGGGATTCTCCTGCCTCAGCCTCCCGAGTAGCTGGGATTACAGGCATGCACCACCACGCTTGGCTAATTTTGTATTTTTAGTAGAGATGGGGTTTCTCCATGTTGATCAGGCTGGTCTTGAACTCCCAGCCTCAGGTAGTCCACCCACCTCGGCCTCCCAAAGTGCTGGGGTTACAAGCTTGAGCCACCGCACCCAGCCAAATTGAATGAAGCAGTCTTTATACTTCATTCATTTAAGCATGGCCCTGCCATGCTTATCCTTCGAATCTGCCACTCTGCCATTGGTTTCTGATAAGCAGTGCTCTTCTTCCCAAATGAAAACCCCTTATGGCTTTTTTTTTAAACAAGGCCACAGCTAATATGATTTTAACATTAATTATTTTTCGTTGATTTTATTTAGTGTCCTGCCTGTAGAATTGCATTATCTCAATGGCTTGTGCATTGTGTGTGTGTGTGTGTGTCTGTGTGTGTGTGTGTGTGGTGTGAGCACGCACGTATTTGTTTTGGGCCTTTTTTTTTTTTTTTTTTTTTTGAGACAGAGTCTCGCTCTATCAGCCAGGCTGGAGTGCAGCAGCATGATCTTGGCTCACTGCAACCTCTGCCTCCTGGGCTCAAGCAATTCTGCCTCAGCCTCCCAAGTAGCTGGGATTACAGGCATGCGCCACCACACCTGGCTAATTTTTTGTATTTTTAGTAGAGATGGGATTTTACCATGTTGGCCAGGCTGGTCTTGAACTCCTGACCTCAGGTAATCCGCCTGCCTCGGCCTCCCAAAGTGCTGGGATTACAGGCGTGATGTTTTGGGCCTTTTAAAGTTCATCTTGTTTGTGTATTCATTTGTTTGGGGCCTTTTAAAGTTCTTCTTGTTTGGGGCTTCCTGTCATTTGAGCAGTTATCTGGTCGTGTTTTGTTTTCTAAGCTAGTTCCATGAGGATGGTAGATATGCTTCTCTGTTAGGCTTGGTTGGTCCTTAAGTGTATCTTCCTTTTGGACACTCACTTACTTCAGAGGCAGGAAGAAGTGAGGAAGAGGAGTTGAGTCTGTTTGGAGTATCAGCGTGGACGGGAAGGGGAGCAAGAAGGGTGGGATGGTAAAGTAATGATGGTAGAAATTCAACTTACTAGACCAGGAGCATGTGGGCACCACCTACTAAAACAAAAAAGGAATAATGAAGAGATATAGTCAGTAGCTCTTATTATCTCTTATGGGATATGTAGGCAAATATTTGTGTGTCTCTTGGGGGCTGTTCTGTTTTTAGAAGGCAAATTATTGATAAGAAAAAATAGGCCAAAAAGAGCTAAATGCTTATGAATTGGGATTACAGGATTTTCCCCCTCTAATCTGAATTTAGAAGCTACTTCTGGAGATATTAAAAATATGTAATATTCTACTTTATTCCAAGATAAATTGAGGACAACTTATTCTAGAGATAATTGCAATATTAAAAATATAACAATGAATAAATAGAGATATCTAGATGAAAGGAGTATGAGGATAGGGAAATAAAGTCAGGGTTAAAAGTAAAAACAAGGAAGTTCCTGTCAAGTTGCCAAAGGAAGAATGATTTGGGACTCTCAGTCTCCCAGTGACCGAAACAGAAAGGAGAATATTAACAGTTACAAAAGCCCCAGTCCTATGAGAAAAAAGTCCAGAATGCTTTGCTCAGAGGAGACCCAATTTTCTGAATACTGAGCCCTGAGGAATTTCACCATTGAGTTTCCCATAAATGAGACCCCCTGTCACCTGGTGGGCCCCATCCTTTGGAAACGTACCCTGGCAATTTCCATAGGACTGCTTCCTTCCGGGCCTCTTAGTGCAAGCCAACAGTGCAATGCCAAATGCAAGTTTGGTAAATCATTTCTAAGTGAGATAAATTAATGCCTTTTTTGGGGGAAGATGGGAAACAGAGAGTGGGTTTCTTGGAGAGCCCATAAATTGGAGTCTTCAACCCTTAAATTCTCACTTGCGGGAAAACCTTTCACAACCAAGCAAACGTGGAAATGATTTGGCCAAAGATTCAAAATTATATTAAACATCTGGGACTATATTCAGCAGCCAACTTTCTAATCAATTCTGTGAGTATGGTGATTGCAGTTATGCTCATTTTCTGAGGGTGAAGTTTGGATAGAACTAAAGAGGGCGGTTGGCAGGAATCAAAAGAGATGAAAGCCTCAGGACAAAGAGTTAGAGGCCCAGGTGGTTCATGACTGAGAATTTGGAAATGATTTCTGGTGTCTCACTTCAGAGAAAATAAATATAGCTAACTCTGTTCATCCGTGGTGATGGAACATTCAGCTATAGCATTGGCAGTTTGGGATCTAAGACCACCCTTCCAGCACTTCAAAATTCTGACTTATAAAGGACACACACAAAGAACAGATAGCCAGATAGGGACCAAAATACCCACTTTATTCTTGGCAAGGCAAGCACTCAGTAAGCTCTGACACAGGGCTCTGGTAAATTTGCCCATCCTACCGACAGAAAAGAATGGTGGCCTTCCTTCATGAACGGGGGCGCCTTGCCACAACAGGGGGCCTGATGGAAATAAGGAGGACAAGGCCGGTTGGTTGAGTGCCTGCTACGCCTGTGCCTAGGCAGTAAAAGAGGAAGTTTTAAGTTTGGCCCTTACTTTCAAGACATAGTAATTCTGCCTTCTAGTATAACATGGCCAAATAAATGTCTACTTTTCATGAGCCAGATAACCTCCTTCTTCCTTATTGGAGGAGTGAGACTAGCACTCCTCCTAGAAGGGTGAGACTAGCAAGGTGCGATGGCTCATGCCTGTAGTCCCAGCACTTTGGGAGGCTAAGGTGGCCAGATCACCTGAGGTCAGGAGTTCGAAACCAGCCTGGCCAACATGGCAAAACCCTATCTCTACTAAAAGTACAAAAGTTAGCCAGATGTGGTGGCATGTACCTAAGTTAGCCGGATGTGGTGGCATGTACCTGTAATCCCAGCTACTCGGGAGGGAGGCTGAGGCAGGAAAATCTCTTGAACCTGGGAGGTGAAGGTTGCAGTGAGCAGAGATCTCACCCCTGCACTCCCGCCTGGGCAACAGAGCGAGACTCCATTAAAAACAAAACAAAACCAAAACAACAACAACAACAACAACAAAACAGAAGAATGAGACTAAATGTGTGTGTTTCTTCAACACTAATGCTTTTTGGAGTGAAGGAACCTGAGTGTAAGCTCCTTAGACCACAGAAGGATTGGGGACAAAATATCTCACTTCCCAACAGTTGGAAACAAATTTGTTGAGGAATAATAGACATATAATATGTCACATGTATATTAAGTTTGACATGAACCTGTGAGATTATCACTAGGCTCAAGATAATGAACATATTTGTTCATCACCCCAAAGAGTTTCTTTCTGCCCCTTCCACTCCTCCCCATCCCTTCCCTCATCCCCAGGCAATGACTGATGTCCTTCTTCTTACAGTAGTTTGTATTTTCTAAATTTCAACATACATTGAAGCATACAGTATATACTTATTTTGTCTGTCTTCTTTCACTCAACATTATTCTGTGATTCATCCATACTGTGGGAGGTATCACAGTTCATTTCTTTTGATTGCTGAGTAGTATTCCATTGAATGGATATACCACAATTTGTTTATCCAGTCCCCTGCTGATGAACAATTTGGGTTGTCTACAGCTTTTGGCTGTTTGAAATAAAGTTACGTTTATCATTCCTGTACAAGTCTCTGGACATGTGCATTCATTCCTCTTGGATAAGCATCTAGGGGTGAAATGGCTACATCATGGGGTAGGCATATGTTCAACTTTTCAAGAAACTCCCAAACTTTTCCCAAGTGGTTGTCCCATTTTATATTCCCAGCAACAGTGAATATGTAAGAGATCTTCCTCTACTTCCTTGCCAACACTCCTCAACAGTTGGATTTAAAGTCACTCATATTCTGGAGTATAGTCAGCTATGGAGATAGGCTTAAGCTTTTTCAAATGAGAAAATTTGTAACATTCATATATATATATATGTATGTATGTGTGTATATATATATATATATATTTTTTTTTTTTTTTTTTTCTCATGCCATTGACTTGATGAAGAAGCTAGGTCATTGTCCTTTAGAATATCATCCACCTCCTGGATATGTTTCTTAGCTTTCTCAGTAGGGGGTGGTGGTGGTGGGTTTGTGTTTTTTCTTTCAGCCCCTGTAAACCAGAAAACAGCTCCAAAGGCTAAGATAGATTCTGACATTGCTGGTTTTCGGTAAGAATATTTGATAGAGGGGCTTCCACTGGCCTAAGAGGGAACAGTTTTTTTTTTTTTGGTTGTTTGTTTGGCTTTTTTTTGAGATGGAGTCTTGCTCTGTTGCCCAGGCTGGAGTGCAATGGCATGATCTCGGCTCACTGCAACCTTTGCTTCCCAGGTTCAAGTGATTCTCTTGCCTCAGCCTCCTGAGTAGGTGGGATTACAGGCATGTGCCACCACACCCAGCTAATTTTTTGTATTTTTAGTAGAGATGAAGTTTCACCATGTTGGCCAGGCTGGTCTCCAACTCCTGACCTCAAGTGATCTGCTCACCTCAGCCTCCCAAAGTGCTGGAATTACAGGGGTGAGCAACTGCAGTGGGCCAGGGAACAGTTTGAGCAGCAGAAAGATTACAGTGGCTTGGAGCATAGCAAATATATAAAAATTCATGAGTCTATAATGATGCTGAAAAGCCATCTCATTGGTCACTCCTGAAGGTTGCTGAGGCCCCAGCTCATTACTCCGAATGTTGCTAAATACAGGGAAAGCACCAAGCATTTATCCTGCCTTTCTATTTGAGTTGTATGTGAGGGTATCCAAATTGTTGATGTGCTAATAAAGGTAGAAGGAATGATTAAATTAGAAAAACCACCGTTTTGCAGCTTTAATGAAATAATGGCTCTAGACAGTGATCATCAATGGCTGCTGAATCCATTAAGTGATTGGAGGGAACTTTATGGCAGAGGGATCAGGCTGATACGGTTGGAACCTGTGAATCACTCAGTATCATAGGAAAGAAGACAGGCAGATATTGTATGCCCCCTAATGTCATGCAGTAGGAAGCAGAGAGCACATCCCGGGCAATATCCTTGCCAAAAGAATTCCACATGAATGCCTGGAAGGCCTTGCATTTAACTGCCAATTCAACAGAAAACACAGGGGACAGAGAAACGTGTTAAATGATGCCACAAGGTTGCAATCAACCAACTCCAGAATGTGGGAAATTCTATGAGAATGCATGATCCAATTTCTTAAACCAATAAATGACATTAAAGAGAGAGAGAGAGAGTTATAGGTTAAAAGAGACATATGAACCAAAACATTGTGTGGACCTTGGTTGGATCCTGATTCAAGAAACCAATTATAAAGAGACATTTTTGGGACACTTAGAGAAAACCAAACACAGGCATGGTATTAGATAATGTTAAGGCGTTACTGTTAATTTTGTCAAGTGTGATGAGAGTTTTTAAAACGCGGTTATGTTTTTAAAAAAGTCATTGTATATATATATAAAGTGTTTATATGTTAGAACAGTAGATTTCAACTGGGAATGATTTGGCCCCGCAGTGGACATCTGGCAATCTCTGGAGACTTTTTTTTTTTTGAGATGGAATCTCGCTCTATTGCCCAGGCTGGGATGCAGTGTGGCATGATCTCGGCTAACTGCAACTTCCAATTCTGGGTTCAAGCTATTCTCTGGAGATATTTTTGATTGTCATGACTTGGGGGTACTATTAGCATCTAGTGGGTAGGTAGAGGCCAGGGATGTGTTAAACACCCTGTAATACACATGACAGCCCCCCACAACAAATAATTTTCCAATCCTAAATGCCAGTAGTGCCACAGCTGAGAAATTCTATATTAGAAAATACTTATTGCAGTTATTATGGGCTAAGTGATATGATGTCTGATTTTAATAATGAACAAAGAAGCAAACAAGGCAGGGATGGGTGTGGATGAAATGAGAGTGGGAGTGGCTAGTTGTCGGGGCCAATGATGGGCATGTGAGAGTTAATTTTATATTACTACTTTGGTGCATGTAAAAATTTTCATAATAAAAATTTAAGAATAAATCTTCTCACTGTTGGAGGAAAGTTTTGAGAGGCCGAGGCGAGAGGATCACTTGAGGCCAGGAGTTCAAGACTAGCCTGGGCAACATAGCAAGACCCCTGTCTCTGCCAAAACAAACAAACAAACAAACAAACAAACAAACAAACAAAAAACCCAAAAAACTAGCTGGGTATGGTGGTGTGCACCTGTAATCGCAGCTACTTGGGAGGCTGAGGTGGGAGGATTGCTTGAGCCCAGGAGTTCAAGCTTATAGTGAGCTATAATTATACCCCTGTACTCCCTCCTGGGCGTCAGAGTGAGACCCTATCTCTAAAAAAAAAAAAGCTTGGAGAAAAGGATACTAAAGAGATTGGGAAGGCAGCAAAGAATGAATCTAGTCTGATATGTTATTGGGTGTAGGTAATTCATGGGGGAAGGTACTGAAAGGGAAGGGTTGCCTGGGCCTACAGCAAGCAGGTGCTGATGAGCTACCTCCTTTGCTATTATTTAAATGTGTCCTGGTTGGGCCAGGTGTGGTGGCTCATGCCTGTAATCCCAGCACTTTGAGAGGCCAAGGTGGGGGGATCATTTGAGGTCAGGAGTTCGAGACCAGCCTGGCCAACATGGTAAAAGCCCATCTCTACTAAAAATACAAAAAAAGTATCTGGGCATGGTGATGCGCACTTATAATCCCAGCTACTTGGGAGGCTGAAGCATGAGAATTCCTTGAACCCAGGAGGCGGAGGTTGCAGTGAGCCGAGATTGCGCCACTGCATTCCAGCCTGGGCAAAAGAGTGAGACTCAGTCTCAAAAAAAAAAGAAAAAAAAAATTTCCTGGGGAATATCCACTGGGGTGAAAAACTGGGTATATCCAAATTCAGCTTTGCAAAGAAATGCACTCATGACTAGTTGCAATTTGAAACGTTCCTCTTCTGAGTATTTCTAGCCTATGTAGGTGTTTCACAGATTGCTGAGTACCTAGACTGAGAGGGAGAGAAAAAAACAAAGTAAAACTAAAATGTTAAGAAGTCTGGTTAAAGTGCTATCCAGAAGTGAGGGAAAGCATCTCTAAAAGTATGAAATCTGTGGGGAAGCGTAAGTTGATTACCAAAAATTTAATGTTAAGCAGCTTCATTGGGACATGGCTTTTGGGTATGGCGAGAGTCAGCTAGAGCTCACATCTCCATTGAAATCCACCACCAGAGAGGTTATCTGCTTAGCTGTTGGCAGCCAGACCCTGGCATTGTTTAGATTGATTGATGGAAGACTACTTTGGGAATGCTGGCTTCTTTATTCATTGACTTTGAAGACAGCATTGTAAAAATTGATCACCAGCCCAAATCGATGTTACCCTGAAGTATTTTTATGACTTTTTGGGGAGGCAAAGAGATAGGATAATTTTTAATTTATTTAAGTCTATTGCAAACTGAATCTACTTTATCTTCTTTTTGAACTACCTTTTTTTGTTTTTTTGAGACAGTCTTGCTTTGTTACCCAGGCGGGAATGCAGTGATGCACTCACAGCTGACTGCAGCCTTGACCTCCCAGGCTCAGATGATCCTCCCGTCTCAGTCTCCCTGGTGGCTGGGACTACAGGTGTGCATCACCACCCCTGGCTAACTTTTTAATATTTTTTGTAGAAACAGGGTTTTGCCATGTTGCCCAGGCTGGTCTTGAACTCCTAGACTCAAGTGATCCACCTGCTTTGGCCTCCTAAAATGCTGGGATTACAGATGTTAGCCAACAGGTGCGGCCTTAAACTTCTTATATGCAGTGTGTTGTGTGGGCAAGTCATACCCGACCACTTCCGAGTGGAAGGGGAGAAACTAGGGGGCTTGCCTGAGGCCTTAGGCAATGTAATCTGTTTTCATGGGATCAATTACTTACGTATATTTAGTAGCCAGCTCTATTTGCTGATCCTTAATCTGTTCTCTTGGTTCATTCCCATGAGACTTCAATATGGGATATCTTCCCATTGCAGCCTTTTCTCTCAGAGTTGTTCCCATGATAAGAGCTCCCATCAGAATCTCTGCTCTAACATCAGTTGTCACATTTTGCCACTCTTTTTTTTTGAGATGATGGAATCTCACTCTGTTGCCCAGGCTGGAGGCAGTGCCACCACCTCAGCTTATTGCAACTTCTATCTCTCAGGTTCAGGGGATTCTCCTGCCTCAGCCTCCCGAGTAGCTGAGATTACAGGAGCACACCACCACTCCAGGCCAATTTTTGTATTTTTTTTTAGTAAAGATGGACTTTCACCATGTTGGCCAGGTTGGTCTCGAACTCCTGACCTTAAATGATCTGTCTGTCTCTGCCTCCCAAAGTGCTGGGATTACAGGTGTGAGTCACTATGCCCAGCCACATTTTGCCACTTCTTTCTCTAACCTGAATATGGAAAAACTCAAATTGTCTTTCCTCCACTCTCACACCACAACCGTCAATACCACAGAAGACTTCTGTGACCAGATGTGTGGGGGCTTTCTCCCCATCACCAAGCAAGCAGTCAGTTCTGCAGTGGACACCACTGGGCGTCCTCCCGTTCAGTCCCGGCACTATCCGCCTGGAGGTAGGACTCAATCCCACAGGCGGGGGGCTCAGTCCCCAAGAATATCCCCTCTTCAGACACCAGTTGCAAGTCCAGGCCTCTGGAGCTTCTCACTGACTAGTTTCAAAGTAGGGTTCCTGCAACCCCCTCTTTGAGTTCAATTAATTGGCTAGAGCTGCTGACAGAACTTGGGAAAACACATTTGCCGCTTTATTCTAAAGGACATTGCAAAGGATAAAGATGAAGAAATGCATAGGGCGAGGTATGGGGGAAGGGTTGCGAGCTCCACGCCCTCCAGGATCCTCCACGTGTTCAGCTATACGGAAGCTCTCCGAACCCTGTCCTCTTGGGGCCTTTCATGGAGACTCCATTGGATAGGCATGATCAACAACCATGTAGAAATGGGATTGCACAAAAAGGCTGTCATCTAATCCTCATAGACTGAGTGGGGGATCCCAGCAAGGCCTGTCTGTTCAGATCCTTCTTGGCCTCTTTGTGTAGCATTCATTCCTCTAGGTTATGGGGCAGGACCCCTTCTGAAATGGGGTCTTCTGACCTGTAATCAGACAAGGCAGAGGAAATTTCTTTATGGCTAGCTCCAAGTCAGAAAGGTGAGGGAAGATTAGAGTCCTGCCTTGAGCAGATGAAAGGAGGGCAGGAGGAGGTCAGAGAGAGAGAGAGATTCTGTTTTTCAAGGCCTGCTTCTAAATCCTGGAGCGCCCCTAAATAACAAAAGATTGTAACAAGGACTATGGGAGTCATGAGCCAGGAACTGTGGATGAAAGCCTATATGTGTCTCTCTCATAATATTACAAACCTGTCTCCTGTTAATCCCATCCTCTCTGTTTCTGTTATCAGTTCCTTAGTGTAGAATTTGTCATGTTGACTATTGTAGACTTGTCTTTTGGAGGTTTCTAGCACCAGCCTCTTCCCATCACTATCGAAATGATTATATCTGTCTCACTACTGACACTAAACAGCACTCTATAACTCCCTGGTTTTACATCTGTCAATCCACCAATACTTCACTTTCACTTTCTTCCCTGCCTCATTATTCACTCTGCTCTTGGGCCACTGCTCTGGCTTCTGGGGCTTTTCTAAAGTAGCACTTTTCCCCGCTCCATCCCATGAAGATACCTTTTAACCAACTCTTGAGATTAAATCCCCTCCGTGACACTTCCCTGCAGGAACTCGCAAAAAAAGTACTGCATTCCCCATTGGCAAAACTTGCCATCAGAGAGTTTATGTATTCTCTGCTTTTCACACCCATATCTTGACCTCTAAACAACACAAATATTCTCCTCTTCATTTATTTCACAGTTCTGTCTTCATAACATTGATAAGTATGATCACATTAGTGCTCCAGATTTTAAGCAACTGGAAGATAGCTATTTTTTTTGGTAATCTTCCTTTAAATTTGAACATAGTGTCTAGTTAGTCAATTAACATTTTTTTAAAAGGGTGAGGGACATCATGGTAGGGAGAATGAAGTTGAACGTGTTTTTGGTTGAATATTAGCGCGTGCCCACTGTATTCTAGACACAGTCCTGATTCATTATGTCATCACACAATAATTATTTATGTGCCTTCATCCTTTATGACACAGTGCTGGCTCTTATTCATCTCCCACTTCTGCCATCCGTGGTGATGATTAAAAGTCTTAGAGGAGTTTTACTAGGCTCAGGTTTTTTTTTTTTTTTTTTTTTTTTTTTTTAATATGCTGGTTCTTGGTGAAGAAATTGGGTACTCTGAAGCATATCATTTCCTGGGTTTCCTAAAGTGGCATGTTGTGCGGAATGGCACATGAGGTCTGAATAATTATTCTCCATGTAAGGTTCTTGCTTTTCATTCATTCTCTTAAAAAAGTAGATATTAAACATTGAATGAGGACAGCCAGGTATTGTTTGAGGTGTTAGTGGGCTATGCTGAAAAATCAAAATCAAAGGTGGGAATGAGGCAGCTGGAGCTCGAAGGAGCATGTTAGAAGGAGTCCCAGGAGGACAAATCCATTTGGTTTTTCTTTCCTTGTTTTTTCCGCATATTTTTGAGGATGATAATTTTTTCCCCCAAAAGCTTTTAATGAATGTTAGGATTAAAAAAGAGAGAGAGAATTTATAGAAGAGAAATTATCTACAGCTCCTAAAATAGCTCTTTGTTTCTGAAAGCCTTGATTCTGCTATCAGTCTTATAACTGGAAAAAAAACCAAAAAACAACCTCAGGAAGTTACTTGTATATTTAGCCTGTGCCACTAAGGAGACTGTGTTCTGATGTTACCTCAAACAGGCTGATTATTAAAAAAAAAAAAAAAAAAAAATATATATATATATATATATATATATATATATATATATATATGGAAATATTTTTTTCTCTTTTTTTAGTGGCTTTTCCCAGTGAACAATAGCGCTTACTATGTGATTTCTTATTTGTCGTTAGTGAATGTGGTGGGTATGTGGCAGCGGCGGGAGCTGATGATTTCATAATACTGTATCAGAAATGATTAGTGTAGGTACTCATTAACATATTTCTCAGACAGAGCAATCTCAACTTTTAAAACCTCTTCATTTAATTCAAACATCAAGTACCCTGTTTGTGGCCTGTGTTATATTAGTGCTCTCTTTACAAGACCTTTTTTTTTGCCATTTAATTATATATTTGCTTAGCAAATATTCACTGTGCACCTACTATGTACCTGGCACTGTGCTGCGTACTGAGGAGCCATGTGTACCTCCATCAGCATAGACTCAAGATCAATATGATTTTGGTGAACTAAAAATACCTTTATTGAAGCAAAAAAAAAATCACACTTTGTAAGGATCAAAAAAGAGACATTTTATATAAGGTACAAGAAATAGAAGAATTATATCCCCAAGATATATGTGATCACATACTTGTTAGTTTTTGGATGTGACCAGATTTTACACAATCCTTAAAAAATGCAGCATCCAGATTTTAAAGTAGTTCTCTAATTTCTCTTTCTGTGCCCCTATTAGATGTGTATTGGATCTTCTCATTCTGTCTTTGTCTTCTGACCTCTCATGTTTTCCATCTCTTTGTCTCTGTGTGTTGCATTGCATACAAATGCTTCTTGAAGTGTGGTGTGCCCATGAATCACCTGGGGACCTCGTTAGAATGTAGGTTCTGATTCCGTGGGTATGGGGCAGGGCCTGGGATTCTTAAAGAATTAAATTCTAACCAGCTCCTGAGTGATGGTGATAATGCCAGTGTCCAGACCATGGCTTAAGTATCAAGCTTCTATGTGATTCCCTCAGATCTAACTGCTAGTTCATTAAGTTTCTCTTCAGCTGTATCTAGTCTGCTATTTAACACATTCAGTGAACTTTTAACCTTAAATTCAAGAACAAGGCTTTTTATTTATGGAAGTTCAGTTTGGTTCCTTTCAAATGTACCTGGTTCTTTTTCAAAGTGTCATGTTCTTTGATTATAATTTCTACTAATTCACCTTGATAATAACATTTTATTTTATGGCTCATTTTAGATTGTTCTTTTATCTGCAGTTTTTGGAGGGCTAATTCTCCCCATTTCTTGTATCTGTTGTTGCACCTGTAAAGTGTAGTTGTTAAAACACTAGCTGGGCGAGGTGGCGGGCGCCTGTAGTCCCAGCTACCCGGGAGGCTGAGGCAGGAGAATGGCGTGAACCCGGGAGACGGAGCTTGCAGTGAGCCAGGATCCGGCCACTGCACTCCAGCCCAGGTGACAGAGCGAGACTCCGTCTTAAAAAAAAAAAAAAAAAAAAAAAAAAAAAAAAAAAAAAAAAGTGTAGTTGTTGATTTTTACTTTTTAATTGTGAATTTATTTCTGGTAGGGATTGGAAGGAGGGTGTTGGGGTGGGGCCGGGGGCGGGGAGAAAATCCTGTGTGCCCTGGGTTGCAAAAATGCCCCTACAAGTTGTTCTCCACTTGTATCTGCCAGTGCTCCAAGGGCTCAGTGATCCTGGACCAGTATTCATGTTCATTTCTTGAACTGTAACAGGATACTATAAATGTGGACACTCTACCTGAGGTTACTGTTTCTTCCTATCTGCTTTATTTCTTTCCCACTGAAGGGACCTGGACAAGGGTAAACATCCTCATCACTTTCTGGAGGGCAGAATATTTCCAGTTTCCCCACTTCTTTCTGGCTTAAGGCTGTGGCTTTTTCCTCTGCCTGAATGTGGCCCTAAGAAGCCCTTCTTTTTTTTTTTTTTTGAGACAGAGTCTCACTGTGTCGCCCAGGCTGGAGTGCAGTGGCCGGATCTCAGCTCACTGCAAGCTCTGCCTCCCGGGTTTATGCCATTCTCCTGCCTCAGCCTCCCGAGTAGCTGGGACTATAGGCGCCCGCCACCACGCCCGGCTAGTTTTTTGTATTTTTTTGTTTTTAGTAGAGACGGGGTTTCACTGTGTTAGCCAGGATAGTCTTGATCTCCTGACCTCGTGATCCGCCCGTCTCGGTCTCCCAAAGTGCTGGGATTACAGGCTTGAGCCACCGCGCCCAGCCAGAAGTCCTTCTTTTCAAACTTTCCTGTTGTACTTGACTGACTAGCTGTCTAGAGGTTTATATCCCTAGCTTTTAATCTTTGCTGTGAATATCTTACCTGTTACCAGCTAGTATATTTCACATTGACTTCTCTTTCCTTTTTTTTTTTTTTTTTTTTTTTTGAGACAGAGTTTTGCTCTTGTTCCCCAGGCTGGAGTGCAATGGCATGATCTCGACTCACTGCAACCTCCACCTCCCAGGTTCAAGCGATTCTCCTGCCTCAGTCTCCCAAGTAGCTGGGACTACAGGCATGCGCCACGTCTGGCTAATTTTTTTGTATTTTTAGTAGAGATAGGGTTTCACCATGTTGGCCAGGCTGGCCTTGAACTCCTGACCTCAGGTGATCCACCTGCCTCACCCTCCCAAGGTGCTGGGATTACAGGCATGAGCCACTGTGCCTGGCCTATTTCTTCTTCCTTTTAACTTGAAGATTATCTGCCCCTTTTTCTAATCTCAACCACATTAAGCTAGCTTTGAGCATGGCAACAGTTTTATAGACAAACCTTATTTTATAGTACAGGATTTCAAAATCATAATTATTTCACTGAGTGTGGCTTTTACCCTCCATTAGTTATACTTCTCACTCAGAAATCGAATTCTATTTTGGTCTCCTAAAGACAAATTAGAATATAATGGAAAGGAATTAAAGTTCTACTAGGAATTAAATGATATTAACACAAACATCCACATGGATGTGTCTCTGTCCTGCGCAGGGAAGAAGAAACATTCAGTACAGATTCTGCTGTATCTCACTAGCCTTCAAGAACTGCAGGTTCTGTCCTAAACATGCAGCTCCTGTGAGCAGTAGCAATAATAGCAGGTCATCTTTGTGGAGTGATTATTGTATGCTAAGAACTGTGCTAAACACTTGATATGGATTATTTTATTTAAACCTCCTAATAGTCCATTGAAATAGATATTGCCATGTTGAAAACTGAGGTTCAGAGAGGTTAAGTGACTTACCCAGAATCCCACAACTAGTAAATGGTGGAGCTTGGATTTGAACTCAGTTGCCAGAACAATTGCCATTAACCACTTTGCTTCCATATTAGTATCATCTGCAAATCTCTCTCCATAAATCTCCTTAGTCTTTATCTCAGTTTCCTTATTTCAGGAAGGAAAACTTCTCTTTTTGATCCTTATGAAATACAATTTCCATTAAAACTTTTTTTTGCTATTAAAAATGTACTGGATAATTGAAATCAGATTGGATTTGAGCCTATGTTGTTGGAAGTATACATGCGATGTGGGCTGAAGTGTTCAATCTAAATTTTCTTTCCATCAGCTAATTTTTAAAGTATTAAGCAAGTAGATTCTGACACTAACAGGGAAGATTTAAATTCTCTTGAGAGGCTGGAGGTGTTAAATAATTTTCTAGTAGTGCACATTTTACATCTTAAATCTTCCTCACTCTCCCACCTCATCTCAATGTACCTGAAGCTCTGAGAATGTTCTTTTGTACTTCTCAGGAACAGCCAGACCTCTGGCTTCATCTCCTCTCCCCTCCACATCCCTTCCCTGCTCCAATTACTTCCCAGCGCCACTTCGGATGTTGTTGTCATAGGGGAACTTTGGAAACAGCTAGATTTTTTGGAGTCTGTAAGCAGAAAACAGACTGCTTGCTGCTCATATCTGGCACCCAGCTTTGTCCAGAAAACAAGGAGTTAAAAAGAAGTCTGGGCTGTGAAGGGCTGTGACAACTGTCCTAGGGGGAGCTCTAGCGAGCCCTGGCGGGCAGTGACTCATGCTGCTCTGTCACTGGGATCAGCACTGGCCCCTGGCACGCAGGCGGCAGCCAGGTGGGGTTACAGCCAGAGCACGCACGCACGGAGCCGGGAGCATGCAGCCTGCACTGCGGGCGCTGTGATGCTCAGCTCTCCAACTCGCCTGGCTGGCCCGCCACGGACGCCTTAGCCCGCAACCATGGTAACGCTTCTGGCTGGGGACACCCCCGGGAGCCCACCGCGATGGGCAGCCTCCTGGTGACTGATGGACGAGTGTCCACCTCCCTGACCAAGAGCGCTTAGTAGGTCGGCAGGAAGTGGAGAGGATGTAACACGCCCCCAGCCGGGAGCGAAGCTCTTAAGGAGGTAGGAGCCGCATACGTCCATCCGTGCATTCCCACCGTCAGCGCGCAGGGGTGCTGTAGATCACCGGTAGGAACTTTATTTGGCTGGTGCTTCATTATGCTGATTAAACTGCAGTGGATTTGATGGGCATGATTGCACTGGGGAAGAGGCATAATGAACTAAAAAAAAAAAAAAAAGTGGTTAATAAGATCTCGGAGTCGACTTGTCCGGGTATGAATGAAGTAGACTGCAGTGGTATCCTAACAGGAGTTCCAGAACCTCACATATCCCTTTTCCTGGTCCTTCCTGTTATCCCGGTTAATCCACAAAATGTAGAAGTTCCATCTTATTTCAACAATTAGTGCTAATCGTTAGTAATTTAGACCTGTCTGGAGGAGTGAATCCATAGGTTTAGGTCACCTAGCATCCCAGCACTAGCCAGCAGCTGCTCTGTAGGAGCCTTCTGGAAACAGCAGGAAGGAGCAGCTTCCTCAGGAGTTCCCCAAGTGCTTTCGTTGGCCCAAGTGACCTGTTTGAGTTTGCTCTTCAGTTTACCCTAGGCGGGAAGGCAGCCTGTCTGCGGGTTGGTGGCCATGTTGGCAGAGAAGGGGTTAATCTCTTGTTGCTGTAGGAGCCGAGGTTGCGAGCTAGATTGAAAGCAGGCGCTGCAGTGCCATCGCCAGCGCCGAAGGAGTAAGACGATCTTCTCCGCAACAGTGTTGAATCCGGCTGAAATTTTTTTCCTCCCCTCCTCCTTTCTTGTTTTTCTTTAACCAGCTCCTCCCCCCTTCGTTCCCACCCTCAAGTCTGACGATGACACCTCCAATTTTGATGAACCAGAGAAGAATTCGTGGGTTTCATCCTCTCGGTGCCAGCTGAGCCCCTCAGGTTTCTCGGGTGAAGAACTGCCGTTTGTGGGGTTTTCGTACAGCAAGGCACTGGGGATTCTTGGTAGATCTGAGTAAGTGAACATTTGACTTTCTAAGGGGACCTGCATTGATGCAAGGCTTTTGGAGCCAAAGGTGGTGGTGGGGGGTGGGGAAATAGGTGGGGGGAGTGCGGTGGAGGGAAGCTGCTAGTCGCCTGCATTGGGAAAACAGCCTACCTGTTAGGGCTTTGCGGGGATAGCCTGTTAATATTCTCATTTTGCAGTGTGTAAGGTACCTGTTCCTGTCTGTGGTATCATAATTGTCAATTGGGTACTTTGGGTTAGTTTTCCAATCTTTGGTCTTCTTTAGAGGGGAGACAGTGCGAGATTTCCAGCAGTGCAGATCCCCAGTCAAAGGAGAAATGTGCAGGAGTTAAGATGAGCTGCCCATCTATCTAACCATCTATGTATCTGTCTCTCAAGTGGGTGGATGGGGGTTGCTATCTTGGCTGTATCGAAAGAATCCTAAAAACCTTGTCTCATAAGCTAGAGGTTTCCTGATGGGTTTAACTGAGCTGCAAGTGGCTGAACCAGAGCTCTAGCAGAGAGATGGTGCTCGGCTCCTCTCCAAGTATGCTGCAAGATCAGGGATCTGGCAGCTGAGCCTCTCTGAGCTGGTAGAGCGCTGGCGGCCAGAGAAAGCCCCGTTACTGTGAGCCACCAGGAGGGAGTGTGATGTAGCCGAGTCATTGATTCACAGAAACTGGGCTTCATAGGGGGAAAAAACCAGGAGACTAGAAAATTGAAATGTAAATATCACTGTAAACCTCTTGACCTGGTAGGTCTTTCTCCATTCTCATAAAAGCTATTGAAAAATGCATTAACATAGCACTTGGAATTAGAGGGTCCAGGCTTCCAGGAGCCTCCTGGAATTTCTGTAAAATGCAGTAGCTTCTGTGGATGTGGGAGGTCAGTATCTTGCCTCATTCTCTCATGATACAATGACATTCTGTTTTCAGAGGAGTGAGTTCCCCAGAAGATCTGGGACTGGTGGTGTTATTCCTCAGCCACCCTGGTCCCTGCACTTTCAGGGTCTCAGAGGGTAATGTTGGGTTAGTTGCTGTCCACTTAGGAGACGAGCAGAATTTGATATTCTTCTTGGCAGCATCTTTCCCTCCTTGTGGTATTTGTAGCTTAGATATTGATTTATAGGGATGTTATGTTGGTTCCTGGATGGTGTCTCCCCATGGGTGCTATTTTGACAGTAACGTTCCTAAAAAGATTTCAGAGTATTGTGGGGAATTGGGCATTTGATATGAATTAAGGTCGTGGGCTGTGGTTGAATGTGAGAGAGGTTTTTATGTTGCAAGATGTTGAAGTGGTCTTTCTTGATCCCCTCCCTGGGAGCTGGGTTTCAAATTCGGGTTGGATTTTGGTAGTGGCTCCACAACCCCAAAGCAATCTGGATGGTGGTGGTAGAGGCAGAGAACTAACTAGCTGTTGAATGTGCCATCAGATGGGTTTGAAATGGCTCAGCAGGATTGGGAGGTTTTGCCATTGGCATCAAAGAGCAGGGCAGAAGTGGAAGCCTGATGTTGAAGGATGCATGGTTAGTGGGCAGCATTACCTTGACACACGCAGCACACTGAAGGTCACACATCAGACTGGAAGGACATGTGTGGAGAGTTCTAGTTCTGGTTAGCAATGGGCTGGCTGGGTCAGAATGCAAGCTTGCTTTGGGTATTAGTCAGTGATCTGAAAGGCCAGGGAGGATTCGAGGGAGTTAGATTTCAGGGGGAAAGGCAGAATGATGTGGGAGATCTTAGGCATTGCAATTAATCTGAAGCAGTGTATGATTAATTGCTTATTTTTCGGGAAGACTCAAATGACATCTTTCTGTTTCTCACAGAAAGCTCAGTTTAGGGAGCTCTCCGACAGGGACATCACAGTATTAAGGCTGAGGCACTCGATAAATATTTGTTGATTTAATTTACTCATGATCTTTTCCTCTGGAAGTGTTTATATTGCTTATTGTATTTGAAGATGTGCTTTCTCACCTCTGGTAGTTGAAACTATATCCTTAGAGTACAAAACGAGCTGCTGTTCCTGACCCGAGGGAATGTTTAATAAGATTCTTATTTCACAAAAGGTCCATGCAAATAAAACTGTGTATTTCTTGTTTGGACGATGGCATCAGAGTATTCCTATTGTTGGGGAACTTTAATGTTTTTTCAAAGCTTGGCAACGGGGTTGGAATCCGAAAAATTTGCTTTCATCTTGCATCTTGTTATGTGATGTTGCTATTGGACTTGGCTACTCTGCTGTCGGCAGCCCTGTGGGTGATACCTACAAGCATCATTTTAGAAATTCATCCACCTGTTGGATGTAGATGACCCTGGACATATCAGATTGTAATTAATTAGAAACCTAATAAAAGAGAGGCAGTGATGAAATTACTTAGCAGCTCCTGCAGTTTTATTGACAACATGTACTTGGAGAGAGGGGGAGACATTTTCTGGGGGTACCACCTTTGCCGCCAGCGACCCTGTGTTTCTTCCTGAGTTTCTTTTTCTTTTCTCACCGTTTTCAGCATCACAGGTTTTTATTTACACACATTGATTACCTGTACTGTTACTCATTCTTCACACCACTGAGGAAATTGCAGATGCTGCTGTACTGTGCTAGGTAAATTGACCTCAGATTTGTTACCAATGAATTGAATGAAATGTTCAGAGGTGGAGCTGAATGAACGAGGAGTTTTCGTGGAGAAATTGGCAGTGAGAATGATTTAAATTCTGTGATAACTCCTCATTTTTTAGGATCCTTATTTTGGGACCCCAGACTATTTTTAAGCCATTGAGTACATCATTATTTTAGGCTGAGCAAGAATCTTGATGACAGCGTTTCAATGGCTGAGGCGTAGTGGGAGTTCCTTACAGCTTGAGTTGGTGGGAGCCAGAGAGTTTCTAGAGAACTAGGTTTGGTTGTCTTTGGAGTGGGGTTTTGGTGAAGTTAGTCTTGGAGAGTGAGTATCTGTCTGGTGCCTCTTTTCCTTTTTAACCAGCAAGAACCCAAACCGAATCCCCAAACGCTGAATGCCTGGCTGTTGCTCTAAGCCTTTCTTTGCTTGAACTTGACAATAGTAAGGTAACAGGAAACAGCATGTTAAAGTTTTAAAAATAAAAAGATCTCAGCTCTCTTCCTTCCCCTGTTAGCAAGGGGTACATTTCTTTAGGTTTTTCCTTCTAGATTGAGGCACTGCCTCATTTAAGTTCTTGGTGAAGCCGTGCATTTCTGCAAACTGTAAGTATAAACTCTAAAGCAGGGGTGTCCAATCTTTTGGCTTCCCTGGGCCACGCTGGAAGAAGAAGAATTGTCTTGAGCCACACATAAAATATACTAATGATAGCTGATTAACTAAAAAAAAAAAAAAAAAAAAAAAAAAAAAAAACAACTCATAATGTTTTAAGAAAGCTTACAAACTTATAAATGTTGAGCCACATTAAAAGCCATCCTGGGCTGCATGCAGCCCCTGGGCCCATGGGTTGGATAAGCTCGCTGTAGAAGGTAAAAATCATTTGGTTTTATGTTTTTGTTTTAAACATGCTGGTTGTATGCTTTTGGAAGAGTTGGAGAACACTGAGGGTAATGGGACCCTGATGGGGCTGGAATTTGTGGAAAGATGGTGTCTGGGTAGGCTGTTTTTAGGAAGCGGCGTTCTCTTCCTTTTGATTCAGGGATTTTTCCTTTCTTTTTGGGTGGTTCTGAAAACACAGTGATGGATCCAGCCATTCAAACACCGTGGAGGAAGGAAGAGTGGCTGTTGCCATTGTTTCCCAAATTTTGGGAGAACCAGTTTTTGGTGTCTCTTCCTCGCTCTATTGGGGCTTCTCTGCATGTCAGTTTCCTCAACTGTGAAGTGGAGTGACAGTGATACTTTTCTTACAGGACTTTTGGGGGGATGAATGAAATACGTAAAACACTTGGTCTAGTACCTAGCACATGAAACCTTGATAAACGTTCACTGTTGTTATTTTTGTTATTATTAATACACTAGTCCATGTATGTACAGTGTCCTTCTATACACACCATGAGAATATGGAAAGGACTCAGCAATGATTAGGTAGTCCAAAGTCATACCAGATTGGAAACCAAGCTTCCCAGACCCTGGCACTTTTCTGCTAGAGACACTTCACTGTTCTGACCAACTACAAAGGGTTAATAGGGAGTTGCCAAATACCTGTTGGTAAAAGGTGGTTGTTGGGGAGGAGTGGATTGGGAAACAGAATTAGAAGGTCCAGTCCCAGAATGGGTACCTTCCGATCAAGTTGAACAAGTCAGAGCAGGTTATGCTGAAACAATTGAGAGAAAGCAAAGCAAACACCATTGCAGCAGAATATCATGGTACAAAGTGGACATCTTTGGGAGTTAGGAGAGTAAGGCAAAATTCAATGAGGGACACTTAATGAGTAATGCCAATTCACAGTGCTTGTTAAATTACTGATTTACCGGCAATGAAGATCATTGCTGGTCTGTCCATTCCCCCAGGTAGACTGTGATCTCAAGGCAAGGCTGGGTCTTATTCGTCCTGGTTTTCCTGGAGCAGTAAATATGTATGCTGGGACTGGGCTTATAAGCATACTAATGGAAAGTAAAATATTTGGGTTGGCTTTTTAAAAAGACAGTGGATTTGGATCAGTGGAGAGGAAGGTAGGGGGAATTTCAGGTGGGCAGAGTGCCAAAAACAGCCCATCCTTACAGGGCACCAACTCCGTACTAGGCTCTATTCCAACCACTTTACACAGATTAACTCATTTAAATTGCACAACCAGCCCAAGAGGAAGGTACCATCATTATTCTCATTTTACATGTGAGGAAACTGAGGCGTGGTGAGATCAAGCAACTTGCCTAAAGTTATGTAGCTTTAAGTGACTTAGCTGAGATTTGAACCCTGTGGGTATAAACACCACAGATGGGAAAAGTTAGGAAATTTGTGTGGGGTAGCCAGGTTCATGTGCTTGTCAGAAGCAGAAGCCATTTGTGAAGAATCACGAATGATGAGGCTGGGGCAGGGTGTAATGGGAGCTGACAGGCAGGTCTAAATGCTGGGATTCATTTTCAGTCTCCTATTGAGTAGGTAGACTGTATAGCTCTTAGATTTCTCAGATTTTTTCCTCTTTTCATTTAGAGACTTTTATCTGGTGTGTGTGTGTGCCTGCACACATACATAAACCCACGTGTATATACTCTTTCCCTGAATGTTCTTATTTGCTAAAGCTTAAGCTCGGGAAAGAGAGGAAACTGCACTGACCTTACTCTCCACCATATCTTCAGGCTGATCATACACAAGTTGCTTAATAAGCGTTTGGTTAATCCATCTAAATCATTTTTGTGGCTGCAACTTTCATTTTGTTGATGACTCTACCATTTATGTCTATTTACATCTACATTTTGTATTTTTGTTTGCCTTCCATCTATCCTGGGATGGCTGGTTCCAGTGGAAGACAACCTGAACTCTCCTATCAGTCCTGTTTCTTTTTTATGAAATACTTGGGAGACTGGAGGATCTTCCCTTAAAAAGTGTTTTCCTTTCTACATCCAGCCAAAGGCTCTTGGTCCTTGTGTTTGCTACCTAGATCCCTATTGGAAAGAGTCTTGCCTGCAATTTGATTTTTTAAATAGCAGCAATAACAGAGTCTTCTCTGGCACACGAAGGCATGCATCTGCTGTATTTCCCAAACAAGTTCAAAAACCTTAACTAGCTTCTGCCCATGGTTATTGCTGTCAAGTGCCTTGTTTTGTTCTCATCCCATCATTTTCTGGATTAGATGTTTAACATTCGCCTCTGTGTGTTGTGTTGGATTTTCTCCTCTCCTCTTGCTCATTCAATTTCTTCTTTCTCTTAGTCAAGCACAGCTTGTTCTCCTACTTGCCTTATTCTGTTCTCTATTTAGACTGTGCGTGCCTGCCTTGCAGCCCTGGCAGGACCATTCCACCGCCTTCTCATTTGTCTTAAAGATACCTTGAGGAAATCTAATCCAGACGATCCTAGCCCAGTCCTGAAGATTAGGCTCCAGAAGATCTGTCAAGTGTGTTTTTTGCTGGCCTACACATGCTAATTTGCATGGTTGCCTGGGATCCCTTAAGAAGACAGTCATTGACTAAATGGCGCTACATGTTCCCAAGCTCTGTGCCAGTCTGGCAACTTTTCCTTTGCCTACGTGAATTTCTCCCAGTTCTCTTTGCTTTGCTTGCTGTTCATCTCCCGACCTCTCTCCGACAAACTTCCTGAAAGAAGAGCCTGCACTCAACACCTCTTTTTTCCACCTCTATTTTCCATTCAACAATACTGAAATGACTGTCTCAGAAGCCGTTGATTGTACCTTACCACCAAATCTGGTGATTTCCATCTCACCACGTGTTACCATTAATTACTACATTTCTTCGGGACAACCTTCTACTTTCTTCTCTTCTGTATTATGGACACTTGGTTTCCCTCCTACCTCTCTGTCATTCTCACTCTTTTGTGGCTGCCATCAGGCTCTTGCAATGTACGCACCATCCCCCAAGTTCCATCCTCAGTTCTCTTTCTGGTTGGTTCTTGGTGATCTCATTCAGTTCCTTGACTTTAGTCCTAACCGCCTTTGGCCTCCTCCCATCGTACACTGTGTTCCTCATCACCAGGATGTTTTACCAGTTTCTCACCATCCCATCCTCTGTTCCCTTCCTACATAGACAGACCCACTCGCTCCCTCAGTAAGCCACTAGGTGCTAGTTTTGGCTTCCTCATTTTATGTAAGAAACTACCACCTTCCCTACCCTTCTAGGCAAGAAAGCTGAGTCATCGTAAATTCTTTTCTGCCTCCCCCGCCATCCCATCAGTTGCCAATTTCTCCAAGTGGTGCCTCTAGGATGACACTTGCATCCATGCCCATCTTTCTGTCCTCACTGACACCCATCATGGACTCTTGCTTGGACTATTGCAGTAGCCTCCTCACTGATTCCCTTGCCTCTGGTTTTCCTGGCTGTAATCCATTCTCCACAAAGGATGGAATTCTTCCAAAGCATAGGTTGGATGATGTCATTCGCCGGCTTACACCTTCAACAGCATCCCAGTGTGCTCAGAATTAATGGCTGCTCCTGAACTCGGTATTCAGTCCTGGTATGCCAAGACCCCAGCCTGCCCTCTCATTTGTGTCTCCTTCTTGTCGCCTACGGAATCACTTCAATAGTGTTGTCTGGCCAAGCTGTTCAAGGCTCATTAAGGACAGGACCAGGTCTTCCTTCTTTTGCCTGAAACAGTGCCTTGCCCCTGGCAGGTCTTCAGTGAAGATTTGTTGAATTGAATTAGACTAAAATGGCCAGGGATTATACCAATTCCTTCTGCACAGTTTAGACAACTGCTAATGGAACCTGTTTTCTGTAGAGCACTTCTTGTATTCCCAGAACTATGTGAGCACTTTATGTGCATTAGCTCATTAAATCCTCACAATCTCACTGTAACTCTATGAGGTAGCTGGTATTATCCCCATTTTACAAATGAAGACACTGACTTAGGAAGGTTAGATTTTTTTCCCTGAGGTTCTGAAGGTAGAAACAAATCTAAGACTTGGAGCAACATCTGGTTGCCTCTAGACCACTGTACTACCTATCCTGCCTCTAAGAGTCATGACTTTGCTAGATTATGCAGGAATTATGGACTTGTCTAATAATAAAGGTGAAAGAATTGGTTTCACTGAGAATCTACTCTTCCAGATACTATTCTGAGCGCCTGACAAGCATTCTCATGTAGCCCCAGCAATAACGCATTATTTTACAGATAAAGAAAATGATGATCATGACGCTTGGGTTACTTCTTAGGTTCACTCAGCTCACACCTGGCAGAGGGTGGTCAACTTTTCCAAGTTTTAACTTATTTATTCATTCATTCATTCATTCATTCATTCATTCATTCATTCATTCATTCTGAGACAGAGTCTCATTCTGTTGCCCATGCTGGAGTACAGTGGCACAATCGGCTTACTGCAACCTCGCCTCCCAGGTTCAAGCAATTCTTGTGCCTGAGCCCACTGTGTAGCTGGGATTACAGGCACCTGCCACGACTCCCAGCTAATTTTTTTTTGTATTTTTAGTAGAGGCCAGGTTTCATCATGTTGGCCAGGCCTGTCTTGAACTCCTGACCTCAAGTGATCTGCCGGCCTCGCCCTCCCAAAGTGTTGGGATTACAGGTGTGAGCCACCATGCCTGGCTCAGCTTTTAACTTTAGAGCTGATATAAACATGCTTAGTTTTTTGGAACTGACTGTAGCATACCCGTTCAAAGTCCAGGCTTTGGAATCAGATAGACATGGGCTCAACTCTGGGTTTCACCCCTTGCTTGTTGTGTAAATGAGACATTTAACTGCTTTCAGCCACAATTCCCTCATCTGTAAAGTGGAAGGTGTAAGGTCACCTATCTGATAGGTTTGCCATGGGGACACGAAGCGCACTTAGTGTTGGTGCCATGAGCAGAGTGAGTGTTCATTTCATATTTGTTACTGTTATTTAGGTCTGAGGATGGGTATGGGGTGCTTTTAATTCTCTCTTTCTCCCTGCTTCCACCTTATAAAGACATCTTGCTGGTTTCTGCCCAATGAGAGAATCCAGCTCCACGTGGGGGGCCTGACAGATGTCCTAATATCTCCATCCAATTTTTTACTCTGAATGGAGTCTGTGATGTATCACTTAAACCTGCACTTTCTATAAAATGCTCTCCAGGCTTCTGGTAGGATCCAGTGCCAGTGGGAAGTGTGCATGTTCCCAGCCTAGATGTCACATGCTACCACCCACCCTGGAAGCACTTGGGTATCCCCTGGGTGGGTAAGTCTGTGTGTCATTGTGACATTCCTGTCTCAGAACCAATGCTGGGCGTCTCTACTGCAGGTGCTGGAAAGCTTTTTCATGCCAGCATACATGCAGCACACTTCTCATTTTGGATTCCTTTATCCCACCGTGACCTTTAAACTGGCTGCGTGGGGGCACAGAAGTACTGGCACACCATTCATTCATTCGTTCATTCATTCATCCATCCATTCATTCACTCAACAAATATATTGTTCCAGTCCTTAAGGCACAACTCTGAGCAAGACAGGTAAGGTCTTTACTCTCAAGAAGCTAGCATTTGGTGGGGAGAAACAAAGGAGAAATAACTACTGTGCACACGTGAGGCAATTGCAGATGGTGGTCAGGGCTCTGAAGGAATCTGAACTGGGATTGGGACTGCCTGGGGGTGGCCACTTTAGACTGGGTCCCCAAGGAAAGGTTCTCTGAGCTGAGCATGAGTATTTGTTCAAGGAGGTTGAGTTGCATCCCAAGGTAACACAGCTTTTAAGCCCTCACTGAGCAGCTCTGAGGTCCTAGAGGCTGTTCGAGAAGCTGGGATATAGCACTGACTGTGCAACAAAAATCCCTGTCTTCGTGGAGCTTACATGATGGGGCAGATTCACATTCATTCATTTGTTCATTCATTCATTCATTCATTCATTTGGCTGTTTGAGAGCCTACTATGTGCCAAGCACTTTCTAGGCACTGGAGAAGTAACGGTGAATGCAAAGAAGCAAGCATCCCTGCCCACACGGAGTGCATTCTTTCAGAATGTCAGTAAGGAGTCGGTTAGCAGAAATAAGTGGGAAGAGTACTCCGGAGAGAGGAAAAGAGGACAAAGGCCCTGAGGCTGCCACTAACCTATGGGTGCTCAGTGAACAGAGGGCATGTTTGGGTAGGGGGAACTTAAGGATACACAAGGAACGCGGTCTGAGTTGAGGTCATCAGGGCCTTTAGGTTTGGACTTTGCTCTAAATTGCACTGAGTAGGAAACTTTTGCAGGATTTTGAATAGGGACATGGAATATCTGGGTCTTATTTCACAAAGGGTGCCTCTGACCATTGTGTGGAGGGTGGATAGTGAGGGACAAGAGTTGGATCCAGGGAGGTAAGTGTGGTTATTGCAGTCATCCAGGCGAGAGGCAATGAAATTAACCTGCAAAGTGAGGCACTGGCTTAGAGGTGGGAACTGAATTAAAAATCATGGGAGTAGCTATTGTTTTATTAATAGCATGATTTTTGATAAATGATTCTAGAGCTACATATTAATCATTTCAAAGCAAATGCTCTAATTTAACTAGAGACCACTGCTGGTTGTGTGTGTGAGTGCATGTGTGTGTATGTATATGAGTATGTGTGGTGTGTGTCAGTATGTATGTGTGTGTGTGTGGTATATATATAAATATATTGTGTGTGTTGTGTGTGGGTTGGGGGGTGCCCCAAAGCTAGACAGACTCTGACTGTCTTTAGGAGAATAGTGTTTTTGATATTTCCAGGTGTTCCTGATGGGCACCATTGTGTATTTTACTTTATTTTTATTTTATTTTTGAGGTGGAGTCTCCCTCTGTCGCCCAGGCTGGAGTGCAGTGGCGCGATCTTGGCTCACTGCAACCTCCGCCTCCCAGGTTCAAGCAATTCTCCTGCCTCAGGCTCCCGAGTAGCTAGGACTACAGGCCCGTGCCACCACACCCAGCCACCGTTGTGTATTTTTAAGTGTGCTTATAAAATTAGTTCAGAGGCCAGATGCGGTGGCCCATGCCTGTAATTCCAGCACTTTGGGAGGCCGAGGCGGGTGGATTATGAGGTCAGGAGACCAAGACCATGCTTGCCAACGTGTGTTGAAACCCCATCTCTACTAAAAATACAAAAAAATTAGCTGGGTATGGTGGTGGTCACCTGCAGTCCCAACTACTCTGGAGGCTGAGGCAGGAGAATTGCTTGAACCTGGGAGGCAGAGGTTTCAGTGAGTCGAGATCGCACCACTGCACTCTAGCCTGGCGACAGAGCAAGACTCCATCTCAAAATAAATAAATAAATAAATAAAATAAGTTCACAAATTTCAGAATACTCAATCTTAAAAGCCAGTATATTTTCGGAAACAGAATGCTGATGAGTTTTCTACTTTTTGCAGTGTATTACATCTTGCAGTCGCATGTATTTTTAGTGCTGTTGGCCAGCACTGAAGGTGGGGCCCTCAGCTGAACTAATTTGGAGTCCCCTCATTTTAGCTTCAAGTTCCCATCCTTGGTTATCCCAAGAACATCTGGGATTTGTGATCTGATGTGTTATCTGTGGTTTGGTGGTGTATTTTGCAGGCATAGGGTCCTATTCCTAAGGGAATAAATGGATGGCTTGATGCTTAAGCACGAACTTAATCATCACAGTAGTGATTAGAGAGTATTCAACACATAACTTGCTTGCAGGATGGAGTACGCATTGTATTCTCTTTTGATATGCAATATAATATTCATAGCCCTATGAAGTGATTTTTTTTTTTTAACAAAGTTATATGGATTATTTACAGGCACATCATTGGGAAAACTGCATTTTATCATGTTCACTTAAATGTTGAGGTTACATGTAAAGCAATTTTTAGGTCACATCTAATACATTTTAAGAAAACATGTCTTCCTGTTATAGCGGTAATGACCAAGTCCACTCTTTCTTCTGTGTCATATACCATTATCCCTATTAATACTCTTTGGGCTTCTATAATTATAAAGCAGATGTGTATATCAGGAAGAGATGTTGATTTCAGAGTAAATTTTTCTAGAAAATAGAAGCTGGAAAAAAAGGAAAACCCAAACTTGGCTTCGTGCTCGAAGAGACAGCACTGCTGTGTGTGGGCGGGTGGCTGCGTGCACCCGCTGCTCAGAAGTGCCTTTTCTCTCCATGGGGATAACTGGCTGTGTATCCGAGATGTGGCCAGGAGTAGGCAAGCAACGTGTGGGCAGGCTGCATGTTCTTTTATTAGCATCTTCATTGTACTGCATCTTGTCGAGCCCAGAGCATGAACCGCCCTGGGTTTCTCATGTCTACCCTGCTTCCCACCTAATTACTCCTCTGAACCCTAAAGTGAGGGAGGGAGAGTTGCTCTTGTGGGGTGAGCTTTTCCTGGGGTGGCTGTGAACCAACCTGGCATGTGGATGTTCTTGGTTACCCAGAGCTGTCCTGGGCTCAGGCTTGGACTCAGCTTCTTAGCACTGAGTGCAGCCAGTCATGGATGGAGGTCACTGTGTCTCACATGTTCCATTCTCCCTTTCCTCCATGACCTTGCCCCTCTGAGTCTCTGTAGCACTTTTCTTGAGTGTGTCCAAGGCCATCTTGCCAAGAAGTAGCAGAACTGGGATTTGAAGCCATGACTGTTCGGTGACAGAGCCTTAGCTTTGAACTGGGGTTCTTTCTACTGCCTGGCACCCCTGCACAAATCATGGTAACGTGGTAGGAGGCAAGCCCCTCCTTAGTGCCATTAATAACACCCATCTTATAGGATTGTGTGGAGGACTCAGTGAAGTAATCCGTGAAGCACTAAACACGTGCCTGACACAGAGTACTTGCTCAATAAGTGAGCACTTGTACTGATGACAAAGGTCGTGGCATTAATTCTCTCTCCTAGATTGTTCCTTCCTTGAGGACAGGAATTGTGGCTTCCTTAATAGCGTCTACAGCAGAGTTTCTCAACTTGGCACTATTGACATTTTGGGCTGGATAATTCTTGTTGTGGGAGCTGTCCTGTGGATTGTAGAATGTTGAGCAGCATCTCTGGCCTCTACCCACTACATATTAATAGCACCCCTAGTCATGAAAATAAAATGTCTAGACATTGCCAAATTGCCCCGGTTGAGAACCACTGGTCTGCAGGTATCTCTCATGGGGATCACAGGGCTTTTATATTCTCTTCTCTGTCTCTCCCTCTCTCTGTGTGTGTCTCTCTCTCACACACACACGCTCAGAGAAGGTGGTTAAAACAAATTTGTTGAAGTTTGAGAATTTTGAGAACAAAGGAAAAATTCTGGAAGACATTTTAATGAACAGGTAGACTCTGTCCCATTCCAGGGTCAACAGAACTTCATAATTAGATAGTTTCTTTACTGCAACCCTGCACCCCATTGCCCATCATTTTAGAGTTCCAACCAGTTAGAGGATTTTTCTTGCAAACTTTCCTTAAAGCAGTGATAGTATCAGCTCTTTAAATAATACTACGCTTGATGAAGTGGTACTTTTCGGGATAATTTTAGACCAGCAGACTTGCTGCTTGAAGGGGACAGGGCTATATTTGGTAATAATATATATGTGATAATATGTATGTAATATTATTATAATGTAATATGCAATAATATTTGGTGTATCTGGTGGCTCTCAGGCCAGTCTTTGATCGAAACTCTCAAGCTATGATTTACATTATGGTCAATGTTAGCATAATGCAATTATCGGCAATCACTTGCAGTTGCTTTGAAAGTCAGAAGGATGGCTAATAAAAATCTTAGAAAACAGGCCGGGCATGGTGGCTCACGCCTGTAATCCCAGCGCTTTGGGAGGCCGAGGCGGGTGGATCACGAGGTCAGGAGAACAAGACCATCCTGGCCAACATGGTGAAATCCTGTCTGTACTAGAATACAAAAAAAAAAAAAAAAAAAAAAAAGTTACCCGGTGTGGTGGCGCGCGCCTGTAGTCCCAGCTACTTGGGAGCTGAGGCAGAGGAATTGCCTGAATCTGGGAGGTGGAGGTTGCAGTGAGCCGAGATTGTGCCATTGCACTCCAGCGTGGTAACGGAGTGAGACTCTGTCTCAAAAAAAAAAAAAAAAAAAAAAAAAAAAAAAAAAAAAAAGAAAGAAAGAAAGAAAAGAAAATCTTAGAAAAAGAAGAAAATAAATTGTAATATTTCAGAATATTTGTTGGGGAGGATATATGTGCTCAAGAAATACATACTGAGAACTTACCGTTGATGCTAGAGATTGAATTGCCCCATGTCTACATGAAAAATGAATAGTTTATAAACATTTTAAATTGAGCCATGTCTCTCTGTAGTATATTTCTTTTATAGAAATTCATGGAAATGGTATATTTTAACTGAATTATTAACATTGGGGGCAATATGGTTTAATCATTATCTAATACCTGTATGTTGTTTTGAAATTCGTAGCCCACCACCATTAATTTCAAAATTGGGTTCTTACTCAAAGAGTGACGAAAAGGCACCAGTACCAAATGGTCTGGCTGAAATGCCACATGGAACTAAATGTTGGGGTTGGTCATACAATGAGTTTTAAGTGGCTAGACCCTAAATCAGAAGCACTTTCTTCTAATTAGCACTGTGGTTCTTAATCCTGTCTATACATTGCAATCACTCAGTAGCTTAATACAAATGTTGCTTCCCGGGGCCACACTCCAAATTTGTCTGACTCTCTGATTTAATTGGTCTGAATGGGGCCTACACATCTGGTTTTTTTTTTTTTTTTTTTTTGAGGCGGAGTCTCGCTCTGTCTCCCGGGCTGGAGTGCAGTGGCCGGATCTCAGCTCACTGCAAGCTCCGCCTCCTGGGTTTATGCCATTCTCCTGCCTCAGCCTCCCGAGTAGCTGGGACTACAGGCGCCCGCCACCTCGCCCGGCTAGTTTTTTGTATTTTTTTTAGTAGAGACGGGGTTTCACCGTGTTGGCCAGGATGGTCTCGATCTCCTGACCTCGTGATCCGCCCGTCTCGGCCTCCCAAAGTGCTGGGATTACAGGCTTGAGCCACCACGCCCGGCCATCTGGTATTTTTTAAAAGGTCTCCAAGCGATTCTAATGTGTACCTCCATTGAGGACCAGGGAAGGTGTAGGAAGCCTGATAACCTTTACTCTCCAGCCTCATCCTCCAATCACATGATTGTTTATGGGATTGTTGCTGCACACCCAGCTTAGTCATAGCATTCTTACTCTAGCTTTTTTTTAGATGCGATTTTTATTTATTCTTAAAAAGAAAAAAGATTTCTTCAGCACCTTTATTCTGAAGAGCTCTTAATTGCTGTACTTAGAACTTCTAAACAGTGAGCATTTGTCAAACGTAGAATAGCAGAATGAAGGGGTTGGACCTGGGGTGAGGAGGGCTGTCTCATGGTCTTCTTCGAGTGCTGGAGGGTGGGGGCTGCACGTCTCCTCGCTTCGGGGCCCACTGATAACTGACCTAAAAGTGTCTTTCTTTTTTTCTGGTGGGGGTTGAAAAAGCAATCTGTTTTGTACCCATAGCAGTGCACTTTAAACAGGAAGCCCCACTGGGGCCAGCCTTCTATGTGTCATTAAGTTTTTCAAGCCACATCCTACTTATCATCATGCACCCATGTCATCGTTCTTTTAAAAGGGTGCCAGTTGTGTGCTTAAGCACAAGGAGCTATGACCTGTGTTGTCATCCCTGACGCATGTCGTGTGTGTGACTTCGTGACATGTGGATGACTTTTGATCTCTGAAGGATCAGGAACCCAGTCTGTGGATCTTCATTCCCTCCCTGGGTGGTTTGGGTCTTGTTCTCTAGCCCACCCACCCAGGTATGATTAGGAATAAAGGAAAGCGCAAAGGAATTTTCCTCAAGGCCATGCCAAGCATTTCATCTTATATGAAAAAGAAAAGAGAAAGAGAGAGAGAGAGAGAGAGAGAGAGTGTGTGTGTGTATGTGTTGGCTAGATTTAGGTAGAAAACAGGCTGGTGAGAAGCGTAGAACTTGGTTAAAATTTCTAGCCAAAAGTAAGATTTTTAAAAAGATTTATTTCTGGATCCAGTCCCTGTTGCCCATTTCTATGAATAATCACCATTTGTTTTAATGTGAATAATAGCACAGAGCAAATTCAGCCCCCTGAGTTTTACCATTTTAAGCAATTGCTTTAGGCCCATGAGGCATGTACTATTTGTGAAGTTGCATGGGTAGTAATGGAAAAAACAACAATGACAGTAGTAACAGGTGACATTTATTGAACACTTGCAATGTGCCAGGCACTGTGCTGAGGGCATTACGTGCATTATTTCATTTAATCCTTACAAGAACTCTTTGAATTAGGTTGGTAATTATGCCCATTTTACAATTGAGGAAACTGAGGTTCAGAGAGGTCAAATAACTAGTCAGTGGAGGGGTCAGATTTTTCTTTTTTAAAAATTTATTTGTTTGTTTTTTAAGAGACAGGGTCTTGCTCTGTTACCCAGACTGGAGTGCAATGGTACAATCATAGCTCACTGTAGCCTTGAACTCCTGGGCTCAGGCGATCCTCCCAGCCCAGCCTCCCACGTAGCTGGGACTAGAGGCATGAGCCACTATGCCCGACTCATTTTTAAATGTTTTTTATAGAGATGACTGGGTGTGGTACCTCTAATCCCAGCACTTTGGGAGGCTGAGGCGGGCAGATTGCTTGAGCCCAGGAATTTGAGACCATCCTGGGCAACATGGAGAAACCCTGTGTCTACAAAAAATACAAAAATCAGCTGGATGTGGTGGTGTGTGCCTATAGTTCCACTTACTTGGGAGGCTGAGGTAGGAGAATCACTTGAGTCTGGGAAGTTGAGGCTGTAGTGACCTGTGACCACCGCACTCTAGCCTGGGCATCGGAGTGAGATTGTCTTTCAAAAAATTATTTATTTATTTATTTTTAAAAATAGAGACAGGATATTGCTGTGTTGCCCAGGCCCGTCTCGAACTTTTGGCCTCAAGTGATCCTCCTGACTCAACCTCCCGAAGTGTTGAGATTGTAGACATGTGCCACTGTGCCCAGCCTGAGATTCTGATTAGAGGAGCATGACTCTGGGTGTTGACTCATTTGGCTGTCCTACAGTGTGAGTGTGGAAAGCTGTCACTGGAGTACAGCAAGTCAGCACTATCAAGCCAGCCCTTGTCATTGTCAGGAGCTGCGGGAAGAGAGGTGTTTTGCATTGCTGCAGGGAACTGACCTCTTTTAGTCAGGGAAGTAGTTTGGGGCAGCAGAAAGCAGAACTTGCACCTGCTGGTAAGATCTGAGTGGTCACCGACAACCATCTCCGCAACCCCATTACCAGGGCAACAAAGATGGGCCCGGTGGTAGTGGTGGGCTCTGCCACATCTCTCTGTGCCTAAGAACCTTTGGCCACTGTTGCTCTGGCTTTGTCTTTCACCAATCCTAGTGTTCATATCCAGTGTACCAACCACTGAGGGCAGCTGTCCTGGAATCTCTCTCTCATCTCTGCCCATAATCAACTGCTTCTGGGCACAGTGCATGAGTTACATAGATGAGTGTGGGTAAGTTTCTCCTTTCTATGGGGGGAACATCCTTCTGGTCCAGTCTCAGGAGGGCATCCTATGTTATTTTTGTGATATTTTCCTAAGAGTTGTATAGCAAGTGCATCAAGACAACTTGTCTACCCCAGCTCCCTCTTGAGACCAGCAGAAACCATTTATCAACTGGCAGTTTACATAACCTCTCTGGGCCTCAATTTCCTCATATAAAATGAGGATAATAAATCGTATCTGCCTCATAGAATTGCTGTGGGGAGTAAAGAGTTCAAATATATCTGTCAGTGAAGGAAAAAAGAAAACAAAAACAAAAACAAAAACAAAGAGTTCAAATATATCTAGCTTTCAGACAGAACCAGGTATGCAGCCAGTGCCCAATAGGTGTATGAGTTTCTGTGGCCACTATAACAAATGACCACAAACTTAGTGGCTTAAAACAATACACATTTATTATTTTACAGTTCTGGAGGTCAGAAGTCTAAGATGAGGCCAGGCGTGGTGGCTCAAGCCTGTAATCTCAGCACTTTGGGAGGCCGAGGTGGCAGGATCACTTGAGGTCAGAAGTTCCAGACCAGCCTAGCCAACATGATGAAACCCCATCTCTACTGAAAATACAAAAATTAACCAGGCATGGTTGTGAGCGCCTGTAATCCCAGCTCCTCAGGAGACTGAGGCAGGAGAATCGCTTGAACCCAGGAGGTGGAGGTTGCAGTGAGCTGAGATAGTATCACTGCACTCCAGCCTGGGCAACAGAACACGACCCTGTTTCCAAAAAATAAAGTCCGGGATGAGTTTTACTGGTCTAAGATCAGTGTAGACAAGGCTGCACTCTCTGGAGGCTCTAGGGCAGAATCTGTTTCCTTGCCTTTTCCACCTTCTAGAGGTTGCCTGCATTCCTAGGCTTGTGGCCCCTTCCTCTGTGTTCAAAGCCATTGGTGTAACATCTTCAGATCTCTGTGACTCCGATCCTTGCTTCCATCTTATAAGGATCCTTGTGATTTCATTGTACCCATCCAGATACCCCAGAAGAATCTTTCCATCCCAAGATCCATAACTTAAATCCCATCTGCAAAGTCCCTTTGCCATGTGTGGTAATATATTCACAGCTTCCAGAGATTAGGACATGGGCATCTTTGGAAAGGGGAAGGGGGCATTATTTGACCTAACATCAAAAGCATGAGATGTTTTTGTAAAATGAAACAAATGTTGCAGCTTCCTAGTGCAGGTTCTTAGGCCCACCTGCTGGCCTCCTTGACGTTGGTTTTTCTCTACCTAGGTCTGTCCTGTCGGGTCTGGACTCCCCTGCCAAGACTAGCTCCATGGAAAAGAAACTTCTCATCAAAAGCAAAGAGCTACAAGACTCTCAGGACAAGTGTCACAAGGTATTTATTTCCGCAGCCGGCCTCCTTCTTTGCTCCAGGATCCTCCCGTCAGTATATGCCAAGGGATCCGCCCGGGGCCGCTGCTGGCTCTGAGCCGCCTGATCCGTAGAGAGTGAGGCACTCCTGCCCTCGCTGAAGTCGTGCCTCCAGCAGCTCAGAGGGAGATGAATTCGGGCCTTGCCGTTGCTGTAGATCCTTTAAATCTAAACCAGAGGAGGCCCTGGATTTAAACGGCCCGTTTCTCAGCATGACCCAGCCAGATGTCTGCTTCTTCCGGCAGGTGGCCTGGGTCCTCACCTGTGGCTGAGATACATCCCATCTGCTTTGAGTGATGCGAAGTCTCTCTTCCTAGTCTTTTAAAACTCCTGCTTATGTCACTGCGGCCACTGTGTTGATTACGCTCAACGTCTCTTAACATTCACTGTTCCTGCCCAGAGGCAACACTCTGGAAACTAATAAGTCACTGCTTGCCTGGGACTCCTAAGAGTGCAGACGAATAAATATCTCCTTGCCCTATCCTGGATTTGTCCTCTAGATCTTTGCAAGGAGATGGGGGGGATCAAGATGGATTTGGGATAAAATTAAAGTGACGTCTGCAAAACAAAACAAAAACAAAAGCAAACAGGTGAAAAATGATGATTGTGGCTTCCTTGCTAACTGGGTTAGAGAAGTGATCAAGTGTGAACCGGGACTTGAATGAGAGGAGTGACTTAGCATTTGGTGACTGTCCTTAACGAAGAACTGTGCGCTCCTGGGCGAAGAAACAATGGTATTTCCATCCCAACTTAACTTTTGGCGATTTAGCCTTAGCCCAGACTCGGAGGCTACTTGAGATGTGATTGCTCCTAACGAACCTCCACGGGCCTTTTTAACCTGTCGATGTGTTTATTTCAGATGGAGCAGGAAATGACCCGGTTACATCGGAGAGTGTCAGAGGTGGAGGCTGTGCTTAGTCAGAAGGAGGTGGAGCTGAAGGCCTCTGAGACTCAGAGATCCCTCCTGGAGCAGGACCTTGCTACCTACATCACAGAATGCAGTGTGAGCCTTCCCTGAAGCCCCCTTCCCTTGGAGGTGGCACTTCTTGTTGTGTGTGTCTCATCCTGTTTCATGATGGCTCCATGAGGCACATCACAGCCAATGGCAGAGAGTAGAGAAAGGGAGAGCACAAAAGCAAGATCTGTATTTTGCAGAGTAGTGAGAGCCAGGTGTGAGGTCCCCAAGAAATGAGATTGGACTCATTTCCAGCAGAAAGTGCAGGTAGACGGCTGGTACCACGGAGTCTGGAGATGGGAGTAATCCATCTTTGCTGCGGGTTGCAAAAGATCTTAACATCTCCCATCCCAACCTCTCTGGTCTGCGTTGTGTCTGACATGAGCAGCCTTGAGAACCGGACTCCCAACTATGTACAAGAAAATTTACTTTCAGTCTTCCTGACATCAGATTTTCCATTGGCCAGAACCAGTGTAGCGACAAGAAAATAGCCTTGAAAACCCAAACCCTCTGTCATTATTTACCATGTGACTTTCGTTTTTTCTTTCCTTCACAAGAGTAGACTGTCTTCTTCTCCATTGTCTTGTTAAATTTTTCATTCAGGTGTTTTTTTAATGTGCCCAATTAAACAGTCTTAAGAAGTTGAATCACACATTTCTAAAGTTTTTTTCACAAGGGAGAGGAAATCTATAGAACGTGGCTGATTAAGAATAACTGCTATGTTTCCATTCCAGACTTGGCTGCCTTTCAGTGGTGGGTGAAGTTATTCAGCTATGTATTTCAGATATAGATTTCATTGCCATTGAAGCATTAAGGGATTCTTATGGATGAAAGGTGTCCAGGAAAAATAAGCCAGGAGGTAGAAATAGACCACTTGGAGTCTTAAATGACAACTGGGCAGAGGATATGAAGTCATTGCTACTTTGAAAGAGGCATATGTACTTTAGGGCCCACAAATAACTGTAGAAAACACTTTGTAGCTTATCCACATGGTGATTGTAATAGCTACTGGGTCTTAATAGGTTTTAGTTCTGAACATGCAAGTAAGTATCTCCCAGGACAGTCGATGGTGGCAGGAGACAGGCTGAGGCAGTTTCTGGCTGGATCCCTAAGGTCACCAGGTTGGGATGATGTTTCTTGAACCAAGGGGTTTTACAGGATGGAAACCGGAATCAGCAACGAACTGGAAGTTGTCAACTGTGGTCCGTCACTCGAAACCGTCCTGGTGTCTGCAAAGCAGCTTGCAGCTCTCTTAATGAGTCTTTTCAAACAAAGCAGGATCCACAGGGCATCCCTATTAAAATTTTTGCTTTCTGCAGAGCTTAAAGCGAAGTTTGGAGCAAGCACGGATGGAGGTGTCCCAGGAGGATGACAAAGCACTCCAGCTTCTCCATGATATCAGAGAGCAGAGCCGGAAGCTCCAAGAAATCAAAGAGCAGGTAGGCCTGGTTGCCTGGGAGCACAGCGGCATCTCGGCTCGCTCGGACCTCTAATTTCAGGAGAGGCATGTTTGAGACAGAAACAGGAAGAAAGGGAGAGAGGGGCAGAGTGGAAGAGAGGCAGGTATATAGGTCATTCAGAAACTTTAGGTTTCTCATAATTTATATACATCATAGAATGCTTGTTCCAGCTCCTTTTGAAGCTGATACCCCATAATGTCTGCTTTTAAAAATAAAGATGTAGGTTTAGAGCAAGAGTGGGCAAACTTCAGCCTGTGGGGCAAAGCCGGTCCAACACCTATTTTCTGTGACCCACAAACTAAGAATGGGGTTTACATTTTTAAACAGTTGGGAAAAAAAATCAAAAGAAAAACAATATTTCATGACATTTGAAATTTATATGAAATTCAAATTTCAGTCTCCATAAATAAAGTGGTTTTTTTTTGGAACACAGCCATGCTTGGTAATTTACATATTGGCCCTGGCTGCTTTCAGGCTACACAGTCAGAGGTGAGTGGTTCTTACGGAGACCACGTGGCTGCAACGCTGAAACTACTTACTGTCTCTTTTTACAGCAAAAGTTTGCCAATCCCTGCTTTAGATGGTTAAAAAAATTAAATGTTTTCATAGCTTTTCAGATGCACTTTAAGTTTTTGAGCGAAGCCAGGCTAATTCATAGTTTTACTTGTAGAAAGAAATATTCTACAAGAGAAGTTCGAACCATTCTGGTCGAGTCAGGATTGACACTGCGTATCTGAGTGCAGAAAGCTGTCCCCTGTGTTTTCAGAAAGGAAAAGCAAGACCTTTAAAAACCTCACTCTTTTTTTTTCTTTCTTTCTAAATGGGTTTTCTTTCTAAATGGCTCATTTTCGTATTGCCTCATTGTTTCCTTTTTAGCATGGATTTTTGTGTCTTTTGAAAAACCGTAAATAGAGATTTTAATGAAGAGATGGGAATGAGCAATTGGAGAGCTGAACTATCAGCTGCCAGGCAACTCTCATTCACTTCAGAAAATCTAATGGAAACATTGAGGGAAATGAACATTTCTGTCTCTGGGTAGCACAAACTTAGCCATCTGGCTGGAGCTAATGCAAGAAACTCCTGCAAATAACTATATCCATTAATTACTGTTTAAAAAAAGAATTACTGTCTTTGGAGTTTTGTTGGCATAATATATTTATCATCTGAATATTTTAAAGTTGTGATCGGTTAATATTCTGTTGCTTGATAAAAACATTATAAATAAATGTGCATAGGAAGGAAACTCTGTAAAGGATTATCAGATCTCTGAATAATGCAGTCTTAGAGGTTTTGAAGGCTGCACATGGGCTTTGAGAAATCTGCTTTGACAGTTGACTCATGCTCCTTTTATCAACACAGTTTTCATCCTAAAAGGTTCAAGAGGTAGGAATCATTTTCTCCCATTAGTTCTACATACCTGGAAATTTACTTTTGGTGACATCCTGGGGAAATGAAAGCTGTGTTTGGCCACCAGAGGGAGCAGCTGGTGTCCATAGATTCCTTAGAAACGGAGTTATCAGGACATTTTGAAAAGGTCTATGTTGGTGGCCGAGTTCAAAGAAATGCCTTTTATGATTCCTACCACAGCTGGCATGCATGTGGAGTCTTAGATTTAATGACTGCTGAAAGTTCCATTGTGGGGAAAAAAACTTCATGGTTTCAGATTTCAGTTTTCATCGGAACAAGGATTTATTTTATGACTTTTGGTAAGTTTTGTGAGAGCAGGATGTTTGCAGACCAGGAGAAAGCTTTTAAGGCTTACAGTAAACTTTCAGTATTTGGTTTGTGGCATATTGATTTTTTCCAGACTTGGATTTATTCCCTGATCTTTCTCTTAAAAATCTAATTTTCTATATGGCTCTTTATTTTTATTTTTTTTTGAGATGGAGTCTCGCTCTGTCACTCAGGCTGGAGTGCAGTGGTGCGATTTTGGCTCACTGCAACCTCCATCTCCTGGGTTCAAGTGATTCTCCTGCCTCAGCCTCCTGAGTAGCTGGGACTACAGGTGCACACTACCACGCCCGGCTAATTTTTGTATTTTTAGTAGAGATGGGGTTTTACCATGTTGGTCAGGCTTGAACTCCTGACCTCATGATCTGCCTGCCTTGGTCTCCCAAAGTGCTGGGATTACAGGCGTGAGCCACCGCACCTGGCCGGCTCTTTATTTTTTTCAAAAATATTTTACTTCCACCTAGCTACCCCCTCTAGAGTATTTAGATTTGGTTTAAAGAAAAACACCTCAAAGTCTCATGTGAAATTTTGATTCCTAGATCATTACTAGCAATTTCAACTTCTTTCTTGCTCCCCTACTCAGGAAAGGAAACAAAAGTGTGGGTAACACAGAAGTCACTTGTGTTCCAGGGTTTCTGCGTGAATAGGATCATACCTGATCCCCACAAAATTCTGAAGCTCCATTCAGAAGACTTGTGTTAGGTGGGCCTTGAAACCTGTCTGTGTTTCCCCATCCTGAGATACCACAGCTATCTCTCAGCTGGTCGTGCAAACAGACCTGATGATCACCTTTCAGGTTTTTCCTGAAGCAGGGATTTGGTTAGCTGCTAAATTTACAGGATTTCCTTGAAGTATCCAGTACAATATCAAAGGATCCACAAATGAGTTAGAATTTTCTTTTGATGCTTATAGCAGGCTGGGTGCCCCGAGAGCTTGGAGAGCTGACAGAGTGGTTGCCTGGTTCCTGCCTTCCTCCCTCTTACGTGCTGACAGCTCAGGGAAGAGAGATGTTGGGGGGGAAGGAACAGACACTCTGTCCTCGCTCTTGACAAAACACAAAATTTACATTCCCTTCTTGCCAACATAAATTCAAGAAAGAAAAGGGAGCTTGAGGACAAAAGAAACTCAAGATTTGGTGTCGACGCCTGTAGCTAGGACTGGCTTTCCATTAGCTCTAGCAGGCATGGTAGCTAGGGACCCCTGTACTTTTAGGGTCTCATAACATGTTTTAATTTTTTCATCAGAAGAAAAAAGTTGGGCTTAGGTCAAAGACACTGTTTTCATAGATGATATTAATATTTTTGTATTTATAGGAGCACAATTGTAAAATGTAATTTTTATTTTTATGGAGGAAGTCAAGGAAGGCTCAGTGCTCACAGCTATGAAAGCCATAATATGGCTCTGGTTGAGGGGGTCTGGAAAAACCGATGTTCCATTTCACATACAGCTCATGTTCTGCCCTGTGAATTTATTTATTTATTTGAGATGGAGTCTTGCTCTGTCACCCAGGCTGGAGGGCAGTGGCGTAATCTCAGCTCAGTGCAACCTCTGCCTCCCAGGTTCAAGCAATTCTCCTGTCTCAGCCTTCCAAGTAACTGGGATTACAGGCGCCCACCATCATGCCCGGCTAATTTTTGTATATTTTGTAGAGATGGGGTTTCACCATGTTGGCCAGGCTGGTCTCGAACTCTTAACCTCAAGTGATCTGCCCTCCTTGGGCTCCCAAAGTGTTGGGATTACAGGCATGAACCACTGTGCCCGGCCTGCCTGTGAGTTTAGATAATTGGGAGCAGGTTATAAAGACCTTTGGTTATATAATCCAGCATCGCCTGCTTAGTATGCATGGCCCAGGAAACCTGTGTGCCCCAAGATTCTGAGGACTGACCTTCAGTAACAGTATGCTTTTGGGTGGGAGAGAGTGAAATGAGACCCTTGTTCCATTTTGGGCTGTTTTTTCCTTTCTCCTTTACAGATAATATAGGGAGGGGTGTGCTTGCATGGAAACCATCCAGTTTTCATAAGAGCAGCAGTTCCCCTTTAATATGCTCTGGGGGGGTCACCTGCTACAATGGAATAAAAGCTTTCCTTTATACCCTGTTATTTAAAAATTACAATTTATCAGTTAAAAGAATATCCTTGCTCAATCGATTATTTCTTGGGAGAAATATTCATATATTCCTCACCAATTATTTCTTGGGAGAATGGATCTCAGAGATGTTACTGAATATTGTGATTTTCAAAGACATTCTTGATTCAATTCCTTGTTCATTTCATTTTATATCTCTCTCGTCCTCACCCCACAAGTCACCTTGGATTACATAAGTGCTCATTCATAATCCTTATACTTAGCCTTGATTTTTGCTAACACAGAATATTTTTATACTTTGTCCAAAAGTTTTCAAAATCACTGGCCATTTCTTCTGGTAAACCCAATTCTGAGAAACTTGAATGTAAATGTTTTGATTTTAGAAATGCATTTTGGAAAAGGTTGGGCCGTTTGGATCACTTAAAGGGTTTGCCCAAGGGAACAGGAGAGTTCTTTCATTGGAATTTTTCTCACAAGTTATTTTGACCGAAGCCAGTATTTTGTGACTCTTCCAAATTTCAGGGTAACTTGCATTGCAGGAGCAATGTTACGGTCATCATTCAGTTTTGGGCCCAGAAAAATTAATGGTGAGAAACTGACATGATGAGTTTCACCTTCCAGAATTCTTTCCACTGAGATTTTCAATTACCCTCTTGTGCTGTCTGAAAGGTTAATTTGAAAACTAGTACCATATCTAATTTGTGTTAGGAGCACATGACTTCTAAAGGACAAATCTATATAAATGATTACCCTTGGCGGAAAACTACATGTAAGCGGTTTATCCTTGTTGTTTAAAGAACATCCCTTTCGGCTCTCCTGTTAGGCCTTAAGGGTCTGTGCATATTGTATGGTGTGATTTGCATGTGTGTTCCCAGTGGTTTTACTAATGACATATGCTCTACATTGAAACAGTCTTTTGTTTTGTTTTTGTTTTTGTTTTTTGTTTTTTCTTTTGAGACAGAATCTTGCTCTGTCACCCAGGCTGAAGTGCAGTGGTGTGATCTCGGCTCACTGCAACCTCCGCCTCCCGGGTCCAAGCGATTCTTCTGCCTCAGCCTCCTGAGTAGCTGGGATTACAGGCACCCACCACCATGCCTGGCTAGTTTTTGTGTTTTTAGTAGAGACGGAATATCACCATGTTGGCCATGCTGGTCTCGAATTCCTGACCCCGTGATCCGCCCGCCTCAGCCTCCCTAAGTGCTGGGATTACAGGCATGAGCCACCACACCCGGCCAAAACAGTTTTAAGGTTTAATTTTTTTTTCTTCCTCGTCTTCACCCCACACTTCTCGCCTTTGCCTACTTAGTGCCTCATTCTGGGTCCATCTTTCTACTCCCCTTGTCTCTAGGTCTGTAGGTCTTTTCTTTTTCTTTTTTTTTTAATTTTTTTTTATTTTTGAGATGGAGTCTTGCCCTGTTACCCAGGCTAGAGTGCAGTGGCGTGATCTCGGCTCACTGCAACCTCTGCCTCCCAGGTTCAAGCGATTTTCCTGCCTCAGCCTGCTGAGTAGCTGGGGCTTTAGGCCCGCACCACCACACCCAGCTAATTTTTATATTTTTAGTAGAGAGAGGATTTCACCATGTTGACCGGGCTGGTTTTGAACTCCGACCTCAGGTGATCCAACCACCTTGGCCTCCCAAAGTTTTGGGATTACAGGTGTGAGCCACCTTGCCCGGCCAGGTCTTTTCTTTGCCAATCTCTCTTCACTGTGCATCTTCCCTGTGTGGTTAATACTCTTCCATCCTCACTGCCTGTTTATTCTTTTCAGAGTTCTAAAGTTCACTTTTATTCCATTGCCTGCTCTTTAGGAGTACCAGGCTCAAGTGGAAGAAATGAGGTTGATGATGAATCAGTTGGAAGAGGACCTTGTCTCAGCAAGAAGACGGAGTGATCTCTACGAATCTGAGCTGAGAGAGTCTCGGCTCGCTGCTGAAGAATTCAAGCGGAAAGCGACAGAATGTCAGCATAAACTGTTGAAGGTAGTCAGCCACCCTCCAGGAGGGTGCTTTTTGGGTAAAATCATATATGATCTTAGCAAGAAAAAGGAGAACCTAGTTTAATGAGAAACAACCTAGTTTGAGAAATAGTAGGATACCTTGGAAAACCCTTGGTCTTTATTTACAGAAGATAACATTCTTATTTACTATTATTATCTTGGTCACAGAGACCAAGTAGTCTATACGACTTTTAGGTTGTTGAGATTTCCCAATATGTTGTATCTTTTTAATTACAGGCTAAGGATCAAGGGAAGCCTGAAGTGGGAGAATATGCGAAACTGGAGAAGGTATACTTTCCATGATTGGTTTTGCTGTTAATATTTTGGGTAGATAACATTTTTCATGTTATTGTCAGTGGTCCATCATTGATGAAGAGTATTCTTAATGAATAGAGACCTCTCTTCGAGGCTTATTTTGATAGTCCACCTTTGGGTGACAACATTTAACTATGGCTCTAAATTAGGTAAAAGACGGCTCATTTTTGTCATGCCTGCCCACAGCAACAAACCCAGACACTTAGTAAAACATACATGAAAATTGTTATTGTTTTAACGCACTGAGCGACTTTCTCTTTTTGCCATTTGTGTGTTGCTGGTCCTACATACATCGTCAACATGGAGCTTTGCACTGGGACAAAGTCTTCCCTGAGAGGCCACTGTTCTTCCTCTTCCTTAGTAGGTTCTGGAAACCCAAAGAAAAGGACCCCATAGAAACCTCAAGAGAATAGGACTGCAATAAATGTAGCAAGATGTTAATGCCGATTTGCCTTTTGCTTTATTTCCTGGAATTTCAATTATAGATCAATGCTGAGCAGCAGCTCAAAATTCAGGAGCTCCAAGAGAAACTGGAGAAGGTAAGCCCGAGGTGATTTTTCAGGAACTTACCCCCCCACCCCACCTCCTTTCCAAACATCTTTCTTTGCCTTGTCCCAGAGCATGAAAGATGAAAGAAACAGAATTAGTCACCCAGCGCTGAGGAAAATGAAGGGGGAGTGAGCGATTACCTGAAAATATCAGAGTTCTGAATATAGTTTTTCCTTTTGAGACATGTCAGCAGTGTTTATTTTTAAAAACCAAGCTGTGTGAGACTCTCAAGTAAAAGTTCTAATTATACTACGACAGAACCCAAGAGGCCTGCATCTCTCGCTTCAGGGGGCCTGGCACCTCATTTATGCACATTTGTAAGAGAAGCAGTTCCCCACCCAGACTGCTTTCCGCCAGCGGGAGGCCTGCCCTGCAGAAGGCTGGAGGAGCCTTGGGGTTGTCACGTGATTGGGAAGGGGCGTGAGTTTGGTTTATAGCATCCTGCAAAGTTTGTGCTAATGGCCCTCCTTTTATTTAATTGTTTAATTATTTAATTAAAAAAAAATTTTTTTGAGACGGAGTCTTGCTCTGTTGCCCAGGCTGGAGTACAGTGGTACGATCTTGGCTCATTGCAACCTCTGCCTCCTGGGTTCAAGGGATTCTCCTGCCTCAGCCCCCAGAATAGCTGGGATTACAGGCATGCGCCACCACACCCGGCTAATTTTTGTATTTTTAGTAGACACAGGGTTTCACCATGTTCGTCAGGCTGGTCTCGAACTCCTGACCTCAGGTGATCTGCATGCCTCGGCATCCCAAAATGCTGGGATTGTAGGCACGAGCCACTGCGCCTGGCCAACTTATTTAACTTTTTTGAGACAGGGTCTCACTCTGTCACCTAGGCTGGAGTGCAGGGCATGATCATGGCTCACTGCAGCCTTGACTTCACAGGCTCAGGTGATCCTCCCACCTCCACCTCCAGAGTAGCTGGGACCACAGGTGTGCACCACTATGCCCAGCTGATTTTCTGTATTTTCTGTAGAGATAGGATTTTGCCATGTTGCCCAGGCTGGTCTCAAACACCTGGACTCAAGTGATCCACCTGCCATTGCTTCCCAAGATGCTGGGATTACAGGCATGAACCACTGTACCTGACCATTTGATCTTGTTTTTAAAATTTTTATTAATTTTTTCCCTAGCTTCATTAAGGTATAGTTGGCAAATAATAATTGCATAAACTTGTGGTATGCAATGTGATGTATACACACACACACACACACACACACACACACACACACACACACACACACATTGTGAAGTGATTAAGTCAAGCCAGCTGACAGATCCATCACCTTACATTCTTCTTATGTTTTTTGTGGTGAGAACATTTAAGAGCAATTTTCAGGCCCTTCCTTTAGTTGAACACTGGAAATGCTTAATGGAAGGGCCAGAATGAATGTGGCTCTGGGACATACCTTTGGCATTGAGAATGTTTGTGAATGTGTTTGCTGGCTTGGTTTAATAGAGCTCCTCCTCCTCCTCCTTCTTTTTTAAAATTGTGGTAAAAAACCCACATAACATTAAATTACCATGTTAACCATCTTTAAGTGTACAGTTCAGTTGTGCTAAGTTTATTCCCATTACTGGGCAGTGGATTTCTGGAACGTTTTTGTCTTGTTACACTGAAACTCGATAACCACCAAATATGAATTCCTCTCATCCCCCTCACCTTCTACTTTCTGTTTCTATGATTTTGACTACTTTATGTACCTCATATAACTGGAATCATCCAGTGTTTGTCCTTTTGTGACTGGCTTATTTCATTTAGCATAATGTCCTAAAGTTGCATTCATGTGGTAGCATGTATCAGAATTTCCTTCCTTCTTAAGGTGGAATCATATTCTATTTTATAGATATACTGCTTTTTGCTTATCCACTCTTTGCCCCCTGCTTCCTTATTCTTGAGCTCTCTAATGAAAGCCCTCATGGCCCTCTTTAGCCAGAAGCTTGTGAGAGGATGCACGTCTCCATCTAGAACTGTGCTCTCCAATCAAAGTGTGAGGGAGCCGCAAATATTACTCACAGATGTAATTTAAAAATTTCCAGTACCCACATTTAAAAACAGCAAAAACAGGCCAGGCCTGGTGGCTCACACCTATAATCCCAGCACTTTGGGAGGCTGAGGCGGGCAGATCACCTGAGGTCAGGAGTTCGAGACCAGCCTGACCAACATGGTGAAACCCTGTCTCTACTAAAAATACAAAATTAGCTGGACGTGGTGGCGCATGCCTGTAATCCTAGCTACTTGGGAGGCTGAGGCGGGAGAATCACTTGAACCTCAGGAGGCGGAGGTTGTGGCGAGCTGAGATTGCACCATTGCACTCCAGCCTGGGCAACAAGAGCAAACTGTGTCTCAAAAAAAAACAAAAAGCTTTTTTACCTCGTTGCACTTCTGAGAGCAGGATGGGTCACCAGCAGCTGTACTGGAGCCACCCGCGAAAATTCGGCCAGGGTTCTCGCTCTTGTCGCGTGTGTTCAAACCGGCACGGTCTGATCCGGAAATATGGCCTCAATATGTGCCGCCAGTGTTTCCGTCAGTACGCGAAGGATATCGGTTTCATTAAGTTGGACTAAATGATCTTCCTTCAAAGGATTATCCAAGGCATCTACTCAGTGAAAAACCATGATAGTTCTTTGTACATAAAATAAACATTTGAAAAAAAAAAAAAAAAAAAAAAACAAAAAACAAAAAACAAAAAAACCAAACAAACAATAAAAACAGCAAAAACAGGCGAAATCATTTGAATGATATATTTGTTTTAACTCAGTATATCTCAATATTTCCCATAGGAAAATTAACAAATGAGATAATTAAAATAAGGAGAAAATTAATGCTTCAAGGCAAATACATTGATATCTGGGTAGATCAGTCCATTTAGATCTTTCTATTTCCATTCACTATCTTGCATCGAATCGAAGATGCTAATGATTGTCAGATACACCATTATCTTACATACCCCAAGAAAGAAAAATGCATCAATTTTAATTGTAGGATGCATTTCAAATTCAGTGATGTTAAAAAAAGTGCACCTTAGAATAATGAAATTATTAATGATTGTGTATTTGTTTTGACAAATGGTAAACTCAGTATTACCTGCTTTTTTTATTTAGGACACTGTCACTATCTTTTTTTTTTTTTTAGATGATACTTTAAGTTCTGGGATACGTGTGCAGAATGTACTGTCACCATCTTTTTCCATGAATAAATTTGGCCACTTATCTCCTTTTCCTCCTCTCTTCCTAGGCTGTAAAAGCCAGCACCGAGGCCACCGAGCTGCTGCAGAATATCCGCCAGGCAAAGGAGCGAGCCGAGAGGGAGCTGGAGAAGCTGCAGAACCGAGAGGATTCTTCTGAAGGCATCAGAAAGAAGCTGGTAGAAGCCGAGGTGAGCAGGGAACCTCCAGCCCAGGCCCCAGCGGCCTTGGCCTTTGGCTGTGCCCAAGGAAAGAAACTGCCAGACTATCCCTGGCTTATGTTTGACCAAGCTGTTTTCCCTTCTGAAGATCCCTTTGAAACCTGAGGCTGGGAATCATTTCCCCCTAGGGGAAAGAAAGATTTGTCAGAGCAGCTTCAAGTAGAAAGATGTCTTCATAGAAGCTTTTTCTTTCTGTTTATTTTCCTCTGACCTACTCACTAATCTGGGAGAATTTTTATTTTTATAGGTTAACCGAAGCTCCATCACTGGGTTTTTCTTTCTCTTCCCTCTGTTTTTTCCTCGTCTTTCCCCTCCGTGATATTAATAGCATATTAATTTTCAAGATTTCACCTATTACCTGCGTGTCAATGACTCTCAGATCTATATTTTTGGGCCTCTTCTCTACTTCAAATTCTTTGTTGTTGTTGTTGTTGTTGTTGTTGAAATCATTTGTATAATTTTACCAGAACCACATGAGTGCCTTTTCATCGTAAAAAACTTAGTACAGAAGAATACAGGATAAAAAGCGATTATTCGCCTTTACTCATATCTGCCTCCTCTGCCCCTTGGTGTTTGTCCCACAGAAGGGGCATGCCATAGTCGATTTCACCCTCCTCCTATTGCTGGGTCTTTTGCTTTCCTATTGCTTGGTCTTTTTCTTGGTGTGAACCTCCTGGTACATGTCTCTTTCGGGCCATCCTCACCCACATTCGTCTGCATTTCCCCCGGCTCCTCTAAATTCCACCTGAGTGTCTGAATGGTGCATCAGATTTAGAATGAACTCAGTCTCTTCCCCGGCAAGCTCGGTTTCCCTTCTCACTTTCCTCATGCCAGGCAGGGCCACCATCATTCATCTGGTCATTCCAGGCTTGCAACCTTGGTATCCTTTCCTTTTCTCTGGACCCCGCTATTCAGTGAGTCCTTCCGTCCTGTAAATGCAACCATGCATCTCCTGTTCATCTCCTGCTTCCCATTTCTGTAGCCCTCCTTGTAGTTGAAGCCCTCTCCTCTTAGCTGAGCAAATCTAATAATTTCTTGGCCATCTGCCTCCAGCTTCTCCTTCCTTCCAGCTAGTTCACACAGTGAAAGATTCATGGACCTCAAGAACCAGATTTCTCAGCATTCCCTGCCCCATCCCAAACCTTTCAGGGTTCCATAATGCCCAGGTGTACCCCTGAGCCTGGTACCTGAAACCCTCAACCTTTGACCTTTCTGCTTTTCACCTGCCCTCCCCCTGAAACGTGCTGTGCTGTAGCCATTCCAGGCTTCGCTTGGGGCCCAAGCTGGCTCTTGACCACTGCTGTGTTTCTGCTAATGTGTCTCCTTTTGTCTGAAACATTTCCCCCTCCTCTCCTATCCTTCCTACTGCAAAACACCATATACCACCCCCCTCCAGAGCTCACGCCTCTCTGATGTCTCTGCTCAACTGTCCAATTAAAAGTCCTCTGTCCTGCCTGCAACCTCCTGCAGCACTTTGTACCTCTTTGCTTTATGGTTCTTCCTCATCTTAACCTATATTATGATTATTTATGTTTATCTTATCTCCTCCAAGGGCAGGAATGATGCCATCTTCCTCTGTATTTTCCGTGATGCCTAGTGTGGCACTTTGCAGATAGTAGGTGCTTGGTAAATATTTGAATGAATGAATGCACTTTTGTAACCTACACAACTGAGTACCTGGATTATAGAGTCTTATTTTCTCTACTGTTGCTTTGGGTGCCTGAGGCTTTTCTTCCTGACTCGAGTGTATGCTTCTTGAGGGCTCTTTCCCTCGGTGCAGGTGTTATGCCCATAGCAGTTACTCCATTAAAACTCTCTGATTGATTCATGATCTACAGGAACGTCGCCATTCTCTGGAGAACAAGGTAAAGAGACTAGAGACCATGGAGCGTAGAGAAAACAGACTGAAGGATGACATCCAGACAAAATCCCAACAGATCCAGCAGATGGCTGATAAAATTCTGGTGAGCAGGAATGAAAGTTGCAAAGTTAAAAGATAACAGGTTAGAGGTTGCAAAGGGAAGGGGGTTAGAAGAAGAATTATCCGCCACAATGAGGGAGGTATCTCCAAGTAGATGAATTAAGTGAGGTGGTTTCAGCATATACCACATCGTAGAGTAGTATGAATAACCAAATAACGGACATTTCAGCACTGGTAACAGATCTGTAAATATAATTTTTTCCTCTTTTTGCTACAGCCTGGCTTTTTTTTTGTTTAAAGTAGAATGTGCATCTATCATTTTCAGTACATTTTTATAGGAGTGTTGACATATTTCTATCAGCAGAGCTTTGAATAGCCATCAACTTTGCAATGACAATTTAAAGAGCTGTAGGGGTTTAGAACTTTAAGACCGAAATTTGGATTCTTGCTTTTAGAGAAGAAAGCAATTAGTCATACAGAATTGTTTTGCTAGGAGTAGTATTTGTCATAGATCCATGTTCACCCACTCACTTTCTCTGCTACAGTTGGTTATTATTATTATTATTTTTTCAATTTCCTTAGATATAGCAGGTCTTTTTTTAGGGCCTATAGTCATCCTGATTCTGTCTCAGGCTCTGATGACCAAATTAACTTGATCAAGGAAGACTCGGGTGGTGTTTGCAGATGTGTTGACGTTTTGCCCCTGCCAGGGTGGAAGACAGCACCTCCTTTGAAGGGCTCTCCTTGGACCTCAGTCCCACAGCCAGAAATTTGACATCATGTTTGAGACTCAAGAATGACTTGGAGTCCATTCCTGTCCCACCTGGGGAGAGACTCTGAAGTCATTGGTCATTCCTCTCCACCCTAAGGAGGCAAGGTGGTGAGCAGGGTACTTCATCTCTCTCTCTTCACATCACTTCTGGGAAATGAGTCACCAGCAACTATTGGAATTCCAGAGTGGCCAACTTATAGGTCTATACTTAATACCAAATCAAACTGTTTACAACTTTACATTTCTGTTTGTGTATATTTATAAATATATGGATGTTCTCGAATCAACAGGTAAAAGAAAAATGGGTTAAATTGTTTTGCTATGACACCCAGTCTTTGTATATATGTCTGCACACAAAGACAGATGTGACTGTTAGTCTGCCCTTTCTGTTCTCTTGTTCCGTCATCAAAGTTTCTCTTGGCTATTGTCAAGTGTTTGAATTTTATCATGAGCATAAAATCAGATCCCGCTGAGATCCCACCGCTGCTATCCCTTGCTTGGTATAAACGAAGTGGTTAACTCTCTTGTGGTTGCAAAGTGTTTCTCTGTTTAATGGTGATGTGTTCATTCATTCATTCAACAAATATTTAATGAGCTTCTACTATGTGCCAGGCACTGTTCTAGGAGCTGGCAATTTAGCAGCAAACAACAGTATTTGCATAACAGGACTGAAGAGTTGATCCAATACACCTAGAAAATATCTGTTTAAAAAATGACAACAACAACAAAAAATGCCCAACCACCAAGAAGTCAGCTTTGTAGAAGATCTGCTCCTCCTAAGGTTCACTTACAATTAAAATGGAGGAGTAGAGAGTTCTGCATTCTTGGATTACGTGTTATAAACTCCCGTTCACAAATAGACCAGAAATTTGGTCTTGAAGTTGTCAGTGTCAGATACCTGAGTTTTTTTTTCATCTAATTTTAGATTCTGATTTCCATTCCTGTGCTATCTTATGAAGACCGAAACTGGAAAAAAAATAAAAAAGATGATTATCAAATGATTTCTAACATAAAGGAAAAATAAGCAGATTTCTTTGTCCGAGTGTATCTTGCCACCTGCCGGAGGACCTTTGTGATTGTGACTTCATTTATTAGAAGGTGCCTTTTGCTCAAGAACCCTGTGCTTAGGCTGCAAAGTATCTAGGACATGGGCAAAGAGTGGTCCTTAGTACCATTATGTAATGATGATGACTGAGCATAGATCCCCAAATGTCATTGCCTTTAAAATATTTGCTATTCTGATAAGAACTTTCAAAACAGATAATGCTACACTCATTACAGTAGAGTCTTTGGCCTTAGTAAGAGAAGTTATTGCAAGAGATCCTGTAGCCAAGTACATACAGAACCTTTTAAAATATGTTTTTATTAATCCTGTTTATTTTCAACTCTTCAAGATCACATCCGTTGAATTGCAGGAGATCTTGTGCACCTGGTCTTAAGACTGAACTTTAATTGCCCTCAAAGCAAATCCAATGCTTGTAGACTTTAGAATTTCAAAAGCTTAATCACTAACATTTTAAGTGCGTGTGAATCTCTAAGTAACTTTTTCACCCCCATTTTATGAACATATCCTATATAATTTCCTCATTCTTCAAAACCCTCATAATTGCTTGCACTTCAAAGAAAAATTTCATAGTAGTATAAAGAGTTGAAAACTTGGAGTAATGACTCGGTATTAGTAATTAACTGATGGGTCCAGATTCATAAGAATTAATATAGATGCAGCTATCTGTGCATTTACAGAATGTTTTAGTGAATTGAATCCTGCCTTTTATAAGGTCAGTTTATAAAATATTGGCAAATGAACTGCTATAATTTTCAAGTGAATTACAATTTTGTTTAAAAGCTAGAAACTTGGCCAGGCATGGTGACTCATGCCTGTAATCCCAGCACTTTGGGAGGCCGAGGCGGATGGATCACCTGAGGTCAGGAGTTTGAAACCAGCCTGACCAACATGGTGAAACCCTGCCTCTACTAAAAATACAAAAATTAGCCGGGCATGGTGGTGCCTGCCTGTAATCCCAGCTACTCGGGAGACTGAGACATATGAGAATTGCTTGAACCCGGGAGGCGAAGGTTGCAGTGAGCCAAGATCGCGCCCGTGCACTCCAGCCTGGGCAACAAGAGCAAAACTCCGTTAAAAAAAAGCTGGACACTTAATAATAAAAGAATTAAGAGAACATTGAATGTAGGCTATTTATATTACTCCAGATTCTCTTCTAATCTTTAATATGTATGTGTACATTTTTATGTCATTATCAGTGTATTGTATGTTTGTCTTTGTCCCCATTTGCATTGTATCATACGAACATCACGTCACATGCACATCTACAGATAGTCACATACACCACTTACCAGTCAGTTAAAATAATCATTCAAAACTTGAAGTGCTTGGATTGTAACATTAGTTTTCCTTTTTAGCTAGGGTTCTTGAGCAATAATTCTGTTAATGAGGAAAATACAAAGTATTTTTAAAAATCATAATCATATATTAAAATGACTTTTCTCATTTAAGCCTGTCATCACAGTGAAAATGGCCTGAGGTTCAAGATAGTGGTCAGGGCTTTGTCATGTACTAAACTTTCCAATATTGCCTTGTTACTCTTATTTCTCTATGCAAAGATGAAGAGCTGCCTTTGTTTGACCTGTCACACTGACGTATTTGTGGTCTCAGGCCTTACAGCCCACCAGCTATGTGTATGTGTGTGTGCGAATACTTGGACTTGGAAAACCCAGGGCCAAGGCACAGTGGTGGTTTCCTTCCGAAGAGCCTTAGGCTAGTAATGGAGGACCAGATGCCTGTTACCTGTGGTACCTGTACCAAAGTCATATTTCCTGTGAATGTCTAACGTGCATTGGCGGTGTCCTGCCCTCTGCACACCTGACTGTTTTTTCTTTTGTGTCTAGGAACTCGAAGAGAAACATCGGGAGGCCCAAGTCTCAGCCCAGCACCTAGAAGTGCACCTGAAACAGAAAGAGCAGCACTACGAGGAAAAGATTAAAGTAAAGACATTTTCTGATCTTCCCTGGCCTTCCTCTTATAGTAGCATGTAGCTCCCATCTCTTCCTGCGCCCTTGTGGCCACTTCTTGCTAGACCAAAGTTCTGTTTGGGGTGAATACTGTCCTTATTCCACGCTGGGAGATTTCAGAGTGTTACTTACGTGAAGAATTGGAAATCTGAAGTTCCAAAAAACCTCCCTTTTTTTTTTTAAATGCGATCATCATTTATCTCAATTTCATCTTTAAAATGATTTTTAAACTAATTGTCATTTAATCCACGATCATTTCTATAATCCTTTTTCTTTTTTTAATTTTTAATTTTTGTGGGTACATAGTAGGTGTATATATTTATGGGGTACATGAGATGTTTTGATACAGGCCTGCAATGTGAAATAAGCACATCATGGAGAATGGGGTCTCCATCCCCTCAAGCATTTATCCTTTGAGTTACAAATAATCCAATTACATTCTTTAAGTTATTTTAAAATACACAATTAAGTTACTATTGACTATAGTCACCCTATTGTACTCTCAAATACTAGGTCTTGTTCATTCTATTTTTTTGCGGCCGTTGACCATCCCCACCTTCCCTACAACCCTTTCTACACTTCCCAACCTCTGTTAACCATCCTTCTATACTCTATGTCCGTGAGTTTAATTAAGTTGATTTTTAGGTCCCATAAATAAGTGAGAATATGTGATGTTTGTCTTTCTGTGCCTAGCTTATTTCAATTAATATAATGATCTCCAGTTCCATCCATGTTGTTGCAAATGACTGGATCTCATTCCTTTTTATGGTTGAATAGTACTCCATTGCTGTATCTGTACCACATTTTCTTTCTTTTTTTTTCCCTCCAACTTTTAAGTTCTGGGGTACATGTTCAGGATGTAGGTTTGTTACACAGGGAAACAACATGGGCCATGGTGATTGGCCGCACAGATCAACCCATCACGTAGGCCTTAAGCCCAGCATGCATTCACTATTCTTCCTATCTTTCTGATGCTCCCCCACCCCACCCCCGCCCACAGGGGTTGTGTTGTTCCCTGCCCTGTGTCCATACACCACATTTTCTTTATCCATTCATCCGCTGATGGACGCTTGGGCGGTCGTTTCCAAATCTCAGCTATTTTAAATAGTACTGCAGCAAACATGGGAGTGCAGATATCTCTTTGATATACTGATTTCCTTTTCTTTCCTTTCCAGCAGTGGGATTGCCGGATCATATGGTAGTTTGATTTTTCTTTGGCTTTTTCTTTAAAATTTTACTTTGCCTTTAATTTTTCTGAGGCTTACTGTATTGTGTCCAAATGTGGATTTCTTGGCTAGGTGTGGTGGCTCATGCCTAGAATCCTAGCACTTTGGGACTTTGGGAGGCCGAGACGGGTGAATCACTTGAGTCTAGGAATTTAAGACTAGCCTGGGCAACTTGGTGAGACTCCTGTCTCTACAAGAAATATAAAAATTAGGTGGGTGTGGTGGCACGCACCTGTATTTCCAGCTACTTGGGAGGCTGGGATGGGAGAATTGCTTGAACTTGGGAGGCGGAGGTTGCAGTGAGCTGAGATTGCACTACTTCACTCCAGCCTGGGGCACACAGTGAGACCCTGTCTCAAAGAAAAAAAAAAGAAAAAAAGTCAATTTCTTTTTACTTATCTTACTCTGCTTGAGATTTACTGGGCTTTAAAAAATATATATATTATTATTATTATTTTTTTTAGAGACATTGTCTTGCTCAGCGCAGTAGACTCAGGTGATCTTCCCACCTCAGCCACCCAAGTAGCTGGGACTATAGGCAACATGACACCATACCTGGCTATTTAAAAAATGTTTTTTTGTAGAGATGGGGCCTCCTAGGCTTTTGAATAGATTCATATCCTTTTATTTACTCTAGAAAGTTGGTGGTCATTATATCTCAAATATTGTCTCTTTCCCTTCTCTCTTTTCCTTTTAAGAATTTGATTGGGGTTGGGTGTGGTGACTCACGCCTGTAATCCCAGCACTTGGGTGGCAGAGGCGGGTGGATCACCTGAGGTCAGGAGTTCAAGACCAGCCTGGCCAACATGGTGAAACCCCACCTCTACTAAAAATACAAAAAAAATTATCCAGGCGTGGTGGTGTGCACCTGTAGTCCCAGCTACTTGGGAGGCTGAGACAGGAGAATCTCTTGAACCCAGTGAGGAGAGGTTGCAGTGAGCCGAGATTTCACCACGGCACTCCAGCCTGGGCGACAGAGTGAGACTCTGTCTCAAAAAAGAAAAAAAAAGAATTTGTTTGGGCCTCAGTTAGATCAGCTTCAATTTAGCCTTTTAAAATATTTTCTATTTCTTTGTTTCTTTGTGCTACATTTTGAGTAGGTTCTTCTGACATATTTTCCAATTTGTGAATTCTTTCTTAGCTGTGTCTAATCTACTGTTCCACTGAGTTTTTTCTTTTCTTTCTTTCTTTCTTTTTTTTTTTTTTTTTTTTTTTTTGAGACAGGATCTCACTCTGTCACCCAGGCTGGAGTGCAGTGGTGCAGTCATAGCTCACTGCAACCTGGGCTTAAGCAATCCTCCCACCTCAGCCTCCTGAGTAGCTGGGACTATAGGTGCGTGCCACCATGCCTGGGTAATTTTTAAATTTTCTGTTGAGTTTTAATTTCGGTTGTTATATTTTTTACTTCTAGACATTCTATTTGAGTCATTCCCAAGTTTGCTAGATTATTTAAAACAATCATCTTCTGTTCTGTGCATTCATTTTCAAGCCTAACTTGTCTTTCTTTAAATGTATTGAGCATAGTTATTTTATCATCTGTACCTGACAACTCCACTATGTGAAGTATTTGAAGGTCTGTTTCTGCTCTGTTGTTTCTCTTGGTTCTTTGTCATGGTGACTGTTTTATTTTCCTTGGAGAATTATTAATGGAAATTCTTTGAGGCCTTGGATGAAATGTGTGCCCACCTTGGTGGGTGATCGGGGGCTTTCATTTCTGCCTTTTCTTGACCACTGAGGCTATAAAAACTGAAACTCAAGTTCATTTGTTTCAGTAAATACCTCAGGTTAAACCCTTCTTACCTCTTCCTGCTTCTGTTTTACTTAGCTTTTTTGGTAATTTCTTACTCTCTTGCCAACTTGTAGGTGCTTTTGGGAAAATGTTTTTTATATTTTATCTAGCATTTTTAATCATTTTCAAGAGAAGGGCTGGCCTGACATGTAGCCCACTATGCTATTAGAAATGGCTGCCACTCTATGAATTTCCTTTTAAAATCACATCACATTTTCATTATGATTTGGATCAAGCCTTCAATTCATTCTTATGTTCTTGAGAATCAGATGCTGTTTATTATATCTTGAATATTGTCACTTCCCCTTTCCAACCAGACACTGAAGGGGGATTTCAATTTTTGTGGTGATCTTGTTATTGATTTGGTTGGTATTCTCAAAGAGTTGAGTGGTCCTTTCTCGGAGAATCTAACACGTACATGCTTACATAGCATCATCACCATCACCACCCTGGCATCTTTTACCCCGGTGTTATTTTTGGTTGTTTTTCAGGAAAAGAAATATAGGAGGCCGGGCGCGGTGGCTCAAGCCTGTAATCCCAGCACTTTGGGAGGCCGAGGCGGGTGGATCACGAGGTCAGGAGATCGAGACCATCCTGGCTAACACGGTGAAACCCCGTCTCTACTAAAAATAGAAAAAAAACTAGCCAGGCGTGGCGGCGGCGCCTGTAGTCCCAGCTACTCGGAGGCTGAGGCGGGAGAATGGTGGGAACCCGGGAGGCGGAGCTTGCAGTGAGCTGAGATCGCGCCACTACACTCCAGCCTGGGCCACAGAGCGAGACTCCGTCTCAAAAAAACAAAACAAAACAAAACAAAAAAAGAAATATTGGAGGCCAGGCACGGTGGTTCACATCTGTAATTTCAGCACTTTGAGGGGCCAGGGTGGGCAGATCACTTGAGTCCGGGAATTCGAGACCAGTCTGTGTAACAAAGTGAGACACCCTTCACATCTTGTCTACATAAAATATAAAAATTAGCTGGCCAGGTGGTACACACCTGTAGTCCCAGCTACTTGGGAGGCTGAGGTGGGAGGATCACTTGTGATCAGGAGGTTGAGGCTGCAGTGAGCCATGGAAAGACATATGGGAAAACAACCCAGAAATGACCTCAAAGTGTTCTCCTGTGACCCCTAGTACTTCAATTTTTAGAAAATTATGAGAATGTATACGGTAGTCTACTGGCATCTTTGTAATTACATAGAAATTAACCCTTTGTAAAACATATTCTATGATTTGGTGATGATATTGATGTTCCTATCAAAAGCCATATTCTATCTTAAATTGATTTAGATGTCTTTAGTGGAATCTCTTATTTCAAATAAATGTTTTGCTTACCTTCTCCCCCATACATCTTGTTCATCTTTCTGCCAGTTGAACTCTATGAAAGCTAAGAGAGATCCCTATGTTCTTTTATTTATCTGTTTATTGTTTTGAGACAGGTTCTTGCTCCATCACCCAGGGTAGAGTGCGGTGGCATGATCATAGCTCAGTGGGATTTTGAACTCCTGGGCTCAAGCAATCCTCCCATCTTATCCTCCTGAGTAGTTGGGATTACAGGTGCACAACACCATGCCCAGCTCATTACTACTTTTTATACTTTTTGTAGAAATGGGGTCTTGCTCTGTTGCCCAGACTGGTCTCAGAGTTCTGTCCCCAAGCGATCTCTACCCGTGTCAGCCTCCCAAAGTGCTGTGGTTACAGGCGTGAGCCACCATGCCTGGCCTAATGCATACATTCTTGATAGAAGCCTATCCCTTCTAGCTCATACTTACCTCTTATCGGTATCCTTCTTGACCAAAGTTGAGGTCTTATTTTGAGCAGAGCCATCCTGAAAATGTATTTCATTGCTTTAGCACCTCATAAAAAAATAAAGAGCATATGTGGTCTAGATATTATGTGGTCTCTGCTAACTTCTAGATGGAAAGAAATTTGTTTTATAGATCCCGAGGAATGTCAGGGAAAGATCTGTCTTTCTTCCCTACTGGAATCTTTATGAAACAATTTCTTTTTAAGCCTGTTCTGCTTTGTGTTTCCTGTTCCAGCCTCTATCAGGCCATTTTAGTAATAATTATGATCATACCCTCGATTCCACCCTGTTCTTGCTCGTAATTTTAGAATCATGCTCAGACATCCAAGAGAGTATCCTTTTGAGTTTCTTCCTTTCTCTCATGACCCTGTTCCCACCTTTTGGTCTTCTCTCCCAACTTCCATTCTATTTTTTTTCATCAGTCAGTTCTAGTTTAAAGACCTCTTTGAAATCTGCTCTTTCCTTTCTTTCTCCTGTGGACTCCCTCCCCGCTGACTGGCTCTTTTTAGGGACGATGTCCCCATGAGCTGTGACAGTCCTTTCACAATAGACATTGTGGGAAAGGCAGATTTTAGCCCTATCTGTGACCCCAGCTCTTTCAGCTTTATTCCCAGGATCCTGTTGTCCTTCTTGATGTCGTTGGTGTTCTTTGGAAAAGCAGAATGGAACCTCTGTGGTGAGAAATGTAGGGCTGTGGTCAAAGGCTCGGGCATGTTATGATGTTGTCTTCTTTTTTCCTTCCTTTTTGCTTGTTGTTTTGGCAACTCGTAGAGCTGTGTGTGCCCCAAAGAACATTAGATCAAGTTGGCAATTGGTGATACCATTACTGTTTTGTGTTTCCTCTTGGGAACAGTAGGTGCTTACAGTGGCATTCTGAGCCCTGAGAACACATGATCTTTCTTCCCCTGGGAAAGGTTTCTTTTCCCAGTGACTTTTCTTTTCTCCCCCTAGTTGGATCAGAGGAAAGAACCAGGGAAAGAGGCATTTTTTTTCTTTCTTTTATGTTATCTTTTTAATCTGTTGACCATCCACTTACGTTATTGGTGGCCACAATCCTCTTGTCCCTGGTTGTTTCTGAGCATCACATAGACTTTCTCTGTCTTCGGCTTCTCTCCCTCTTGCACACAGCCCAGGAGTATCTAGAATTAATTTGTATAAGTTAGGAGTGAGGAATATTCTGAAAACTACGCGTGTATTGGCGAAGAAAAAGTTGTCCCCAGGTAACATCTGCAGATTATAAGAAATTTATTATCTAGGTCTGGATCTAGAGCAACCTTGTTTCCCCCTCCCTTCTCATTCTGGAGTCTGTCTCATTTTGAATATATCTCTCTGGTCTTTGGGCTGCTGATTTTAAAATAAATTCTTAGTTCAAGTCAATGTGTTACTTGCCATTGGATGGTAATATTTGACTTTTTAATCTTATCCTGGTTGACACGCGGACTCCCAGTTTTTGCCTTCTCTTTGCCCCAGAATTTGGAGACCTTGGGCCTCTCTCCTGCTTTTTTCCTCTTTCCTAGATTTTCTCAAGTGTCCCCGTTTAGTCTTCCCTGCTCAGCTTGGCTCCTGAGAACATTTGCTTCTTCTTTTGTTTTTGTAGGTGTTGGACAATCAGATAAAGAAAGACCTGGCCGACAAGGAGACGCTGGAGAACATGATGCAGAGACACGAGGAGGAGGCCCATGAGAAGGGCAAAATTCTCAGTGAACAGAAGGCGGTAGGTAGAAGGAGTTGCCAAGCCAGTGTTCAAAGGAGGGTTTTTGAAATATGCCAAGAATCACACCCGTGATAAGACTCTACTTCACCTGGTGAAATTCCTTCTGTTGAATCCTGTGGAGTTGTTGGTAATAGGATGCTTTCTCTGAAACTGTTTGCTTTCCTCAAAGCAACCAAGGTGGTGGCTGTGGATGGCCCGTTTTGTGTTTTTCAAGAACTCATGCGATTCTACTATTTGCTAAAATACTGTCCTTCTAAATGCCCCTGAGAAAATGGCCAGTGGCTCTTGGTCTTCCTGCATTTTTTTTTTTTTTTGAGGTGGGGTTTTGCTCCGAAGCCCAGGCTGCAATGTGGTGGTGCAGTCATGACTCACTGCAGCCACCAACTCCTGGGCTCAAGTGATCCTTCTACCTCACCTTCCCAAGTAGCTGGGACTACAGGTGCATGCCCCCATGCTCAGCAAATTTTTAAGTTTTCTGTAGAGATGAGATCTTGCTGTGTTGCCCAGGCTGGTCTCAAACTTCTGGCCTCAAGCAGTCCTCCTATCTTGGTCTCCCAAAGTACTGGGATTATAGGCCGCCACTCCTTGCCCTACACTTCTGTTCTTTTTACTTGCCCGTTTGTCTCTTTTCTAATCCACATAGGCAGTTGTTTCAGAAACTTGTTGCCCCCTAAGGTTTACCTGTGGTGCTTATTTATCTGCACACCACCAAGACTTACCATATCAGAATCTCTCTCTCCTTTTTTTTTTTTTGAGGTGGAGTCACCGAGGCTAGAGTTCAGTGGCATGATTTCAGCTCGCTGCAACCTCTGCCTCCCAGGTTCAAGTGATTCTCCTGCCTCAGCCTCCCGAGTAGCTGGGATGACAGGCATGTGCCACCGCACCTGGCTAATTTTTGTATTTTTAGTAGAGACAGGGTTTCACTATGTTGACCAGGCCAGTCTTGAACTCCTGACCCCAAGTGATCTGCCCACCTCGGCCTCCCAAAGTGCTGGGATTACAGGTGTGAGCCACTGCGCCCAACCCCACATCACGATCTCTGAGGGAAGATCCTAGGATATTACATTTTTAGTCAGTACCCCCACACCCCAATTCTTATGATTCATTAAGTTGGGGAAACTTTGCTGCAGAGCAGCTGTCCCCCACCTTTTTAGCACCAGGGACCAGTTTTGTGGAAGACAATTTTTCCACAGGGGTGGGGGGATGGTTTTGAGATAAAACTGTACCACCTCAGACTATCAGGCATTAAGGCATTAGATTCTCTTTTTTTGTTTTGTTTGTTTGTTTGTTTGTTTTTGAGATGGAGTCTTGCTCTGTTGCACAGGCTGGAGTGCAGTGGCATGATATCTGCTCACTGCAACCTCCACCTCCTGAGTTCAAGCAACTCTCCTGACTCAGCCTCCTGAGTAGCTGGAATTACAGGCATGTGCCACTGCACCCGGCTAATTTTTGTATTTTTGGTAAAGACAGGGTTTCTCCATGTTGGCCAGGCTGGTCTCGAATTCCTGACCTCAGGTGACCCGCCTGCCTCGGCCTCCCAAAGTGCTGGAATTACAGGCTAAGCCACCGTGCCTGGCCTGAGGCATCGATTCTCGTTAGGAGTGCGTAACCTCGATCCCTCGCTTTTGCAGGTCATGATGGGGTTCACACTCCGAGGAGAATCTAATGCCACTGATCCCACAGGAGACAGGGCTCAGACAGTAATGCTCGCTCACTGGCCGCTCACCTCATGCTGTGCAGACTGGTTCATAACAGGTGGCAGACCGGTAATGGGGTACTGGTCTGTGGCCCCCGGGGTTGGAGACCCCTGCTGTGGAGTCTAGAGCAATAGTGGCTGGGTGACAAGGAATCACTCAGAAAATGACAGTCCTCGGGGTGATGATAAATACGAATGTGCAGATTTGAGTTAGAGACTCTTGCAGGCCCAGGTCACATGCAGATGAGATGGGGTTTAACAAGGCCTGATTACTCACAGGATGTTAGGTTCCTGAATAGGTCCTTATGTCTGTTTTAAATGCAAGCCACTTAACCAGTGTGGGGAGATTTCATCACTGAAAAAACAACCAAGTACCATCCATTTGAGTGGTACCATCTGTGATCCTCAGAGTACACAAGAGTTGAGAGCCTTGTTAGCTCTAGCCAAATTGCCGTCATTTCAGATGAAACTTTTACCCTGGCCTGCACTGCCCCTATTACTCCTGTTCTGGTATAACTGTGTGTGAGGTTTCATAGGTGCCCTGTGTTTCAGATGATCAATGCTATGGATTCCAAGATCAGATCCCTGGAACAGAGGATTGTGGAACTGTCTGAAGCCAATAAACTTGCAGCAAATAGCAGTCTTTTTACCCAAAGGAACATGTAAGTATTCAAATTCTAACTGCCTACATTATTATACTTTGGTCTCCTCTCCTGTGGCATAAACTGCCTTCTTCTCTCTGATGGAGCTGGAGTGGATTGAATGACTTCTGTAGCTCAGCCCAGCCTTCGGATACGTCATTTTGCCCTGTCTTAAATGGTCTCACTCTGCCACTTTTGAGTTGGGTTTTCTTAAATGCCTTCAATTACCATCACATTACAGAGTGTTTTACTCTCTCTAATGAGGTAATTTATAATTTGCTTGTGGAAAGCTGAGTTCTTGTTCCCCAGACTTGGGTCCTGTAATTAGTAAGAAGTGAAATTGTGTGTGTCCAGTTGGGCCATCCATTTAGTTGTCACTAGGTTAGACCCTTGGGAAGGAAGTTTGGGGTTCAGCAAGGACTGCGTTCCAGGAACACTTTGATCTGAATCTTTTTCCCCGAAGAATTACAATCTCCAGGAATTTTTGTCCCCCTTGGGTTTCTCTCTTCAGAGATCTCCCAAAATAGTCCCATCTTAATCTAAACCAGCTTAGTAGGCTGTGTTTTGGGTCTTTGAGTCATTCTAGTTTTTGATACTTCTAAGCAGTTTGCTGGAGAGGCGAGGAAGATCTACAGAGAACTAGAAGGAATACCACTCTTTCTCCTTGTTGCTCCTTTTTCTCCAGGGCCTGCCTTCATGAGTTACTGGGGTGCCCTTATACAGTAATCTAAGGAGGCCCCCTTCTGTCCCTACATAGACTCAAAAGAAGAAATAAACAGGCCTGTCAAAGGAGTGAAATGTTAGTATCTCTTGCATCCCCCTGGACATTACTTAATCCCATATGTGAGGGACTGACACCGAGTGGTGATGAGTAAATGGTCTCCACGTTCATCATGCCAGGATCGTGCTTATGAGGACAGATCAGGAGACAGCTAACCCAGGAAGGCCTTAGTCCACTTAGTGAGGACACATGTCTCACTCCATGTCCGTCTACCTTCTGCAGAAACAAGCTCAACTCTAACAAGACTGTGATTTTGTTTGGATCCTCCCACCACCCCCACTAGGAAGGCTCAAGAAGAGATGATTTCTGAACTCAGGCAACAGAAATTTTACCTGGAGACCCAGGCTGGGAAATTGGAGGCCCAGAACCGAAAGCTGGAGGAGCAGCTGGAGAAGATCAGCCACCAAGACCACAGTGACAAGAATCGGCTGCTGGAACTGGAGACAAGACTGCGGGAGGTGAGAGCGAGGGTGATCTCCTGGGAGGATTTGCTGGGCAATTCGGGCTCTGAACAAGCCAGCCTTCAAGCACAAATCAATATGTATGCAAGAGACATTGTGCTTGGTGGTTAAGGGGGCAGACTTGAGGCAGGAAAAGGGTCTGGAGGCAAGGAACCTAAGGCCAGTTCATGCTGAATCAAGGAAAAACACCAAGCTTTAGGGGCAGGGAATCTGAGGTCCTTGTGCTAACCTCTTTTTCTTCTTTTTTTTTTTTTTTGTGAGAGAGAGAGTCTTGCTCTGTCGTCCAGGCTGGAGTGCAGTGGTGCGATCTTGGTTCACTGCAGCCTCTGCCTCCTGGGTTCAAGCAATTCTCATGCCTCAGCTTCTCGAGTAGCTGGGACTACAGGCTCTGGCACCACACTCAGTCAATTTTTGTAGAGACGAGGTTTTGCCATGTTGGCCAGGCTGGTCTTGAACTCCTGACCTCAAGTGATCCACCTGCCTCAGCTTCCCAAAGTGTCGGGGTTACAGGTGTGAGCCACCGCGCCTGGCCAATTTGTGCTAGCTTTCTGAAAGAGAAGACACCAGGGTCTGCGGGCAGGGGAACCCAAGGCCCATTCCTGCTGACTTCCCAGAGCTGGATCAAAAGGAAAACACCTGGGGCTGGGGGCAGGGAACCTAAGGCCAATTAATGCAAACTTCCTAAAGCTGAACCAAAAGGAAAATCCGAGCCCCCACCCCATCTCCCCACCCCCCAGTAGCAAAAGATGGAAGAGGCTCCTCTCCCTGCAGTGCCCTCCTTTCCACCACTGCTCAGATGGAAAGGGAGAGCACCTTGGATGGGCCAAGGAGGGAGTATCCCTTCGTCTGCATAGGGCGCCAGTTCACCTCAGCCTTTAATTAGTCACAGACCAGATCCTTTATTCAGATAAGGACTAACCAGTAGGAACCCCAAAAGGAATACTTAAAACCCAGAAAACTTTGTAACTGGGTCCTGAGCCACTTGCTGGGGCCGCTCCCACCCTGCTGAGTGCTTTCTTGCTTTCATAGATCCCTGCTTTCGCTGCTTCATGCCTGTGTTTCGTTCCTTTGTTGCTTTGTGCATTTTGTCCAATTCTTTGTTCAAAATAGACAAATTAGACCCCAGGCCCTCCTTCTGGTAACAGACTGGGCCATGGGGATCTGGGTTAGAATTCCACCTCAACTTCTTACTGGTTTTGTGACCTCTTACTAGTTCTGCAAGCTGCCTCATCTCTGCTGGGCTTCAGTTTCCTCATCTGTAAAATGTCAGTGATAATGTATCTCCTTTATAGGGTCCCGTGGGGAGTGTGTCAATTTGTGCATCTGTCAAATGGGAGCAGGGCAATTCCTCCTTTATCAAGACGTAATGACAGCCCCGTGACCTAGTCAGAGCTTAGCCATGGTGGCCCAGTGCTGGTGGCAGAGGTCTGTCTCAAGTGACAGTGGGAGATTAAAAGACAAAACCAAATTCAGGTGTGATTGATGAAAGGTAGCTCTCTTCAAAAGAACCAGGAAGCTGGGAAGAGTGACCAGGTGGTTCTGGGGAGGAAAATATAACAAACTGGGTTGTAGACATGTTGAGGTTGATAGAAGCCATAAGGTTACATTTATGTAGTTACTGTATATTTGTCAAATACCTGCTGTGTGCCGATTTGTAGCCTGGGTCTACAGTGGTGACAAGACCTGTTCCTGACATGAGGGCTTTCAGTCTAGCGGCAGGGTTTGCTGGCACCAGCAGAGACACAGCTGGAGTTCAGGAGAGTGATTGTTGGAAGCTGGACACCCAGGCTGGGAAGGAAGACAGAGTGTCTCATGTAAAAGAGTTGCTCAAATATTTGTGATAGAGTTCTTCAAAAAGCAGATGATCTTTCTTAAGGAAGGTCATGTTAGGGCAGACAGTGGTCTGAGGTCTAAGCCTTGGGTAATACTCATGTTTATGCATGTCTTTATTTGTCTTGGAGTATTAAAATGAAGTCATTTCTCCAAGGGACAGTAAAAATGTGTTATCTCATGTTTTTTAGGGGTTGTCAAGGTGTGGACTCCTCTATTAGGGTCACCTGGAGTGTCTGGTTTTATTTTTCATTTTTTGTAGTGATGGGGTCTTGCTATGTTGCCCAGGCTGGTCTTGAGCTCCTGGCTTTATTTATTTATTTATTTATCTTTTATTATTTCTTAGGTCAGGATATCTCAGAAGGAGGACGCCTGACTTTAAGCAGTTCTCCCTCCTTGGCCTCCAAAGTGCTGGGATTACAGGCATGAGCCTGAAGCCTTAGGCGATGGTTTAACTTTTATTATCCAGGCTATACTTTTACTCTTCTGTAAGTTTAACAGCAAGATCACGGGAGAGTTGCCCTTAAGGTTGTGAGTCTAAACAATCCAGAATGGACTTCTCTAGCTTGGGGGCCTCGACTGGCTGTCTCTTGCCTTCCCTTTGCACAAATGTTCCTCTTAGGAGCCTGCTCTGCTGCTGTAGCTCATCTGGGCTATTAAAGTGTCCCAGGGAAGCTGTTGTTTTTTACCTGAATCAGTAGAGCCAGCCCCTCAAGGATGGTAGGAGAAACTTCAAATGTTTCACGACAGGTTCAGGCTCTATATTCTCCCTGGGAGTTTTGGAGTTTAGCTCTAAATATAACGAGATCAGTTCCTCTTCTTTTGGTCACATGCTGCTACTGAGATTGAGGGCAGAGGCCTCCACCTGGAGTTTGATCCGCCTTAAAGGACCCTGGGCCTTCCCCCAACTTTATGTGTGCAGCATTAGCTCTTCTGTAGCCAGGTGTGTGGAGTCGCAAAGATGCAGGCTCCTGGGTTCTTCCTTCATTGTATAGCATCCGGCTCCTGCTCCTCCGGTTGAGTCACTGTCACCTGCCTCTCTTGGTTTTGCCAAGTGGTATCAGAAGAATTTTCAGGCTTGCTAGTAGAGGCCCACCCTGCTGTGACTGCTGGTGTTTTAGTAAGACAGAAGGGTACAGTGTTTACCCTGTACATGGTCAAGTGCAATGGTCAGGACACGTAGGGATGTTGCAGGAATGTAGCAACATGTTACATGGACTCTTGAGCCAGACTTTCTGAGTTTGAATGTCAGTCTTGCCTTTTTTATAGCTTTTTACAGCTGTGTGACATTTGCTCAGTTACCTAATCTCTCAGTGCCACAGTTTGCTTATCTGTAAAATGGAGGTAATGTAGTACCTCCCTTAGTGAGTTGTTCTGAAAATGAAATGAGTTAATTCAGGGCCCAGTGTGTTGTGAGGACTGTATTTGCTGCCGTCACATCGTCATCATCACCATCATCACTAGAGAGAGATAATAGCCGTGGCTTCAGCCATCACTGATTTGCTAAGGCCTCCCGGATCTAGGTTGCCAATCCAGACCTTTCTTTTGAGTTTCTGACCTGTTGTCTTAGTAGACATTTAGACATCTCCATTTGGATGTCTCCCACAGGGCTCAATTTCAGCGTGTCAAGACAGAATTTCTTATCTTTTGCCTCAAACTGGCTCTTTCTCTCCTATTCCATCATAGCAATGGTCTCACTCTTTGTGTCATTCACCTGTCCAGAAATGTGGGAGTCATCTTTTTTTTCTTTTTTTTTGAGACAGAGTCTCGCTCTGTCACCCAGGCTAGAGTACAATGGCGCAGTCTCGGCTCACTGCAACCTCTGCCTGCCAGGTTCAAGTGATTCTCCTGCCTCAGCCTCCCGAATAGCTGGGACTACAGGTGTGCACCACCATGTCCAGCTAATTTTTTGTTATTTTTAGTAGAGACAGAGTTTCACCATGCTGGCCAGACTGGTCTCGAACTCCTGACCTCGTGATCTGCCCGCCTCGGCCTCCCAAAGTGCTGGGATTACAGGTGTGAGCCACTGCACCCGGCTGGGAGTCATCTTTGACTCCCTTATGTCCTTTGTTCTCTGCCCCACATCAAATTAACCACTAAATCCTGTTGGTTTTCCAGGTTACATGTTTTGCAAGTGTTTCTTCTCTTCACCCCATGGGCTGTGGGATGTGGGTGCCACCTTTTCTAAGGAGCCTTCTCCAACCCTCTGAAGCTGATGAAAAGGAGGTCTCCTTTTTATCCCCATGGCTTTCAGGGCACAGCTCATCACAGTGTGTTCTTCTTGGTAGTCCCCTTAGACAGTGAGCTCTCTGAGGGCAGCTGGCATCTCTGAGTTGCTTGACATTCATCTTTAGGACCACACTGTCCGTGTTTGTCAGGTCTATAGATGTGCCGTGATCTCCCTCACCCCCATACTTTTGGATGTCTTGCTTCCCCTGCCTGGAATTTTCTTTCTCCTCATACCTGCTTGTTTGACTCCTGCATATTCTTCAACAGAATTTAACAGATCCAGAGTTAGCTCCTCTGCCTGCGTGCTGTATTCCTGCAACATCCCTGCATGTCCTGACCGTTGCACTTGACCATGATATATGGTCATGGTTGCTTTTCATTTTTCTCCCCACTTGAAGGCAGAGACTGTTTTCATCTCCATATTCCATTTTCCACAGAAATTGCTGAGTAAATTTTTGTTAAATGAATGGATGAAAGATTGAATAGATAGGTGGATGGATGAGCAGATGGAGGGAAGAATGATTAACTTCTAATGTGACATTAAAGCAGATTACCTAATGAGGACACATCAGAGAAAGTGTGTTTAAAATAACTAGAATTCAGTCTGTTATTCCATTCACAATAAAATTGAAAAGATGTCTTTGTTACTAATATGATGTTTTTTATATCTGCTTAGCTTTAAATGTTTTTCTAATAAGAGTAATCGTCATCATTTTCATTCGTGATTCTTGCTGTGTGGCTTTTCCTTTTAAAGTCTTCCCAGGTATTTGAATATATGTAAGTAAGGGGTGGTTAGGAGATATAGCCCTTACCTGTTCTTACTCCTGTTGAATTCGGAGATGCATGGAAGTCAGGCCCATTTTGTCGCATTTTCCTCTCCTCTATGGCGTGCCGAGAAGGTGGTTCCAAGACCAGGTTTCAGCTGCAGGTTGAGTAGCAGGTCATGTCTTCACTTTCTCTTTTGTTCAGACCAGCCAAGGGTTTATCTCTCTCTCTCTCAGGTCAGTCTAGAGCACGAGGAGCAGAAACTGGAGCTCAAGCGCCAGCTCACAGAGCTACAGCTCTCCCTGCAGGAGCGTGAGTCACAGTTGACAGCCCTGCAGGCTGCCCGGGCGGCCCTGGAAAGCCAGCTTCGCCAGGCGAAGACAGAGCTGGAAGAGACCACAGCAGAAGCCGAAGAGGAGATCCAGGCGCTCACGGTAGGTCTGGGGAGCAACATCTTCAGGTTGCTAAAGGCCTCAGCTAGGATGAGTGTGGCACTGAGGATATTGGCTCCTGGATAGAAATTCCAGGAGGGAAAACATGATCCACAAAGATATTCAATGGCCAGGAAATTGGCTTACATAGACTGCTTCTTCATTGGAACTAGTAGTTAGTATCTTGAAAAGTTCCTCCTTTAGTTATGTATTTTCCTTCTTTAAAAAAAAAATCATCATTATATTTTAAAGTTTGTTTTCAGCCAAAGTCTGTTTACCTTGGTCTTCTACTTTAGTTTTCGATAATCATTTAAAATAATAATAATAATCTTTTATAGTAGTCTTTCTACCATATTTTTATTTTTTGTTTTGGTTTACCTCACTTGTGTTACTTCTTTTTTTTGTTTTTTGTTTTTTTTCAAGCTGTAGGTTCTGCTTCCTGTCTTTTGTATGCATCTGGTATGATCTGGATGGGAAAAATTCTACTGAATGAAAGATTCTTTCTCTAAAGGGGACCTGGCTTCCTTGCTCTGAGAGACTAGTTTACTCAGCTGGAGAGTATTCTCAGGAGGTAGAACTTGGAGCGGGGGTGTTACTGGATTTAAATCTTAGTTCTTTTTAGAAGTCTGAAATGGAATTTTTGTGGGGCCATTTTCCCCACATTTGATCATTCCCACAGAGACTGACCCAGAATAACAAAACTCAGAAAAATCTGGTATGTGAAATGCCAACTTATCAACTTTAAGGGGGAAGTGCAGCTACCAAGTTGACTAGGGTACTCTGGGTGGCCAATGTTCACATTTTCTTTTTCCCATTCAGGGAAGTATACTTAGAAAACCCTGTTAGTCTTGGGAGGCTCTTGGAGGACCTAGACTGTGAGCACAGAAAAAAAATGAGTTTTAATGGCTGGTGTCAACCAAGCTCATACATTTCTCATAGTATCATACTGTACCTGCCAAGCAGACAGGCACACAGCTGTCTGCTGGTCAGCGTGCCCTCTCCTGTGGGCCAGGCACAATACAGCTGACTGGGTTTAGTGTTTTTTTTAATAAGCCTTCTAAATAGGTACCTTATTCATTCTGACTCAACTTGGATGCTGTCCCCATTTCCATCAGTGAACATCTCTAAACCTCTCTTTGATTGGGGTTGCTTCTATAGAATGAATGGCTGTGTACATTCATTGCTTACAATTTACCTAGATGTAATGCACATGTACATCTATCTATCCCTATCTCTATCTATCTATCTATCTAACATAGTTTCATTCTTAGAAGTTATTGCCTGTTGTTGCATTTGGGGATCCCAGTATCTGAACCAAACTGGGAATGTGATCTGACAGTGCCAGGGTCTGTATAGGACCAGTCCAAGTATAGTGGCTTCCAGTATGTTTGTGCGTCCTAGATTTTCTAGGACTTACACCAAGTTCAGATATTGACTGCACATTTAGGTTCCATAGTCTCTTTAACAAGAATACTTGTTAAATGCTGCCACATCATGCCCCCAATATTTGCTTTGGCAAAAAATAACGACAGTATGTCTTTGTGTATACTGTCTTGTTTCACAGTGGACTGAAAACCGTTTGGAAAGATGCAACACAGTAAAACAGAACAAAATAAGAAACAAAAGGCAAAGAAAAAATAAGTCTGTAGAAGAAAAAATGGAACTAGGAATGAAGTTGATATATACGAGTTCATGCCAAGAAGGCCTATAGACTTGCTGGAGTTGGGTGGGTGGAGAGAGAGAGAGACAGATAACATTTCTTAGCTTTTAAAGGGAGGCACATAAATTTCAACCACTATTATATTTAACGCATTGTATATTAATATTTTCCTCCTGTGTGAATACCCAACCTCTGAAAGAAAAAGAGCCATCAGTAATTTAATCCATATTTATTAAGCCCTTGCTATGGGCCCAAGGCTGTGTCTTTAGCCTTTTCTCCCCAGGGGATTGGTCTGTAATTCCTCAAATCTGTTTATTTCTGAGCAGCTGAGAAGGACACATTTATCTTGCTGCTCCGTTGGAATTGGAAAGGAAGGGTGACTGTGTATCTTATCCTGGCCCTGTTTGGAAGGAAGAGGGCATAAAATAGAGCACGTGTCACTGCTCTTTATCTATGGGGAAATTAGTCCTTTAAATCCTTTCTTGCTGCTGGTTGGAATGTGCTGTGTCTGATGGCTGCTGGAAGCTGAGCACAGCAGCAAGTCACGACTTAATTTAGTTAGATGAGATCACTGCCTCAAAGCATCTTCTTAAAAAAAAATAAAGAAACAAACCTCCCTTGGTTTAGAAACTAGGGCTGTATTGCTCTTGCAGATGAAGATGCTATGGAAGAAACAGGGCTTCTTCAAATGATGGCAGAAGTGCCGTCCTCCAACAGCTGTTTGCAAACCCATCATACGGAAATCCAAACGCCATTTCCATTTGCTTCCGTTCAGTTTCAAGGCTGTGGGCCTTTCCTTCCCCCTTTTCTTGATTATGTTCCATAAACCTGGTTATTGACAGCATGTTTTGTTGCCTGAATGGGTTAGTTCAATTTGTTCTGAAAAACGTCTTTTCCAAGAAAAAGAGAAAATGGTTCCCAAATGCCATACTTTTCAGCTTTCTCATTGTTTGAAACCCAAGTTGAGACCATGCACAAGCATCAGTCAGATGAAATCAGCTGGATCTCAAATGATCTCCTAGGAGATTTGTGAGTTTCACAGCAGGCTGTTTTATCAATAAAAGGGAATAGTCAAATGTACTATTATTGTTTAATTTGAAGAGGCAGCCATCTCCTAGCCTGTGAAAGGGAGCAGTTACCTTGTTTGGCCTCCGTCCCTGGGCCGAATTAGATGGAGCACAGTTAAATTAAAGCTCTCCATTGAAGGGCCTTGGTGGTGCAGCTGGGAGGCCTTTGTTGCCCTTTCTAATGCTTGCCTTTTCTCCACTTTCACTTTACCCATCCTATCAAATTTAAACAGAAACATGCTTTTAAGATACTTCAGTACTTATTGCCGGAAAAGAGAGGTTTCCACCTGAACTTGGTATTTAAGACTCCATCTCAAGGGAGAGAATTTGCGTCTGCACACTTTATCGCACACGATGTGTGATGCGGTATAAGCATCACTCTGAAGAGGACCACTAGGCAAGAGGCATGCTGTGTGCTCTGTATACACCAGCCAGGCCTCACGAACACATTTTGTGTTTTCGCTTCTCTGTTCTTTTGCTGATTCTGTCAAGTGACTAATGTTGAATAATCAAGAGTTGAAAGCGAGAGACACTGATGAAAGGAATCCTTCTCCCTGCATAGCGTGATGATAGGATCCCAAAGTCATCCTCTTTGATTTGTTAAAATCATGAGTCAGTGCACGTTCTTATTCTCGTACATAAATATCAAGCCCTCTGTTTAATTAATTAGTAAGCCATCGGCATGATAGCCAAGATGTGAAATCGGGGCATGTAAGGTGACATTATTCCCTGGTGCCTGTCTTCACTCAGAAAGGGGGTAGGTGCACAGAAGCCGAAGCATTCTAGAATCCTGACTGTGGATCCCAGAAGGTGGTCAGACATCTACACGCTTGTTTCCTTTCTTCAGTTCTGCAGATACTTCCTCCCTCAAGGCTACATTGTAATTTACTCTTCTTTGTTCTTCTTGTAACTTTCCTGAAAATTAAGGCATAAATACTTCCAAAAGAAAGTATCTCTCCGGTCTTAGGGCCAGACTGGCTGCAGCCTGTCCGTCCACATGTTTGCCACCCAACTCCTAGGTTAGTGGTTCCTAAAGTGGGTCTGTGGATTCCTGGGTTTCCCAAGATCAGATGGGTTTTTTCCTTTTTTTTTTTCCTTTTTTTTTGAGACAGGGTCTCACTCTGTCACCCAGGCTGGAGTGCAGTGGTGCAATGTCAGCACACTGCAGCCCTGACTCCCAGGCTCAAGAGTGATACTCCCACCTCAGCCTCCCAAGTAGCTGGGAGTATAGGTGCACGCCACATGCCCGGTTAACTTTTGTATATTTTTGTGAAGAAGAGGTTTCACCGTGTTTCCAAGGCTGGTCTTGAACTCCTGGGCTCAAGCAATTTGCCTGCCTTGGTCTCTTAAAGTGCTGGGATTTACAGACATGAGCCATTAAGCCTGGCTGTCAGACTGTTTTCATAACAATACTAAGATGTCATTTGACACTTTTCTCTGTGTGAATATTTGCACTCATGGTGCAAAAGCAATGTTAGTGTTATTTTAAGAGAAATAAAAAATAAATATTTGAAAAATATCTCAGTCTTATTTATTTATTTATTTTTTCTGAGATGGAGTCTCCCTCTGTCGCCCAGGCTGGAGTGCAATGGCGTGATCTCGGCTCACTGAAACCTCCACCTCCTGGGGTCAAGCAATTTTTCTTCCTCAGCCTCCTGAGTAGCTGGAATTACAGGCGTGCACCACCGTTCCAAGCTAATTTTTAAATTTTTAGTAGAAATGGGGTTTCACCATGTTGGTCAGGCTAGTCTCGAACTCCTGATCTCGTGATCCACCTGCTTCAGCCTCCCAAAGTGCTGGGATTACAGGTGTGAGCCACTGTGCCTGGCCATCTCAGTCTTAATTTCTAATGTTGCAAGTGTAGGTGAATACTACATAAACAAGAGCTCTTTGGGATCCGCAGAAATTTTTAAGAGTGTAGGTATTTATTCCCTGTAGCACCTGATATCTAATTAACACTCATACATTTCATTGAGAGCATGCAAAGCTTGTCTTATATGTTTTGCTGTTCTTTATGTATATATTCTATTGCATGATCTTTTGCCTTTTTGTGTATTTGTTTTACAACTTATTTCAAAAAAACATAAAACATATGACTTACCATTTTATTACTGTGACTAGTTCAGTAGTTAAGTGCTTACTGTATGTCTGGCATCCACAACAGGGTCAGTTCTACATTTTGTATTTATATTTCATAAACAGTAATAAATCAAAAGCCATAATGACTGTAGTTCATTATATTAACCCTTAGAGAGGATTGCTTGACATGATCCAAAGGCCCCATAATGGTTAATTTTAATGGAAATGGATCAGTATTAATGACTGAAATTTCAGACTCCAGTGGGGGAGTTAAATGAGTTTTTAATGGTGCTGTGTCATTTGAAACTTTGCTATTATTAAGAAAGTGGAATAGGGTTTCTGTCCCTGTATATAAGCCAGTGAGCTTTTTTATGGTCACCACTTATGCTTTGAAGGAGCTAACTCCACTCTCAGCTTCCTGTTTCTGTCTTTGAGAGATTTCACACCAAATGGTCATTTAGAGCAGAGATTGGCAAATTACAGGCCAAATTTTAGTCTGTCACCTGTTTTCTGTAAATGAAGTTTTATTGTAACACATTAGAAACAAACATGCCTGTTTGTTTACCTATCATTTGTGGCTGCTTTTGCTCTAGAAAGATAGAGTTAAGTAATTCTAACCAAGACTGAATGCTCTGGAAATTTTAAGGAAATTTCCTTATCTGGCATTTTAAGGAAAAAATGTGCTGATTCCTGACCAAGAGTCTATTAACATAAGGGCCTTATTCTTCCTCTAGGATGAATCCTTGCCTTTGGTTTTTGGCGATCATGGAATGCACTAAAGGGGGTTTTGTGGTCCTTGGATCTAGGCTGCTGCTTGGTCACAGATGAGATTTTGACATAGTGCAGATAGCCGTAGTCTTACTTTGGATAAGTAGTATTCTTATCTTAACAAAGTAATAAATCTCATTATTACTGGGCATAAAGCAGATAGAGTTTTAGAAAAACAATTAAGATCTGTTAAATTAGTCCATAGAATATAGGCTAGTTATTTAGGAAGTCAATTCTAAATAATAACTTTTTATTTATAAATCTGTCTGTGATTCTATCTATGCAACTATCTATTTTTTGGTATTTTTTATATTTTTTAATTGATATATCACAGTTGTATATATTTTTGAGATACATATGATATTGATACATGCCTACAATGTGTAATGATCAAATCAGGGTAATTGGGATATCCCTCACCTCAAACATTTATCTTTTCTTTGTATTGGGAACAATACAAAGCTATTTTGGCTATTTTTGGCTATTTTGAGCAACTAATCTATTTTTGGTTTGTTTTATTTTACTGTCTCTCCAGGGCTCTTCATTCATTTGTGTAGATCCAAATGTCTGGTTGCCATTTTCCATCTGCCAGAAGGACTTCCTTTAACATTTCTTATAGCACAGGTCTGCTGGTGTCAAATTCCTTCAACTTTTGTATGTTTGAAAAAGTTTTTATATTACCTTCATTTTTTAAGAGATATTTTTGCTGGGTATAGAATTCTGTGTGGACAGGTTTTTTTTTATTTCAGCACTTTGAAGATATTGCTTTACTGTGTTCTAGCTTTTCACGCCCACTCCTTCTCCCCATCTTGGTGAGAAATCTTTCTCATTTTTGTTTCTCTTAATGTGACATGTATTTTTCTCTGGCTGTGTTTTTTTTTTTTTTCTTTTTTAATGTTTTCTTTTTGTTTTTGGATTTAAACAGTTTCATTATAGTGTGCTTTAGGTTCATTTTCTTCACATTTCTCATGCTTGGGACTTGTTGAGTATTTTGTGTCTGTGGGTTTATGGCTTTTGTCAGCTTTGGAAAATTTGTGGCCATTATTTCTTCAAATATTTTTTTCTGTCTCCTATACTCTTTCTGGGACTCTAATTACATGTATGTTAGGCTACTTGAAGTTGTCTTACAACTCCCTGATGCTCTGCATTTTTTGAAAATGCCTTTTTCTTTTCTCATTGTGTTTCATTTTGGTTTCTACTTCTTGTCTTCTACTTCTTTGTTTCTATTTGTCTTCAAGTTCACTAATCTTTTCTTCTAAAGTGTCTAATCTGCCATTATAAACTTACAATAGTATTTATAGAAAAATAGACATGTTAGAGAAAACATCACAGCTCTAAAATTTTTGACTTAGTTATCTTATAGGCTTTTTTTTTTTTTTGAGACGTAGTCTCTCCCTGTCACCCAGGCTGGCGTGCAGTGGCGTGATCTCGGCCCACTGTAAGCTCTGCCTCCTGGGTTCACACCATTCTCCTGCCTCAGCCTCCTCAGTAGCTGGGACTACAGGCGCCCGCCACCATGCCCGGCTAGTTTTTTGTATTTTTTAGTAGGGACCATCCTGTTAGCCAGGATGGTCTTGATCTCCTCACCTCGTGATCTGCCTGCCTCAGCTTCCCAAAGTGCTGGGATTACAGGCATGAGCCACTGTGCCTGGCCTTTTATAGACCTTCTTATGGAGACTTTTTTTTTTTTTTTTTTTTAAATTAAATAGAAGAAGCGCTCTTACATCTGCCCTAAACTGGGTTCTGGGTTCTTATTTGGGTTTTCATATGTAAGCAAATGGGACCATATCCACTTTGTCTAACAAGTGAAAAGTCTGTTAGGGCATTGTTGACTCCTCTTTCCTCTGGGCGACACATCTATCAGTAAGTCCTTTTCCTTATGTTTTCAAAGGAGGTCTCAGTTTCATCCACGTTCTCTGTTTTTGTTTTTGTTTTTTTGCCATCATCCTTCTCCAAGCCACCATCATCTCTCGCTTGAATGGCAGTAACAATACCTTCAGTGGTTTCCCTGCTATGTTCTACCTTTGATCCTCTTCTCCCTATAGCATCTACAGTGATCTTAAAACAACAGTAAAATCCGTCACTTTCTTTCTTAAAATTTTCCATTGGTTTTCAATTAATTGAATTTTGAATGAAACCTAAATTCTTTACTGGACCTTCAAGATTCTTGGTCTCTGCCTTGGTCCCTATCATCATCTTGGGCTACTTTTTTTTCTTCATTGCTGTGCTTTTTCGAAAGTTGACCACAGCCCACAGAATACATTTTATTTGCAATCCAATAGAAGGGAATATATTTACTGTATTTCACCGATTCTAAGGTATCTGAAATCATGGTGCATATTACAGTCATATACAGACATAAACATGATATAGTTTGATAGCACTTTTTCTTCCTTAATGTTACATAGAATAGTCATAGGTTTTACAATGGAAAGTACCTTAAATTTGATGAGTTATAGTATCTAAAGCAGAAGTTTCCTATAACAGAGCTCATGTTTACTACTCAAGGCACATTCTGATGTTTTCAATTCTATCTTTTTTGTTCTACTTCATTGGATACAACGAACCAAAAATCCCGACTTGTCATGCTTGCTGTTGGGTTACAGCTTGCAATTTGAAAAACTCTGCTGTAGCCACTCAGTTTTTTTGGTTGTTGTTGTTCATCAAATGCACCAGACCCTTTCCTGCCTCAGGGTGTTTGCAAATGCTGCTCCCTCTGCCGTCTCCTGTCCATTGCATGGCTGGGTCCTCATCATCCTATAGGTTTCAGCTTACATGCCACCTCCTCAGAGAAGCCCTCCTTGACCACCCCGTCTAAGTAAGTTTCTACCTACCTTTCTTATTCTTTTTTTTTTTTTAAAACCGGTCCCTATTTGTTTTCTTTATAACATTTGTCCCAATCTGTAATCATGCACTTATTCATTTCTGATCTTCCCTCACCAGAATGAAGGCACAGGTCGTGGATGCCTATATCCTTCCATGGTGTCAAGCATATAGTATGCGCTAAAAAATAATCCTTGTCAACTGAACAAATGCTGCTGGTTTAAGGCAGCTTTGTCCTGGAGAAAGCCTATATATATTTATTTCAATGCCGATGTAGAGTTTTCTGAATGTCAGCAGCTTTTAATGAAAAAACAACACACACACAAAGTCCCTTTGTCCTGGCTGTTGTCCTGTGTGTGCGTTTCTGTGTGTATGTGTGTATGTGTGTGTCAGGGAATAGGCTGGGGAGGAGTTAGTTGGAGGGAAGAGGGAAAATTACTCATCTTTTCAGAATGGGAATAGGACAAGTGAAGGAGAGTAAAACTTTATCCTTTATTGCTTTTTTCCCCCCTTTCTCCTAATAATCTCTAGGTGTTAATATAAATGTTAAAAATATTTGTACAAGGTGTGCATGTGTGGTCTAAAGAGTTAGTTGTTATTAACACAGCATTGTGTATTCCTGTAACTTATTTCTGGTGTTGGGGATGATTTGATTAATTCGTTCTTTGAAAAACAGATGCTGGTGCTGCATTCTCGGCTTTCCAGGCAAATTGCTATTCTCTATATTTGACCCGTAGCATGTAGAATTGTATTCTACCCTATGAAAAATTTATAATCAACTTCTTACCTTTTAGGCACATAGAGATGAAATCCAGCGCAAATTTGATGCTCTTCGTAACAGCTGTACTGTGAGTATTAATTAACCAAAGATGATTAAAATAACATGAAACTAACAAAGAAGGAAAAGGGGACATCTCTTTAACATATTGGTGACGAGTTTTGATTCGAACTTGCAGCTTGAAGAAGATAATGCAATCAACCTTATTTGGAGTTTTTGAGCCCTGGATAACCTGTTTTTTGGGGTTCTTCCAGTTTTGAAAAACTGAAACCATTCTTACTGTTTGGGGGAAGAGGATAGTTGGAAGGGTCAAAATAATTCTCACTTGTGGAAGCACTAATAGGTTTCAGCAGCTGCAATGAAAATCCCAAGGCAGCTCCCCCTCCTACCCCAATGTAGGCGGTTTCATGGCTAACCCAGGTCAGAGACTCTCCTGTCACCAAGGTAGTTGTATCTGTGAGACTTCTCCAGATTGCTGCCCCTGCAGAGGAAGAACCAATGAGCTCTTCTCCTGGAGACCTAGAAATTGTAATTTCCTACCAGGCAAAATTTGGCTTTCTAACATGCAAATTCAAAATCTAGGACTCTTTGGGAGATGTTATTTATATTGAGAGAAATAAATGCTATGAGTAGATAAGCATCTTCCATAGGTTATATAATAGAGTAGGGTCGGTGGGAATTCAGTCTATTTTTGATCAGAGTGAAGGACTGAAATAGGCCCCTTTCAGAAGATGGGGATGTTCTCCTTATTCATGTGCCCTCTCTTTTCTTTGGCCTTTTTGTCACTTTATTACCTTCTTAGTCCTCAGTGATCTTGTCCTTGTTTGTATTATTTGCATTTGTGAATTTCCAGAAACACCTTCCAGCCTCCACACACATACATATTTTATTTTCTTGTTATGAGCTCTTTATTTCCTCTTTAGCTACTATAAATGAGATATTAAGTCCTAACGGGTTTTTTTTCTTAATTTAGGTATAAAATATATCTAGTAAAGCACATAAAAATGTAGTAATTTTAAGTATACAGCTCAATAAAATTTTTATACAGATAGACAACTAGGTAACCCCAATGTAGATCAAGGTACAGAACTTTCTCAGCCCCTGAAGGCTCCCTCATGTTCCCTTCCCATCATCATCCTTCACCCAAAGGGTAACCACTATGCTGACCTCTGATACCATAGTTTAGTCTTGCCTGTTCTTGAACGTCATATAAATGGAATCACAGGGGATGTGCTCTTTGGGGCTTAGCTTTTTTTTTTTTTTTTTTTTTTTTTTTTTTTTTTTTTTTTGCTTAAATGGTTTGTGAGGTTCCTCCACGTTGCTGTACCTATCAATAATTTGTTCTTTTTTTAATCACTGTATGGTGTTTCTGGTGTATGAATAGAACTATAGTTTGTTTATCCATTCTCCTTGTTGGTAGACATTTGGATTGTTTCCATAATGGATCAATCTGTTAGGAAACCCTGTTGCACAAGGCCTTTGGTGGCTGTGAGCACTTACTTCTGGTGAGCATTTCCCAAGAATTACTAGGTAATGATATTTGCCTCTGTTTGACTTTAGTGGGGAACTGACAGACCAGTTTTTTGGTCTGCATTTCCTGATATGATGGTGGATCGGGATGGGCCTGCCTTAAAATGTCTGTGGATTTCCTCCATCCCTCCTCCCTTCCTTGAGTAGTTGGGGGGTGACATTCTGGTAGTTTTCTGCCCTAGGATTTTAGTTTCTTGTTGTCTTCCTTTCTTATTTTAAACAATTTGCTTATATACATACATGCGCGTGAATGATCACTGAATAAAATGTAGATCATTTTATGACTGTGGAATTTTTTATATTACCATTTTTTCCTTATATAAGCTTGGATTTTTAAAAATGTGTGCATTAGTAATCCTGTTCCATTCATCTGGAGTTCTTTTTTCCTTTTTTAGTCTTTTGGCATAAGAACTTTCTAAAAAACATTGTTTTTACAGTTTTATTGAGGTAGAATTGGTGTACTATAATCTGATGCGTTTTAAAACGTGTATATAACTGAAACAGCAAAACAATCAGAATAATGAATTTTATTATTATTTTGGATAAGATTATCCAAATTTCATTCTTGAGCGATAAAAACAAAATATTTATTGTATTCATCACCCTCAAAAGTTTCCTTATACCCCTTTGTAATTCATCTTGTCCCCCATTTTAAAAATTGAAAGTTTAGTTTTAGTGGAATACACTAGTATGTAGACTGCATTTGGTTACTTTCTCATGTAACTCTAGTGCTCTCCAAATTTGCGTTTTCTGGAACAGTGACTTCTGATCTTTGCGTCATTTACCTCTGTGTTCTGTGGCGAAGCCTCTGGGGGCCTTCCCGTGTGTGTGTGTGTGTGTGTGAACCTGAGAGAGATGCTCTCCACCCACATTTCAGCCAGAGCAGCTGGGTAACTTAGTAGTCTAAGCCATGGGCTCTGGAATCAGATAGAGTTCAGATTATAAATTGGCCTCTTAGTAACCTATGCTTATTATCCTACGAAGCCCCTCTTTCTTTGTCTGTAAAATGGAGATAACATTGTATACCCTCAGTTCCAATCAGTATCCTCATTGATTGTAGGATACGTAATTAATTTAATAACTGCTCTTTGGGGGCTGGGTGAGGGAAGAGAGAGAGCTTCTGGTTCCAGTATACCACATATCCACATTTCAGACAGTACAACTTATGGAACACTGAGTCATGGGATTTGGTAGTAGTACCTCCCTCATAAGGTTGCTGCGAGAATTAAATGAGATACGTGCAAACTGCTTGCACAGGGCCTGATCCATAGGAAGTGCTAAACAACATTGGTTACTATTAATATTTTATTCTCCTGGGCTTCTAATATAATCTTTTGTTTGGAAAATGGCTCTGCTGCTACTTTAGAAAGTTTGAAAACCACTACTTTAGAACAACATTTAGCCACAATAGTAGGTCTCCATTATACTTTTCCAAGTTCAAGAACGCTTTAAAGACACTTCAGAGGAGTGTGTTGGAGGTTCCTTTCTTTTTTGGCATTGCCCAAGATTGTCTCTGCTAGGAAATGTCATCTTTGTCATTTAAAAATGAGTTATTATGGGAGTTCCCAAAATTCCCATAATAACTCAATTGATAGGAGCTCTCTTCAGCTTTCAAAAAGCTCATGCACAGTAAGATTTTCAAGCTCAGACCATTTCTATATTTTGAAGACATTTAAAAAGGATTTGATTCAATCTGGCACCTAAAACCCTACCTAAGTCTGTTTTAGAGGGGAGTTGGTGGGCAAACATATGACACAGTTTTAATTATGAATCAATCTGTCAGCTATAAGATTAAAAATAAATAATATGCAAATAGCTGCCTTCAGAAGAGAACCAGGCATTAAAATAGGATTTCAGTCCTGTGTCTTTTTAGCCTGATGCTCATTATCTGACTGGTTTCTTCACCCCTAACGTGCCATTGGACATTTACCTGATAATTTTCCTCTGCTGGTCTTCCAGTTAGGTGTGAGAGGTCCATGTCTTCTTCTCAGAACCATGATAGCATTGAAAAACAACAGATCAGATCAGCCCAAACAGAGTTCTTTATTTTTTTTCTTTTTGACACTGAGAGTAGATCTTTTTTTTTTTTTTTTTTTTTGAGACGGAGTTTCGCCCTTGTTGCCCAGGCTAGAGTACAATAGCACGATTTCCGCTCACCACAACCTCCACCTCCCGGGTTCAAGCGATTCTCCTGCCTCAGCCTTCTGGGTAACTGGGATTACAGGCATGTGCCACCATGCCTGGCTAATTTTGTATTTTCAGTAGAGATGGGATTTCTCCATGTTGGTCAGACTGGTCTTGAACTCTCAAACTCAGGTGATCCACCCACCTCAGCCTCCCAAAAGTGCTGAGATTACAGGTGTGAGCCACCATGTCCAGCTTAGATCATTTTTTTAAATCTTCCCTTCTTTCTTCGAACTGTACCAAGACCTGTTATCTGTAAAAACAGCATGTAAGAAAGCTCTGCTGGCCCCTGCGTTGTGAAGATATCTTGCCCATCTTTTTTTACTGCTAAGATGGAATCAGCCTTTCAGTTTCTCTTTTTTACCCTCTATCTTTGGGGTTAAAAGGTTAACAGACTCATAGTAAACAAATCATTTGACCTTGGTGGGGAGAGAATATACCCAGGACCAGAAAGTGGACCTGCCAATTTTCCTTGCACATTCCCTGGATCAAAATCAAGAAGGGTTATCCTGAATGGTCAATATATTTTACCTCCATCATTTCAGTTTTCAAAGATCTGAATAAAAAAATTGAATAAACACTTCTGTCCCTATTTTAGAGAGGCAGTATGGTTTAGGGGGCAAGAATGTAGATTCTTGAGTTTTAGTGTTGGGTTCGAATTCTGGTTTTGTTATTTACTAGCAGTGACCTTGGGCAAGTTACCTAGCATCTCTGTTGCCCCAATTTCCCCATCCATAAAATAGAAATAAAATAATACCTACTTCAAAGGACAGTAGTGAACATTGCCTGTTATTATGTCTTTTTAAAAAAAATCACAAAGACCATTAATTTACTGCCTATGTCATAAGTCAGTTTAATATCTGTAAACTCAGTAACATGTGTGTGTGTGTGCGTGGGTATGTCCAACATTTAATATCATGACTCCAGCAACTTGAACCAAGGTCACAAGCTAACTGTGTTATGGCTTGGGTAGATAGAATATGTGTATAAAAAGTCCAAATCAATTAAAATGCCTTAAATCTCAGCATGGGTATTTTACAAAAACATGTAACACTTCTCTTGTCAAATGGGCAAAATAGAGATGATGACCAAATATCGAACCAGCAATCACAAACCAGAAATATAATCAGAGGCACGAGAACCCTTGTAGACTGGGTGACAACAGGGAAATAGAAAGACCCTTCTTACTCCAGTGGGCCCATCTCAATTGAGTGATACCAAATTGCCCTCTTCCAAGTGTTTCTTCTTTAGCATTTTATAATATAATTTTGGGAGAAAAAAAAGAGGTGGCAGAAATGGGCTACCATCACAAATGATAAATTGCATTTTTTTTCATCAATCAAAGAAAGCAGGTACCCAAAGTCTTAACTACATCCTTGAATGGCAAGTAAATTATTTTGGCAATGATGTATTTTCATGTGAGTAGACTTTCTGTAGTCTGGTCTGTTTATTCCCCAAGAGGTTTTTTGTTTTTTTTTTTTAAGACAGTCTTGCTCTGTCACCCAGGCTGGAGTGCAGTGGCACAATCTTGGCTCACTGCAAGCTCCGCCTCCCGGGTTCACGCCAGTCTCCTGCCTCAGCCTCCCGCGTAGCTGGGACTACAGGCGCCTGCCACCACACCCAGCTACTTTTTTGTATTTTTAGTAGAGACGGGGTTTCACTGCGTTAGCCAGGATGGTCTCGATCTCCTGACCTTGTGTTCACTTGATACATTAAGGTCAAATAACATGCAAGAAAATTCAAAAAATTAAGAGTAAAAGCAGATGAGTAAATATAGTGTTCACTCCCATGTCACAGATGGAGAAACCAACCCAGCAAAGGTCAGATGGCTTATTTGGGGTTCCAGAATCCATTTTATATCTTCCAAGCCAGCCTGCCTGTCTTACTTTTCTTTGGGAAAGAGGTAGGGGGAAGCATAGTAGTTAAATGGAGACATTACGAAAAACATCTTAAGGAATAGGTTTACTACATACAGGAAGGAGACCAGTTAAACTAGTGGGCATTGTTTATTCATTGTTTCTGGTTTTAGGAGATTTAACATGTCACAGAAAGGGAAAGGCAGGGACCCTACAAGTCATAAGTGTCTGCTAGGAATGGCAAATGTGCAGATTTTCCTTATTTGTCTTCCTTGATAAAGAAGGTATCTGAGCTAAGAACCTGACCAGATAACTTTTATCCGCCTTCTTGTAGCTGACAGTGTACCTCAAAACAGTACATTATGAATTAATGTGGCTTTTGACATTAAAAAGCAAATTACTAGACCATTAGACCATACACTAAAAGGTTATCAGCTCAGTTAACAAAATGAAAAGTTGTATCTCTTCTGAGTACATTTGTGGACAAATGTACTTAATTGATGTTCTTTAATTCCATGTGCCTGGGGAGATTTTTTTAAAAACTGATAATCAAAGAGGGTTAAAATAGGGAATTAGTTATGAAAGCAATGGCAACATTTCATAAACGAAATCGACTCTAGGTTTGAAAATTGGAAACAATTAATAACTGTAGGCTTAATGGCATTTCCTTTTAATTTCCTTCTTTTTGTTACATAAAATTTAATGTACTGCCTGTGTGCCTCAGTCCAACTATTATTAGAAAATTGCCCTTAAACTTCTAAAGTATTATACATGAAAGCTCTCTGCAAGCAGTAATTCTAAACCTCAGCAAAGAGAATAAGAAAGCTAAATGTTCTGAAATTGAAGTCATTCTGCTACTGAGCAGGAAAGTAATTTAGCAAACCCTGATTAAATCTCTCTCAATAAAATGACAGTTTCATATACATGGCTTCCC